>NC_092749.1:94278179-94909446 GCF_047496795.1 Chiloscyllium punctatum
CTAAAAACTTACAACATTTGAATGACAATAGTTGCCCTGAAAGTGCAATAAGGCATTGAGTAATAAATTATTTTCACTTGAACTACATGAAAGCTCCAAGAACAATAGATATGTTTAAGACAATGGACAGTGCTATCTACTTTTGTATATGCTAGTAAAGATGGCAGGTGCTAAGGCTTGAAGAGTTTGTAGTCAGCTGTCCTGAAGAAGGCAATGCTAAACCACTGAAATATGTCACCCATCAGCACAGACCAACCAGTGGAAATCTATGGCTCAACCTTCAGAAATGAGAATTGCAGAAATTGATTTGGAGGAACCCGTGTTGGACTGGAGTGGACAAAGTTAAAAATCACACTATACTAGGTTATAGTCCAACAGGTCTATTTGGAAGCACTAGCTTTCAGAGTGTTGCTGCTCATCAGGTGGTTGTGAAGCAGGATCATAAGACACAGAATTTATCGCAAAAGATTATAGTGTCATGCAACTGAAATGATATATTAAACAAACATTGATTGTTGTTAAGTCTTTTGTCTTTTAGAATGAATTACAGGTTTTGGTTCATGAATTGTTTCAAGCAACAATATGATTTCAGATAGTCAACATGGTTTCGTCAAGGGCAGGTCATGTCTCACAAACCTCATTGAGTTTTTTGAGAAAGTGACCAAGCATGTAGATGAGGGTAGGTTTGTTGACGTGGTGTACATGGACTTCAGTAAAGCCTTTAATAAGGTTCCACATGGTAAGCTGTTAGAGAAAATGCAGAGGCATGGGATTGATGGTGATTTAGCAGTTTGGATTAGAAACTGGCTTTCCGAAAGAGAGCAGCAAGTGATGGTTGATGGAAAATATTCAGTCTGGAGTCCGGTTACTCGTGGTGTGCCACAAGGATCTGTTTTGGGACCACTGCTGTTTGTCATTTTTATAAATGATCTAGACGCAGGCATAGGTGATGTATTAGTAAATTTGCTGATGACACTAAAGTCAGTGGAGTAGTGGACAGTTTGGAAGAATGTTACAGGTTACAGGGGGACTTGGATAAACTGCAGAATTGGGCTGAGAGGTGGCAAATGGAGTTCAATGCAGCTAAAAGTGAGGTGATGCATTTTGGGAAGAATAACAGGAAGGCAGAGTACTGGGTCAATGGAAAGATTCTTGGTAGTGTCGATGTGCACAGGGATCTTGGAGTAAATGTATATAGATCCCTGAAAGTTGCCACCCAGGTTGATAGTGCTGTTAAGAAGGAATACAGTGTGTTGGGTTTCATTGGTAGAGGGATTGAGTTCTGGAGCCATAATATCATGTTGCAACTATACAAAACGCTAGTGCGACTGCACTTGGAATATTATGTACAGTTCTGGTCGCCATATTTCGGGAAGGATGTGGAAGCATTGGAAAAGGTGCAGAGGAGATTTACCAAGGTGTTGTCTGGTCTAGAGGGAAGGTCTTATGAGGAAAGACTGAGAGACTTGGGTCTATTCTCATTGAAAAGAAGAAGGCTAAGAGGGGATTTGATAGAGACATACAAGATGATCAGAGGATTAGATAGGGTAGACAGTGAAAGTCTTTTTCCTAGGATGATGATGTCAGCTTGTACGAGGAGGCATAACTACAAATTGAGGGGTGATACATTTAAGACAGATGTCAGAGGCAGGTTTTTGACTCAGAGAGTGGTAAGGACATGGAATGCCCTACCTGCCAATGCAGTCAACTCAGCCACATTAAAGAGATTTAAATAATCCTTGGATAAGCACATGGATGATTTTGGGATAGTGTAGGGGGAGAGCTGAGAATAATTCACAAGTCAGCGCAACGTTGAGGGCCAAAGGGCCTGTTCTGCGCTGTATTGTTCTATGTTCTATGTTCTAATATGTAAATCCCAGAACTTCTTTCAAGTCACATTGTCAAGATAAGTTAATATTTTATTAAAAGAGGTGACATCTCAGCTTAGACAATGTATTAAAAGTGTGAGGTCAGAGTCTGTCTGTATTCCAATCTTAACGCAGACTGGTTCTATTTCCAATGTGGAACTTGCAAAATTTTATATGCGTTGACTGTCTGCATTGACTGCCTGCAGGTTGAGAGGGACAGAAGCACAGAGAGACTGAGAGTGTGTGCGCATGAGTGAGAGTGCATGTGAGGGAGTGTGTGTTTGTGTGTGTGCAAGCTTGGTAAAGTGTGTGTATGAGTGTGATGGGGTATAAGCCTGTCAGAGGGTGCATGTATGTGTATGTGTGAGAGATGGTCTGCGCGTGCATGTGTATATATAGTGTGGTGGGGTCACCTGAAGTGTGACATGAACCTAAGGTCCTGGTTGAGGCCTTCCCCACAGGTACTGAACTTGGCTATCAGCCTATGCTTGGCCACTTTGCATTGTTGCCTGTCCTGAAGTCCACCTTGGAGGATGGTCACCCGAAGATCTGAGCTGAATGTCCTTGACCGCTGAAGTGTTCCCCACCTGAGAAGGAACACTGATGTCTGGTGATTGTTGTGCGGTGTCCATTCATCCGTTGTCATGACGTCTGCTTGATCTCGGTGTATCCTTGCCTACAATGTATGAGATAGGCAACATTGGCCTGTTGCATACACGGTGGGTGGTGTCCCTATGTGACACTATTTATATCAACATAAGCAGCATGGACAAATGATCCGGAAGTTTAAATTATCAGTAAGTGCCCCCCAGAATCACTTATGTTAATGAGAGAGAAAAATTTCAGGTTCAAGGTGTATGTTGATTTTAACGAATATAGAGGGTCTTTTAAAGAAATAGTTTTAAGCTAAGAAATAACGTTGAGTCTTGTAGCTGACCACAAAAGAAGCTGCAGGGGCATTTTGCAATAAGCTCATAGTTTGTAGGTCCGCTTTTTGGACTATCAAAATAGTAAAGGATTATCTCAGAAGTCAGAAGGTAAGACAAGAGGAACTGGATAAAATAACAGGAAGGCTGTCACGAACAAGGACAGCCAAATGAGACAGATTTAAAAGGAAAACAAGTGAGGTAATTAATAAGTATGATCGGCTTAGGCTTGGGTGCAGGGAATTATCAAATGAGGGAATACCGGGCGCAAGTAATAACCAAATAAGGGGATAGAATGAAATAGACACTTATGATAGGTTTATTGCTTAGTGTAGGGGTGTCGAGAGGCCCCTCAGAAAGGTATAAAAAACTCTGTATTTTACTGTCAGGTGTGGCCCTCCTTGTAGAGCTGCCCATCTTTAAAGATGTTCGAATAAATGTACTGCTTCAGGACTCTTTGACTCAGACTGAAAATTATTGATTAAGCGGGTCCGTTTCTCACATTAACATTGTGATCTTTTGGACTGGCTGAAATAAATTTCACACTATTTGGCTGAATCTAGATTAAACTGCGACATGTTCAGGTCAAAATTGCAAGATTCTGTACTGATTGTCATCAGCTCTTGTAACCATTGTATTTATTGTAACCTTTGTGTTTATGTGGGTAGTCTAGTTGAATTTCTGGTCAATGGTAACTCCAAGGCTGTTAATAATGGAGATTTAGTGATGTTAACACCATTGAATGTCAAGGGTCAGTGGTTGGATTGTCTTTTATTGAAGATGGCCATTGCCTGGCATTTGTGTGATATGAAGGCTACTTTCCACTTGTTAGCTCAAGCCTGGATATTGTCCAGATCTTGCTGCATTTGAACATGGTCTGCTTCAGTATCTGAGGATTTGTGAATGGTGCTGAACAGTGTGCAATCATTGGAGAACATCCCAATTTCTGACCTAATAATGGAGTGAAGGTTATTGACAGAGCAACTGAAGATGGTTGGGTGTAGGACACTACCATGAGGAACTTCTGCGGAGATATCCTGGAGCTGTGCGGGAGCCTGGTCTCTGGTAGTCCTCTGATTACCGGCTGCTTTGGGCATTTCTTTCTCAGAGGCTGCAGAGCTATCACAACGAGGTGCTGAGCATATAGTGGTCCTGCACTCTTTGTCTCGGGATCCCCTGTGAGGCCTCAGTATCTGACTGCTGGGGATAGGGTGTGGTCAGCTTGTTGATGTTTCCTCTGAAGAATGTCTCCTCTCGGTCCACTTGCAGAGATCACAGAGATGCTGGTGGTAGCTGCAACCATTCATGGTCAATGGTTCGACCTGATGTGTGATTACTGAAACTGACAGCGCGGTTAGTGGGAGAATGGCAGAGGCAGGCAGGGTGAGATTTACTTATTTGGTGCAACATGTATGTTTCTGCAGCCGCACAGAAGTGGTACCAGTTTGGTCTTGCGAGGGCAAGGATCATTGAGGATTTGGAATTTCTTAGCTCCCTACCCGTACACTTTCCAAGTTGTCTCCAGTTATGGGCTGTTTTTCCCTGTAACATCAGAAGAGGAGGAATGAGTGAGAGAGCAGTGGGTGGCACAGCTGTTAGTGCTGGTACAGATGGAGAAAGTGTGGGGAGCTATTCCGATGGAGGCAACATGGATGGCATGCTGGGTTTGAGAATGAACGAGAATGAGTGAGGGAAGATGGAACATGCAGTAGCGAGAGTGGCAGAGAAAAGAATGTGGTGCATACTTTGGTGGAGCAGACCTTTATTCTATATTGTTGACCCTTTCTCCCCACCATGGAGATGGCACTGGCCTGGGTAACGACCTCCAGGACTCTGCTGGGGAATAGTAATGCCATCTTTCCCTTCTCTGCCCATGTGCTGACTCTGCCGTCGATTGAGCAGGGCAGCTTCAGAATGCCAGTCCCCGCCTGGGCACACAGTGGCCTTTTAAAGATAGTGAGGCTGTGAAGGATGTTGGTGTTTCAGCTGTTATCCACTGAGTGCTGCATTGTCATGGGAATGGCATGTGGTAAGATGGGGTGGCATTCAGACACGGGAGATGCCATAGTGGCGGGGTGGCTAATTGATGAGGTGAGTTTGGTAAGATACAGAGAGAGAATTTGCTAGGCCTCACAAAACACCCAACGCAACTCGAATTTGGCCAAAAAATGTAAAATCCACCATAAATCTTTTAATGTGGAGTTGAGTATTAAATGTTTTACAGTACACAAACAAAATAGCCTGTGCTACATACGGGGTCATCTATCTGTGGGTCATAGGTCATGCAACAGCAATAAGGTGAAGCCTCCATTAAAGCTCTGTCTGTCAGCTGCAATTCAGTTTGAGATGTTGAGTTGTTCTTTCAGCCTGGCATGTGACAATAGTCACTTTCTTGCTACCCCCTTCAGCAATACCTTTCCTTATATTTTAAATTTTACTCTCATCATACTCGGAGCTGATCTATTGCCCTGGAGAAAAAAAGGATTCTCTTTCCAGTTAAAAAAAAAGTGACTCATAGCAAATCAGGATTCAGCCTCATCGTATTGACCAAGGGCTCAATTCAATTATTACTGTCAGTGGCAAACACATCGATGTGTGTATTGATGGACCATCTGGAGCAGAAACCATCTGGAACATGCTCTTACTTTGTGGTCAAGTTTGAATGTTTTATTTACAAAATTGTGCATCTTGATTAATTGTAGCATGGTTTTGTACTTCACAATTGAGTTTACAAATCATTATACCAAAAAAAGCTTTAAAGAATATGATATGGGTGATTTGATGGTGGGGTAAAAATTCAGTTGTGCATAAGCGCTGCTGGATATTGAGAAAGAAACAAAAATAATCTTATACAAAAGCAGTTCAAAACATTTTTCACGGGTGACTCGGTGTTGGAAAGAGAAGATTCAGAGCTGCATAAAAGCATCGCTGTATAGCAGTGAAGAAAAGATAAAATCTTCAGCATTTTAATTTTTTACCCTACATGTCTTATTACCCTCCCCTATTTTGTCAATCTCATATTGCCCTTCGTGGTCAGTGCTGGTAAAATGCTAATTGTTTAATTAGTGACATAGAAACAAAAATAAACTTCAAGATTTCTGACCTCTCTGCTTTGTTGTGTGAGATAGCCGAGGGTTACATAGCCCTCAAGGGGCCAGCCCAGTCTGTAGCTGTACAGTGGAGGTCTGGGTCAACGTTGTGGGAAACAGCATTCGTATCACAGTCAGGAGCCTGCTGTCAAAGTCAGTGGCATTGAGTAGAGCCCCAGTGTTTCAGCCATCCATTTCATAACCACTCGGTCCACCTGCACTTCACTACCTATGAGCAACCGCCACACTGACCCACTGTACAACACTGCTGCAGAGTGATATGATACATAAGAGACTGGAGGATGTGACCCTCGAGGTAGTCAGTGCCCTGATACACGTGAAACTCCTTGAATAGCAATCCAACCCCAAATTGACAACCACTGTTGCTATATTCTGATCTTCCCTGAATCTTCCCAATCACCCCTTTTTCACAGGAATATTTTATTTTGTTATTATTGGCTGCAATAGTATGATATAGTTTTGCCATGAATAATTGTTGATCCAAATTAATCATATCTTGAAAATGGATTGAGCCTGTTTTGGATAAGTGGTATTGTGTTGTACTGCATTTGCATTTTGCTCTCTGGATCTACAATATCTACTTGCATTTGTATTACATCTTCAACAAAGTAACTTGCCTGAAGGTGCTAGACAGCAATGTAATGAGACAAAGAGTTGACAGCAATGAAGGAGATACTCAGAGAGGTGACCAAAATCTTAGTTTGAAAGAGTGTCTTGAAGAAGAACAGAGAGATGAAGAGTTTACAAAGCTAATTCCAGGGTCTAGGACCTAGAGAATTGAAAGCTTGTCTGCCAATAGTGGATCAAATAAAGTTGGGCATGGATTGGCAGAAAGGATATTGGAGAGGGACTGGGAGGATCCAGTTTTGTAGTCCATGCCGGGACAAACATCATAGGCAAGACTAGGAACGAAGACTTGTTTAGGAGTATCAGGAACTAGCAATTAAATGTAAAAACAGGTTATAATCTCTGGATTTCTGCCCAAGCCATGTGCAAATTGGTATGGAGACATAGGAATAAGGGAAATAAACACCTGACTGAAAAAATGGTGCAGTAAAGAGAGTTCCTTTTCATGGGGCACTGGCATCAGTATTGGAACAGAAGGGATCTGTGCTGTTGGGTCGGTCTCCATCTGAACTGAACTGGGACCGGTGTTCTAGTGAAAAGGATAAACAGGATGATCGACAAGATTTTAAACTAGGAGGTGGGGGAGTGGGGAGGGAGAGAGGTATAAAACTCCATGAAGTATAATGACCAGTGGGAAACAAAGCAGCAGGTGGGTTCTGTGGGGGTGGATTCAACCGTATGGAAAAATATAAAACAAAATGGAAAGAAAGGAGAAATCATGCGAGGGTATTAAAGTCTCCAGCATACAAATAGGACAGAATGTTTGGAAAGGGTTAGAAATCAAATCTCAAATGCACTGGATGAACAAATGACAATGAGACAAGGGACCGTCAATACAGGATGAAGGTGTTGTGTCTGAATGCATGCAGCATGTGAAATAAGGTAAATGAGCTTGTGCAGATCAAAATTGGCAGGTATGACGTGGTCGGCATCATTGAGAGATGTGGCTGCAAGGGGATCAGAACTGGGGCTAAATATCCAAGGATATACATTCTACTGAAAAGATAGGCAGGTGGGCAGAGGGGGATGGGTTGCCTTGCTAGTAAGAAATGAAATGAAATCAATAACAATAAATGAAATCGAGTCAAATGATGTAGAATTGGTGTGGGTAGAGTTGAGGAACTGCAAAAATTAAAAAAACACATGATGGTAGTTATGTACAGGCCTCCAAACAGTGGGGTGCAAGATACACCAGGAAATATAAAAGGTGTGTAAGAAAGGCAAGGTTACAGTGGGCCAGCATACTGGTCTATAGTTCCCAGGCTTTTCTTTGCAGCCCTTCTTGAATAATGACACAACATTCACTACCCTCCAGTCTTCCGGGACCTCACCCATGGCTAACTATGATGCAAAACTATCAGCCAGGGGCCCGACAAATTCTTTTCTAGCCTCTTGGATCTATCTAGTCAGGACCAGGAGATTTATCCACCTTCATACATTCTAATACACCTCTACTGTGATATGGACTGTCCCCAAGGTATCACCACTAACTTCCCTAAGTCTTCATGTCTTTCTCCACGGTAAACACAGGAGAAATATTCATTGAGAACCTCACTGATCTTCTGCGGTTCTACACATACATGTTCACATTGGTCCTTGAGGGGCCATATTCTCTCTCTAGTTAGTCTTTTTCCTTTCATATACATAAAATACCTCTTTGGATTCACCCTAATCTTCTCAACCAAGGCTATCTTGTTCCTCCTTTTCACCCTCCTGGTTTTCTTCTTCAGGAAACTCCTGTATCCCCCGATGTGCCTCCCTTGATCTCAGTTGCCTGTACCTGAGCCATGCCTCCATTGTTTTTTCTGGTCAAAGCCTCAATATCTGTCATCACTCAGGGTTCACTATTCCTACCAAACTTGCCCTTCACCCTCACAGGAACATGTGGACTTTAAACTCGAGATATCTCACTTTTAAAGGCCTCCCACATGCCAGAGGTCCCTTTCCTTGCAAACGAACTACTCCAATCAACCCCTGCAAGCTCCTGCCTAATTTCATCAATATTCACCCTGCCCCAATTTAGAACTTGAATCTGTGGACAAGTTTTGTCCCTCTTCATACCTATTTTAAGTTAATAGAATTATGGTCATTGGTGCCAAAGTCCCACCCCACCCCACCACTGTCACCTCCATCATCTGTCTTCCCTATTTCCCAAGAGTAGGTCGAGTTTTGGCCCTTCCCAAATCAGGCCCTCTATATACTGCCTGAGGAAAATTTTCTGAATGCACTTAAATTCCACCCCATCTAAGCTCTTAACACTCTGGCAGTCCCAGTCTACATTAGGAAAATTAAAATCCCTTACTATGATAATCCTATTGCGCCTGCAAGCTCCCCAATCTCCCTGCATATTTGTTCCTCTAATTCCCATTGATTATTTGGGGGCCTACAGTATGACCCCCAGTAATGTCACCCTCCCCTTATTTCTTAGCTTCACCCACAAAGCCTCACCAGATAATCCTTCAGTTATTTCATCTCTGATTATTACTCACCTTAATCAATTATGCAACTCCCCCTCCCTTCCTCCCAGCACCTCTGTCCTGCCTAAAGCACCTGCATCCTGGCACATTAAACTGTTAGTCCTGTCCCTCCCTTAGCCATGTTCCTGTAATGGCTATAATCTCTCTGTCCTACTACCTATCTATTCCCTGAGTTCATTGGCCTTACCTGCCAGTCTCTTGCATTGAAATACATGCAATTTAATCTAACAGGCATTCCTTGCTCCCTGTCGTGTTCCAGCCTGACCTGTCTCTTCAACATAGTATTTCTGATTACTGTATTTTCTTCCAGCCTCGTACTTGCCTCCCTGCTGTTCAGGATCCCACCCCCGTCAATCTAGTTTAAACCCTCCCCTTGTAGCACTAGCAAACCTGTCCGCCAAGATATTGGTCCCCCTCCAGCTCAGGTGCAACCCATCTCTCTTGAACAGGTCACATCTGCCCCAGAAAGGATCCCAATGGTCTAAAGATTTGAATCCCTGTCCCCGTACCAATTCTTTAGCCACACATTCATCTGTCATATCCTCCTGTTCTTACCCTCACTAGCACATAGTTTTGGAAGTAATCCGGGAGATTGCCACTTTTGAGATCCTGGTTTTTAACTTATTTCCTATTCCTCTACAATCACTCTGCAGCCCCTTATCCTTATTTCAATCTATGTCGTTTCTGCAGACGTGCACAATGACTTCTCGCTGCTCACCCTCCCCCTTGAGAATGTTCTGCAGTCACTCTGGGACATCCTGAACCCTGGCTTCTGGGAGGCAACACACCATCTTGGATTCTTGTTTGTGGCCACAGAACCTCCGGTCTGTCCCCCTTAGTACTGAGTCTCCTATCACGGAGATCCTATTAACATTTACCCTTTCCTGCTGTGCCCCAGAGCCAGTCGTAGTGCCACCAACCTGGCTACCACTGCTTTTTCCTGAATGGTCATCCTCCCCAACAGTATCCAAAATGGTATACTTGTTTGAGGGGAATGGCCACAAGGGAGGTGTGACCACCTCAGTCAAAAAGTGTGGTGTTGGAAAAGCACAGCAGGTCAGGCAGCATCCGAGGAGCAGGCGAATTGACAGTTCAGGCATAAGCCCTTCATCAGGAATGTTGTGAGGGGGCAAGGGAGCTGAGAGATAAATAGGAGGGTGTGGCTGGGGCTGGGGAAGGAAGATAGCTGGGAATATGATAGGTGGGGGGGTTAGTCAGAGTGGAAGGTGGAGCAGATAGGTGGGAAGGAAGATGGACAGGTAGGACAGTTCAAGAAGGCGGTGCTGAGTTTGAGAGTTGGATCTGGGATAAGGTGGGGGAGGGGAGATGAGGAAACTAGTGAAATCCACATTGATGCCGTGCGACCAGCTCACTAAAACTCTTAACTATGATGTGCTCAGCATCTCGGATGATCCTGAGTGCACCCAGCTCCCTAGCATCATCTCCCAGAAGCTGCAGTTGGGTGCACTCCCCACAGGTGTAGTCACCAGGGACAATGGAAGTCTCCCTGAGCTTTCACATCCTGCAAGGGGAACATGCAACTGCCCTAACTGCCATCTTAACTATTGTAAAACTAAACAAGTTAAAAGGACTTTACCTGAGTTTACCTGAACGTTTTGCTGAGCCACTACTCTCCGAAGCCTCTTGAAGGCAAGTGATAGATTAAGGTGGATGGGGGGAGAGGGGTGATGGTGATAGGTCAGAGTGGAGGGTGGAGCAGATAGGTGGGAAGGAAAATGGACAGGTAAGACAGTTCAAGAGAGTGGTGCCGCGTTGGAGGGTTGGATCTGGGATAAGATGAGGGGAGGGATGATGAGGAAACTGGTGAAGTCAACATAGATGCCATATGGTTGGATGGTCCCAAGGTAGAAGATGAGGCATTCTTCCTCCAGATGTCAGATGGCTAGGATTTGGCAGTAGAGTGGGAGGGGGAATTGAAGTGGTAGGCCACAGGGCAGTGGGGTTGTTTGGTGCATGTGTCCCGGAGATGTTCACTGAAACAATCTGCAAGTTGGTGTCCTGTCTCCCCAACGTAGGGGGGGGGGGGGCACTTTGAGAGCAACAGACACAGTAGATTAAGTGTTTGGATGTGCAGGAAAGTCTCTGCTAGATGTGGAAGGACCCTTTAGGGCCTTGGATGGAGGTGAAGGGGGAGGTGTGGGTGTAGGTTTCACACCTCGTGCGATGGCAAGGGAAAGTGCTGGGAGTGGAGGGTGGGTTGGTGGGGGTCATGGACCTAACGAGGGAGTTGCAGAAGAATTGATCTCTGCAGAACGCTGATAAGGGTGGGGAGGAAATATATATCTGGTGGTGGGGTCTGATTGTGGGTGGCAGAAATGGCAAGGGATGATGTGTTGTATCTGGAGGTTAGT
This sequence comes from Chiloscyllium punctatum, assembly GCF_047496795.1. NCBI lineage: Eukaryota > Metazoa > Chordata > Chondrichthyes > Orectolobiformes > Hemiscylliidae > Chiloscyllium > Chiloscyllium punctatum. The sequence goes on from NC_092749.1 coordinate 94,289,560, forward strand.
GGGTGGAAGGTCAGGACTGGGGTGGGGTGGGGGTTTCTGTCCTTGTTGCAGCTGAAGGGGTGAGGCTCAAGGGCCTTCACCTTCATCTACCTATTGCCATCCAAGCCGCCTTCCCCCCACTCAACACCTCTTTTATTTATCTCTCAGCCCCTAACATATTCCTGATTGAGTGCTTACACCTTATTGGTTGACTGTCCTGCTCCTCAGATGCTACCTGACATGTTGTGCATTTCCACCCGTTCACTCTTCTTTTAATTTCAAAAATATCCTTTTTTCATAAAATATTTTGATGATCTGTACAATTGGTCATGCCATACATACGTAAACATTCCATTTCTTTGCATACAGAGATCGAGTAATCATTCGTATATACAGGTCTGTATGTTTACCATCCATGTATTTAGCTGAGGCGTCAGTGGAGCCCACTTACTGCGTGAACCCCCTGTTCTTTGGCAGGCAGACGTTACACGGTGGTCTTTCCCCACCGCGCCTTGGCGGCAGCTGCCCCAAGCTTCAGCGCGTCCCTTAACACATAGTCCTGGATCTTGGAATGTGCCAGTCTGCAACACTCAGTTGGGGTCAGCTCCTTCAGCTGGAAGATCAACAGGTTTCGGACCGTCCAGAGAGCGTCCTTCACTGAGTTGATGATCCTCCGGGCACAGTTGATGTTCGTCTCGGTGTGCGTCCCGGGGAACAGGCCGTAGAGCACGGAGTCCCACGTCACGGCGCTGATCGGGACGAACCTCAACAAGCACCACTGCATTCCTCTCCAGACTTCCTCTGCATAGGCACATTCCAGAAGGAGGTGTGTGACAGTCTCGTCCCCTCCGCAGCCACTTCGAGGGCAGCGTGCGGTGCGGCAGAGAGTCCGGGCGTGCATAAAGGATCTCACAGGCAGAGCCCTTCTCACCACCAGCCAAGCCACGTCTTGGTGCTTGTTGGAAAGTTCTGGCGATGAGGCATTCTGCCAAATGGCTTTGACAGTCTGCTCAGGGAACCGCTCGATAGGATCCGCCCTCTCCTTTTCCCGAAGGGTCTCAAGGACACTACGTGCTGACCACTTCCTGATGGACTTGTGGTCATAGGTGTTTTTCTTCATAAATTTCTCCACAAAGGACAGGTGTTACGGAACGGTTCAACTACTCGGAGCGTTCCGCGGCAGCGAGGCCAGGCCCATCCTTCGCAACACCGGGGACAGGTAGAACCTCAGTACGTAGTGACACTTAGTGTTTGCATACTGGGGATCCACGCACAACTTGATGCAGCCACACACAAAAGTGGCCATCAGAGTGAGAGTGGCATTGGGCGTGTTTTTTTCCCCCATTGCCCAGATCTTTATATATCAAGTCCCTTCAGACCCGGTCCATCTTTGATCTCCATATAAATTGGAAGATGGCCCGGGTGACTGCAGCAGCACAGGTTAGCCAATTCACATTGTCCAGTCCTCTACAAGTCACTTGTGTTAACTTGAACTGGGAGGGTGTCTTGCTGAGACCCTCCTTCTGGTAGTGGTGACTGTGCTGATACAAATCTTCAACCCGACAGCCAATCCACGCTGTCACAGTCCTCTGCCGATTATTTATCTTGATAGGACTTGAATATGAAAGCAGGGATATACTTCTAAGGCTTTCTCAGGCTCTGGTCAGACCACATTTAGAGCATTGTGAACAATGTTTGGCCCTGTACCTCAGGAAGGATATATTGGCCCTGGAGCGGGTCCAGAGGAGATTCACAAGAATGATCCCAGGAATGAAAAGCTTAACATATGAGGAACGTTTGAGGACTCTGGCACAATTCTTGATGGAATTTAGAAGGATGAGGGATGACCTGATTGAAACTTACAGAATACTGAACAGCCAGGACAGAGCAGACATTGGGAAGATGTTTCCACTGGTAGGAGAGGGTAGGACCCGAGGGCACAGTCTTACAGCAAAGGGAAGACCCTTTAGAATGGAGATAAGGAGAAACGTCATCAGCCAGAGAGTGGGGAATTGGTCGAGTTCATTGCCACAGAAAGCTGTGGAGGCCAGGTCATTGAGAATATTTAAAACAGAGATAAATAAATACTGTGGGTATATCAGGAATAAAAGAATGTCTAGAGTAAGCTTAGGGTCAAGAGTGTGGAGCTGGAAAAGCACAGCAGGTCAGGCAGCATCTGAGGAGCAGGAGAGTCGATGTTTTGGGCAAAAGCCCTTCATCAGGAATGATTAGGACCAATCAAGGATGGTAGTGGGAAGTTGTGCGTTGAATCAGAAGAGATAGGAGAAGCGCTAAATGACTATTTTTCATCAGTATTCACACAGTAAAAAGATAATGTTATTGAGAAGAATACTGGGATACAGGTTGTTAGACTAGATGGGATTGAGGTTCACAAGGAGGAGGCATTAGCAATTCTGGAAAGTGTGAAAATCGATAAGTTCCCTGGGCTAAATCCTCGGATTCTCTGGGAAGCCAGAGATTACAGAGCCTTTGGCTTTGATCTTTATGTCATCATTATTGACAGAAATCATGGGAAGACTAGAGGATAGCAAATGTTGTTCCCTTATTCAAGAAGGGGAGTAGAGACAACCCTGGTAATTATAAAGCAATGAGCCTTACTTTGGTTGTGGGTAAAGTGTTGGAAAAAGTTATAAGCAAAAAGATTTATAATCATCTAGAATGGAATAAATTGATTAGGAATAGTCAACACGATTTTGTGAAGGGTAGGTCATGCTTCATAAACCTTATTGAGTTCTTTGAGAAGGTGACTAAACAGATGGATGAGGGTAAAGCAGTTGATGTGGTGGAGATGAGTTTCATTAAGGCATTTGATAAGGTTTCCCATGGTAGGCTCATGCACAAATACAGAGGCATGGGTTTGAGGGTGATTTAGCTGTTTGGATCAGAAGGAAGGAAGACAGAGGGTGGTGATTGATGGGAAATTTTCATCCTGGAGTTTAGTTACTAGTGGTGTACTACAAGGATCTGTTTTGGGGTCACTGCTGTTTGTCATTTTAATAAATGACCTGGATGAGGGCGTAGAAGGATGGGTTAGTAAATTTGCAAATGACACTAATATCGATAGATTTGTGGATAGTGACGAAGGACGTTGCAGGTTACAGAGAGACACCACCTCTGACATTTGTCATATATCTATCACCACTCAATTTAAAGCTATGTCCCCTCATAGCTGGGCTGAGAGGTGGCAAATGGAGTTTAATGTGGAAAAGTGTGAGGTGATTCACTTTGGAAGGAGTAACAGGAATGCAGAATACTGGGTTATTGGCAAGATTCTTGGTAGTGTAGATGAACAGAGATCTTGGTGTCCAAGTACATAGATCCCTGAAAGTTGCCACCCAGGTTTCTGGGTTGTTAAGAAGGTAGGTGTGCTGGCTTTTATTAGTAGAGGGATTGAGTTTCAGAGCATGAGGTCATGCTGCAACTGTACAAAACTCCTTTCTGGCTGCACTTGGAGTATTGCGTACAGTTCTGGTCACCATATTATAGGAAGGATGTGGAAGCTTTGGAAAGGGTTCTGAGGAGATTTACCAGGATGTATGGAGGAAAGGCTGAGGGATTTGAGGCTATTTTCGTTAGAGAGAAGATGGTTGAGAGGTGACTTAGTTGAAACATATAAGATAATCAGAGGGTTAGATAGGGTGACAGTGAGAGCCTTTTTCCTCAGATGGTGATGGCTAGCCTGAGGGGACATAGCTTTAAATTGAGGGGTGATAGATATATGACAAATATCAGGGGTGGTTTCCTTACTCAAGGAGTAGTAGGGACGTGAAACGCACTGCCTGCAACAGTAGTGGACTCTCCAACTTTAAGGGCATTTAAATGGTCTTTAAATGGATAGACATATGGATAAAAATTGAATGGTGTAGGGGGTTAGATGAACTTCAGATTGGTATGACAGGTCGGTGCAACATCGAGGGCCGAAGGGCCTGTATTGCGCTGTAATGTTCTATGTTCTATGTTCAAAGGTCATGGGGAAAAAGCAGGGAAATGGGGTTGAAAAACCTATCAGTCATGATTTGGTGGCAGAGCAGACTTGATGGACTGAATGGCCTAATTTCTGCTCCTATGTTTTCTGGTCTTATGATCTTAATAGTCGTAGAGGTTCAGTAATATTTAACTTGCAATGCCAATAGCACCATGAAGGGTGTGAAAAATGTCTGCAATGCCAAACTGGAGGAACTGTAGGTCTTGAGGATGTTACAGAGATATTCTCGAGCTTGGAACATGTGAGGCCACGTAGAGACATAAATATAAGGATGTGAATTTTTTAAACAAGTGAATAAATGGGCAACAGACCTTTAGAAAAGCTCAAATTTATAGAGAGTTGAAATAGGAGATCAATCAGGACAACATTGGAATAGTGAAACCTGAAGGTTAAAACAGGCATAGATGGTGATGTTCCTCTGCCTTGGTAAAGCAGCCATGTCGAGGGGCTAATTTGAACTAAGTCTCAATGACTTCCAAATATTTTTCTGGATGCAAAAGTAAGGCATTATAAAGATTGGCTTATAATGACTCCAGAACTGGAGTCAAAACTGTTGTGGAAGCTATGCCGATGCAATGTGATAGGAATCTGGCATGATCTGGCAGTATTGCTTCATATGATTTTGCAATTGCAAATGATCAGCCATGTGGGAGGACTGATCTAGAAACTACTGCTGGTAACATCAGCTTGCAAGCTCTTTTGCACAATCCATTCCTGCTTTTTTAAAAGCACAGACGTTAACTTGTTTATCATGAGTCCTCACTGGAGTGACCAATGCAGGAAAACCTTTCAAATACTTGCTGAAATCACAGAATCAATGCTGGAAACCATACCTTTGATTTTATTGGCTTTGATTATCTCCAGCTTCAGGTACTGGTATAATGCTTGTACACTGAAATGTACTTGCTAATGTGATGATACCTAGATTGAAAGAACTGCCTTTCATAAACTCAGTGATCTGGATACAAGGAGAGCTTACCCTGCATTTATTCTTTGAAATAGTGCAAATACAATTTTCATGCCTAGCTGAGAGAGAAAATGGGACTTTGGTTTGACATGTGATTTGAAAGACTGTATTTCTACCGATGCAACATCATGTCTAAGTATCAGTAACAGATTACAGGCTGGAATCCCTCAACTGGGCATTTTGAGAGAGAAATTACAGGGTGACCGATGAGCCAAGGCTGAACTTCAAAGCTCAAGTCAACAAACTAGATTTGGGAAGAGGATGCAGATTAACCTTCTCAGTGCAGAGATGCTCTTTGTCCAAAACTATGCTTATGGCTTGGGTCAAATATATTATTATGAGAGATAGGAGAGAAATGCAACCTCTGCTTGGCCTTCAAGATGTGTCTCTAATTCTTGGTGGGGCGGAGCTGACGTTGGACTGGAGTGGACAAAGTTAACAATCACACAACACCAGGTTATAGTCTAACAGAGTCAAGATTAGTGTGGTGCTGGAAAAGCACAGCAGGTCAGGCAGCATCCGAGGAGCAGGAAAATCGACGTTTCGGGCCGGAGCCCTTCATCAGGAATGAGGCTGGGAGCCTCAGGGGTGGAAAGATAACTGGGAGGGAGTGGGGCTGGGGAGAAGGTAACTGAGCAGGTAGCAACCCATTGCACTCCCAGCTACCTTCTCCCCAGCCCCACTCCCCCTCCCATTTATCTCTCCACCCCCGAGGCTCCCAGCCTCATTCCTGATGAAGGTCTCCAGCCCGAAACGTCGATTTTCCTGTTCCTCGGATGCTGCCTGACCTGCTGTGCTTTTCCAGCATCACTCTAATCTTGACTCAAATGTCCAGAATCTGCAGTCCTCAGTTTCGTATAGTCTAACAGATTCATTTGGAAGCACTAGCCTGGAGTTGTGTAATCTAATTGCTGGGATCTTGTGAGGAGAGTTACACATTATTGATGTTTTGCAATGTCTTTCAACAGCTTCCCATTTTTCCAGAGGAAGGAAATATAACAGACGGCTCTCTGATTCCACCCTCCCCTCCCAGTATTAGTACAGGAAGTGTGACTGATGACTGAAACTGACTTGGACCTTGCCGAACAATTGTTGCAGTGGCTTCGGCACATTGTCAGTGTTCTCCAGTTTTGTCAGGAACAAGTGTGAAACTGAGATGTGCCTGCTCTATCCTTTCTATAGGAAGCCATTACCCATCTAGGCTAAACAAGAGAAACTGAGACTAACTAAGGCACTAAAATCAGGGCTTTGTTCAAACTGTCTTTACACCAACAACACTTTCTCCTTGTAACCTTTAGTTTCTCCCAGAATGTTAGCCGTGGTTCAATGGCAATACTGTCACCTCAGAGGCAGACAATCTAGGTGCCCCTGTGGAAATTTGAACAGAAAGTGCTGAAGTTTCATCCGAGAAGCTGGAAATAGATGCTGGGGTCAGTTTTCATGTCAGAAACCCACCTCTGAGGAAAACTAATTAAAATTAAAGCTTGCATGTGAATGTGAGTTCAGAGTTGGCATGGAGACAAGTTCCCTCCAACGCATCCCCAACTTCTCTTCATGAGATTCATTGAGGCTGACAAATCTATCCTTGTGGATGCCATGTAAAAGTGAACCCCTTTCAGCCTTCGAAAGGGACATTAATGTTTATCTTGTCATCATGGTAACATTACGGAATGGAGCAGGGGCAGCCTGACCAATGCTGGTTCCTCAGCCACCAAATAGCAAAACAGGTGAACTGATTATTTATGTCAGTTATGCCACTGGGAACTTACTATGTGTAAATTGGCTGCTGCATTATCACATTGTGGGCAGCCCAAAGCCTGGAGCACTTAACTTCGAGTTCTCCAATTTCAGAGAACCTCCTTGGTTATTTGAAAGGAGGGAAAGGAGCAGTTACCAAGGGAAGATATTTTATCAGACAGGAGTTGGGAAGTACAGACTGGGAGCAATTGTTCCACAGAAACGGCACAGCAGACATGTGGAGACTGTTTGAGATGCAGTTGTTGCGAGTGATGTATGAATGTGTTCCTCTGAGACAGGTAAGAAGGGGTAAGAGTAAGGAACCTTGGATGGCAAGAACAGAGGAGCTTCTCATCAAAAGGAAGAAGGCAGCTTATGTAAGGTGGAGGAAGCAAGGATCTAGCACAGCTTTAGAGCATTACAGGCTTGTTAGAAAGGAGCTCAGAAATGGACTGAGGAGAGCCAGGAGGGGGCATGAATAAGGCTTGGCAAGAAGGATCAGGGAAAACCCAAAGGCATTTTACTCATATGTGAGGAATAAGAGAATGATCAGGGAGTAGGTAGGGCTGCTCAGGGATAGCAGAGGGAACTTGTGCATGGAGTCTGAGCAGATAGGGGAATCCCTAAATGAGTTTTTTGCTTTGGTTTTCACTAAGGAAAGGGACCTTGTTGTGAATGAGAACTTTGAGGAGCTGGGATACAGGCTTGAACAGATCAAGATTGAGAAGTTGATGTGCTGGAAATTTTGGCAAACATTAAGATTGATAAGTCCCTCGGCCAGACCAGATTTATCCTCGGCTTCTCTGGGAAGTGAGAAAGGAGGTTGCTAAACCACTGGTGAATATCTTTGCCTCCTCACTCTCCACGGGAGTCGTGCCAAAGGATTGGAAGGAGGCGAATGTTGTTTCTCTTTTCAAGAAGGGTAATAGGGAAATCCCTGGCAATCACAGATCAGTCAGTCTTACGTCAGTCTGTGGTCAGTAAAGGTTTGGAAAGAATTCTGAGAGATAGGATTTATGAGTGTTTGGAAAACGCATAGCATGATTAAAGGCAGTCAGAATAGCTTTGTGAAGGGCAGGTCATGCCTCACAAATCTTATTAAGTTCTTTGGGGAGGTGACAAGACAGGTCAACGAAGGTTGAGTAGTGGATGTGGTGTATATGGACTTCCGCAGAGCACTTGATAAGGTTCCCAATGGTAGGTTCATTCATAAAGTCAGAAAGTATGGGATACAGGGAGATTTGGCTATCTGGATTCAGAATTGGCTGGCTGACAGAAGGCAGAGAGTGGTTGTAGATGGAAAGTATTCTGCCTGGAGGTCAGTGTTGAGTGGGGTCCCTCAGGGCTCTGTTCTTGGGCCTCTGCTCTTTGTAGTTTTTATAAATGACTTGGATGAGGAGGTTGAGGGGTGGGTTAGTAAATTTGCCAATGACACAAAGGTTGGAGGTGCTATCGATAGTATTGAGGGATATTGCAGGCTGCAGCACGACATAGACAGGATGCAAAACTGGGTTGCGAAATGGCAGATGAAGTTCAACCTGAAGTGATGCATTTTGGAAGGTCGAACTCAAATGCTAAATATAGGATTAAAGACAGGATTCTTGGCAGTGTGGAGGAACAGAGGGATCTTGGTGTTCAAGTACATACATCCCTCAAAGTTGCAACCCAAGTGGATAGGGTTGCTAAGAAAACATACTGTGTTTTGGCCTTCGTTAACAGGGTGATCGAGTTTAAGAGCCGTGAGGTTTTGCTACAGCTCTACAAGTCCCTGGTGAGACTACACTTGGAATATTGTGTCCAATACTGGTCACTCTACTATAGGAAAGATATGAGGCTTTAGAGAGGGTGCAAAGAAGGTTTACCAGGATGCTGCCTGGACTGGAGGGCTTGCCTTATGAAGAGAGGTTGACTAAGCTCGGACTTTTCTCTCTGGAGAGAAGGAGGAAGAGAGGTGACCTGATCGAGGTGTACAAAATAATGATAGAGTCAATAGCTGGAGACTTTTCCCCAGGGCAGTATTGACTGGCACGAGGGGTCATAATTTTAAGATATTAGGAGAAAGGTACAGAGGGGATGTTAGAGGAAGGTTCTTTACACAGAGAGTTGTGAATACATGGAATGAGTTGCCAGCGGTGGTGGTGGAAGCAGAGTCATTTGGGACATTTATGCGACTGCTGGACATGCACATGGTTAGCAGAGAATTGAGGGGTGCGTAGGTTAAGTTATTTTATTTTAAACTAGGATTAACCCTCGGCACAACACCATGGGCTAAAGGGCCTGTTCTGTGCTGTACTTTTCCATGTTCTATGTTGTATGTTCCCCATGCCTGACTCCCTTCCCAGCCCTTCCCTCTCCCAGCCACTGCTCCGTGCCACCAACCGGATTCAATCTCCTCCGTTGACCAACCAGGTTGTACCCTCTACCTGTCTCCACCTATCCCCACTTCACCAACCTGCCCCCCACCTAGCCCTTATCTGCAGCTCCCCCCACATTCACCTGATGTCCTGAAGAAGGGTTACGCCAGCAACATGTACCTCCTGATGCTGCCTGGCTTGCTGTGTTCTGCCAGCCTCCTGCCAGTCTGTTTCAGATTCCAGCATCTGCAATTTTGTTTTGACTCTAACCAAGCATTATCACATTAGAACAGTGGCTACATTTCAAAAGTACTTCACTGACTGTGAAGATTTTCGTGATGCCTGAAGGCATAATATGAATGCAAGCTTTTCTTTCTCATTTCTATTCCCTGTAGAATGACATGACTTACACAGAATGCTTTCAGGTCTCTTTTGGAGCTTTCCCTAACTATTCAGTGAACTTCAGTCCTATCTAATCACAGCATCCAGACATGGTGGCTCAGTGGTTAGCACTGCTGCCTCACAGTGTGAAGGACCTGGGTTGATTCTAGCCATGGGTGACTGTCTGTGTAAGTTTGCACATTCTCTCTGTGTCTATGTAGGTTTCCTCCCCCAGTCTAAAGATGTGTAAGTTAGTTGAATTGGCCATGCTAAATTATCCATAGTGTGCAGGTTGGATGCATTGATCTGAGTGGGTTACTTTTCAGTGGGTTGGTGTGGACTTGTGGGGTTAAAGGGTTTCCACACTGTAGGGATTCTATTCTATAAAACTTTATGCATCTATACTTATGCAAAGTGGGTTCTATCTCTTCAACTAATGATATAGTCTCATTGATCTTTTCCAGAGAGGTGTCTTCAGCTAAGAATACCTGTAGTGGAATCAGAAAGAAGTGTTACAGATATTGGTATAGTTCTATCTTCTAACTAACTTCTAGCATTAGTTTTTATTAAAGGTTTTTATCAGGAAAGACTGGGATTCTGTGTGAGGGTTATTATTCAGTCAATCTACTCCACCCTCTGGGAAATCAACCTCAGAGAGACCAGTGCTCAGCATTGATTCGGATTGGCTGCTGATTGGTTATCTTTCATGCTGCAGAAAACCACCCGAAGCTCAGAGCCCATGACTTCGTAACAGGGGGGCAAAGGACCAGTGAGAAAAATTACAATCTGGAAGGAAAGTCGAGGGGCTGACTTGTAAAGCCTTGTGTGGGAAGAGAGGTCTGGGAAAGGATTGTTCCCCGAGAGGAGACATACCGGAAGTACCCACAGGGACACTGCTTGAAGCAAAGTGCGGATAAATTGTGACTAGAGCAGGAAAGGTCAAACTGGAAGGCTGTTTTTGGTGAGGAGCCATATTGTGGATGTCCGATTGGTAGGGTACCATGAGAAGACTACCCAGAAGGGGGAGTGTGTTGTTGGAAAAGGACAGAAGTCAGGCAGCATCCAAGGAGCAGGAAAATTGATGGAGACCTTCATCAGGAATGGGGCTGGGAGTCTTGAGGGCAGAGAGATATCTCTCCAGATCTGTTGTGCTTTTCCAGTACCACAGTCTCAACTCTGATCTCCAGCATCTGCAGAGCTCACTGTCTACTCAAAAGGAGGAACCAACGCAACTCTTATCAAAGGTTTAAGCTCTTAGCTCACTAAACTGCCATAGAGCTGCACAGAGGGGGTTAGCTCATTGAGAAGTCGGAACTGCTAGCCTGAGCTTCAAGTACTCTGAGTCCAGCCACCTTTCTCTCTTTCAATCTCTAACCTAATATCTAACCTGCACCAGTAACCTTTTGTCTTGTTTGTCAGGTCTAAGTGCCGGCTTCGGAAAAGGGAGGATTTTAATGATTTTTCAGAGTTTGTATCATTGCTATTACTAGAATTTTGTCAAGTGATTTTTGTTAGTAATAAATAGCTATTCCTGTTTAATGCAAAACAGTATCAGAAGTCTTTGCAATAGGTATAGCTCCGGGGCAGTAAATCGAGGGACAGGTCAATTGTGAAGAGTTATTGTGATAACATTGCAAAACTTTCATCATATATTACTGACCAGTGGTTCTCCACTTGTTTGTCCGTGAGGTTAATACAGGGTCTGTGACATAATAAGTAAATATGATTTGATGAAAGGCCAATTCAGGAGACGATAAGTATATGGAATTAAAAATGGACCTGATCTTCCAGATCTGGGAAGAGGAATGTGGATAGGTGGTGGGTGATTGGGGTTCAGTTTCAGTTTTGAATGAATTTTTAGGTCTTCCCAATATAACATGTGCATGGATCAGAATATTCTCAGAATGAACATTCACCACTATTGTCAGCAGAAGTTTTAGGTCATTGTAGTTGCACATCAAAAAGGGGTCATTTTGGTCTTTATGCTCCATACATATTTCCTCTCTCTTCAATTCATCATATGAATTAATTCTTCTGTCCTTTACACTTGTAACATCTGTGCTTCCCCCTGTTTTGATGATCTAAACATTTACTCTGTTAAACAGAAACATTCATAGCACACATGTGCTAGGCAATGACCATTCCCAACAAGAGAGAAGTTAACCACCTCCCATGTCATTCAATTATATTCTTGTTGCTGAATACCTGACTATTAACATTCTGGGGATTATCAATGACCAGAAACTGAACTGGAAGAGCAGTATAAATATAGGACAAAGGGGCTCCCCTAGTTGACAACTCCATCCACTAATCTAAACATTCACTCACTCCAACACCAAGACACAATGCCAACAATATCTACAGTATACAATTTGCTTTGTATGAACTCACCAAAACCCCTTCTAAACCCATAATCTCTACTAGCTCAAAGGACAAGGGCAGCAGACACATGGGAAGACCTCCATCTTTAAGCTTTTCTGCAAGTCATTTGTCATCCTGATTTGGAACTATATTGCCATCTTTTCACTGTGACTGAGTCAAACTCCCAGAATTCTCTCACCAACAGCATTGTGGGTGCACCCATATCATCAAATGGACTACAGCAGTTCAAGAAGACAGTTTACCACCACCTTGTCAAGGACAACTAGGGATGGACAATAAATACTAATCCAGACAGCTGCACCCACGTTCTCTATATGAATTTTTAAATAACATGATTAGTATTATTTGCATCACAATCTGTAGCTTTAGATTCACAAAGGTTATTGGAGTTCAAAACGCCTTAACTGATGGTTACATGCCAGTTCTAAGTAAATCATAAAATTGAGTGTTTAAACTTCTACATTATTAAAACCGAACCAATCTATACTGTAACCTAATTAGCACATGAATAACTCAAAATTAAGTTTCAAGACCGATTGTCCTGATTAATTTCTCTCAGGTTGATTGATTTCTCTTCAGTGTAAAAATAACTGACTGTTTAACCAATCTTTTTGTACAGCACAGTAAAGCTGACAGTGAACATGAAGGCTGTCACCTGAAATTTTAACTTCCGATACCAGTCATCCAGCAATTTCGGATCTACCTTCCTAATTGTGGAAACAGTTTCTATCTACTTTACCAAACTCCTTCATAACTTTCAACTAAATCTCCTCTCAACTTCTTGTCCTCTATGGAGAACAGGTTTCATTGATCTAATCTCTCCACATATCGGAAAGCCCACATTTCTAATATTCTAGTATATCTCCTCTCCTTCACCTTGACTTTCTATTGGTACTCATAATTATAGATAAATCTTCTGGCAATGGGGCTGATAACAGAGCAGTAGAATTAATTGTAAAACTGGCATTTCGTTGCAGAAGATTCTTAGGAGCTGGGAATATCCACAACTGTGCAGCAACAGTACTGCAACTGGCTCAATGGTGTAATTACAGAATGTAAATGGACTGCATTGTGCTGTAATTTCTGTAATGAAAATGGTGCTAGCGGACACCTCCCTAGCATTTCTTATCAGGTCGTTTTATATTCAGATAACCTTGGTGTTCACCCTTAAATGATTGATTACTCCCGACAACTAATTGATTCCCCAACCTCATTCAATAGTCCTGCATTCTCAGACTCCTTACCATGCTGAATTTCTCCCCTTATTTGAGCTTTTTGTATCTGCATCCCAATCGAAAATATTGGTGATTTGAGTCGTGCTTTGCATTGATCTCTTTTGCTTTGAGGATAGTTCCTGGGAATGGTACATGGCTTTAATGTTTCTTAAACCATGAAAGAGCTTCCACAGTATGACAAGTCATGTGGACTTGCAAACTTTGGCAGTTCAATCTTTCTCTGATTAATTTCTTCTCAGTGCTATATATGTATATATTCACACCATATGATTTAAAATGGAGTTAATGGAACAATAATCTGGTTTCTATTTACAGATTCTGAAAACCTTGCTGGGTGCCTTCAGAATCTTTTTTTTTGTGTCTGATTTCTATGTTTCTGTCCTGTCAGGAATAGAACTGTGTTAATTGAGCAACTCTTTCTTTCTCAGATCCCCTGTAAAAAGCCTACTGCATTTTGATTTGGTTTTGATTTTTCTCCTTTTGATTTCTCATCCGACTTTTATCTCCTTCCTTTGGATTTCCATCTTCAGTCCAGAGACTGAGGATCCAAGAAGCTCTGCTGTTGAAACAGGAGCTGGCAAAAACCTGTCCGAGGAAGATGAGAGGACATTTGTCATGCTGTGCTTATTTCACATTTAACTTTTATGCTGAAATTCTTCTAGTACTGTGGTGTGATGAGTCAGTGCTGGATAATGGAATATCTTCAGCACATTGTCACCATCAAATGCCAAACACAGAACATTCAGGAACACTTTGTCTAATCCTCTCCAATTGAGAGTCATTCTGAATTGTTTCATTCCCCATGTGAGCAATTTTTATGTCTTCTTTGAAGGAGCTTTCCAGCTTTGTGCTGATTTATCACAGACATTCAGCGCATTGTGAAGCCTTTATCAAACAAAAACTGTATCATATCGGAACTACTCTATTCCAATTGTATTTCCCAGCTCTTTTCCAGCACTCTTTAATATTTTTCCTCCTCTGATATTTAATTATTTCTTGAGTTCCCTGAGTGATTCTGCTTTAATAGTCATCTGCAATAATTTATTTTACATTCAGATCATTTCCTTCTATTATTTATTAAACATCCCATGGTAAAACAGTGATGCACTTCAAAAAGAAGTACTTTGAGATGTCCAGGACCTCTGAAAAATGCTGTATAATTGCCAGTCTTCCTCACCCTTTACCCCTTTTATGGGTCAAAAATGTGCACTCCTTCTCAAATTTGCTAAAGGTGGATATAAGCTTGCATTATTCTGTAGCGCTGATCTGGAATGCACTGTCTGAAAGTGTAGGCTCAATAAGAATTTTCAAAAGGGAGTAGACATGCACTATAATGGGAACAATTTGCAAGGTTACAGGAAAACACTAGGGAACTAATTTGATAACTCTTTCAAAAAGCTTTCAAACATAATTGGACAAATGCCCCCAATCTCCCTTTGTGCTGTAGAATTCTTTGATTCACTCTTTTATTTCTGATTTTCAATATCCCTATTTAATTCCATCCTAATCTCTCCTGGTCAGGTTAGTAGAACCCAACATTTGCAAATCATTCACATAACTATAAGACCAACGTCCTGCTGACTTGACCCTATTCCCTTTTCTTCTTGCTCCCTATGTCAGCTGATAGGGCCTTGAGAATAGGGGCAGGCAGCTTTACCATTTGAACCTGTTTTGCCTTTCAATAGCTCCATACACCCACCATTTTGCGAATCTCCTTGAACATCAATGGCTGACAAAACATGATCAATCTCAGTTTTAAAAATCAAACTTGATCTAGTTCATTTATAAAGAGAGTTCACAAAATATAGATGAAGAATGACTTCTACCCTCTTTGTTCCAGTAATCTGAATATAACCATGAGTATTGCATTTGTCTTTTTGATTAGTTTCCGTACTTATTCCTGACATTTTAACATAAAAGCAAAATACTTAGAATGCTGAAACCTTAAATAAAAACAGAAGATACTGGAAATGCTCAGTTGATCTGGCAGCATCTGTGGAGAGAAATGGAGTCAGCATTTCAGCTTGCAAACTACTTGCATAATCTCTCATCAAATTCTCAAATTGCATCCTCCATAACCATAACCATCCTGAACCATCTCCCCTTATATATTTTTGGACGTGATTGCAGCCTTTAATATTGTCCTCCTCAAATATCTCCTCCATTGACCAGCTGGTTAACCAGTTAAAGGATCACCAGAAATATCTCCTCTTTCCCCTCCTCTGGAACTTGCTCTGGATCCATCCCCTCCATTTCACATTTCATATTCTGCCGTTAGCATTATCTTCTGAAACCATGCCAGATTCTAAATTTATACTATTGACAGGCAACTTTCTTCACCAGCTACTTTCTTGGTTTGAATTTGCCACACTGTCTATCCAATTTCCATTATTAGATGAGCAGAAAGATTCCCCTCCTAAATTTTGGGCAGTCTGAAGTCATTGTCTTCATTCCCATCACAAACTTTATTGCCTCGACACCAAGTCCATCCACATCCAAGCAAACATTGGAGGTTTAGTCAGACTATTCGCAATCTTGACACTTTACATGACTGTGAAGTGAGCTTTTGACTCCTTGCTTATTCACCTAGCAAGACCAATTACTTTCACCCTTTTATCACAGGCCCATCTCAGCCTGCCTCTGCTGTTGTAACACTTTCATGTTTTTGTAACCTGGACAGTGAGCTTTCCTGCTGACATCCTGCCTTCCACTCACTGTAACCTTTAGCTTTGCTGCTGACATTCTGGCTTCCACAAGGTCCAGTAATTTCTCATCTCTACGACCTACGTTAGCTTCCAACCCAGCAATGTGTTAATTTTAAAATTCTTATCTTTGTTTTTGACTTTCTTCATTGTTTTATTCCATCTTAACCTCAGTAACCTCCTCCAGCTCTACAATCCTCTGAAATGTCTACACTCCTCCAGTCCTGGGTGATCCTGTCTTTAGCTGACCAGGGCCACTGCTCTGAAACTTCTTCCCAAACCTCTCCATCTCTTTTTCCTCCTTTAGGATACTCTTTAAAACTGACGTCTTTGATCAAGCTTTTGGTCACCTGTCATAACGGTTCCTCATTTGGCTCAATGTCAAATTTTATTTGATAGGGCTCCTGTGAATGAACATTTTCCTGTGTTGGAGGTGCTTATATAAATGTAAGCTGCTGTCATTCTGGACAATCCTGATTGCTTAGTTTGTAACCTTGCTACAATGGCATATCCAAACTGCAAGCAATGATCCAGTTTTATCCTAACTAGCAACATGTACAGATGTCATGCCATTTTCTTTTGTTTTAAGTTTCCTTACATACAAAATCTAGAACCTCGTTTGCTTTTCCATGGACTTTTCTACGAAGCTTCTTTCTTTTAAGAATCTGCCATCTAAATGTCCACCCTTTCTCCATTCCTAAGGATATTGCAATTCTGAATTAGAGCTGGAAACTTATACCAGTTCCAATATACTTACCTTGATAACTACACAGGAAATGTTAGACAGAAAAAAGCTTGCTGAACTCCTTGGTAACTACAAAAGTGACCCCTCAATCTCACAATGAATCTCAATGCCCTCTCTAACTAAATCCTGCTCCCACTCAATCGCTTTCCAAACTACATCCTGATTCCTCCTCCCATGACCCCTGGATTATCTCTGACTCCCTCCATCACCACCCCCAGATTATCCAATCACCAATCCTGATGAGACTTGACTATTCCTTCAGAAACTATATACCTGACCACATAACTATCCCTGACCTGACCAATGCCCTCAACCCAACCAGAATATCCCTGCAACCAGACTACCATTGACACACTGCCTTATCCACTTAGCCACCCTAACCTACATAACCTCCGTTTCGAAGGAAAAGCCAGTGAGACTTGTGAAAGATGCATACTGGTCCAACTTGTGTAGTGTACTTCAGAACAGTGCTCTGGTACACTCATTTCCAAGTATTATTCTTTCCTTTACTAGTTTTTCCTTCTGAGCCAGCTAGCCACTTGCATATTTACCTCATGCATCTCACCCACTTACTCTCCTCACACACCTATCCGTCCCATCTACCTCCCCACTTCATCAGCTGTTCACTCCATTGAATGATCAGGCATTGATACAACAGCCAATGCTGTAAAGAAGCATTTCCTGCTTTCTCCCCCACACCACTCCATTCCTGACAGACGTACTGCTTCTTATTTGTAGGAAGGATGGATTTAGAAGGCCCTGGAAGAGTTGTGTAGCAGCTGTTTTGGGGATGTTGTAAGGATGCTAGCAATCTGGTGATCATTACTGCTGCTCAGAAAATCCCACTCATGAATGTTATTGGCCTCACCATACTGATATCATTCTGATAAATTTAATATTGAAACCCTTGAAAGGTGTAACATTGTGATACTTATCCACTAGATAACCGAAAAAATTAGGTTGGTGCATTTATGAGCAACTAAAATTTTCACAGCTTGATAAATCTTAATTGCAGCCATAAAACCGTGCTACCCTCAAGCATTTTATTCTACAAGTGCAGAATTGCATCCCTTTAGAATTGAGTTATGCTTGGAAATTCAATTCTATTTTTATCTTGCCCTCCCATTTCCTTCATTTTATTATCTTAATTCCATCTTTATTTCCAGCTGTTTATTTCATTTTGAGTACATGATTTGACAGTGAATTAAACATTCTAATTTATACTTCCTGCTTCTGGTGAAGTTTTTAACTGATGATCCCAGCTAAAACAATGGAAGCTATAGCAGATTGTGAACCCACATGCGGAAGGATCAGGGGCGTTTTCTGGCTGTTTAATGCAGCTGGGACATTGATGGGTACAGTTAGGGTTAGAACACTGAGGATACCAGTCATGTCAGGATATAGCAGAGGCTGACAGCAGCAGAGCCCAGTGGTAGGCAGGAGCAAACACTGAGAAACACAGTCAGTCTGGCAGCATCTGTGGAGAGAGAAACAGAGTTAATGTTTCTAGTCCCATATGGCTTTTCAATCTGAAGAAGAGTCATATCAGACTTGAAACACTAATTCTTTTTTATTAATTCATCCACAGGATGTGAGCATCACTGGCTAGGCCAGCATTCTTTACCCAGAGAGCAGTTGAGAGTCTACTGCATGACTGTAGGGCTGGAGTCACGTGTAGAAACACAGTTACCACCCCTACAAGGTATTAATGAGCCAGATAGCCTAACAATCTGAAATGGTCATTAGACTTTTGATTCCAGATTTTTATTGAATTCAGATTCTTTCAACTGCCATGATAGGATTTGAAGCCAGGTCTCTAGACATTCCCTGGGTCTCCAGATTAAAAGTCTAGCGATAATACCACTGGCCATCACCAATTCTTGCTCATTTCTTCTGTTTCTCTCTCCACAGATGCTGCCAGACCCACTAAGTTTCTTCAGCATTCTCTGTTCTTGTTTGAGAATTTCCATCAACTGTATGCTTTTGCTTTTACTCTGTGGTGTGCTGAACCCAGATTCAGGGCCATCAAAGATTTACCAACCTCACTAGACTGGCAAAGTAAGTATCATTATTGTACCAATGTGAGACAGCAGCCATCACTCTAACATCTTCCAACCATTCTTCTACATAGCTCCCCTCTGACTGATACACCCTCACCGTTCCACACATTCCTTTGCATCCAGGCACTTACTCCAATCTCCATCTGAACAGGACCCCATCCACCTCATCCTCATCTTCCAGGCTTCTCACATTCATTTCTTATGGTCCTCCTCCTCAAGTGTTCACCCTCCATCCTCAGCAGTCATATCACCTCTCAGACTCCAAACTCTGTACCTCCCCTCATTGTAGGTCAGCAAATCCAGGGCGCAGTAGAGAACAGGGGGCCTGCCTGTAGACATTGTATTGGAGGAGGTTGCTCTGGAGATCAGTGGGGTAGCACACACACACACACACACACACACACACACAAAGTGTCAACAATGGAGAGATTGCTCAGAGGGCAAGTGACAGCATCTGATGGAGCGCAGTCACTCGGCACTGACCGGTCACTCATGTTGTGCTGGTGCGAGTATTGGCTGAACTGTCATTCTATACGCTGTGCTGTGAATATGTTCCTTCCCTCACTTTCAGCTCCAACCTTTATTTTCTAAAGACTCTTGCTCGAGTATATCAAAGAGTGCCTCCAGATCTGTCCAGGTAGCTGAGCCACCTCTTGAACTGTCCAATCGCGTGCTCTCTTATCACCCTTGTGATCACTCTGCTGTACTTCCCCATTGCCTCAATGGGTCAGGTTCTTCATGAGATTCAGTGGCACATCAGTGGGTAACCCTTGATGGTTAGGTGTCAGTGCTGAGCCTGTGGGCTGGACTGAATGTGACAGTTCCCTGGATACTTGATGTAGTCCATGACCTGTTGCAGTGGTCACAAACAGGGTGCGGGGGGTGTTGTGGCTGTTGGAAACCATCCCAATCCCTGTACAGTTCCAGCTGAATTGGTGTGTACAATCAGTCAGCCTCTGGGCTGGTGGAAATCCAACTGGAGAGGCAAAGCTCTCTGGGTTGGAGTGGCCTCATCCCATGGCAACGTTGATTTGATTGATAGCCTTGACAAACAAGGTACTGATGATCGAAGGTGATGCAGACACCTGACTACAAAGTCTTGGGGATATCACCATCTCCCTGGAAGAAGCCAGAGATAAAGAAATTCAGGGCCATGGTGACCTTGATAACCAAAGGCCAGCTACATAACCTGGGAGGAGGTCTGGTTCCCGATGGCTGCAGGGATCTGTTGTGAAAGCCTGATTCTCTGACATGCTCAGTAAACCCACCCTCAGCCTATATACCCCATTTTAGGGGCTATTGCCTCTTAGAAGCTGAAGCACAGGGTGATTCAGACTGTCCTGACTCTGAGTCACTCGTCCCAGTTGTCTACATCCTGGACATTGTTTGTTCCCCATTGAAGATCATCGCAGTCTCCTCCTGGTACCTCACTGTGACATCCTCACATCTTGGTCAGGTCTGCTGCACTCAAACCCAAAGTCGACCTTGACATCCCTTAATTTAGTCTTTGTGGGTTGCTAATCCTGCTGAGGCCCTCTGTCCAGCTGCTTTGTCCCATGGTAGAGCACATGAGTATGGAGAAACAGCTACTGTAGCTGGTGGGGACATTCCTACACTCCCCTCAGAGGGCCTGGCCACTGTTGTACATATTACTCCCACATTACGATGAATGGAAGCCGAAAGGAAGATGCTTGAAATTAACTCCAAAAAGTTGCAACTGCCGCTGAAACTGGTCCTTCTTTGTCCAGACAGCCAGCACAATCCTCTCACTGTGGCTGATCATAAGCTTGTGAATTTCAGTTTATAAACATTCCCACCTTATCGATTTCAGCCATCTCTCAGCCCATGCTGTATTCTCACCTTTTGGACCCCAGGGAGACGTAGTAAGGCTGTGAAATGTATGTGCCGGCTCTTAATGTCAGAATACATTAGAGGTGGAGAATCATAGAGATGTACAGCACGGAAACAGACCCTTTGGTCCAACTCTTCCATGCCGACCAGATATGCTAACCTAATCTAGTCCCACTTGCCAGCCCTTGGCCCATATCTCTCTCAACCCTGCCTATTCATATACCCATCCAGATGCCTTTTAAATGTTGTAATTGTACCAGCCTTCACTTCCTCTGACAGGTCATTCCATACACACACCACCTTCTGTATGAAAAACATACCCCTTAAGTTCCTTTTAAATTTTTCCCCACTCACTCTGAGCCTATGTCCTCTCATTCTGGACTCCCCCACCACAGTGAAAAGACTTTGTTTATTTACCCTATCCATGCCCCTCATGATTTTACAAACCTCTATAAGGTCACCCCTCAGCCTCCGATGCACCTGGTAAAACAGCCTCAAGCTATTCAGGCCCTCTTTATAGTTCAAATGCTCAAACCCTGGCAGCATCTTTGTAAATCTTTTCTGAACCCTTTCAAGTTTCGCAACATCTTTCTGATAGGATGGAAACCAGAATTACACACAATATTCCAAAAGTGGCCTAACCAATGTCCTATACAGCTGCAACATGACCTCCCCAACTCCTTTACTAAATGCTCTGTCCAATAAAGGAAAGCATAACAAACACCTTCCTCACTATCCTCTCTACCTGCAACTCTACTTTCAAGGAACTATACACCTGCACTCTAAGGTCTCTTTGTTCAGCAACATTCCCCAGGACCTTACCATTAAGTGTATAAGTCCTGCTCTGACTTGTCTTTCCAAAATGCAGCACCTCACATTTATGTAAATTAATCTCCTTCTGTCATTCCTCAGTCCATTGGCTCATCTGATGAAAATCCCGTTGTAGTCTGAGATAACCTTCTTTGCTGTGCACTACATCTCCAATTTTGGTGTCATCTGCAAACTTACTAACTATACCAGCTCCAATCCTTGTGGCACTCCACTGGTCACAGGCCTCCAGTCTGAAAAGCAACCCTCCAGCACCACCCTCTGTCTTCTATCTTCAAGCCAGTTCTATATCCAAATAGCTAGTTCTCCTTGTATTCCATGAGATCTAACATTGCTAATCAGTCTTCCATGAGGAACCTTGTCGAACGTCTTACTGAAGTCCATACAGATCATGTCCACTGCTCTGCCCTCATCAATCATCTCTGTTAAGTTAAAACTCAATTAAGTTAGTGAGACATGATTTCCTACGTACAAAGCCATGTTGACTATCCCTAATCAGTCCTTGCCTTTCCAAATACCTTTAAATCCTGTCTCTCAGGATTCCCTCCATCAACGTGCCCACCACCGATGTCAGGCTCACTGGTCTGTAGTTCCCTGGCTTGTTCTTACCACCCTTCTTAAACAGTGGCACCGCGTTCCCAACCTCCAGTCTTCCAGCACCTCACCTGTGACTATCAATGATACAAATATCTCAGCAAGGGGCCCAGCAATCACTTCCCTAGCTTCCCACAGAGTTCTAGGGTACACCTGATCAGGTCCTGGGGATTTATCCACTTTTAGGTATTTCAAGACATCCAGCACCTCCTCCTCTGAAAAATGAACATTTTAAATCTATTTCCCCATCTTCCATGTCCTTGTCCACAGTAAACACTGATGCAAAATACTCATTTAGTATCTCTCCCATCTCCTGTGGTTCTAAACATAGGCCGCCTTGCTGATCTTTGAGGGGCCCTATTGTCTTCCTAGTTACCCTTTTGTCCTTAACGTATTTAGTGGGAGCCAAGTCCCACCTGCTCCAGAGCTGGTCATAACATGCCTGAACTGGCTGACTAAAAAGTATCTGCATGGATAAAGACATTTAATTGGCCTTAATTAAATATATTTCAATTAGTGACCCAACAGATGGGTGTTGTTCGTTTGCCTCTGGACATGTCTGGCTGAAAACCAACCAAATGACAATATTGTTGGTATTTACGTACCCACAGACATCTGAATGTATCGTTCTGTGTCTGTACAAACTCCCCACTGCCTGACCCATGGACAATGCTTCAACTGGATTGGTGAAGGAGTCCTACTGTTACTTGCGCTCTCCACACAGGCTCCAAAACACAAAATGCACCCACACACACAATCATATATACACACTCATGCAGACACACTCACTCACTCTCTCACACATACTCACATACACACTCACACTCATATGCGCACGCACACACCCACACAGAGACTCTCACACACACAACCATTCACACAAAGACTCATGCACCACAAAATATTCCTTCAAGAGTACAAAGTTCCACAAGAGATTTGCCCAATGAAAACAATCTGCCACGCAATAGTCTGTGACAAGTCTGTAAAGAAAGGTAAACAATTTTTTTTACTGTCGACTGAAAAATTAGGCATGTTTCAGACCTGCTTATCCATTGATACCAGCAACGAGGCTAAAAAAAGAATTTTTTTTTGTTCATTCACGAGGTGAGGAAAGTTACTGGCTGGCCTAGCATTTATTGCCCATCCCTAATTGCTCAGAGGGCAGTTAAGAATCAACCACGTTGCTGTGGGTCTGGAGTCACATCTAGGCCAGACCAGGTAAGGATGGCAGCTTCCTTCCCTAAAAGAGCTTAGTGAGCCAGATGGACTTTTCCCCAACAATTGATAATGGTTTCATGATCATTGTTCGACTGAATTACAGATTTGTATTGAATTCAAAGTCCATCATCTGCTATGGTAGGATTTGGACCCTGGTCCCCAGAACGTCATGACTCGACCATTGTTTTCCCTGATTGGAGAATAGGCAGAGTTCTTAAGTGAAGTCAGGTGAGTCTCCTCAGGGGTGAACTTCCTTCATCAAGACCTGTCTGAAATGGTGATGTGCATTTGTTTATCATGACCCTGATATTCTACTGAATCCTCCAATCCATTGTGAATCGGTCACAGTTGCCTGACATGAAAGAGTGTAGATTTGGGTGAAGTGATCAAATGAGATTCAGGGAGAGTGATAGTATTCGATTTCACTTTGATTGTTTGCATACTTAAACGACACGGTGCCATCCTGTTATGTACTTGAGGTGAGCTGAAGAGAACCTGTGATCTTTGAACATGTATTGGCGACATTTTGATATTAATGGGGAAATCCAAACAAGTTGCTGAATATGTCATTTTCCAATCAGCACCACAATTTATTTCCAATGTTGGAACTATATCGCTGTCTCTTCACTATCGTAGAGTCAAGATCCTGGAAAAACACTGTGGATATCCAAGAATTGCAGAAGACATTTCACCATCAGCTTCTCCAGGGCAATTGGCGATGGCCTAGCCATTGGTACCCAAATCCTATGAACAAATAATAAGAAACAATCTGTTACAGAACAGCTTGTTCCGGTACAATTTATTTATTTTAATTTATGGATTGGTAATTTGGAAATGAGAACAGTAGAATTATGGAAATCATAGAAACCTGTGACACAGAGAGGCAGCATTTGGATTGTGCCTGTGATGATGAAAAAAGATAGCTGTGCAGCCCAATTCCACTTTCTAACTGTTGGCTTGTAGCCTGAGGAGGTTACAACTACTCTTTAAATGCAGCGTTGTGTACCCAAATTAAATTATCATTATTATGGTAATATATACCACCACTATATAATTAATGAGATGGGAAAGGTATGAGTTGAACCTGTAATTACCATGTAATTAAAGTATATTTAAAAAAGCAAACCTACATTTAGGTAACACCTTGTGGAGCCTCAGTATACGTGAAAGCTCTTTACAACCAATGAATTACTTTTGGCACGTAGTCTCTGTCAGGAGGACATGCCAGGCAATTAGCAGTCAGCACCATCCCACACACAGCGACAATGTAATGATACATTAATCTGTTTATCATAGTGATGCTGGGAGGATGAATATTGTGCCGGGTGGCTGGGAGGAATGGGACTAATTATCTTTTTCACAGTGTCAGTACATATGCAATGGGCACAATGGCCTCTATTTGTGCTGCAGGGATACTACGAGCCACTTGCTATTCCAATCCTATTCTGGGAGCATTTACACTTTACCTATAATGGGACCTCATATTTAATATCACATTTAAAAGACAGGGCAATTCTTTGATCCCACACTCCCAAAAATGGTCTGGAGTGTTACTACATTTAAGGACTTATGATTGGAGCTCTAGAAGAAAATAATGTTGCTTAATCTCTGACTCAGTGAAACCTGAGCTGTGCATATTTCACAGCACCCATTTCTTCCTATTCTGACTCATTTTTGTTCTTTCCAACTCCAGTTTCTTTTCATCTACACCAATATTTCTTCTGATGCCCTTCCCCACATTACTGTTTCCTGGCACTGTCTCCATTTACTGTCGATAAGCAGTCCATATACATGTCTGAAGCTCTTCACCCATTGTACTCTATGCTATTCTCTCCCCACCCCCACCCTCCTCTAGCTTATCTCTCCACGCTTCAGGCTCACTGCCTTTA
The DNA here is from genome assembly GCF_047496795.1 of Chiloscyllium punctatum. NCBI lineage: Eukaryota > Metazoa > Chordata > Chondrichthyes > Orectolobiformes > Hemiscylliidae > Chiloscyllium > Chiloscyllium punctatum. Next base: position 94,314,488 of record NC_092749.1, read on the forward strand.
TTCCTGATGAAGGGCTTTTGCCCGAAACGTTGATTTCGCTGCTCGTTGGATGCTGCCTGAACTGCTGTGCTCTTCCAGCACCACTAATCCAGTATTTGATTTTCAGCATCTGCAGTCATTGTTTTTACCTTGTTGATTTTAACCCTACTGCGAATCCTCTTGCAAGGATGCCTGCCTTGAAGAAGTTTTCCTCCTCTCTCTACAAGAATCTCAGGGAGTCCCTCTCCCACTGCAACTCCCAGGTCATTTCCTCTGCTCTGAAGCTCTTCACCCATTGTACTCTATGCTACTCTCTCCCCACCCCCACCCTCCTCTAGCTTATCTCTCCATGCTTCAGGCTCACTGCCTTTATTCCTGATGAAGGGCTTTTGCCCGAAACGTTGATTTCGCTGCTCGTTGGATGCTGCCTGAACTGCTGTGCTCTTCCAGCACCACTAATCCAGTATTTGATTTTCAGCATCTGCAGTCATTGTTTTTACCATATACATGTCTACCCCATCAGCTCAGCCTGTGGACCCTCTGCTTATTCTGTCAACTGAGACTCAATCTGCCCCCAGCTCACCTGACATGGCTAAATTTCATTGTTCTTTGAATGAAATCTCCTTTTGACTTTTCTCACTTCCTCCAAATAAAATAAGCCACAATGGGAATCTACATTAGTCATTGCATTAATATGGCTACCTCGAAAACACATGGCTGGAGATAACTGCTTGCTCAGCTGTCCATTGTTTTGTTATCTGGAATTCATTAGGGAGCAATTGACATATAGCAAGAGCTGTCCCATTTCCAAAACGAGCACGCTGTTCTTGAGTTCAGAATGAAAAATATTTATTCTTCTGGAAGAGTGATTGGAAGAACTGCTCAATATTGTATTTCCTGAGTTCAACTGTTGCCTTGGGTGGCACATTCTCCTTGTGTCTGTGTGGGTTTCCTCCAAGTGTTCGAGTTTCCTCCCATGGTCCAAAGATGTGCAGGTTAGTGGGTTGGCTGTGGGAAATGTGGGGTTGTGGGGCAAGGGTAGCAGTCTTGGGATGATCATCAGAGGATTGGCGTAGACTCGATCTGCCGAATGGTGTCTTTCTGCACTAAATAACAGAACATGTGGGCTTCCAATTCTAAACATGCATGTGTGATTAGTGGCTTGAACGTACATGCCAGAGCGTCAGAGTGACAGGTTTCAGAACAATCTATGTTTTATTCTTTTGACATCAAGAATAACCCATTGGCCAAAATGTGTGTTTTCTTCAGGAAGCTAATTTCTGCAGAAAAATCATTTTTCTGTTACTTTCCAAATGTAAGTGCCATGATTTCATGACAGACTGGGGAAATTTAGAGGGATACATATTTATACTTCTGTTATTACTGACTGTGTCTGTTAATCAAACATCATCACAGCAATAATTGTCTTTTTTAAGACACCTGTTTGATAGATCTATTTTTATTTAAAACCCAATCTCGCTAAGATGTTTGGTTGCCCATTTCGACAAGTGGGAGAAGTATTTTTGTTTTATGTTGTGATACATGGAGCAGTGGGACTAGAATGAATATTTACTCCTGGAGCCTCAGTCAAATCAGAATGTACATATCATCACAATTCTCTGGGGCAGTGTACTGGAAATCAAGCTCCATTATTTCCGTACTCACCACAAATGTTAAAAGATAGTTCCCAATTTACCTGACTGCCAAATTAAGATGAAAAGAAAACACTTGCTACGTTTCTGTACTTAACAAGAAAACAGCTGTTTATGACAAACTAGTTGTCTTTAACCAATGGCAATTAAGACAAAAGAATAACAAAATCATTTCTCTATAAGTTAACCTCTACCTCCCCTTCTCAAGCAGGCAGGCACACAAAGACGGACAAGCTGTGGTTATTAAGGGGTGGAGACAAAAGACAAATAGGGGAATGTAATTCAATCGCACCAGCCTGTAACACATGACTTAATGCGTTGCTCTTTCCTTTGTTTCCAATTTATTTTAGAAATTATTTGACACAATGTCATTTGCACACCAATGCTCTCTTTGACTGGTTGAGAATTCAACCTTCTTGAGTTTGAAGGCGTTTTATTCCTCCTTCAGCAGGGGATTTACAAGAGGAAAGTGGATGCAAGCTGCTTTTAGAGGCTTGCTAGTAAGTCCACATTGGGGGGTGGGGGAGGGGGAAGAGAGAGAGAGAGAGAAATAGAGGGAGACAGTGAGAGATGTTTTGATGCATTGTGTTTGCAGGCTGTGTGGTTCTCCGCTGCGCCAGACCCATACAAGCCATGATCACATCGTTAGGAACCAATCAGCATGTTGTTGTCAAGCAGTTTTCCCTTGGTTCAGAACCGATCGGAGTCTGTTGCATCTGCTTTTTACATACAACTCATAATGTACTTCAGTAAACATGCAGCCATGGTTTTACACAGTCTCCTTAATTTAAAACAGTATCTTCCTCTTTCTATTCCACTGTTTAAAAACAAAGGAAGTAAAAAGATGGGGTCTGAAATAACTCTACAGACGATGGTGTTTGTCACCAAGTCACTCTTTATTTACATATGAAAAATCCTTGACGGTAATACTTTCTTTTCAGAGCCAGATATCAGAGTGCCAGAATCTCTGACACTCACCCTTTTTATCTATCAGCCAGAGCTCCGTTACTGGACCAGATTTCTGGCCCCAATCAGGGAACTCTTATTCTATGAGGTCCACCTGGCTGATCTCATTATAATCACTACAGGGTCTTTACAGTATGATTGTGTAAGCAGGGTTGTGATGTGAGAATCACAACAGCCAATTAACTTGCAGCAAGTTCTTACAAACAGCAATGTGAAAATGACCAAATTACCCCGTGTGTGGCTGTTATTAATGGGATAGATATTGAGCTTCACACTGAGAGATAACTCACCTGCTTTTCACCAAAATAATACAACGAGATATTTTACATTCACCTGTGAGGGGAGACCTAACCTCACTTTCTAGGTCTGAAAGACAGCTCCTTAAAAAGTGCAGTAGTCCCTCAATTCCACACTGGGAGAGTTACTTACCCAGGTTTTGGAACGGAACGTATTTGCATTGCCACCGACTCAGAACTATCTAAGTGATCGCTAACATCAGCATTCAAATCATCTTTGAGGTGAATGAAGTGAAAACTCACATAGATGGGATAAGAATAGTTTAAAATAATTATCGCCTTTTTAAAAACTGAACTTCCCTTTGAGGCTCTCATCAGTTCCTCTGTGACATTTCATATTAATTATTTGTTAGTTGTTATAAATTGAGATAAAATGAGTCAGCGGGCAATTTATTTTGTTAACTTCATGACCATCTGTCTTCTCTGCGTATGTTAACTGCTTATTTAGCAAAATGCAGCTGAAAGAAAATTATATTTATTTATGACTTTTGTCCAAAAGCAAAGCACAAAGTGGGCTGAAAGATGTCAGTCACATGGTGAGCACACAGCTGCAGTAGAACATTGAGATAGTGGGTTAGTTACTTTAAAAAAAAATCACATTTAAGAATGTTTATTTGGCGATGAGATTGCCAGGTGGGATGGCATGTTGGATATTGCAGACTTGTAATTCCTTGCTGCTGATGTACTCTCACCTTTGGCTTAATGCTACATTTTACCTCTTGGGGGTAAAAGGTCGTGGGAACGAGACTGTTCCAGTGACTTGTGGTTGACATTTTGAGGGCATTACTGAGGGTGCATCACCATTGGAGATGCCGACTTTTCGACATGTTAAACCAAGACTCCCATTAGCCATTTGGGTGGTTGATTGTAGTGATTGGAATCAGGTGAATCTCGTTGACTATGAGATCCTTGATGGAGGTTGTTAACTTGGGCCAATCAGGAAACCCCAGGCTGACCAATGTAACCAGACGATTTCCCTTCGGGATCTGGGGTGGAGGGTGTTGCACGCAGCAGTCCCCTGCAACCGCAGGTTGCGGTGGTTCACGGACTCCCAGCCCAACTGCTTGTTCTGTGGCGCTGTGGAGTCCGTGGACCATGTATATATTGGGTGTGGGCGTTTGCACTCCCTTTTTGATTTTCTCAAAAACCTTCTCCTCTGCTTTTGGCTGCACTTCAGTCCCACGCTCCTGATCTTCGGGCACTCGGTACGGAGGAGGGAGGGCAGGTCTGAGGACCTCCTCGTGGGTCTGCTCCTGGGCCTGGCCAAACTGGCCATCAACAGATCCAGGCAGCGGGCCGTGGAGGGGGTCGTTAGGGCCGACTGCCTGCCCCTCTTCCGGGGTTACGTTAGAGCCCGGGTGTCCTTGGAGAAGGAGCACGCGGTGTCCACCAACACCCTGGAGTCGTTCAGGGAGAGGTGGGCACCGCAGGGAGTGGAGTGCATTATTTCTCCCTCCAACTCTATTTTGATTTAGTCCCTACCCTCCCCTTCACTGTTTTGATCACACAGCATTGCCCTGTGGTTTGAAGGGCAGTGCTTGTCACTGGCCACCTGGGTGTTTTTCATATCTTCCTGGTGATGGAAATTGAATAAAGATTCGTGCACTTTGTGTCCTTCACTGTGTTTCACACCTGCACACACACACCATGGGTGCTGGGGAAAAAAAATAATAAGCACTACCGCCTAACTGCGTCTCTCACTGTGTTTCACACCTGCACATACACACCATGGGTGCTGGGAAAAAAAATAATAAGCACTACCGCAGTTAGGCGGTAGTGTGGGGGTTTAAAAAAACAAAAAAAATAGGAGATGTTGATCACACAGAAAAAAAACAAACTCTAGGGGATGGAAATCGAATAAATATTCGTGCACCTTGTGTCTCTCACTGTGTTTCACACCTGCACATACACACCATGGGTGCTGGGAAAAATAAAAGAAAAAAAAACAAAAAGAAAAGAAAAAAAAGAAAAAAAAGAAAAAAAAAGAAAAAATGTAACCAGACGATTTCCCTCAGGGATCTGGGGTGGAGGGTGTTGCACGCAGCAGTCCCCTGCAACCACAGATTGTGGTGGTTCACAGACTCCCAACTGCTTGTTCTGTGGTGCTTTGGAGTCCATGGATTATGTGTATATATGGGTTGTGGGCGCTTGCACTCGTTTTTTAGTTTTCTAGAGAACCTTCTCCTCTGTGTCTGGCTGCACTTCAGTCCCACATTCCTGATCTTCGGACACCCGGTGTGGAGGGGGAGGGTAGGTGAGAGGACCTCTTTGTGGGTCTGCTCCTGGGCCTGGCCAAACTGGCCATAAGCAGGTCCAGGCAGCGGGCCGTGGAGGGGGTCGTTCAGGCCGACTGCCTGTTCCTCTCCCTTGGGTATGTCAGAGCCCGGGTGTATCTGGAGAAAGAGTATGCGGTGTCTACCAACTCCCTCAAGACTTTCAGAGAAAGGTGGGCATCTTAGGGAGTGGAGTGTATTATTTCCCCCTCCAACTCTATTTTGATTTAATTCCTGCCCTCCCCTTCACTGTTTGATCACACAGTATTCCTCTCTAAGAAGGGCACTGCTTGTCACTGTCCATTTGGATATTTCCTTTCTTCCTGGTGGTGGAAATTGAATAACGATTGGTACACCTGTGTCTCACACCTGCACACACACAACATGGGTGCAGGGGAAAAATAATAAAAAAAAAGAAAAAAAGAGAAAACATGTAACCTGAGGATTTCCCTCAGGGATCTGGGGTGGAGGGTGTTGCACGCAGCGATCCCCTGCAACCGCAGATTGCAGTGGTTCATGGACTCCCAGCCCAACTGCTTGTTCTGTGGTGCTGTGGAGTCTATGAACCATGTATATATTAGGTGTGGGCACTTGCACTCCCTTACTGATTCTCTTAAAAAATCTTGTCCTCTGTTTTTGGTTGCACTTCAGTCCCACGCTCCTGATGTTTGGGCACCCAGTGTGGAGAGGTGAGGGTAAGTCAGAGGATCTCCTCATGGGTCTGCTCCTAGGTCTGGCCAAACTGGCCAAGAACAGGTCCAGGCAGTGGGCCAGGGAGGGGCTTGTTATGGCCAATTGTCTGGCCCTCCTCGGCGGTCACATTTGGGCCTAGGTGTCCCTGGAGAAGGAGCACGCAGCGTCCACCAACACCCTCGATGCCTTTAGAGAGAGTTGGGAACCGCAGGGGGTAGAGTGCTTTATTTCCTCCTCTGACTCTATTTTGATTTGATCCCTACCCTCTTCCTTCACTTTTTCTTTCACAACAGTGTTGCCCTTATTGGGCTCCCTGGTTCCCTGGCCACGTGGGTGTTTTCCTGGTGGTGGAAATATTAAATAAAGTTTTTTGCACATGATGCCAATACTGAGTCCTGGCACTTATACACACACAACATTACTGTGCAGCAGTAGTTTGGGGATAACAGAATAAAATCTAAATGGGAGACTTAGAACCTCCTCAGTTCAGAGAGTGACACTGAGCTAGCTGGCCACAGCCAGTGTACTGTGCATAAATAAATAAAATGTGACTTGGTGACAGGATACCAGCCTCTGTGCAGTTATTTCACTGATAAAAGAAACCTTTCGGACTATTTATATGTTTTTTGATTCATGGATCTGGCATTTTGCTGTGTGAAAATTGTTGGTCATGCTTCTTATAACATAATGTTGACTAGATTTCAAAAGGAAATTTGATCCAAACGCTAATCAAATTGTAAGTTATTTTAATTGCTAAAATATACTTTATTTAAAGAAAAATCTTCATATACACACACAGGCACTAAAGCAGTTCTGTATAGTCTTTGCACATAAAGAGAAAATGAACATTTGAATTTGACATTCTTTGGAGTTGAGAAACCAAATACATTTCCTACTCATTCAGGACACTATTTACTTTCATTTTGAGGCACCAGGAGGATCTGATAACTGAATGGACCCCCATAGTAATTTCATAGAAAGACCTCAAACAGCAGAATTGCCCCAGTGTACTTTGGTGACTGATGTCCCAAACTTTAACACGTCCCTTGGTATGTAGTCCTGGAACTTGAAATGTGCCTGTCTGCAAACTTGGTTGAGGTTGACTCTCTGTGCTGGAAGACCAACAAATTTCACACAGACCAAAGATGGTCTTTCACCAAGTTGATGGTCCTCCAGACACGTCGATGTTTGTCTCAGTGTGCATCCAGGAGAACAGGTCGTAGAGCAGAGTCCTGCGTCATGGAGCTGATTGGAATGAGTAGTGATTACATTTATTTTGTGTATTTGCATCTCATTAAAGCTCCACTTGCCTTAGTTACATCCCACTGACAACTCAGGGAAAGCAGTCGGCACATTTCCAACTGGTAAAACAGAGCAGGTACCTCGAAATTGCAGCCCGCTCACTGCTCCTTTGGAACAATGTTCCCAAGTGTCCCTGTGGCCACGATCCTCCTCAACCTTTCTCCCATCCACATTGGTATGGTCAAGCTACCCCACTGTGTTCCTGTTGTCGGATCATCCCTGCCCACACTTCACACCTTCAACACTTGACTTTGGAGCTCTCGGTTTCCTATGACTTGCAGTGGACGGTGCGGTGCACTGGCTCAGTGCTTAGCATTGTTGCCTCACAGCACCAAGGACCTGGGTTTGAATCCAACCTCGGGTAACCGTCTGTGTAGAGTTTGTACATTCTCCCTGTGTCTGTGTGGGTTCCCTCTGGTTTCCTCCCACAGTCCAAAGATGTGCAGGCCAGGTGAATTGGTCATGTTAAATTGTCCATAGTGTTATGTGTGTTAGTCAGGGGTAAATATAGGGTAGGGGAATGGGTCTGGGTGGGTTACTCTTCAGAGGGTTGGTATGGGCTTGTTGGGCTGTTCCCATACTGTAGGGAATCTAACCTAGGAGATCCTGCAAGGTTGCTTTGCACACTCCGAGGCAGCTCATGCATCAACGCAGGGTGTTTTTCGACTGATGTGAATGCATGCACTTCACAGCCTTTAGTCTGCTCTTGTAGTGCTCACTCACTTTAACAATGAGTTACACGCTGCCAGCCTCTCTGTGGCCTGCATTGCTTTCTTAGTGCACAAGATCACTAGCACTAAGTTCCAGGATGTCAACATCTGCGGTTTATTTGCTTTTTAGCACAGAGATAAAGGCATGTAGCTTTGACAGTGGGGAGTAATGAGCAATCTATCACTCACGCTGGGGTGGACATGTTGGTGCAGGGCACTGCGCTATGTCAATACCAAAAATGGACCATGTGCCATGGCAAAAACACTGTATGTAAGTCAAACATATGACCATATGTGAAGGTCAAAGGGCCACCCCTAGTGGGGCAAAGGGGAATTATTATTAATTGGAGTAGGAGGGTACACTGTAGTCAGTCAAGGGGCGTGTCCTATTTCAAGTCCAGGGTTTTGGTCACAGTCACTCACACTCTTGGTCTTCTGAGAATTTGGGGATCTTTGTCCTTGCAGTCCAGGATGGCCCACAGTCAGTGCTGCAGGTCAAGTGCAAATAATTCAGGGATTACAGAGTAAGGCCTGCCTTAGATTGGGTAAACAAGCTGAATTGGATAGGAGCTGATGAGTTAACAAATGAACACAGTTCAGTCTAGTTCTTGCACTGCAGCTCCAAGGAGAATAAACAAAAGAGGTCACATGACTGAATAGTTCAACTGGTAGAATGTGAGATTCTTCATCTCAGCATTGTGGATTTGAGTGTCACATTAGACACAATTGTTTTGAAGCTTCAATTATGAAAGGGGACTCCCTACGATTAGCAAGAGGGAATGTAGGTTTTAAGCAGTTTGAGCTAAGTAAAGGGTGGAAGTGTATTTTTCTTTCTTGCCTAGGTAGTACAGGAATGCCCAGAGATGATTTCACTCACAAATTGGTTTTGGACATAGGTGAAGGCAAATCTTTAAGGGCAGGGCCCAGGACAGGGGTGTGCATCTGGGCCTAAACCCAAAGCTATTGGGTTGGGGTGTGTTTGGGTACTATTGTGCCCAGGGTTGGGGGTAGCATTTGGACCTGTGATTACTCTTTCTGGTGAAAAGATGTAGTCAAAGCCAAGTCTATGACACCACGAGTGGCAGGTGATGAAGAAGCAGAGTGGAGGAGTAGTTCTTTAGCAGGGAAACTGAGGTATTTCTGTAGCTGGAAGATATAAGACCCATAAGTTCAGCCCATTGAGCCTGCTCAGGCATTCAACAGGATCATGGTTTTTTCTGACATTCCTCACATCTATTTCCTTGCCCTTTCCCCATCATCCTTGATTCCCCTGACTGATTAAGGTACCATCTACCTTAGCCTTAAAGAAGCACAAGGAAAGACAGGGCAGGCTTGATGGTCTGAATGACGTATCCTGTTCCCCTGTCCTGCCCCCATCACTGCTGAGCTACTGGAGGAGGACTTGCAGTCAGAAGGACTGGTCAGCAATCCCATTCCGGGTGACTCTCAAAGATACAGCTCCCTTGTATTTTATGCCAGCAACCTCAGTTCAAGCAGCAAATTGGGACCCCATGGGACGGCATAGTGGTTCAGTGGTTAGCACTGCTGGGACCCAGGTTTGATTCCAGCCTTGGGCGACTGTCTCTGAGGAGTTTGCACATTCTCCCATGTGTGCGTTAGTTAGAGGGAAATAGGTCTGCTTGGGTTACTCTTCGGAGGGTCGGTGTGGACTTGTTGGGCCAAAGGGCCTGTTCCCACACTGTAGGGAATCTAATCTAATCTCCTCATCTTCAATTTATAAATTCATCTGCCAAGTTACTGATGGGAATTTCTCCAGATCTCATCCTTCCACCACAGTGAGGAGAGTTGAGCAGCCCCTTGTTTAGTGGAAAGGACGTGTGGAATTTGTGCATTTTTTAGTCATAGAGTCATAGAGATGTACAGCATGGAACCAGACCCTTCGGTCCAACCCGTCCATGCTGACCAGATATCTGAAACTAATCTAGTCCCATTTACCAGCACTTGGCCCATACCCCTCCAAACCCTTCCTATTCATACACCCATCCAGATGCCTTTTAACTGTTGTAATTGTACCAGCCTCCACCACTTCCACTGGCAGCTCATTCCATACACACACCACCCTCTTTGTGAAAATGTTGCCCCCGACCCCCCTTTTAAACATTTCCCCTCTCACCCTAATCCTGTGCCCTCTAGTTCTGGATTCCCTACCCCAGGGAAAAGACCTTGTCTATTTACTCTATCCATGCCCCTCGTGATTTTATAAACCTCTATAAGGGCACCCCTCAGCCTCCAACACTCCAGAGAAAACAGCCCCAGCCTGTTCAGCCTCTCCCTACAGCTCAAATCCTCCAACGCTGGCAACATCCTTGGAAATCTTTTCTGAACCCTTTCAAGTTTCACAACATCTTTCCGATAGGAAGGAGATCAGAGTTGCAACACAGTATTCCAACAGTGGCCTAACCAATGTCCTGTACAGCCGCAACATGACCTCCCAACTCCTCTGCTCAATACTCTGACAAATCAGCCTTGACCTTGTGTTTTAAATAAATATCTTTCTACCCCTTTAGTTACATAGAACATAGAACATAGAACATAGAACAATACAGCACAGAACAGGCCCTTCGGCCCACGATGTTGTGCCGAACTTCTATCCTAGATTAAGCACCCATCCATGTACCTATCCAAATGCCGCTTAAAGGTCGCCAATGAATCTGACTCTACCACTCCCTCGGGCAGCGCATTCCATGCCCCCACCACTCTCTGGGTAAAGAACCCACCCCTGACATCTCCCCTATACCTTCCACCCTTCACCTTAAATTTATGTCCCCTTGTAACACTCTGTTGTACCCGGGGAAAAAGTTTCTGACTGTCTACTCTATCTATTCCGCTGATCATCTTATAAACCTCTATCAAGTCACCCCTCATCCTTCGCCGTTCCAACGAGAAAAGGCCGAGAACTCTCAACCTATCCTCGTACGACCTACTCTCCATTCCAGGCAACATCCTGGTAAATCTTCTCTGCACCCTCTCCAAAGCTTCCACATCTTTCCTAAAGTGAGGCGACCAGAACTGCACACAGTACTCCAAATGTGGCCTAACCAAAGTCCTGTACAGCTGCAACATCACCTCACGACTCTTGAATTCAATCCCTCTGCTAATGAACGATAATACTCCATAGGCCTTCTTACAAACTCTATCCACCTGAGTGGCAACCTTCAAAGATCTATGTACATAGACCCCAAGATCCCTCTGTTCCTCCACCTGACCAAGAACCCTACCATTAACCCTGTATTCCGCATTCTTATTTGTTCTTCCAAAATGGACAACCTCACACTTGGCAGGGTTGAACTCCATCTGCCACTCCTCAGCCCAGATCTGCATCCTATCTAAGTCCCTCTGCAGCCGACAACAGCCCTCCTCACTGTCCACAACTCCACCTATCTTTGTATCATCTGCAAATTTACTGACCCACCCTTCGACTCCCTCCTCTAAGTCATTAATAAAAATTACAAACAGCAGAGGACCCAGAACTGATCCCTGCGGAACTCCACTTGTAACTGGACTCCATGCTGAATATTTACCATCTACCACCACTCTCTGACTTCTACCGGTTAGCCAGTTTTCTATCCAATTGGCCAAATTTCCCTCTATCCCATGCCTCCTGACTTTCCGCATAAGCCTACCATGGGGAACCTTATCAAATGCCTTACTAAAATCCACGTACACTACATCCACTGCTCTACCCTCATCCACATGCTTGGTCACCTCCTCGAAGAATTCAATAAGACTTGTAAGGCAAGACCTACCCTTCACAAATCCGTGCTGGCTGTCCCTAATCAAGCAGTGTCTTTCCAGATACTCGTAAATCCTATCCCTCAGTACCCTTTCCATTACTTTGCCTGCCACAGAAGTAAGACTAACTGGCCTGTAATTCCCGGGGTTATCCCTATTCCCTTTTTTGAACAGGGGCACAACATTCGCTACTCTCCAGTCCCCTGGTACCACCCCAGTTGCCAGTGAAGACGAGAAGATCATTGCCAACGGTACTGCAATTTCCTCTCTTGCTTCCCACATAATCCTAGGATATATCCCGTCAGGCCCGGGGGACTTGTCTATCCTCAAGTTGTTCAAAATGTCCAACACATCTTCCTTCCTAACAGGTATCTCTTCTAGCTTATCAGTCCGTTTCACACTCTCCTCTTCAACAATACGGTCCCTCTCGTTCGTAAATACTGAAGAGAAGTATTTGTTCAAGACCTCTCCTATCTCTTCCGACTCAATACACAGTCTCCCACCACTGTCCTTGATCGGACCTACCCTCGTTCTCGTCATTCTCAGGTTTCTCACATATGCATAGAATGCCTTGGGGTTATCCTTGATCCTATCCGCCAGGGATTTTTCATGCCCTCTCTTAGCTCTCCTAATCCCTTTCTTCAGGTCCCTTCTGGCTATCCTGTATCCCTCCACTGCTCTGTCTGAACCTTGTTTCCTCAACCTTATGTAAGCCTTATGTTACATGTGTAACAGTCTTGAGAGTATTTGCACCAACCCAGTTCTCCATAACCAATGGGGAAGCTCAAGTGTTTAATAATGGCAGGGACAAACTGTCTGCAGTTGAAGTCGCATGTGACCTAAACCCATCATGATGTTGAGATTCGTATGAATTTTATACAGGTAGTGTTTTGGTTACTGTACCAGGATACAGTTTGGATACTACTTCCTCCCAGTGGGTGTCTGCTGGTGCCATCCTGTCTCTCTGAGGACAGGGGACAGCCAGACTGAGATCACAGTCCCTCCTTCCTCCTTGCCAATGATGCTGAGCACCCACTGAGGGTTCTGCTGTAACCCAAAGACAGTTTCAGTATGCTGAGCTGCTGTCCCATTGCCATGATGCTAACTCATTGGCAATGCGCTCATTAGTCTTCAGCAACTAATTTGCCTTGCACTAATTTGCTGTTATACAGGCACTAGTGGCATCCAGTGAACCTCCACCAAGATGCCAGTGCTGAAGACCCTCAGCTCCAACCTTAGAGGTTGCATTGGGAAGGTTGGCACCCATAGCCTTTCACCAGGACAGAGACTTTCACTTCCGTGGGGACTGTTTCTAGATTGGACTTTGAAGGGGGCATGGTCTGGTGAACCCATCACTGCCACCTCTCTGAGCTGGTTCAGCATGAAAAAGTTGCAGGTCCTTGACATTCGAGAGGCCTGTCAGAGACAAAGTCCTTGCTCAGTGCCAGGCAGAAGAGCTAGTCTTGGCCAGGAACAGCCTGAACCCCAACCATAAAGTCAGAGCCGCAACATGATCTTGATCAGATGGGCCAACAGGCCGAGGAGTGGCAGATGGAGTTTAATTCAGATAGATGTGAGATGTTGCATTTTGGAAAGGCAAATCAGAGTAGGACTTTTACATTTAATGGTTAAGATCCTGTGGAATGTTGTTGAACAAACAGAACTTGGAGTGCAGGTTCATAGCACCTTGCAAGTTCAGTCGCAGGTAGATAGGATGGAAGAAGACATTTGGTATGCTTTCCTTTATTTGTCAGAGTATTGAGTATAGGAGTGAGGAGGTCCTGTTGTGGCAATTCAGGGTATTGGTTAGACAGTTTGGGAATATTGTGTGCAATTCTGGTCTCTTATTGGAAGGATGTTGTAAACCCTGAAAGGGTTCAGAAAAGGTTTACAAGGATGTTGCCGGCGCTGGGGGGTTTGAGCTATAAGGGAATGAACCCTTAGGAGGAAGTGATCATAATATGACCAAATTTACTCTGCAATTTGAGAGAAAGAAGATAGATTCAGAGGTGACAGTTGAATATAGGCAACGACAGACTCAGGAGGGAGGAGCTGAGTAGAATTGACTGGAAGAGAAGCCCAGCAGGAAAGACAGTGGAACAGCAATGGCAGGAGTTTCTGGGAGTAATTTAGGAGACACAACAGAGATTCATCCTGAGGAAAAAGAAGCATGGTACAGGGAGGATGAGGCAACCATGGCTGACTAGGGAGTCAGGGACAGCATCAAAGCAAAAGAGAAAGCATATAATGTAGGGAAGGGCAGTGGGAAATTTACAAAGACCAACAAAGGGCAACAAAAAAAGAAATAAAGAGGGAGAAGATTAAATATAAGGGTAAGCTAGCCAGTAATATAAAGAAAGACTTTAAGAGTTTCTTTAGATATATAAAGGGCAAAACTAAGGCAAAAGTGAACATTGGGCTGTTGGAAAATGACACTGGAGAGATCGTAGTGTGGAACATGGAAATGGCTGACGAACTGAATAATTACTTCACGTCAGTCACGGTGAAGACACGAGTAACATCCCAAAAATTCAACAGGGTGTGGGGGTGTGGTGGGGGTGAGGGGTGGGTGGGGGTGTGTGGTGGTGGTTAAGAGCTGAGTATGGTGGCCATCACCACAGAAAAGGTGCTAGAAAAACTGAATGGCCTGAAGGTGGATAAATCACCTGAACTAGATGGACTACATCCCAGAGTTTGAACAGAGATAACCGAAGAGATTGTGGAGGAATTAGTGGTGATCTTTCAGGATCACTAGAAACAGGGAGCGTCCCAGAGGACTTGAAAATCACTAATGTGACACCTCTGCTTAAAAAGGGAGTAAGGCAAAAGATGGAAAATTACAGATCAATTAGCTTAATCTTGGCCATGGTTAAGATCCTCAAACCCATTGTGAAGGACAAGATTTTTGAATACTTGGAAGTGTATAGTAAAATACGGCTTCATCAAGGAGAGGTCATGCCTGACATATCTGCGAGAATGCTTTGAGGAAGTAAAGAGCGGGTTAGACCAAGGAGAGCCAATGGACGGTATCTACTGAGGCTTCAAGAAGGCCTTTGACAAGGTGCTGCATAGGAGGCTACTGAGTAAGATTTGGGTCCATGGTGTCAGAGACAAGTTGCTAACATGGATAGAAGGCTGGTTGTCTGGCAGAAAGCAGAGAGTGGGGATAAAAGGGGCCTTCTCAGGATGGCAGCCAGTGACAAGTGGTGTTCGCAAAGGTCAATGTTGGGACCACAACTTTTCACTTTATAAATTAACGATCGAGAGGAAGGAACTGAGGGCATTCTGGCTCAGTTTATAGATGATAAAAAGATAGATAGAGGGACAGGTAGCATTGAGGAAGTGGGGTGACTGCAGAAGGATTTGGACAGGTTAGGAGAGTGGGCAAAGAAGTGGCAGATGAGTACAGCGTGGGAAAGTGTGAGGTTTTGCACTTTGGTAGGAAGAATAGAGGCACGGACTATTTTCTAAATGGGGCAAAAATTCAGAAGTCTGAAGTGGAAAGAGACTTGAAAGTTCTAGTCCCGGATTCTCTCAAGGTAAACTTGCAGGTTGAGTCAGTAGTTAGTAAAGCAAATGCAATGGCATTTATTTTGAGAGGACTTGAATATAAAAGCAGGGGTGTACTTCGGAGGCTCTGTCTGCCTCTGGTCAGGTCACATTTGTAGTATTGTGTGCAGCTTTGGGCCCCATATCTCAGGAAGGATGTACTGGCCCTGGAGCATGTTCAGAGAATGTTCACAAGAACGGTGCCAGGAATGAAAAGCTTAACGTATGAGGAGCGTTTGAAGACTCTGGATCTACACTCTATGGAGTTTACAAGGATGGAGGGGGATCTAGTTGAAACTTACAGAATACTGAATGGCCTACTCTGAGACGATGTTGAGAAGATGTTTCCATTGGTAGGAGAGACGAGAACCGGAGGGCACAGCCTTAGAGTAAAGGGAAGACCTTTTAGAATGGAGCTAAGGAGAAACTTCTTCAGCCAGAGATTGGGGAATCTGTGGAATTCATTGCCACAGAAGGCTGTGGAGACCAGGACATTGAGTATATTTAAGTCTGAGATAGATAGGCTCCTGAGTATCATAGGCAAGAGTGGGCTGATAAGTGGCAGATGGAGTTCAACCTGGAAAATTGTGAAGTCATTCACTTTGGAACGTCAAACTTGAATGCAGAATACAGGGTTAATGGTAGGATTCTTGGCAGTGTGGAGGAACAGAGAGATCTAGGAGTCCATATCCATAGATCCCTCAAAGTTGCCACCCAGGTTGATAGGGTTGTTAAGAAGGCGCATGTTGTGTTGGCTTTCATTAGCAGTGGGATTGAGTTTAAGAGCCGTGAGGTTATGCTACACCTCTGTAGAGTCCTGGTTAGGCCACACTTTGAATATTGTGTTCAGTTCTGTTCGCCTCATTATAGGAAAGATGTGGAAGCCTGAGAGAGGTTGCAGAGGAGATTTATCAGGATGCTGCCTGGACTGGAGATCATGTCTTATGAAGAAAGGTTGAGGTAGCTAGGCCTTTCATCATCCAAGCGAAGAAGGATGAAAAGTGTACAAGATATTGAGAGGCATAGATAAAGTAAATAGCCAGAGATGTTTTTCTCTGGAGGAAATGTCTATCATGAGGTATAATTTTAAGGGAATTGGAGGAAGATTTAGGAGAGATGTCAGAGGGAGGTTCTTTACTCAGAGAGTGGTGGGTGTGTGGAATGCACTGCCAGCAGTGGTAGTAGAGTCAGATACATTAGGGACATTTAAACGACTCTTGGATAGGCACATGGAAGATAGTACAATGAAGGGTAGAAATGTTAGTTTGATCTTAGAGTAGGATAGAAGGCCAGCACAACATCGGAGGCTGAAAGGACTGTACTGTACTCTACTGTTCTGTGTTCCATGTTCTATGGATCAAGGGTTATGGAGAGAAGGTGGGAAAATGGGGGTTGAGAAAATTATCAGCCATGATTGAATGGCAGAGCAGTTTCGATGGGCTAAATGGTCTAATTTCTGCTCCTATGTCTGTTTGTCAATAGAGAGAGGCTGAATAGGCTGGGGCTGTTTTCCCTGGGGCATCTCTGGCTGAGGGGTGACCTTATATATGTTTATAAAATCACGAGGGGCATGTGTAGGGTAAATAGATAAGGTCTTATCCCTGGAGTGGGGGAGTCCAGAACTAGAGGACATAGGTTTATGGTGAAAGGGGAAAAATTTTTAAATTTTCACGGAGAGGTGTGTGTGTATGGAATGAGCTGCCAGAGAAAGTTGTGGAGATTGGTACAATTACAGTATTTAGAAGACATCTGGATGGGTATAATAATAGGAAGGTTTAGAGGGACATAGGCCAAGTGCTGGCAAATGGGACTAGACTAGGTTAGGATATCTGATCGGCATGGACGAGTTGGACCAAAGGGTCTGATTCCATGCTGTACATCTCCATGTCTCTATGACTGTAACATCAGGCAGGTGTGTCTGGGTCAGTAAGCTGAAGTGAAGGATGGAGGACCACACCTACACTCAGCAATTGCTATCTCTGGCAAACACCCAGCTGCCTCTGTGGGCAGATAGCAGGCAGCTGTCGCGAGAACAGAGCAACTTGTGGCAGGTTAGGTGGATTGGCCATAGGAAATTGGCCCACAGTGTCCAAGGATGAGCATGGTAGGTCGATTGGCTATGGGAAATATAGGGATAGGGCAGGAATTGGGGCCTGGATGGGATGCTCATTGGAGAGTCAGTGCAGATGTGATGGGTCAAACAGCCTCTGAGTGCACTGTCAGGATTCTATGGTCCATATCTGGAAACTAGGAGTGAGCTTGCCTTTCCTTTTCCAAACCTCAGAGTTGAGCCCCACAGTTGTCGCGGTGGATCCTGACTGAGTGTCTGCAGTGATGTGTAACTGGGCTTCAAATATGGCATCTAAGTCCTGTCAGGAAGCAGATCATATACTAGCAAGCACTTCCATCTTCCTGACCACACAATTTCCCCCATACCTAATGAAGTGAAAAGCAGAAGATCGTGTCAAACAAATTCAGACCAGATCCCCTTGTTGTCATCCATCACTGCACTTAACAATTAATGAGAAAGTTCAGCCGCTGTGTCTGTTGCTGTACAATAATAATGTGCTTCCTTTATCACTGTGATTGCACACTTTTATCCTCAATGTAGCAATTTGAGCTTTGGGAGCTTATTTGGAAAACCCTTTGGGAATGTCAATATTTTGGGGATGTATGAATATTTGCAGAAATATTCCTCAACAGAATAGTGCTGACGTCGACATGAGATGTAATTGAACAATATGCTTCATTAAGCTAGATCGGGAGCTATTGATAGTGAAATCCCATTGTGAGTTGTATTTCCCTCATGAATAATTCAGTTAATGTAACAATTGGTATTAGCATTTGACCATTAAATTATAAACAGGGTTACTGAAGCATTATAATCCATTTCTAGGTTTTAATAGTTACCTTGTGGATTAAAGGATAACACCAATTACAGTTATTCTAGCTCACAGCTCAAGTCTCATTGCTAGGAGAGATCACATTGAAAGAGGTTTAATGGCAGATTACTAAAATGTGGGACTCGTGTAGACTCCATGTGGATTATAGTGAGATAGAGAGATACTACAAACATCCATCACTGGATAATAAAGTGAGTAGAATTTGAAATATTGTTCACACTGGCTTTAGTGTCAGGTCAATGGGGATAAACTTGAATGAAAGTTTGTGAGTTCAAATCTCACTCTCATCTGGAGGGAATCCAGTGCAGTTCACAGGGAGAACGTTACTGTTATTACTGAGGCTCTGGGGCACACAGGGAGAACATTACTGTTATTACTGAGACTCTGGGGCACATAGGGAGAATGTTACTGCTATTACTGAGGCTCTGGGGCACATAGGGAGAACGTTACTGTTATTACTGAGGCTCTGGGGCACATAGGGAGAATGTTACTGTTATGACTGAAGCTCTGGGGGAGACAGGGAGAATGTTACTGTTATTACTAAAGCTCTGGGGGAGACAGGGAGAATGTTACTGTTATTACTGAAGCTCTGGGGGAGACAGGGAATGCTTTACTATTATTACTGAGGGTCTGGGACACACAGAGAGAGCTTTACTGTTATTACTGAGGCTCTGGGGGAGACAGGGAATGCTTTACTATTATTACTGAGGGTCTGGGACACACAGAGAGAGCTTTACTGTTATTACTGAGGCTCTGGGAGAGACAAGGAGAACGTTACTGTTACTATTGAAGCTCTGGGGTACACAGGGAGAACATTACTGTTATTACAGAGGCTCTGGGGTACACAGGGGGAACTTTACTGTTATTACTGAGGCTCCGGGGCACATAGAGAGGACATTACAGTTATTACTTAGGCTCTGGGGAACACAGGGAGTGCTTTACTGTTATTACTGAGGGTCTGGGACACACAGGGAGAACGCTACTCTTATTACTGAGACTCTTGGGCACACAGGGGTAACTTTACTGTCCTTAGGCTCTGGGGCACACAAAGAGAATGTTACTGTTATTACTGAGGCTTTGGAGTACACAGAGAGAACATTACTGTTATTACTGAGGCTGTGGGGCACACAGGGGAATGTTACTGTTATTACTGAGGGTCTGGGGCAGATGGGAAGAACTTTACTGTTACTACTGAGGCTCTGGGGGAGACAGGAGTACTTTACTGTTATTACTGAAGCTCTGGGGACCACAGGGGGATCTTTACTATTATTACTGAGGCTCTGGAATACAGAGAGAGAATGTTACTGTTATTACTGAGGCTGTGGGGTACACAGAGAGAATGTTACTGTTATTACTGAGGCTGTGGGGTACACAGAGAGAATGTTACTGTTATTACTGAGGTTCTGGGGTTCACAGGGAGAACTTTATTATTATTACTGAGTCTCTGTTGCCTGTCTTCCATTGGAAGTATAAATCCGTGGCACTATATTGAAGAAGTGCAGGAGAATTCTCTCCAGTGTCCTGACCTACATTTTATTCTTCAAGCAACGGCTACAATAAATAGTTGGTGATTTCATTACTGCCTGTGGGACTTTGCTCTGTCCAAACAGGATGTTTTTAAAACTTTGATAATGAAGCATCTTTTATGATGCCCTAAATTTGGAGATGAGTTCTTGATTAGATTAGATTAGATTCCTGCAGTGCGGAAACAGGCCCTTCGGCCCAACCAGTCCACACCGCCCCTCCGAAGAGTAACCCACCCAGATCCATTTCCCTCTGATTAATGCACCGAGCACGATGGAAAATTTAGCATGGCTAATGCACCTGACCTGCACATCTTTTGGACAGTGGGTCTTTCTTTGCAAGTGTAATTCTCTGTGTAGAATCTTCTCAGCCACTGAATGATATGAGCAGTGTGAGCTAATTGGGACAATATGGTGAGAATGGTTGAAGTGAGATTCTCTACATCCAGGCAGGGAAAGAAAGATGACTGATTCTGTGCCCAAGCTTTGAATGTTGAGAATTGCGCTTGTGACTGGTCTGGGACCTATCTGCATGTACAAGCTATTTGTATGGAACTTGCCTCATTGAAGTGTCGTCTTCTATTCTCCCACACGCCAGACATTCATGAGATGGTGACATAGCCCGTCAGTAAAGTGCCTCTAATTCGCTGCTTGCTCATCTGGCCCTCCATCTTGGGCAGCATTCACCAAGGTCTCAGGACACACACCATGGGTGGCAACCATCCACAAACTCGCCATTCATGGAGTTTGGCATCAGACCTATCGCGAAATCCTCATGGCACCTTTCTGGCACACTTACAGCACAATTTGTCCACTTCAGTGCTGTGCTTTGTTGCACCTTTATTATACTGCTATTGCCAGGACTCTTTCTGGGCAGGGACAGACAACAAACTCATGGATTGGACCAGAGAGAACTTCCCAACTCCTTGTTTCCTGTCTTAGCATGCTCTTATTTGAACTCACTTGGATGCTTGTAGCCTTTTTGCCTTTTTGCACTTTCCAGGCTTGTTCATTACTTAAAAGCCCACAGTTTTGTTTTGTCTTGCTCTTTAGTGCAGATATAATGCCATGCATCTTGTCATGGATGTCATCGGTCAAAGGGGTGGACATGTTACAGTGAGGCACCATAGTATGTCAATGCTTTAGCTAGGCCATGTGTCACAGCTGATGTGGCAAACAAACAGCATGTGCTTCATCCGAATAGCCATGTCTCAAAGTCTAAGGAGTGTAGTCCTCAGTCAGGTCAAGGGAGACAGCCTTCAAATCGTAGAGGGGAGCCTCTGAGAAAAATCTAGGAGTTTGGGCATGGTCAGTTGGTCACTTGTTGAGGGTCCAATGTCAAGGACTTTATATCACCACAGCCTAATAGTAGGCCATAGTCATTCCTATAGGTCTGGTTGAACCATTCAAGGGCACTTGCACTAAGCCAGTCAAGGAGCAGAGCAGAGAATAGTCAGGGAAGTCCATCTAGCTTGGTCAGCTGGTGGCCCATGGTCAACCCTGGGGATCAGCTCAATGAAAGGCCAGGGAGGTGTATCAGACACCACACTACTGGTAGGGGAGTTGGAGAAGTCAGTTCTGAGGACTGGAGGCGGCATGCTGGAATGCAGAGGAGACAATAATTGTAAAGGAGGATGCAATTCAATATATAAGGGTGGGAGATGACAGAGTATTGGAGGATGGGGATTACTGCAAGAGGGGTGCATCATTGACAGTCACAAACATCTTGGCTTCAGGAAAACAGATTTGATAAAACACAGTAGCAGAGCTGAATTATGCAAATACATTTCTGAAATGGCAGAGCCCCCACCTCTGGGCTAGATCATCCACCTGCCCTGGGGTGCATTCTAACATGTCTGAACAAGTGGAATAAAATGTTTATTTTGTTTTCAGCAGTAGGCTCAAGAAACCATGCATCCACAATTAAATTCCAAAAGCATGTTAATATTGCTGTAATTGAGCAATTAACACATTTCAGTTGATAACAATCCTGTCCTCTCCTTGTTTGTTTGCAGTCTCACATGCAACAGTTAGATATGGAAGGTAATGCATTTGAGCCAGATTCGTAACGCACTGTCAATTTGTGTTTTTTAAGCTGCTGGCTGCTTCTGCAAGTGAAAAATCTCCTCATGTCTGTACGATAACCTCATGGATGTCCATGTTTCCTTCAGTATGGAGGTTGTCAAGAGCTTTTGTTAAGCAATTGACCTTCTTCAGAGCAGGTGGTCATATAATTACTGTCATTAATCAGTCAATGTTGGTTGGGATTCTGCTGTTCCTCAGTAATGATGACAAGGCTCAGTTTTGAACAGTGTTTGTGGTTGATCTTTGCTAATATTCTAACATGAGATTTGAACACACTGTCGGCCCAAAGATTGTGAAACAGGGATTCTTAATTCCACTGACATTAGACCATTACAATTATAAATTAAAATTAAGGTTAAACAAGGAAAGCAATTTAATCAAGCCTGAAGTTTACATTTGGTTAAGGAAGTCCTTTCTGCCTGATCTTTCTATCTGTGAGGTCTCCTTCTCAACGTCCTACCTCCCAAAAGAAAGACACCCTTTCCTTCAGAGAAGGTCAGTTCTATTGCCCCCTTCCCTGCTTTAGACATGCCATTCCTGTGATGACCCAGCACACAGTAACCATTTACTAAGTGTTGTGTGCTTAGCAAGTCCAATGTTTGCCACGTTGGCTAGGATGTTTAAATTAACATTAGTGGCAATACTCTCTGTGGTGTCTTCTTGCATTAACATACTGGGCAACTGATCAGGATTGGAGTTACAGTCAGCATTTGCTTGAGAAGGCTTTCTCAGCCTTTTGTATGGACTGGTATCTTCCAAGGCATCCAGGCTCTATGGTGGATCACCTGTCTATGTCACTCAGGTTCCAGAAGTCATATGATCAGCAGCAACCATTGCTTCAGTGTCCACCTCCTGGCACGTTACTCCCTGCACATTTTCTAGACAGGAGTAGGCTTTCCGTGACTGGATGCATCCTCTGGGTTGGCAACACATTAGACACTCCAGGATTATCTCACTCTGCGTTACTCTAGTCATTACACGCTGACATCTCAGGTTCTGCAATATCACTAAGAGAGCTGCTTGTCTCCCTAACATCCACTTGATTTGGGGTCTTGAGTAGATCCCCTCCCTCTGTGAAACATTTTCAGAGACCCCCTCCCTCCGGCAGATATCGGTTCAACAAAGTAAATGTGGCCACTGTGTGGAGCCACTTGCTGACTGTGAGGTTGGGCATACCAGACATTGTGTGTCTCTTGCTGACCTCTGATATTCTGATGTTAGAGGAATCCCCCTGCACTGGTTGAACACTGTTCCTCATCCTCAGCAAAGTGGAAAGCTGGTTATCGACTTCAGGCAGCAAGGTGTATGGCAAGCTCCTGTCTACATCAATGGTGCTGACATGGAGATGGTCAAGACCGTCAAGTTCCTAGAAGTGATTGTCACTAACAATCTGTCCTGGTCCACACAAAGCCTCTACTTCCTCAGGAGACTAAGGGAATTCAGCATGTCTGTAAAGAGTTCAACCAATTTGTATAGATGCACAATAAGAAGCATTCTATCTTCATAGACTTGGTATGGCAACTGCTGTACCCACGACCATAAAAGACTACAAAAAGTCATGAACACAGCCTAGTCCACCATGTAAACCAACTTTTCATCCACTAACTTCATCTATACTTTGCACTGCCTCAGAAAGGCAGCCAACATCATCAGAGACCCCTCCCATCCCTGTTATAATCTCTTCCAACCTCTTTTGTTGTGCAGAAGATACAAAAGCTTAAACACACGTACCAACAGATTCAAGAACAGCTTCTTCCCCACTGTTATTAGACTTCTAAATGGACCTCTCAATTTTAACGTTAATGTTGATCTTGCTTTTTGTGCACCTGCTCTGCAGTTGTAAAACGTTGTATACTTCACTCTGCCCTATTACCCTAATGCACTTTATATGGTAAGATCTGCCTAGACTGCACGCTAAACAAAAACCTTTCACATGTGACAATAATAAATGAAATCAAAACAAAAAGAACAATAGCAAGACCAGACAAGACCAATGTTATTTTTTCAGATCCCTTGGTCACCATTTCAAACAACTGGCTTTGCCTTGTGTAATGTTCAGCTCCCTACTCATTGACTTGTCCATTCCCATCAGAAGGTGTGGTGAGCCCAAAGGGAAGTCCTCAGGAAGGACTTGGTCTTGTCCAAAGAGGAGAATGTGTGGAGATTAGCATGATGCTAAGTGAAAGATAATACTGTTATAAGCATTATCCAACACTGAAAGATACTCAGGCTACTGTGCAGAGTGCTCAGAGACAGTCGTGCAGAATACTGATGGATTAGATTAGATTTCCCACAGTATGAAAACAGGCTATTTGGCCCAACAGGTCCACACCGACCCTCTGAAGAGTAACCCACCCAGACCCATTCCCTCACCCTATATTTACCCTTGTTTAATGCACCTAACAGTATGGACCAGTTCACCTGACCTGCGCATCTTTGGATTGTGGGAGGAAACCAGACTCCCGCAGACATGGGGAGAATATGCAAACTCCACACAGTTGGTTGCCAAGGCTGGAGTTGAAACTGTGTCCCTGGTGCCTTGAGGCAGCAGTGCTAACCACTGAGCCACCATGCCGCCTGTTGAACTTGTTACACTATCCAATGCCCACTGCGCAATAAGGGGTGGAATGGCTCTTGACAATGCCATAGACCTTGCAAAGCCCCTGTAGAATCTTCCTCTCACAAGCTGCATTGGCGATCACTGTGAATGTGACATGGAACTACTGTAATGACAAACCAATCACATGCTAACACCCTGGTTATAGTTAGGGCCTTTCAATTGTGGGTAGGACTGGTTTGTGTGAACTTGGTAAAGACATAAATACGAAACTGTCCTCAGTTCCATTACTACTGGAGTCAAGGTCCATAACACCCATTGAAAGAACCTCTGCAATGAAGTTGCTTTCTTGCTTCAGCCCCCAACCCTCTCACCATCAGTGGGAGCTGCCCGAGCTCCTCCACTGAACCAGATGACAAAGGTGAAAGCTCGACCTGTCTGGGCCTGGTTGGGATCTCATTCAGAAGTGTGTTGGTGACACTCCATTGAGTCTTAGTCTGAATGTCAGAGGGAATCACAGGCAGAAAACTGCCTTTGCTCTGGGACATGGGCATAGTGTCAGCCCCAAGCTGTAGTAGCAGTCAAGCGACAATAATGCAATAATGATAACACTTGGGTTTATGTCAAGAAACAGCTATTGAAGCTGGAGCAGATATTTTCCATTCTCACGGACAACTCTGCCCCAACATAAGTGACAGGTGACCTTCATGCACTTGTTGTCTGTAATACAGAGTCTTGATTCGGAGCTCCCAAATTCACAGCCCTGTTCCCATTACAAATTCTCAGCACAGCAGGATGTGGCAAACGGACCACGTTGCATAATGTGGGGCTCTTGGCACTCTGTTAAACAATAGACAATAGACAATAGGTGCAGGAGTAGGCCATTCTGCCCTCCGAGCATGCACCACCATTCAATATGATCATGGCTGATCATTCCTAATCAGTATCCTGTTCCTGCCTTATCTCCATAACCCTTGATTCCACTATCCTTGAGAGCTCTATCCAACTCTTTCTTAAATGAATCCAGAGACTGGGCCTCCACTGCTCTCTGGGGCAGAGCATTCCACACAGCCACCACTCTCTGGGTGAAGAAGTTTCTCCTCATCTCTGTCCTAAATGGTCTAGCCCATATTTTTAAGCTGTGTCCTCTGGTTCGGCACTCACCCATCAGCAGAAATATGTTTCCTGCCTCCAGAGTGTCCAATCCTTTAATAACCTTATATGTCTCAATTAGATCCCCTCTCAGTCTTCTAAACTCAAGGGTATACAAGCCCAGTCGCTCCAGTCTTTCAACATAAGATAGTCCCACCATTCCAGGAACCTACGCTGCACTCACTCAATAGCCAGAATGTCTTTCCTCAAATTTGGAGACCAGAACTGCACACAATACTCCAGGTGTGGTCTCACCAGGGCCCTGTACAGCTGCAGAAGAACCTCTTTGCTTCTATATTCAATCCCTCTTGTTATGAAGGCCAGCATGCTAATAGCCTTCTTCACTACCTGCTGTACCTGCATGCTTACCTTCATTGACTGGTGTACAAGAACACCCAGATCTCTTTGTACTGCCCCTTTACCTAAATTGATTCCATTTAGGTAGTAATCTGCCTTCCTGTTCTTGCCACCAAAGTGGATAACCATACATTTATCTACATTAAACTGCATCTGCCATGCATCTGACCACTCACCTAACCTGTCCAGGTCACCCTGTAATCTCCTAACATCCTCCTCACATTTCACCCTGCCACGCAGCTTAGTATCATCAGCAAATTTGCTAATGTTATTACTAATACCATCTTCTATATCATTAACATGTATTGTAAAAAGCTGCAGTCCCAGCACTGATCACTGCGGTACCCCACTGGTCACTGACTGCCATTTCGAAATGGAGCCATTTATCACTACTCTTTGTTTCCTATCAGCCAACCAACTTTCAATCCAAGTTAGTACCTTGCCCCCAATACCATGCACCCTAATTTTGCTCACTAACCTCCTATGTGGGACTTTCTGAAAGTCCAGGTACACTACATCTATTGGATCTCCCTCCTCCATCTTCAGAGTTATATCCTCAAAAAATTCCAGAAGATTTGTCAAGCATGATTTCCCCTTCATAAATCCATGCTGACTCTGACCTATCCTGTTACTACTATCCAGATGTGTCATAATTTCATCCTTTATAATAGACTCCAGCATCTTTCCCACCACTGAGGTCAGACTAACTGGTCTATAATTTCCTGCTTTCTCTCTCCCACCTTTCTTAAAAAGTGGTACAACATTAGCCACCCTCCAATCCACAGGAACTGATCCCGAATCTATCGAACTCTGGAAAATAATCACCAACCCATCCACGATTCCTCGAGCCACCTCCTTCAGCACCCTGGGATGTAGACCATCAGGCCCTGGGGGACTTATCAATCTTCAGACCTAACAGTCTCTCCAACACCAAATCCTGGCAAATATAAATTCCCTTAAGTTCAGGTCCTTCAGCCACTGTTACCTCAGGGAGATTGCTTGTGTCTTTCCCAGTGAACACAGATCTGAAGTACCAATTCAATTCTTCTGCCATTTCGTTGTTCCCTGTAATATATTCCCCTGTTACTGTCTTCAAGGGCCCAATTTTAGTCTTAACCATTTTTTTGCCTTTCATATTCCTAAAAAACCTTTACTATCCTCCTTTATATTTTTGGCCAGTTTACCTTTGTACCTCATTTTTTCTCTGCGTATTTCCTTCTTAGTAATCCTCTTTAAAAGCTTCCCAGTCCTCCGTTTTCCCACTCATCTTTGCTATGTTATACTTTTTCTCTTTTAACTTTATATGTTCCTTAATTTCCCTCGTCATCCACGGCCACCCATGCCTCCTCCTAGAATCTTTCTTCCTTTTTGGAATGAGCTGATCCTGCATTTTCTGCATTATACACAGAAATATCTGCCATTGTTCCTCCACTGTCATCCCTGCTAAGGTATTGCACCATTGAACTTTGCCCAGCTCCTCCCCCATAGCTCCATAGTTCCCTTTATTCAACTGAAATATTGTCACTTCTGATTGTACCCTCTCCCTCTCAAATTGCAGATTGACCATTATTGTATTATGGTCACTACTTCCTAATGGCTCCTTCACTTCGAGGTCCCTGATCAATTCTGGTTCGTTGCACAATACCAGATCCAGAATTGCCTTCTCCCTGGTAGTCTCCAGCACCAGCTGCTCTAAGAATCCATCTCAGAGGCACTCCACAAAGTCTCTTTCTTGAGGTCCAATACCATCCTGATTCTCCCAGTCTACCTGCATGTTGAAATCCCCCATAACAACTATAGTAACATCTTTGCGACAGGCCAATTTCAGCTCCTGATTCAACTTACATCCAACATCCAGGCTACTGTATGGGGGCCTGTAGATAACTCCCAAGAGGGTCTTTCTACCCTTAGAATTTCTGAGCTCTATCCATACTGACTGTACATCCCCTGATTCTAGGTCCCCCCGTGCAAGGGACTAAATATCATCCCTTACCAACATGGCCACCCCACACCCTCTGCCCGTCAGTCTATCCTTATGATAGCACGTTAGCCTTGAATATTCATTTCCCAGGCCCCGTCCACTTGAAACCACGTCTCAGTTATCCCCACAATATCGTATCTGCCAATTTCCAAAAGAGCCTCAAGCTCATCCATCTTATTTCTAATGCTTTGTGCATTCATGTATAGTATTTTTAATTTGTTACTTGCCCTCACCCTTCCCACCAACTCCTATTTCACTCAACCTTACAGCATGATCCCTTTCTGAGTTTTCTGCCTCATTGATACAGTTGTCCTTGTTGACTTCCCTTGTTCTAACTTTCCCTTCAATTTCCTTCTTAAACATCCAGTTTGTCCCCTCCCCCCCACTACTTAGTTTAAACGTAGTGGTGTTGCAGTAGCAAACCTGCCTGCCAGAATGCTGGTCCCTAACCTATTAAGGTGCAAACCGTCTCTCTTGTATAATTTATGCTTACCTCAAAAGATACCCCAGTGATCCAAGAATTTAAAACCTTGCTTCCTGCACCAGTTCCCTAGCCACACGTTCAAGTCCATTATCTCCCTGTTTCTGGCCTCACCAGCCCAAGGAACTGGAAGCAAACTGGAGATAACTACCATGGACGTCCTGCTTTTCAGCCTTCTTCCTAGTTCTCCGAAGTCCCGCTGTAGTATGTTCCTCCTCTTCTTCCTGACATCATTTGTGCCGACATGTACCAACACCTCTGGCTCTTCACCTTTGTCCTTGAGGATTGGTGGATTGGTGCCAGACTTGGCTGACAAATTGAGCCCAAAGACCAAGACCAAATTGTCATGCAGACCTCCTCTGTTTTTTCAGCCAGTGAAATACTTCTAAACATTTTGGAACGCACTTGGACTGCAACCTTCTCCTGATCTTGTAGCCAAGTGGGGCTCTACTCGAAACAAAGGGGCTCCCAATGGCATTGCTCAAGAAAAATGCATTAAACTCTACATCATGTCAAGGTGGTGATCCAAGGAGTGTGGTTTACCGAGACAAAGGAAGTCTACGAGGAAACTGCCAGGAATATCGATTTTTTTTTTTCCTATGAGGAAGGATTGGACAAGCTAATGCTGTATTCTGTGGAAGAGTTAATTGAGGTGCCTGGACAGGATGACTGGAAAGGACCAATTTCTGTCAGTGGAGAAGTCAATAAAACATGTGGCAGAGACTTAAAATAACTGGTAGAAGATATACAGGGGAATTGAGGCTTATTTTTTTCCATTTAGAGAACGATGAGAGCTGGAGATACTGCTCAAAAATATAGTAGAAGCAGAAACGCTTTTTACATTGAGTAAGTACTTGGGTAAGGGCTTGAAATGCTGTAACCTAAAGGTTTATGGACCAAGAAACTTTGATTAAGTTGGACAACTGTTTTTCAATCAGTCCAGTCATGATGGATCAAATAGTCGCCTTCTGTTCCATAAATGTGTCAACGTTTCTGTGTTAAAGGCGTTATATAAATGCAAGTTGTTGTGGTGGCTTCGGACAGTTGTGGCAAGACACCTTCTTGCCAAATATTGTAGCATCAGTGGCTTTGCAAATGGAGTTGTTGGTATTAACACATTGCTCATTGTCACTATGGAACCCTAGACTGGATGGGTGCATGAAGGGATGTGGTATGAACACAGGCTATATGGTTAGCTTTGGTTGTAGTTCTCCTAATACCCATCTATTACTGAATTTCATGGCGTTTATAGGGAATTAATGGATGTTTGTAGGGTCTTAATTCCGATAGAAGTTACAGTTGATCAGTAAGTGTACGTAATGGTGAAGTGAACACAATCTATTGTGATGTCTATAGTTATGCAGCAGGCCAGACCCCCTCAAAACATTTCAAGAAAGTAGCCTGGTCGCTAACTTGCTCATTGCTTTCAGCAGGTGTAACATGGATATTTCAGGAGGGATGCAACTGGTCAAACCACTCAGCTTTAAACAAAACAGAATTTACTTACAAGATTACCAAATGAAGCACAAACAAAAGAGAACACAGTACAGAATAACTTAACCTATCCAAAAACCCAACAGCTTAGCCCTACGTAATGATGTTGTTCCACATTCCTGCACCAATTCTCACAAACACCCTTTGGCAAAAGAAAAGGTAAAATCAAACATGGGTTTTACAGGGGAAATGTCAGAGAGGGGGAAGTCAGAGAGATTCAGCATGGAACACCTTTCTGCTATGTTGCTGTTCCTTTAGCAGCCTCAAAACCGACTGCCTGCTTTCAGTGAACAGCCAGACTGCTAAACACCAAACCACAACCAAAGCAGAGGAAAGATGAGCTGGGAGAACTGGCCACTCCCCTTCCTTTTTTTTAAAACTTGAAAGCCTTTTTGCCTGAGGCAATATCTGTTAGCTATAATTAAATAGGCCCTAAAACCCATTGAAGCTAGATCTCTCATAGTCTCTGCATTTATAACCCCTCTGAAAAAAAGCCAAGGCCAACATAACCTTGTTAAATGAGCAGCATTGTCAGACTATGTACACTCGCATACTATCGTAGAGCCTCAGTGCCTGTGGCCCCATTGTGTCCTCAGTACTTTTTAGTTTTTCTTACACTGCTACTATGTTTTGCTGCAACCCTGACATTGTGTGTGATTATCTGAGTGTCTGTTCCTTGGTGGTCCTATGTGTCAAATGTCCCAACACACGGGTCCACCTACATTGCAGCGGGGCACCCCTCCTAGGGCTTTGAACACCGGAGGCATTGGGTTCCTTGTCAGAGGGGTTGAGAAGAGACCACTCACCTTGACCATATGGTAAACCTGATTCCCCAAGGTAGTTGGCAAGATCTTCACAGAGGAAGCCATCCCTGCTGTGTCACAACCATGGATGTGAATGGACTCCTCCACCATCTGTATTAGTCTGTGAACAAATGTGCGTGTGCCCCTGATTCCCCACACGAACCCGCAGAAATCCCATGCAAGTGTAACTGTGCTCATGGAGTATGGGGGAGAGGCAGATGAGGGTTGTCCGTTATCTTCATTGAGGCTAGATTTATCTGTTAGTATTGGCTTTGACCTTCTCTGTCTATGGAAACAATCTTCGATTACAACATTCAGGAGCTGCTCAATGTGTCAGAGAATTACTGCTTAACATGTAATCTTTAATATGTTGATATTTTGACATGAATCTGGAGACATTCTTACTCTGCTGCCTGGCTACTCCAGCCTCTCTGTCTGTAACAGGGAACCTTCTCTGCTCTTCTACTGTCTCCATTGCTCCTTTCCCAAAGGGGTGATAGCTCTCAGCTCAGCCCCCCACTTCCAGGAGTAAGGGTAGCCTGTTGTTTCCCTCTCCTTCACAATTAACATCTTCCTCTCCTGCGTGACAATGTAGAGAGAGTTATTAACTTGTTGAGTGTCATCTAATTCCTTTTCTTTAGTCATCCATGAGCCACATACCCATCTCATGTTCCAGTCAGTGTGATTATCACCTTATTGAGTAGATCGATTGTGATGATGCTATGGTGTTAAGGGGTGTATTTTGTCCTGAGTTTTTTTTTGAGGAGCGGTTTTAAGTCAGAGGTGAAGTGCTGCCTATTGAACGCCCATAAAGTAAACACCTTGTGAGGCCTTTCTTATAAAGTTGGAACGATAGAAGCCGCCTGAATGGGAGGTCAAATTCCCAGAGAACCAGGACTTTTATTTTTTGTTTCTCAGTGGCAGTTGTTGCGGGGATCTTGAAACTTGGTGAAAGCTGCAGTACATCTCTCCCTCTCTCAGAGTTTTATCATGATGTTTTTACTCCTGGACTGGAGAATTGCCTGTGAGACAATCTATTTTTCTGAACTTGTCTTTTATCAAGGGTGTGGTTATGTGATGTTACTATCTTGGAAAAGTTACTGTTTAGTCGTACAATAATTAATTATTCTGTTAAGTTTTCCAGTAGAGTTAAGTTATTCCAATTTCTTCTTTCTTTTGTCACATTTTGGCTATAGCATATGATTAGAGTGTGTCTTGCTTAATGTTGAGTAGTTTGACCAGTTGAGTTGCATCTGGAATGCAACATGTTACATTTACCTTTAGAATAAAAAAAGTTAAGGTCTAGACTACCTTCTGAATATATATTGAGGGGGTTTGATCTGGTCTGATCTCTTTTACCATGTGCTACTGGTGTTGAACATACCTTTCCCATGCCTGCCTTCTTAACCCATTTGCAAAGTCTCTCGTCTGCAAAGACCTTGAGTCATGCTTAGACACAATGTTTGGCGGATTGGAGCAGACTGTTCAGTTGTTTTTGGCACTGGGCCCTGGTTCTCAGCAGCCTCATGGTTACTCATTTCCACTGTGGTCTCTGTTTAGGCCACCTCAGCTCTGAGTCTGGATCTCATTAAACCTTCACTGAGGAAGAGAACCTACTGTCTCTCCCAAATGGCCTGAAGGAGAAGGCTGTAGGGAGGCATCACCTAACAATAGAGCTACTCAGTCTCTGTGTCAAAATATTTCGCTGGATGGAGGGGAAGGTTGGCAGTCCAAGTAATAATGGCTAGCATCTTAAACCCTCCCTGTGGCAGGTTTGGCGAGTGAGTAGGGACCTTCTGCTAAGACAGCAAGTCAATCTGTAACATGGATGGCCACCAATTGAGGTCCTTAAGTATGCAAGTAATAAGAAATATGCCCATTGGATGCAATTACATTTATGTTGGTGAGAAGTCTCTTGTGGAGTCGTAGTGGCCCTACCATTAAACCAGATGGCTTGTGGTCAGGTCCCACCTACTCCAGAGGTATATCATACATAAAGAGTAAAGAACAAAGAAAATCTACAGCCCAGGAACAAGCCCTTCGGCCCTCCAAGCCTGAGCCAATCCAAATGTACTGTCTAAACCTGTTGGTCAATTCCTAAGCATCTGTATCTCTCTACTCCCCACCCACTCATACATCTGTCCAGACACATCTTAAGTGAATTTACCGTGCTTGCCTCTACCATCTCTGCTGGCAACACATTCCAAATGCCCACCACCTTCTGTGTGAAGTACTTGCCGCATGTATTCCCCTTAAACTTTCCACCTCTCACTTTGAAAGCATGACCTCCTGTTATTGAATCCTTCACCCTGGGAAAAAGCTTGTCTCTATCCACCCTGCCTATACCCTTCATGATGTTGTAAACCTCAATCAGGTCCCCCCCTCAATCTCCTTTTTACTAGTGAAAATAAACCTAACCTACTCAACCTCTCTTCATAGCTAGCACCTTCCATACCAGGCAACATTCTCGTAAACCTCTCTGCACTCTCTCCAAAGCATCCACATCCTTTTGGTAATGTAGCGCCCAGAACTGTACACAGTATTCCAAATGCGGCCGAACCAATGTCTTGTACAATTTTTATATGACTTGCCAGCTCTAAAACTCAATATCCCGTCCAAAGAAGGCAAGCATACTATATGTCCTCTTGACCACTCTATCCACCTGTGCAGCAACCTTCAGGGTACAATGGACCTACACTCTCAGATCTCTCTGTCCATCAACTTTTCCCAAGGCTCTTCCATTCATTGTATAATTCGCTCTAGAATTCGACTTGCCTAAATGCATCACCTCACATTTGTCTGGATTGAAAGCCATCTGCCACTTTTCCGCCCAACTCTCCAGTCTATCTATATCCTCCTGTATTCTCTGACAGTCCCTTATGCTTTCTGCTACTCCATCAATCTTTGTGTCATCTGCAAACTTGCTGATCATACAAACAGTGCCCTCTTCTAGATCATTTACGTACATTACAAACAACAGTGGCCCCAATACTGACCCCTGTGGAACACCACTGGTCACCTTTTTCCACTTCGAGAAGCTCCCTTCAACTACTACTCTCAGTCTCCTGTTGCTCAACCAGTTCTTTACCCACCTAGCTAGAACACCCTGCACACCATGTGACTTCACTTTCTCCATTAGTCTACAATGGGGAACCTTATCTCGAAGCCTGAAGGTTCTTTGTAGCACAGTGATAATGTCCCCTCCTCTAAGCCAGAAGGTCTGGGTTTAAATCCCTCCTGCTTCAGAGATGCATCATAACAGGTGGATTTAAAAGTCTACAATTGCCTCCTGACAAGTCACACTCAACACCCATCTTGCTCCTTGGATCCATGC
Organism: Chiloscyllium punctatum; assembly: GCF_047496795.1. Classification (NCBI taxonomy): domain Eukaryota; kingdom Metazoa; phylum Chordata; class Chondrichthyes; order Orectolobiformes; family Hemiscylliidae; genus Chiloscyllium; species Chiloscyllium punctatum. The sequence continues at coordinate 94,348,331 of NC_092749.1, forward strand.
TTTTATGAAATGTAACACTCACTGCAGGGCTGAGTGAGCTCTGTAAGGACATTAGCTGTCTTATAGTTGTACCGTGAAAAAAAAGGGTGAGAGAGGGCAAAGATTAAACGCAAAAGGAGAGATTAGGACGGACATCCTTATAATGCAAGAACAATGATATGCTGACAGTGAGAATCATTATGGTGACTGTTGACCCCATCTGCATATTCATATAAATTTAGATTTGTATGGAATTGTTGCCTCATCACATTGAGCGCCCACAGTTCAGAAGAATGTTTCCATCATCACAGAAAATGGACAATATTTTAGCATTTCATTACTTTTCACAAAGGCGCCACTGTTTGTCCCCTCTACTGAGTGACATGAGCTCATTGTGAATCCTGAGTACCAAGATTAATGCTCAGAGAAAATATGGTTTCAGGGTTCTTCTTTGAGATGATGTTGTAACTATGGTAACAGCTTATAATAGGATAACTTGCTGTCAGTAGTACAGGAGGATTTAAGACTAATGCCAATCCTTTCCTTACTCAGGATGTGGGTAATGCTAGCATGATCAGCATTTATTATTCAGCACTGAGTAAGTGAGTCTTCCCTTTGAACTGCTGCAGCTTATGTGCTGATAGTGGCCTTTTCTGGAGAGAATTTCAGCATGTTGATCCAGAAAACGATGGCCAGCTCCTGATACTACAATGACTTTCTGTCCAATTTTTAAAAAAGGGCTTAGTTTTATACATGCGAGACATGACATTGGGAATCTCCAAAGTACTTTATAAACAATGAGTTACTTTATAAACAATGAGTTACTTTATAATGTAGTCATGGTTAATGTAGGTAGCCAATATGTATGGAGAAACCACCCCAAATAACAGGGAGCTAAATGGTTAGATAACCTGTCATTATTGATTTTGGTTTATTGATCAATATTGCCCAGGTCACCAGACAGGGCTCAGTGCTTTTATATGGGACAATAAGATCATTTATGTTCACTTGATGTAGGAGGTAGGCCTTGTCTGAAAGATGCTACTCCTATTGTCCAGCTCCTCCACCTGGGCACCAAGATTGCTCAATAGTAGACTGACACCAGCCTTTCATTTCTGAAAATTATGTCTACCCCATCCTGGGTACTTAATGCTTTCTCTTTTAAAATTGCATCAAAGAATATGAGCAAATTTCTCTTTTCGATAGTTCCTCAAAGCAAGGAAGCCACTTGCTATGGAGTATAGCCAATGGCAAATCCCTGCTTTTAATGTGGGGAAGGTGTTGCATGCAACTATCACTTGATTCGGATGGACCAGTATGCACTCTCACTCTTACCATCAGTCATTGGTGTATTGGAAAGACGTGGAAGTTTTATTAACCTATTTAACCACACCAGGAATGTACCTCCTGTGGCTATCAAGTCATGGAGGGAGACTCCAACCCAGAGTTCTGACTCAGAGTTAGAGACACTACCATTGTATCACAATATTGCCCCCTAACGAAACTGAGCTCAATGGGAATCTGGGGAAAAGTTATTGCAGCCATACCTGAGACAGAGGAAGATGGTTGTAGTTTTTTTGGAAGCCAATTGTCTCAACTCCAGGACATTAGGGTAGTGTCCCAGGCCCAACTGCTTTATTGATGACCTTCCCTCCATCAAAAGCCCAGAGGCGGGAACTGTTTGTGGTATTTGCAGCATGTTCATACCATTCGCAGCTACTGAAATAGTCTATAGACATACGTAACAATACCTCGACATCATTCAGTACTATCCTTGCTAATTTTCAACATTCTGAGGCTTACCATTGACCAGAACATAACTGGATTGACATCTAAATATTGTGACCACAAGGGTAGGTCAGGGTTTCAGTACCTCACCTTAGCACAATTTTTGCTTCGAGCCCAACATGGATTCCTCATCACTATGTTATAGAAAAGGATATAGAGGCATTAGAAAGGGTACTCGCCAAAAGGATTTACACAGAAATGCGTAAGTTTATATAACAGGCTGGGTTTCTCTTGAATAAAGAAGACTGTGGGGCAGCCTAATTGAGGCATTTAACATTATGAAAAGTTTTGACAGAGTGGAAATTGAAAGACTTCCTTTGGTTTGGAGGAGCATATCGAAAGGCCACTAATAAGATCATCCAACAATATCTAATGGAGAATTCAGAGGAAACGTCTTCATCCAACGAGTGGTGAGAATGTGGAACTTGTAACTACAGGTACTTATTAAACTGGAATATATTAATTAGCCTAGATAGGGCATTCTGACTCTCAAGTCTATTCTGCCAATTATAAAACAATGGCAGAACTAATTATTGCACATTCCCACTTACATCCAATAATACCCTTGCTTATCAAAAGCTCAGCTACTTCCCCCTTAAAAATATTCTAAGGCTCTGCATCTATTGCCTTTTGAGGAAGAGTTCTAAAGATGCATGGCTGTCTGTGTGAAAAGACTATCTAACTTAAATTGGCTATCCTTTATTTTTAATGACTGACCCCCAGTTCTAGATTCTCCCACCCATGCAAACATCTTCTCTACATCCTCTTTGTCATGATGCCTCTGGATCTTATATACTTATTGACTCTAAACTCCAGCAGATGAAAGCATAGCTTGTTCAAGCTTTCATCGTAAAATAATTCACCTATTCCAGGTGTTAGTCTAGCAAACATTCTCTGAACTGTTTCCAATACATTTATATTCTTTGTTAAATAAGGACACCAATATCCACAATATACACAGTACTCCATATGTGGTCCCATCAAAGCACTGTATTGTTGAAGAATAAATGGTTAACCATTTCTAGGGTGTTTTGGAAGGTTTGCCTGTTTACTCAATCCTAGATCCTGCAACACCTGAATGTAGGATGCAACTCTGAAACTGAGGCCAGGAAATATTCATGAATGTTGGACAGTTGCATCTGAAATCTGCCCTGCACGAAGTTAGGAACTTTAGTCAGCAAGATTCATGCCTCGTGACATTTTGCAAATGGACAGTAAAAGGCTTAGTAACTTGTGTTGGAAATCTGAAGTGAGGTGTTTGCTCACAAGAAAACATAGTTTTAGAACAAGTTAAATGCTAATTTCAGCAAATAGTATCAATGTATTAAAGGAGAAACTAGACAGTAGACATTTGGGATAAAACAGCTCACCTGACCAGCATTCCATCAATCATCTTAAACACGTAGTCCCGTCACCATTCACACACACATCGGCAGCTCTGTGTACCATCTATAAGATGCATTACAGTGCCTTGGTGAGCTTTCTTCGTGTCAGAGACATAAGCATGAAGAAAAATCTAAAAAAAAACACCTTGTATTCTCTTCAAAATGTTCATGTTTAAATGTCGTTTTTTTTTAAAATCAGAAGTGTGATGGAATATTCTCCAAAAACACTCAAGAAAATTTGTGCCCATTGAGGAAAAAGTATCCCACTTGATTGGCACCAGATCCATAAACATTTATTCCTTCCCCCACCAACACTCAGTAGTGTGCCAGCTACAAGCTGCACCGCAAAAATTGACCATAGCTCCAGAGTCTGCAATCCTGATAAAGGGCTTTTGCCAGAAACGTCAATTTTCCTGCTCCTCGGATGCTGCCTGACCTGCTGTGCTTTTCCAGCACCACTGTAATCTAGACTCTGATTTCCAGCATCTGCATTCCTCATGTCTGCCTAGGTGATTTTAACCATCCAAACTCTTGACCACTTTAATCCAGAAGGAAAAGGGTAGCAGATACAGGGGAACAACATTACCTGCAAGTTCCCCTCTACACCACTCACTATCCTGACTTGGAAACATACTGTTATTCTTTCGGTGTCATTGGATCAAAATCCTGGAATTGCTTCCCTACAGCACTGTGAATAAATAAAAAAAAAGGTCAGCCTTGCTGGGCTCAAAATGGCTGAGGCTGATCACACGATCATATTTGTAGAAGCTTCTGAACTCCCTGCATTGAATAGACATTCTTGTTCAAGTTCACACAAAGCGACTGGAGATGAACCATCTGCTTCCAAACAGCTCTTGACAAAAGAATCTGTTACGTTATGTTAAAATGGACACTAATGCTTTTATAGTTATCTCATTCCACTCCAATGAAAATCCAGACAAGGGAGCTAAAGCTACAACTTTAGCTTCATAACTTTCCAATTAACTCACTGAAATGGGAGATTAGCATTAGAAATCCCTGTCCTTGCCACATGACTGAAATCAGAGCTTTTTGGATTGCCTAAATATACATATCTGGGATTTTAAGTCAGTTGCTGTTTGACCATCAGTGGGAGAGCAGGACACCAGGTTGAGTGGGAGCCTGCCTCAGACCTCACATCTCTACCTCCAAATTCCTGGCTGGAGTGAAGTCTATGCCTTTGTAAGAAGGTACACCAGATGACCCTGCTCACTGAGGGAACTGTCAGTGGGCACAGATGTCTGGGAGGTTTTGCTTAATGTGAAATGAATTTCAGCTGGTCTTGATTTACCAAAACTTGTAAATAAAAAATAATTTGCTAACAGATTTGTTATCTATTTCCTCTCCTGTCTTTTCTTCCTTAATTTCTTAACTGTTAACCATTTCTAGGGTGCTTTTGGGAGCTTTGCCTGTTTACTCAATCCTAGATCCTGCAATACTGGAATGTAGGATGCAACTGTGAAGCTGAGTAAGGAACTGTTCCCGAATGTTGTATGTTTACACCTGAAATCTGTCCTGCAGTGTGTGTGTCTGTGTAAACAGTCTTCCTACATTTTAAATGTTTTCCTACTCAATCCTATCTTTGATTTTAGTTTAAGTTTCTTTGCTGCAGGTTTATTTGAAAAATTAGAATCCGAGAGACAGTTTGGGAGAGCAGCCTTTGGCCTACCTCTGAGGATGATGGGGGTAAGAAAGGAAAGGAGTAAAAAAACTCATAATCTCGGGGAAAACAATGATTGAAATTTATCTCCATTCTATTTTTGATCATGACATTTGACAGCATTTTCCAAACCTGTGACCATTATTACCTAAGAGGGCAGTGACAATGAATGCATGGGAACACCCCATGGGAGACTGTTTAGCAAGGTTAGATCTCACGGAATACAGGGAGAACTAGCCATTTGCATACAGAACTGACTCAAAGGTAGAAGACAGAGGGTGGTGGTGGAGGGTTGTTTTTCAGACTGGAGACCTGTGACCAGTGGAGTGCCACAAGGATCGATGCTGTCATTTACATATCTGATTTGGATGCGAGCATAAGAGGTACAGTTAGTAAGTTTGCAGATGACACCAAAGTTGGAGGTGTAGCGGACAGTGAAGAAGGTTATCTCAGATTATAACAGGATCTGGATCAGATGGGCCAATGGGCTGAGAAGTGGCAGAAGGAGTTTAATTCAGATAAATGCGAGATGCTGCATTTTGGGAAAGCAAATCTTAGCAGGACTTATACACTTAATGGTAAGGAGGACCTAGGGAGTGTTTCTGAACAAAGAGACCTTGGAGTGCAGGTTCATAGCTCCTTGAAAGTGGAGTTGCAGGTAGATAGGATAGTGAAGAAGGCGTTTGGTATGCTTTCCTTTATTGGTCAGAGTATTGAGTACAGGAGTTGGGAGGTCATACTGCGGCTGTAACAGGACATTGGTTATTGGAATATTGTATGCAATTCTGGTCTCCTTCCTATTGGAAAGATGTTGTGAAACTTGAAAGGGTTCAGAAACAATTTACAAAGATGTTGCTAGGGTTGGAGGATTTGAGCTATAGGGAGTGGCTGAACAGGCTTGGGCTGTTTTCCCTGGAGCGTCAGAGGCTGAGGGGGGACCTTATAGAGGTTTACAAAATTATGAGGGGCATGAATAGGCTAAATAAGCAAAGTCTTTTCCCTGGGGTCAGGGAGTCCAGGACTAGAGGGTATAGGTTTAGGGTGAGAGGGGAAAGATATAAAAGAGACCTAAGGGGCAACTTTTTCACACAGAGGCTGGTATGTGTATGGCATGAGCTGCCAGAGGAAGTGGTGGAGGCTGATACAATTGCAACATTTAAGAGGCATTTGGATGGGTATATGAATAGGAAGGTTTTGGAGGGATATGGGCCGGGTGCTGGCAGGTGGGACTACATTGGGTTGGGATATCTGGTCGGCGTGGACGGGTTGGACCAAAGGGTCCGTTTCCATGCTGTACATCTCTATGACTCTATGACCATTCAATGCAAGTACCTCTCCAAGTTACACACCAAACTGATATGGAAGTCAGTGTTAGAGGGTCATACCACTTCCCAATAGCACTGTGGGTCTATCCACACTACAATGATTGCAGCAATTCAAGAAAATGGTCCATCATCACCTTCTCCAGGCCAATTACAGATGGGCAATGCCAGTCTAACCAGTGAGTCTCATGCCCTGGAATAAAGACAAAGTTAATTTGAAGAGAATGTCTTTATTCTACATGGGCAAAATCACCTTGCAGTAGATAGGCCAAATTTTAAAAATCCCTCCAACAAGAACCACAGAGGGAAAAAAGCATCAAAACTCTCCTCAATTATTACTTTATCTAAGTCATTTTCTTGGTTTGCCATTAATTTCAACATTCACTGTTAGGGGTATCCTTAATTTGAGGTTGATGAATAATATCTCGTGTGACATGGACATGACTAAGATGTTGGCAAATTATTATACTGGTCAGTTACACCTCATAGATCCTTCCTACATTAATTAGATATGCTGGCGGCAGCTTGCCAATAGTTCACTCACCTTTTATGATTACATTGACAAGCTGTTCCATTTGGAGTCCTCTGCTCCTTTAAGTGGTGACTAATTGGAACGTAATCCAACACAAAACAATATGACACCTTGTTCAGTTTAACACTAATGAATTTGTTAAAAAACTAAAAAGGTACAGAATTCTTTATTAAGGCAGTTCAGAAATGTTGATGATAACCACTCCATGAGAAGGGATTGGGTTCGACGAACATTTTTGCAGATTTAATATAAATGTGGGGCTCTTTACGACCCACCTTATGTTTTTAAAAATTATATCTTATTGAATTATCACACTACAATTTGGGGGTTGAGGTGCCTTTGGAGTTTACAAAGTGAGGGATTACGATTATTTTTCACTCAACTAACTGTTAGGAGTGGGAATGCACTGCTAAAAATAGTGCAAGGAAATTCAATTCAAACATCAAAAGGAAATTTGGTATATTCATTCAAAAGAAAGATTTACATGGCTATAGGGTAAGAAAAGGGAATTCCTCAAATTGGACAACACTTCCATTGAGCCGGAATGAATGGCGTCCCTCAGTGCCGTGTGTCTTCAGTGTCATGGAGACTACATCCATCCAGGTAAGTTTTTAAAAAGTTATTCATTTTTGGGATGTGGACGTCACTGGCTGGCCAGCATGGCTAGTTGCTCTTGAGAAGGTGCCTTGTTGAACTGTTGCAGTCCAGTGGTTGAATATCAGTTGCTCATGCTCAATATTATACACTCTTGGTGGTGAGTAAAGGGATTATAATTGCAATCAAATTATACTGGTTCACTGGCTCACTGTAGATATCCAATATTTTATAATTCAGCCTTGTATACAGACATCACCAACATATCAACAATTATTGCCTATCTCTGGATGCCCTAAGAAAGCTTGGTACATGTGAATGGATTGAGGGGCCTTTACAAGGACCAGCTTGTCTGAGTGGGATTGGAATTTCCTTTGATAACGAACACTAGCGAACAACTTGAGCTTTGAAAGCTTTGAAAGCACTGTGTGGCAAGACTTCACAGAATGGGAATCTGTAAAGATTTCTCATTGCTTAAAAGCATCACAGAGCAAACATCTAACTACACTTATCATTATCCCTTGTAAGATACTTCTTACTTGGATTTACTTTGGAAATCAGGTACTGTGCTTTTTTTTTATTTGGCAAAAAACCAAAATAACTAACAAATGGGCCATTTGCCTCAAAACAGTGATGACTCATCAGAATGAGATGAAGCTCTAAGGAACCATTATCTCAAAACATAATGTAAACCGAATCGATCTTCTCAAACCCTACAGCGTTAAATGTGCTTCTTCAGCTGATAGTAACGAGAATACCTACTCTCGTTTCATGGTTATCTGGAGATGTGTTTGATTTTCAATTTAATGTGTTCACAGCCTTTTTAACCTTATGGGAATTGCAGTTCCTGAGTAACATGATGGCAAGATTTTGACAGTGTAGTGATTTGCAGTCCCAATTTAAAGGAAAGGAATATAAGTTTATGTGGCACCATTCATAATCTTAGGATGTCCCAAGACACTTTGCAGACAGCGAAGTACTTCTTAAGCATTTAATTCAGGGAAAGCAACAGCCATTGTTTGCATGGAAATATCCCTATTGTGTCAGTGATTGTGATGTGGTTGTTATTATTAAATATGGGCCAGGGCACAGGGGAATCATAGAATCACTACAGTGCAGATGTAGGCCATTCATCCCAACGAGTGTGGGCACCAACTCTCCAGAAAGCATCCCACCCAAACCCACCTACCTCTGTAACCCTGTATCTCCCAGGGCTAATCCATATTTCATGCACATCTTTGAACACTCAGAGGCAACCCGCACAGACACAGGGGGAATGTGCAAACTCCACACAGACAGTAGCCCAAGGGTGGAATCACAACTGTAAGCCACCTTGCCACTCTACAAGAAAAGGGCTTCTTTTTTCCTTCATCAAATAGTGCCATGGGATTATTAATGTCCATCTGAGATTGCAAATGGAACCTTGGTTTTAGATCTCATCTGTTGGGGCAGCACTCCCTCAGTGTGCAATGTTGCCATGTCAACCTGGATTTTTGTTCTCAAATTTCTGAACTTGAACCCAGGAACGTCGGACTCAGAAGCAAAAACTTCACGAGTGTCCCAAAGGTATTTCCGTTATAGCCCTGTGAAGCAAACTCTTGTATCGCTATTTTATGTATCATGATAAATCAGCTTTCTTCAACAGAGCTATAGGGAGGGCCTGAAATAGGCTGGGGCATTTTCCAAGGAATGTCAGAAGTTGAGGTGTCACCTAATGCAGGTTTATAAAATCACGAGGGGCATGGATAGGGTAAATAGCCAAGATCTTTTCCCTGAGGTGGGGGAGTCCAAATCTAGAGGGCATAGGTTTAGGGTGTGAGGGGAAAGATATAAAAGAGACCTAAAGGACAACCTTTTCAAGCAGACACTGGCGCGTTCATGGAACGAGCTGTGAGGGGAAGTGGTGGATGTTGGTACTGTTGCAAATTTAAAAGGATGGATACACAAATAAGAATAGTTTAGAGGGATATGGGCCAAATGGGACTAGATTAATTTTGGATATCTGGTTGACATGGATGATTTAGACCGAAGGATCTGTTTCCATGCAGTCCAGCTCTACTACTCTATATAAAACAAACATTGGGTTATAACAAGCCCAGTGGGAGGGTTGGCAACAGAGAATGTAGATTTAAGAGGCAACAGGAAAGTTATTGGGAAGAGATAAAGATGAGCTTAGTCTTGGATGAGTGAGGTAGCTGATTCAAAGAGGTCTGTTTTGTGCTATCAACCAAAACCAATTTAAACATGGAGCGCTTTCTACTGTCAGGGTGTCCCAAGCAGTTAAGGTTTTGTCAAATTCTCCCTGCATTGGATAATACATTTGTCTGTTTGGACCTTTCTTGAATAGAGGACATGGAGCTCATTGTGCCTCTTTGAAACAGGCATAAAATTATCGAAGCTTAAATACCTCAATTCGATCACTCTTTAATTTTCTAGACTCAAGGAAGCACAGTCCAAATTACTAGAACCTGCCCTTTAAGTCCTGATATTATTTGAGTGAATTTGACTGTTTCTTACTATACGTTTCAATCAAACCTAAGTTAATGCAGGATTAGTGATTTCTATGTTGAAAATGCTGATAATGATTCTTATGCAAAAGTAATCACTGCTAAATAAATAGCATGCAGATACTGTGTTCAACTGGTGCAGGTACATATTGGGACCCTATTTAAATGAACTGAAATGATGCCATTTTGGTGTAAAAATGATCCTTGTCGTTTACATGCGAACACAGGAACTAGGAGCAGGAGTAGGCCATCTGGCTCTTCGAGCCTGCTCCACCATTCAATAAGATCGTGGCTGATCTTTTTGTGGAGTCAACTTGCAAACCATAACTCTTAATTCCTTTACTCTTCAAAAATCTGTATATCCTTAAAAACATTCAAGGAAGTAGCCGCAATCGCTTCATCGGGTGGGGACTTCCACAATCCTTTAGGTAAAGAGGTTCCTCCTCAAGTCAGTCCTAAATCCTCTCCCCCTTATTTTGAGGCTATGCCCTCTAGTTCTAGTTTCACCTGCCAGTGGAAACAATCTCCGTGCTTCTATCTTCTCTATTCCCTTCAAAGTTTTGTATATTTCTGCGAGACCACCTTCTCATTCTTCTAAGGTCAAATGACTGTAGACCCAATCTACTCAATCGCACCTCAAAAGGCAACCCTCTCAATTTAGAGATAAATTGATCTAATATTTGGCTTGTAGCAATTTCATTGAAGTTACTTTTAATTCACTATTGTGGAAAATAAACAAGCATGGGATAATTGGACACTTGGGATGTGGTGATTAATTTTATGGACTACCTATGGCTGGGAAAACAGAAGGGTGCATCTGGGCATTAGGACATTGTACTACTGATGGCGTTCCCTCTATGGCCCCAGCACAATCATAAAGGTGGCAGGGGATGTGTCGGGCAACTTATTTTTGGTGATTCACTGCGATGGTCAGTCATCATTTCTGTTATTAACTCGTCCTTGCTTAGTCCAGAACATGAACATTGTGTTGAAGCTTTTCATGTTACACTCATCAAGAGAATTCTCGTGAAACACCATTTTAAAAGGAAAATCATCATTTATATGGTACGAGAGGAGAGTATTGATTGGTTCACAGATGGATTCTGTTTGGTAGACGTGTTGCTGGAGAAAGCACCCATTGCTGATGATTGGCAGTTAACAGCCAAGCTTTATGTAAATTTTAAACCAGGCAGTTCGAATCCAATAGGTGAAGGCATTGCACTGGGAAATGAATCCACTATCATCTATTTTGTTGAACATATCACAAAACCTCAGCAAGGATCCTAATCTCTTCCCTTCATTTTCCTTCAAGTCATACATTTGGTCCTGAAAGGTCCCCAGTCTACTGTATATTTAAGATACCTCATACGTTTGAGCAACAGGTGAAGAGCTATTCCATGTTGTTAATATAGCAACATAGATGGTGTTTTCTCCTAACAAGATGCTGCCATCCAGTCAAAAAACAGCATTCTGCCTATTACACAAACAAGTAATGTGATTTCAGTGCTGGTGTGATGATGGGATGCCCCATGTATGTAGGCTGTATGTCCCAAAGTCTAGCAAACTGCACCAAACATCATATTGCTGCGACTGTTCACAACAAGCAAGGTATTGACCATACCCAACCAAGCTGCACTTACAAAACTCAGAACACAGTGTCCAACATTAGGTCTCTCAACTGGACAGCAGTTGCTGAATAATCCCGAGTTGACAAGGAATTATGTCTACAGTAATTTAGGGTTGTTGGATTGACAGTGTAGCACTCTTGTGTGTAATGGAGACTGAATATATAAGTGCACAGGGCCACGTTCTTTGGCGACAGATAAAACATGCACATGTACCGCACCTGTTTCAACAGGACACAGAATTAGAGCAGCATTATCAGAGTAGATGAGACATTTAGGCAGTGTACATAAAAAATCTGTAAAAGGGAACAAAAGCAGCAAAGAAAGGTGCAGGATAGTTGGAGGAGCTGTACATGTTTCAGTGGGATCAGAAATATTGACTTGAAGTGGTTTATTAATGAGCTTAATTACCTTGCTGCTGCTGGTGAGAGGGATTCCTGCATCAGGATTTGACCCCCTCAATTTAATTGGGAACAGTTTTTTTTCTCTCAGGTTAGGAATCCGATATGCATAAGTTTACTTGATTCTCTGACAACCTCCACCTAGTACTATCCTGTCCATTCTGGAGGATTTTGCCCGAAATATCGATTTTCCTGCTCCTTGGATGCCGCCTGACCTGCCGTGCTTCTCACTCTAATCTTGACTCTGATCTCCAGCACTTGCAGTACTCACTTTTGCCCGTTTCTATAACGACAGCATGGCGAACTCGATTATGGATAATTACTCAATAAATACTGTGTGTCAGTTTTTGCTAGAGAAGGGAATGTTGCCAATGTGCCAATTAAAGAGGAGATCAGTGGTATTGGACAGGATTAGGGTAAATAAAGAGAAATTAATTAATAGATTGGAAGTATGCGAAGTAGAAAACTCACCTAGCCCCAGTGGGATACTGTCAGTAACTGAGAGGAATGAATGGTGGTACATGCCCACAATTGCAAGATTTGGCTTTGTTCCAGAGGGCTGGAGTGTCATAGTGGCTCAGTGGTTAGCACTGCTGCCTCACAGCACCGGGATTCGATTCCAGCTTCGTGCAGCTTTCTCCCCAAGTCTGTGTGGGCCGTCTTTGGGTGCTCTGGTTTCCTCCCATAATCGGAAAATGTGCAGGTTAGGTAGATTGACCATGCTAAATTTCCCATAATATGCAGGTTAGATGGGTTAGCCATGGAAAATGTAGGGTTACAGGGATAGGTTGGATATGTTTCGGAGGGGTGGCACGCACTAGAATGGCCTGTTTCCACACTGTCGGGATTCAATGGCTGGAGGTTTGTAAATGTTACTCCCTCTCTACCTAAAGGGTTTAAACCCAAGATCTCAAAGTCAATCACTTTAATATCTGTGATGAAGAAGCTTTTAGGGTTAATATCTGAGGCAAGGTAACCTAATAAAGATGAACCAAATGACCTCCTCTTCTTGCGATTATAAATTTTAAAAATTCTTTCCTTTGTTTTTACTCTTTGTTATCTCTCAATCTCAGTTCTCTTTCCTGTTTTCTCTTTGCCTCTTTTTCCTCCTGTTTCTCTGGTATTTTTCTCCCTCTTTCCCTTGCTCTCTCTTATCCTTATTTATTCACTCAACTGTAATCACCAAGTGCCACTGGGGGATTTTTTTTCATTTGCACAGAGTCACTGCAATATGACTTCCAGCGTCACCGAACAGCTCGAACTGAATCAGTTAGAGAATGTAACCTGTCACGGACCCCCGGTGGAAAGCAATCTCTGAATCTTCATTGATTCAAACCCACCTCAGCATGTAATAGTTGTTTTAGCTAATATTTTACAAAACAACGGGCTTATTTAGGGAAAGATACGGCATGGGATGTATCTTAATTACTGCATTTCATTTTAATTACTTACTTCATATATGGTAGAATTAATTTCCATTTAGACATATTACCTTACATTACCTACTTCTCCATCAGTTTCAATTACACAGCAGAAATGCCCAATGAAATGCCTCCCTCGAGTCACTAGATAGAGTTGCCACATGGACCATACTCTACCAGTATTTAAAGGTAAGTTCACATTTAAAGGGATTGAAGGTTGGCCCAATCAAGATTTTAAAATATTAAAAGGATCTTTGCAGTAAGATATGGAGGAACTACTTTCTCTGGTTGGGAATACAAAACAAGGGGGCGTACCTTTACAACCATATTGCTCAATAAAAGGCACATTTTGTCAAAGCTTTTTGTCTTGCACTCATCAGGACCATTTGCAAGAAACACCATTGTGAAGGGAAAACAACATTTATACTATCTTGTCTAGAGCAGAGCAAAAAGAAAAATTTCAGCAAAATGTTTCTTTTTTCCAGCAATAGTCAAGTTCTGTATTGCCAATGACTATTTAAAATTATAGCTAGGCTATTCAGGAACAACATCAGAAAACCCTTCTTCACATAAAGCTAGTGGGAATAAAACTTGCTTCTTCAAATGACTGAAGTTGCTGGATCAATTGAAAATTATAAGTCTGGGTTGGATCAAGTTGAGGTGCAGAACAGGCTCTGTTGAAGTGAACAAGTTTGACGAGCTGAATGGCCTATTCCTGATCATAATGTTCCTATGATACTATGAAACATGACTCATTGTGCCAGTTTATCATAAATAGCTCTATTATAAAGAGCTCTGTGCGTGCTCGAAATTGCCGAGCCCTGATCATACATACAAATATTCAGATTGGGTTGTGTAAGCTGTTCAGTCCCTCCAGCCTGCTCTGTTGTTCAATATTCACCATTCATGGCTAAGGTGATTGTAACCACAAATCCAATAATCTTTCATCCTCTTTCTTAACAAGACTTGATCTACCACCGCCTTAAAAATACTGAAGGATTCTGCTCATCCATTACATTTTCAGGGAAAGACTTCTGAAGACTCATAGTCCTCTGAAAAAAAATCACCTCACTGTATTAAATGGGCGACCCCTCATTTTTAAGCAGTGACCTTTTGTTCTGGATTCTCTCATATGGAAACATCTTCTTCATATCTATCCTATCAAAATGTTTCAGAATTTTATATCTTCCAATCAGGTCATCTCATACTCTTCCAACCTCCAGCAGATACAAAGCTGGCCTGTCCAACTTTGAATCATAAGATAACCCAGTTATTCCAGGTCTTAGTTTAACATACCTTTTCTGAACAGCCTCCAATACATTTATTTCCTTTCTTGAATAAGGTGATCAATACTGTACACAGTACTCCAGATGTGATCTCACCAATATCCCATATTACAGAAGCATAACCTCCCTACTTCTGTATTTAATTCTCCTTGCGATAAATCATAACATTCTATTAGCTTACCTAATTACTTGCTGCATATAAACTTTTCTCAATTCATGAAGAAGGACACCTACATTTCATGGAGCTCTACCATCTCTTACCATTAAGATAACATGCTTCTTTTTCATTCTTCCTGAGATTATGGACCATCTTATATTTTCCATATCATTGCTTGACCTATCTATCTCTAACCCTCTTGTGTCTTCTTCATGACTTACTTTGCTTTCTATTTGTCAGCAAATTTGGCAACCATGTCATCAGTTCCTTCACCTTTTGCTTTGCATTGTTTTTAATAATCTATTTTTCCAATCAACATGCTCAGAGATGTAATGCACCCCTCTGGAACAGATGGGACTTTAACCTAATTTCATGGGTAGGGAGATTACCACTGTGCCACTAGAGAGCTCCCTGAGACCCTTCATCTAGGTACTTTCAAATCAACCTGTTTAGATGTGTTATTAAATACATTTGGAACAAATAGGACATGAACCTGGATCTGCTGGATCTGCTACCCCCAACGTTCCTTCATCTAACTGGTGTATATAAATTGAAAACAGTTGAGGTACTTGCACTGATTTCTGTTTTTCATGTCTCATTGCATCTTGTCAACCTGAGAAACACACATTGAGACCAACTGTCTGCTTTAATTTTCCACAATAACCTTTGATGTGATCAGCTTGAATGTGTAGGGAAAGTATTAGTCATTTTTATTTCCTTTCCTACACCAAGACTGGCAAGCATTAAAAATACTACACCCTTGGGTTGAGTTTTGTTGGTTAAATGCATCGAGTGGAATAGAACAATGGAATTTAATTGCAGGCTAGCAGTTATCTACTGAATAATAGATTTTTAATTGAGTCAGAGAACTTTTATAAATATGACTAGCTATGCTGTGCCTCTTGCAAACCACTGAAATCACTTGGGAAAGGAAGATTGAGAAGCATGTTCAGATCAACACAAGACCAGTTCAGCAAATCCAGTGAACAGAGACGCTAATTTGCTTTTCCAATTTTCCCACTGTCCATAACAACCATGTTTTGTGTGTTTGAGGAGGTATTTTATAAAGGCATTAGAGGGATCAGTACTGGGTCCACTTCTTTGTGTCATTCACGTAAAAGATTTGGATGAGAATATAGGAGGCATGGTTAGTAAGTTTGGTGATAACACCATAGGGTGGCACGGCGGCTCAGTGGTTAGCACTACTGTCTCACAGTGCCAGTACTCGGTTCAATTCCAGTATCAGGCTATCTGTGTGGAGTTTGCACATTCTCCCCGAGTCTACATTTTCCTCTGGCTGCTCCAGTTTCCTCCACAGTCCAAAGATGTGCTGGTTAGGGTGAATTGGCTATGCTAAATTACCCATTGTGCCTAGGGATGTGCAGGTTAGGGTGAATCGGCCATGCTAAATTGTCCCATAGTGCCCAGGGATGTGCAGGTTAGGGTGAATTGGCCATGCTAAATTGTCCCATAGTGCCCAGGGATGTGCAGGTTAGGGTGAATTGGCCATGCTAAATTGTCCCATAGTGCCCAGGGATGTCTAGGTTAGGGTGAATTGGCCATGCTAAATTGTCCCGTAGTGCCCAGGGATGTGCAGGTTAGGGTGAATTGGCCATGCTCAATTGTCCCGTAGTGCCCAGGGATGTGCAGGTTAGGGTGAATTGGCCATGCTAAATTGTCCCGTAGTGCCCAGGGATGTGCAGGTTAGGGTGAATTGGCCATGCTAAATTGTCCCGTCGTGCCCAGGGATGTACAGGTTAGGGTGAATTGGCCATTCTAAATTGTCCCGTCGTGCCCAGGGATGTACAGGTTAGGTGAATTGGCCATGCTAAATTGTCCTGTAGTGCCCAGGGATGTGCAGGTTAGGTGAATTGGCCATGCTAAATTGTCCTGTAGTACCCAGGGATGTGCAGGTTAGGTGAATTGGCCATACTAAGTTGTCCCGTAGTGCCCTGGGACATGCAGGTTAGGTGGATTGGCCATGCTAAATTGTCCCATAGTGTTCAGGGATGTGCAGGTTAGGGTGAATTGGCCATGCTAAATTGTCCCATAGTGCCCAGGGATGTCTAGGTTAGGTGAATTGGCCATGCTAAGTTGTCCCATAGTGCCAAGAGATCCGCAGGTTAGGGTGAATTGGCCATGCTAAATTGTCCCGTAGTGCCCAGGGATGTGCAGATTAGGGTGAATTGGCCATGCTCAATTGTCCTATAGTGCCCAGGGATGTGCAGGTTAGGTGAATTAGCCATGCTAAATTGTCCCATAGTGCCCAGGGATGGGCAGGTTAGGGTGAATTGGCCATGCTCAATTGTCCTATAGTGCCCAGGGATGTGCAGGTTAGGGTGAATTAGCCATGCTAAATTGTCCCGTAGTGTTCAGGGTGTGTAGGATCGGGTGAATTGGCCATGCTAAATTGCCTGTAATATTCAGGGTGTGTAGGTTGGGTGCATTTGTCAGCGATAAATGTAGGATGATCGGTTCGGGGTAAGGGTCTGGATGGGTTACTTCTCAGAGGGTCTGTGTGGGCTTGTTGGGCTAAATAGCCTGTTTCAACACTGTAGGGATTCTATGAAAATTGGTGGTATAGTGGACAGTGAAGAAGGTTATTTAAGAATACAAAGGGATCTTGATCAATTGGGTCAATGGGCTGAGGAGTAGCAGATAGAGTAAATGCAAATACAACAAACAAGGACAGGACTTATACAGTTAATGGTAGATCCTTATACAGTTGATGTTGTCACTTATCTCAAGAGGGTTGGAATATAAAAGCACCGTTGTGCTGCTGAGACTTTATAAAGCTCTAGTTAGGCCCCATTTGGAGTACTGTGTCCAGTTTTGGTCCCCACACCTCAGGAAGGACATACTGGCACTGGAGCGTGTCCAGTGGAGATTCACACGGATGATCCCTGGAATCGTAAGTCTAACATATGAGGAACGGCTGAGGATCCTGGGATTGTATTCATTGGAGTTTAGAAGATTAAGGGGAGACTTAATAGAGACGTACAAGATAATACATGGCTTGGAAAGGGTGGGCACTAGGAAATTGTTTCCGTTAGGTGAGGAGACTAGGACCCGTGGACACAGCCTTAGAATTAGAGGGGGTAAATTCAGAACAGAAATGCGGAGACATTTCTTCAGCCAGAGAGTGGTGGGCCTGTGGAATTCATTGCTGCAGAGTGCAGTGGAGGCCGGGATGCTAAATGTCTTCAAGGCAAAGATTGATAGATTCTTGTTGTCTCGAGGAATTAAGGGCTACTGGGATAATGCGGGTAAGTTGAGTTGAAATGCCCATCAGCCATGATTGAATGGCGGAGTGGACTCGATGGGCCGAATGTCCTATGTCTTATGGTCTTATGGTCCTGTTGTAGAACAGAGACTTAGGATTTCAGGGACATAATTCTTAGAGTGTTACAGGTAGACAGGGTGGTTAAGAAGGTGTTTAGCACATTTGCCTTCATTGCTCAGACCAGGATGTTCCAGGAATGAAGAGTTCTTTTATTCATTCACGGGATGAGGGCATTGTTTTAAAAAGGATTTGGGAGCAACATTTGTACATAGAGAGTAGTTCATGTGTGGAATCAGCTATCAGAGAATGTGGTGGATGCAGGTACAGTTGCAACATTTAAAAGATATTTGGATAAGTACACAAACAGGAAGGGTTGGTGGTATAGAGGACAGTGAAGGTGGTTACCTCAGAGTACAACAGCACCTTGATCAGATGGGCCAATGAGCTGACATGTGGCAGATGGAGTTTAAGTTACATAAATATGAGGTGCTGCATTTTGGTAAGGCAGATCAGGGCAAGACTTGTATACTTAATGATAGGATCCTGGGGATGTTGCTGAAAAAAGGGACCTTGGAGTGCAGGTTCACAGCTCCTTGAAAGTGGAGTTGCAGGTAGATTGGATAGTGAAGAAGATGTTTGGCATGCTTGCCTTTATTGGTCAGACCATTGAGTAGAGGAGTTGGGAGGTGTTGTGGCTGTACATTACATTGGTTAGGCCCGTTTGACATACTGCATTCAATTCTGGTCATCTTGTTATAGGAAAGATGTTGTTAAACTTGAAAAGCTTCAGAAAAGATTTACAAGGATGTTGCAAAGGTTGGAGGGTTTGAGCTATGGGGAGAGATTGAATACTCTGGGGCTAATTTCCCTGAAATGTTGGAGGCTTTGGGGTGATCTTGCAGAGGTTTATAACATCATGAAAGGCATGGGAAGTGAATACTCAAGGTATTTTTCCCTGGGGTTTAAGATGAGAGGGGAAAGATTTAAAAGGGAGCTAAGGGGCAAGTTTTTCATGCAGGTGGTGGTACGTGTATGGAATGTGTTGCCTCTGGAAGTGGTGGAGGCTGGTACAATTGCAACATTTAAAAAGGCATCTGGATAGGTACATGAATAGGAAGGGTTTGGAGGGATATGGATCAAATGCTGGCAAATGGGACTAGATTAATTTAGGATATCTTGCTGGCATGGATGAGTTGGATAAAAGGGTCTGTTTCCATGCTGTACATCTCTGTTTCTATGACTGGTATGAGGGGCTGAATGGCTTCACAGGATTCATATGAAAGGCTATAGTAATACATTTTATCAAAAAGGCTGAAATGAATAGGATTTGCATTGCCTTTTTTGAGACAGATCCCATATAAATGTAAAGAGCTGTAGGTAAATTCGCATAATACTCTGACGTGATGCTGAATTGTCACAAATTGAATTATTGCCTGCACCCACAAAGTCTTCGTTTCCCTCAAATTTGTTTGACCCTGCCTTCATTAGGGTACTTTCTATCATGACTCACGTGATCATAAGTAGACCCCTGTTTATTATGATTCTTGTTGTGATTGATAACTTCTAAAAAAAAAGAGAATTGAGTTTTCTGTGACCATCTTATGAAACATCACATTTGAATCAAGGCTAATTTTTCGCTTCTTTAATTCAGTGGACACTGAAGCCAAAATCTGTCATTGTTGAGATAGATCATGCAGCAAAGATAAAAGGTTACTTAGTCTTAAATGCCTGTATCTGTTTGTTTAAAGAGTCATTCAATTATTCCTACTCCCTTGCAATTTCCCAATGGACCAAGTAAATGTTTCCTTTCAAGCATCTAGTGCATCCAATTCCTATTTGAAGTTACTAGTGTTAATCTGTATCCATCTGCAATTTTCCTCCACTTACTGCCCTCTTCTTCCTGATTTTTTTGCTTATGGAAACTATTTCCTTTCTTATTCTACCAAAGCTCCCCATATTTGAACAGTCATTTCTACTCGCTGATGGGTTGTGGGTATCACTGGAAAGGTCAGAGGTAATTTAACAGTCAATCAGATTGGAGGAAGTTTAGAACCACACGTTCATCAGATCTGGTAAAGGTGGCAGACTTCCCTATCTGAAGGACATTAGTTAACGAGGTGTGGCTTTATGACAACCAATAAGTTTCATGGGTTTGAACCTTGCATTTCTTTTTGGCTAAGTGTCGGTTGTGTCAAGTGTTTTTTGGAGGTTTTCTCACTGTGAGGCCTAGCAGAATTTCTCACCAACCTTTACCAAACTCACCTCCTTAACGACCTCACCCAAACCCCAATGTCCCATCCCTCCAATTCTGGCCCCAGTTCATCTTGCGCCGCTCCCAGAACAATGTCGAACTCAACAGACTTCTCACCCGGTTTTGTCACAAGTCCCATCATTTCCCATGTCAGTCAAGCCCTGTTAAGGTTTTATCCTCCATTACCGTTGCTGAGAATAGTTTTCAATCTCACATTCATTAATTAATTTGAAACTCCATCTGATTTCATGGTGGGATTTGTACTGTTGTCCCTGGAGTGTAGACAGTTCTTCCAGATTAGAAGATCACCGACTACCCCATTTAAGCTTCTTTTAAGCTTCTCTGTTGTAAAGTCAATAATATCAGTTTCTCTCGCCTTATCTCTGGAACCATTCCCTTCTATATTTTTCCAAGTCCTTGACATCCTTTCAAAAGAGGTTTAACTGATATAGGTTAAAGCAGGTTGAGAAAAGGCTGGTGTGGAACATAAACACTGGTATTGGCCAATTTAATTGAACTTATGCAGCAAATTCCATGGAATTTTTGATGTGAATAGCTCAAATCAATGCAGATATAGATGGATATTTATTCACTGTTGTCCTGGGAAAGCAAATATCAGTGTGCCTACAACCTGTTCGTCAGATCCTAGCCCTTTGCCAGAGTTGCTCAATAAGTGACTACATTTGTAGCTTCCAGCAATTAACCCCCACCTACTTTCCTGTAAAAGTCCCACCCTGTGCCCTTCATCTATTGGGTCCCATATTGACTCATGGCCTGAAGTTGCCGATGAGCCACTAATTGTTCCCTGCACTGAAATGAAAGGAAAACATCTGACCGAAGATCATTGAATTTACATTTCAGTTATTCCAACGTACAGAAAACAATGAATTTAATGACAATGAATCATGCATTCTGAATGGTAACCAAATGTTTGTAGATTAAAGTGTGATTTTAGATTAGATTCCTTACAATATGGAAATAGGTCCTTCAGCCTAACAAGTCCACACTGACCCTCCAAAGAGTAATCCACCCAGACCCATTCCCCTAACCTATATTTACCCCTGACTAATGCACCTAACACTGTGGGCAATTTAGTATGGCCAATTCACCTAACCAGCACATCTTTGGATTGTGAAAGGAAACTAGAGCACCCAGAGGAAACCCAGGTAGACAAACCCCACCCAAGGTAGGAATTGAACCCAGGTCTCTGGAACTATTAGGCAGCAGTGCTAACCACTGAGTCACCATGCCACCCATTTAATTGAAGATTTTAGGATTTTTAAAGGAATTCATAGCATAAACAGGGAGAAACCTTTACTTTTAATGTAGGAGTCCAACACTAGTGGACATAAAATTAGAAACAGGCTATTCAGGAGAAACAATTATTCACACAATGAGTGAAAAACAGACTCCAAAGGAAATAAGCAGTCGATATTGCTCATTAATCATTTTAACTTGAAGATTGATAGATATTTGCTTGGCGCTGAAAATGTGATGCTGGAAAAGCGCAGCAGGTCAGGCAGCATCCAAGGAACAGGAGAATCGATGTTTCGGGCATCAGCCCTTCTTCAGGAATTCCTGAAGAAGGGCTGATGCCCGAAACGTCAATTCTCCTGTTCCTTGGATGCTGCCTGACCTGCTGCGCTTTTCCAGCAACACATTTTCAGCTCTGATCTCCAGCATCTGCAGTCCTCACTTTCTCCTTGAAGATATTTGCTTGGCACCAACATTAACAGAAATGGATACCAGGGAAAGTGGAATTTGGATACAGATCAACCATCGACAATGGATCAGGCATCATGGGCTGAATGGTCTACACCTGGTCCTTTGCTTTGGCTGAACAACACACGTCAATCAGGGTAAAAGTGCAAAATTTCTTTGGGCCTCATTTTTCTTTATCAAGTAAGGTTTAATGAGATGCTTGTTGCAAAGCCATGTAAATGTGTACTTACAAGGATTAAAGGATTATAATTGTGAAATATTTCTGCTTGCGACAAGGCAGAACTAGCTCCGTTATAAGATTAGTCCTATGAATACTTGCCTTGAGATTTATATATTAAACAGTTTAATATTTTTGATGTATGCTGTTGAGTTAGATAACTTACATAACAATATGGGTGGACATGGCAGTTCCTTACATTTAACTAAATATTACAAAAATCAAAACATTTAGAGAAGCAGTATTCACTGGACAAATCTTTTCTTTTCGTTATTTCTTCACACTCTAGATTTTTTTGACATGCTTTATTTTGTTCAGTGGGCAAATGATAGACACCTTACCCTCCTCAGACAATTTCTGTTTGGAGATTATCTCCACCAAATCCCCTCATAAATCTCACAGGCAACAATGCAATAAGTGGACAGTGAACATGTTTTCTGTGACTGCTACTAATGGATGAATATTGGTCAGGTTACAATGTGAACCTTCTTCTTAACTTAGCACAGTGCCATGGATGCTTATCATTGCCATAATGATCAGGACAAATAGATGGTGTCTGTTCATTGTTTAAAGATCATATCTTTTTACTTTTATGTGTTTTTGCTTGTGGACTGAAATGGGGAAGGTACTGTTTTAAAAACTGAGGGTTATTGAAGTAATTGCTGTTCTTTTTAAAGGCAAGTAATCTAACACTCGTTGTAAGTGCTGTTTGCTCACATTGTGTGGGAGGGACTGAAGACAAGCTGGACCGGGGCTGTGTACAAAGGGAGATTTGGCTGGCAACAGGTAGCTGATTGGTGTGTGGAATGGTGGGCAGTTGTTAATGGCAAGATCTTCTTCCTGCCAAAAGCTATGTGATTGGCTCCCAGGAAGTTTAACAGGCTTGTGTGCATGAATACTTGGTCAGAGGCTGTTGGGCCTGTGGAAAGGAAAGTGCTATCCTTTCCTCTTCCCTAAAATGCAACTCAAGCCTCAACAAAGCCAGTTTGCTTCCTCCATCAAATTTGGTAAGCTGTGACACTTAGAGTCATAATTATAGAGATGTACAGCATGGAAACAGACCCTTTGGTCCAACTCGTCCACGCTGACCAGATATCCCAACCCAATCTAGTCCCACCTGCCAGCACCCGACCCATAACCCTCCAAACCCTTCCTATTCATATACCCATCCAGATGCCTTTTAAATGTTGCAATTGTACCAGCCTCCACCACTTCCTCTGGCAGTTCATTCCATACACATACCACCCTCTGCTTGAAAAGGTTGCCCCTTAGGTCTCTTTTATATCTTTCCCCTCTCACCCTAAACCTATGCCCTCTAGTTCTGGACTCCCCGACCGCAGGGAAAAGACTTTGTCTATTTATCCTATCCATGCCCTCATAATTTTGTAAACCTCTATAAGGCCACCCCTCAGCCTCCGACGCTCCAGGGAAAACAGCCCCAGCCTATTCAGCCTCTCCCTATAGCTCAAATCCTCCAACCCTGGCAACATCCTTGCAAATCTTTACTGAACCCTTTCAAGTTTCACAACATCTTTCCGATAGGAAGGAGACCAGAATTGCATGCAGTATTCCAAAAGTGGCCTAACCAATGTCCTGTACAGCCGCAACATGACCTCCCAACTCCTGTACTCAATACTCTGACCAATAAAGGAAAGCATACCAAATGCCTTCTTCACTATCCTATCTAACTGCAACGCCACTTTCAGGGAGCTATGAACCTGCACTCCAAGGTCTCTTTATTCAGCAACACACCCTAGGACCTTATCATTAAGTGAATAAGTCCTGCTAAGATTTGCTTTCCCAAAATGCAGCACCTCACATTTATCTAATTTAAACTCCATCTGCCACTTCTCAGCCCATTGGCCCATCCAATTAGGATCCTGTTGTAATCTCAGGTAATCTTCTTCATTATTCACTACACCTCCAATTTTGGTGTCATCTGCAAACTTATTAACTAAACCTCTTATGCTCACGTTCAAATCATTTATATAAATGATGAAAAGTAGTGGACCCAGCACTGATCCTTGCGGTGCTCCACTGGTCACAGGCCTCCAGTCTGAAAAACAACCCTCCACCACCACCCTCTGTCTCCTCTCTTTGAGCCAGTCTGTACCCAAATGGCTAGTTCTCCCTGTAATCCATGTGATCTAACCTTGCTAACCAGTTTCCCATGGGGAACCTTGTCGAACTTCTTACTGAAGTCCATCTAGATCACGTCTGTCGCTCTGCCCTTATCAATCCTCTTTGTTACTTCTTCAAAAAACTCAATCAATTTCGTGAGACGTGATTTCCCACACACAAAATCATGTTGGCTATCCCTAATCAGTCCTTGCCTTTCCAAATACATCCTGTCCCTCCAACAACTTGCCCACCAGCAACATCAGGCTCACTGGTCTTTAGTTCCCTGGCATGTCCTTAGAGCCTTTCTTAAACAGTGTAGGCAAACTCAGGAAGACTACAAAGAATCATGGAGGATAAAGGAAACTGCTGACATCAGAATTGTAGATCAAGATCAGAATGAGGGATACCACCAAGAAATAGAGGTCTATAAAATCATGAGAGGCATAGATAAGATAGAGGGCAACAGCATTTCCCCATGGTCAGGGATTCTAAAACTAGAGAGCATAGGTACAGTTTGGAGAGATACAAAAGCGTCCAGAGGGGCAATTTTTTTCACGTGGAGGATGATGAGTGTCTAGAATGCGCTGGCAGAGCTAGTTGTGGAGGCGGGTGCAATTTTGTCATTTAAGAAACATTTGTACAGGTACGTGGATGAGATAAGTATAGATGGGATAGGTACAGAGGGATTCAGACCAAATGCAGGCAAGTGAGACTAGATTAATTGTGAACACCGAGTGGCATGGCACGTTGGGCTATGGGGCCTGTTTCCATGAGGTAAACCTTTAAGACTATAAAATGGCAGTCTTTCGATAAAGGCACTCATTTAAAATCACTCCAACAAGTAGCTATGGGACGAAGAGTAAAATCTGTCAGCTCAAGTGGAGTGCTTTCCCTCTGTAAGGGGGGAAATTTAGATTTTATCTGTAAGAGATAAATGATACCCTAACTTTGCAAGCAACATTGAGGCTAGGTTTCTGGGTAAACAGGAGCCAATGTTAATCAGTACATTCTTAGAAGCCTTGGAAGTGTAAGCTAGACACTGAAAAAGCAATAGAACCGACTTCCAGGATGAGATAGATTGTTAATTCCCTGTCTGGTTGGAGACTTTAATACATTCACTTGTGACACAGAGAAACATTCGCTTCATTTGTTATATATGAAGGAAGATTTAAATATGGATATAAAGATGCCAATGGTACATACTGATACAACCAATTTTTCTGTATGCTGCAGAGTTTAGCTTCACTCTGATAACTCAGACAGACCTCTCCTTGTGTCACATAAATAAAACGATCCTAAAAACCCAAACCCAGTCTCCAGCAACTAACCATTGAAACTTCCCCACCTGAAGGAAAGTCAGCGGCTAGTGAACTCACTCAGAAAAAGTCAAATGCTGTCCTGGCACTTCCAGACTTTGATGGTGGGCACCGGCAAGACTTCAACAACTCTCAGGAAAACATGCCAATGGTGCCCCAGATCCAAGTAAGCTGGGACATTCAGCAGAAAGGATTACTTTTTGGAACGGATAAAGGAGTGAGCTTTAAAGTCCATGCAGTGAGGAACAAAGAGTGACTTTTTAAAGAATCCCGCTGAAGTGCAAAACACACACCTCAAAGATCATAGAATCCCTACAGCATGGAGGCAATCCATTTGGCCCATCGAGACCACACTGACCCTCCAAAAAGCATCCCACCAAGATGCAGCACCCTACCTTAACCCTCTACACTCCATTTCCTATGGCTAATCCACCTAACCTGCAAATCTTTGGACTGTGAGAGGAAACTAGAGCACCCGGAGGAAACCCACGCGGACACAGGGAGAATGTGCAAACTCCACTCAGACAGTTGCCTGAGGCTGAAATTGACCCTGGGTCCCTAGCACTGTGAGGTAGCTGTGCTGACTACAGAGCCAATGTGTCAACCAGCATTCCTGATGCCCTTTTAAAACCCTTTTATAAAAACTGGGATGTCCACTCCCAGTTGACTGGCCATGCCAGTCGAATTATAGTGCTGGCAGGATATATTTCAGCAGGGGGGCAGGCTGGGGATTGGGGTCTCTTGGGTTTTGGAGAAGGTGATAGGCTCTGTCCCTCCTCTCCCAAACAAAGATGTACCCATTGGGGTCACACAAAATCCAGCCCATTATCTTTAGTCCCTGATGCAATCTCCATAGTCAGGTCTCAGTTTTTCTCTCCCTTATTGAAGGGTGACCTGCTAGTCCCTTACCATTCCATTAACTTCTTACATTTTCCATTAATTTCCTTGTTTTGTCATCGTGTTTTAATCTGTAATTAGCTACCATTTTTATTATAAATTATATTTATAGCCTTCAACAGAACATATGAGATAAATGGAGCTCTGAGACTTCACTTGTCTTGTGTTCAGGCTATGGAAGGCACATGAACCAATTGCTGCATAGTGTTCCTCTCATGTCCTCAGGGTGATCTACAGCCAATATATTACATTTTAGATGTAATCACTTGCTGACTTAGATGCCAATAGTGACAATTAATTTACCCATAACAGGGACCCTCAAGCAGCAATAAGGTGAACACAAATTCAGTGGTAAGCAAAATGGAGATAGGTTTGAATTAATTTTGTGAAGAAAACATGTGTGTTAATAACCTTCTGAATTATTTGCTCTGTACCATGTTGACAGTAACTGCTAGGCTAAAAAGTTAACCAAAGATGGTGCTGTTGATGTAGCCGACTTGGATTTTATGAAGGCTGCTGACAATGTCATAAATGGCAGATTGGTCAGCAAAATAAAAGCCAATGGGATCCAAGGAATATAGCGAGTTGAATCCAATGTGGGTCCAATGGCAGTCAACTAGAAGGCTAGATTAGAAGGCTGTTTCTAATGGGGTTCCATAGATCCCTTGCTTTTTGTAGAACAAGACCATACAAAAAGTTTAAACTTAAATGTAGGGGGCATAGGTAAGTAGTTTATAGATGATGCAAAAACTCAACCATCTAGAGATGATGGCCAAACAGGATGTAGACTGCAGGGCAGTATCAATAAGTTGGCCAAGTAAGCAGAAAGATAGCAAATGGAATTCAATCTGGAGCAGTCTGAGGTATTATATTTATAATAGAGTGGCATGCTGGCTCAATGGCCAGCATTGCTGCCTCATAGCACCAGGGACCCAGGTTTGATTACAGCTTAAGGTGATTGGCTATGTGCAGTTTGCATGTTCTCCCCATGTCTGCATGCGTTTCCTCCAGGTGGCTCTGGTTTCCTCCCACAGTCCAAAGATATGCAGGTTGGGTGGATTGACCATGCTAAATTGTCCATAGTGTACAGGAATGTGTAGGTCAGGTGACTTGGACATGGGCAATGCAGTGTTACAGGGTCGGGGGGTGGTAGGTCTGGGTGGGATTCTCTTTGGAGGGTCAACGAGGACTCAGTGGGCTGACTGGCCAGCTTCTACATGTAGGGATTCTTTGATTCAGAGACAGCAACAAAGGTAAGAAAGTATCCCATAAATAATAGTATACAGAAAAATATAAAGAGTGTGAATATGAGTTCAGGCTACTCATTTAACTCCATGTACCTTGTTGTACGTTGAACCAGTACACAATGGGTTATAAGTGGCTTTCAGTTCTGATGAGCACAGTTATTCCCTGAAGGAATGGGGAGGTCATTCATTCATGTCGTGAGGTTCTGGGATTTGTTGTTTGGTCAATTCCTTTGGTTATAAAATGTTTAAAGAGCTACATTGTACCATGCAACCATCGGAAAGAATCATTGGGAGAGATTGAAGTCAGATTCAATGTTTCTTCTGAGTTTTATGTTATCTGAAGTTGGCATTGTTTCTTTGATTCAGTGTTAATATGCATATCTAGTGTTAGAGTACAAAAGTTGAGAGAAGTGTTAGGAGTTTTTGCTGTCACGAGGATACAATTGTTAAGCATAGTAACTGAGCTCTGATAAAGAATATACAACTCGATTGTAAAATTTGAGCAATCATATGGAATTGTGTTGTACGTTTTAACTGTACACTCATGTGGGATTGTGTGCCATGAGTGTGTCAAAAACATCAATCAGATTTTATGATTACCTGTATTTGAAGTATCGAGAGATCAAAAAAGGAGTCCAACATGGAGAAAAAGATGGATTTGCAGGTGTATGTTACAACAGATCTCTTACTGGTGAGCCTGCTCTTTAGTGGTGAGCAAATTGTTGAGGAGATCCTGCAGAACAGGATTTAGATGTCTTTCGAAAGGCGGGAACTGATTAGTCAACATGACTTTGTGTGTGGGAAATCATACCTCATTGATTTGGATGAGTTTATTGAAGAAGTAACGAAGAGGACTGATGAAGACAGAGTGGTGGACATGATCAAAATAGACTTCAGTGAGGCATTTGGCAAGGTTTTGCCTGGTAAACTGGTTGGTAAGGTTAGATCACATGGAACACAGGGAGAACGAGGCATTTTGACACAGAACTGGCTTCAAGGTAGAAGGCCGAGGGTGATGGTGGAGAGTTGCTTTTCAGACTGGAAGCCTGTGACCAGTGGAGTGTCACAAGGATTGAAGCTGAATCTGCTACTTTTCATCATTTATGTAAAGGATTTTGTGAACGTTAGAGGTATGGTTATTAAGTTTGCAGATGACACCAAAATTGATGGTGGAGTGGACAGCGAAGAAGGTTACCTCAGATTACAATGGGATCTTGATCAGGTGGGTTAATGGGCTGACGAGTGGCAGATGGAGTTTAATTTAGATAAATGTGAGGTGCTGCATTTTGGAAAGGCAAATCAGAGTGGGCTTATACACTTAATGTTAAGGTCCTAGGGAGTGTTGCTGAACAAAGAGATCTTGGAGTGCAGGTTCATTGTTCCAACAAAGTAGATAGGATAGTGAAGAAGGTGTTTGGTATGTTTTCCTTTATTGGTCAGAGTATGGAGTACAGGAGTTGTGAGGTCATGTTGCAGCTGTACAGGACATTGGTTAGGCCACTGCTGGAATATTGCATGCAATTTTGGTCTCCTTCCTATCGGGAATATGTTGTGATACTTGAAATTGTTCAGAAAAGATTTACAGGATGTTGCCAGTGTTGGAGAATTTGAGCTGAAGGCAGAGGCTGATTAGGCTGGGGCTGTTTTCCCTGGACTTTCAGAGGCTGAGGGGTGAGGGCCATGGTGAATAGCCAAGGTCTTTTCCTGAGGGTGGGGGAGTCCAGAACTAGAAGATATAGGTTTAGGGTGAGAGGGAAAAATTTAAAAGGGAGCTAAGGGACAACTTTTTCGCGCAGAGGGAGGTGCGTATATGGAATGAGCTGCCAGAGGAAGTGGTGGAGGTTGGTACAATTACAACATTTAACAGGCATCTGGATGGGTATATGAATAGGAAGGTTTTAGAGGGATATGGGCCAAGTGCTGGCAAATGGGACTAGATTAGGTTGGGATAGTTAGTCAGCATGGACTAGTTGGACCGAAGGGTCTGTTTCCGTGATGTACATCTTTGACTTCAAGTACATAATGCAGTGAAGAAGGTATATAAAAAACTTCCTTTGTTAATCAACAATGCAATGTAAGATCAGAGAGGCTATGCTAGAAACATGTAACGCATGGGTTAGATGGAATGTTGAATACTGAGTGCAATTCTGGTTCCCACATGATTGGGAGAATGTAATTGCTCTTGACAGGTTACAGAGGAGATTAGGAGGATGTCGATGGGTACTAGGTGGCAGCCAGAGAAGGGGGACGAATAACGCAAGTGCCAACTGTTTGTAGATTGGCGAGCACTCAGGTACTAGGGATAGGGAAACCCATGGCAGGAAACCTCTGGGGTGGGCACAGCTCCAGACTTGCAGCACTGTGATATCAAGGAGCACTGAGGAGCTTGGATATGACCTGTCACACCATCTGACACTGAGCTTGGAGCCAAATCTTTTATTAATACAAGGAAGTGGCAACTAACTCAATTGAGCACCAAACCGTGGGGTCACATTTTGTGAAAGGGACCACATTGTTAGAAACCCCACCCCTGGCCTCAACCTCAACCTCAACCCTGGAAGGGAAGTTTGCACTACACCAACCAATGGTCAACAAGGCTGCGCTAATACACTTCTGGCAGGTGGAAATGCCACCCCCAAACATTTCCAATCAATATGATTGGTCAGCGGTTCAAATAGGCTCAGCAGTGCCAGAATCTGAACAGTGGGTGCTGCTGGAACTGCACTGGACAGTAATGACTCCCGAATACAGATAGCTGGGGGTTTTGGACAGGGGGCAATTGGGAATGCAGCAGGGAGGAGTAAAGTATGGGGGAGGGGCATGCATATTTGCAAAATGTGCGAAACTTTTTCTTCCTGCATTTTCCTTAAAGTTACTTAAGGAAAAAGCCTCTGAACCTCAGATTACCTGCCCATGCCAATTGCATGATAACATGGCCAGTATGATATCTGAGTTGATTGGCTTGTGAAGCTCAATTTGGTGTGAATTTGTTTTTTTGAAGTATTCAGAGGGCATTACCACTGATTTCCCTGCCTACCTACCTACCAACCACATTATTGGCACTGGGTTGGGGGTGGGCAGGAGGGTGGGGGCTTAGCCTCCCCTCGTGTTATAGGGGCCACCCCGGGCTAAAAGCATGCCCAGTGGGGCACCATGAAATCTAGCCTCGTGACACAATGTCTGATGGTACATTTCACAGCCTCTGCTGCTCTTCCAGTACCCTTGCTGTTGCCTGCCAGCCTGCCAGTCCAGAATGTTGCTGCCCATGCCAAGGAGGACTAGTCCATAGGTGGGTCCTCCCACGTGTCATGTTGCTTGGGATCATCAACCATGGTCATCTGAGGTCTGATCCACAACAACCCAGCAACCTGGGTCGCAGGCAGCAGTGCAATGCAGAAGTAATACCCTGAATTCAGAACATATGAAAGGATCACTGGTGTATGTGTTACATTGACTGGAGTGGCCGTACAGAGACATGCTTTGACTTAATAGGGTAAGACTGTTGTGCTTTACTGTTGCTGCTTAGAGAACTATCAGGCCTTATTTGGACCGAATAAAATATAACCGCACTGCCATTAATAAGAACAATCACTTTGCATCATTTCAGAAATTGGAAAAGAGGATAAATGACTGATTGATCCTACCTGCTCACGGTTACATGCTGTGATTTTGGTGTCATTGTTGTCTATATCCAAACCATGTTTTCTGGACCCGTTTCTAATTATGTTTGTAAACACCACAGGTTCAGTAAATTGTTTGGGATAAAAAATAATACAAAGCAGCTTTTTATTAAAAGTGTGTTGCATCAAAAAAAAAATCAAAGGGATGCTGTGATGGTCAATGACATGGGGAAGGTAAATGTAGGATTTTGTTCAATGAAGAACTGGGATTGCAGTTCCCAGTATCACATTTGGAAAAGTTCTTCACGTATAGCCAGACAGACAAGGGCTATTGAGGTTAACCCCTCCCTACCAATTCCTCCTCCTCAGACTCCTCAGCTGCACACTTGTCAATGGTACAGATTTGTTCCATCAGGATGGTGAATGTGTGTGGAATGTGGCACACTAGCTGTGCTGAGTCCTGCAAGCCTATTTCAGGCAGTAAGAGAATTATTTGAAAGTGTGTGTGGTCTGTACCATCCTCCCTTGTGTGGCTGCACCTTCCTCCGTGCCTCCCCCACTCTAATCCTCCCTGTTTCTGTTGAGTGTGTGTGTGTGTGTGTGTGTGTGTGTGTGTGTGTGTGTTTTCAGTAGGTATTCCTTGTCCAGTTTGCCATGATGGATCAGTGGACTGTCACAGAATAAAGGCACATGAGGATACTGACCTACACAATTATCTGCATACGGTCTGACTGGAGTTTGAAAGAGTGATATAGGACAGACAGGGTCAATGATGCTCAGAAAGTGATAGGTGGGCAGTGCGCACCCTTGCACCCTCTGGATGCTTCAATTGAGCTTCATTGTGCATTCATTTAATCTGCTCATGAGTATGAAATGGAGTTAGCTCTCGAGAGAGTTGATGATCTATCTTGCCCCACAGTCAATCTCAAAGTATGAGATGCTGCAAATATGCTCCAAAATGGAAAGAGAAGGACTCATTAAAATCTATTGCCACAGTCATTTTCCCAGCTCTTGGCCATACAGTGTTTGTCCTGGATTGAATTTGTTGTGTGGGGGGGGGGGGGGGGGGCTATAAAAACTGACACACTTCAATCTCCTCCTCAGGCAGGCCCTCAGGATCGAAGATGACTGGGTCTCCACTCGAGTTTGATGGGTTCTGAGATAGTCCAAATTTTCTCAGATTTTGTCAGTAATTTGTCTGAGGTGATGTACAGGATTGCAGCAAGGGAGATGGTTGAACGGGTTGGTGTAATGATAGAGCCCCATTCTCTGAAATGGAGCCGGTGATGGCTCCATTGGTGAGGATCAGGACTCGCAAGTCATTGTGGACTTGACAGAGGATGGAAATAATATCTGAGGGCAACCGAACTTGAGGAGGTTAGAAATCACACAACATCAGATTATAGTCCAACAGGTCTATTTGGAAGCATTGACTTTTGGAGCACTGCTCCTTCATCAGGTGGTTGTGGAGTATAGGATCGTAAGACACAGAATTTATAGCAAAAAGATTACAGTGTCATACAGTGATATATTGAACAAACCTGGATTGTTAAGTCTTTCATCTTTTAGATTGGATTTATTAGTATGTAAATCCATTTTTAAGTCACCTTCTTTTAAGTCACCTTCTCAAGATAATTTAAGGTTTTATAACAAAACATGATATCTCAGCTCAGAGACTGCATTAAAGGTGTGAGGTCAGATTCTGACTGTATCCCAATCTTATTGGTTCTATTTCCAAAGTGGAATTTACAAAATATTACATGGATTGACTACCTGCATTGACTACCTGCAGATTGTGCATCTTTGGAGCAAAATAGAATGTGCCTGTAAATATAATTCTGCAAATACAAATTCACCCATAGACTTATATGTGTGTTTGTGTGCATGTGAGAGAGAGAGAGAGAGAGAGAGAGACAGAGTTAGTACGTGCATGTGAGTGTGCGCGTGTGAGTCTAAGTGTACGTGAGAGAGTGTGTGTGTATACACGCACATGCAGGAGTGTCTGTGTGTGTGTACAGTGCAGTCGGGTCATCTGTAGTGTGAGCCCAAGGTCCCAGTTGAGGCCATCCCCACTGGTACTGAACTTGGCTATCAGTCTCTGCTCGGCTACTTTGTGTTGTTGCCTATCTCCATCTTGGAGGATGGTCACCCAAAGACCCGAGGCTGAATGTCCCTGACTGCTGAAGTACTGCCCAACTGGGAGGGAACACTCCTGCCTGTTGATTGTTGCGTGGTGTCCATTCACCTGTTGTCATAGCTTCTGCTTGGTCCCGCCAATGTACTAAGGGCATCCTTGCATGCAGCGTATGAGAAAGACAACGTTGGCTGAGTCACATGAATAGTTGCTGCGTACACAGTGGGTGGTGTTCCCACGGATAATGGGGGTATCCATGTCAACACTCTGACACGTCTTGCAGTGGCTGCCATGACAGGGTTGTACGGTGTTGTGGTTGATGTTGTGCTGAAGGCTGGATAGTTTGCTGTGAAAAATTGTCTGTTTAAGGTTTGGAGGTTGTTTAAAGGCAAGTAGTCGAGGCATAGGAAGGTCTTGGTGAGATGTTCATCCTCATCAATCAGGTGTTGCAGGCTGTAAAGAACATAGTGTAGTTTTTGGTTCCCGGGAAGTACTGGACAACGAAGGGTACCCTATCGGTTACAACCCGTATCTGTCTCCTGAGGAGGTCATTATGGTTTCTTGCTGTGGCACGTCGGAACGGGTGGTTGGTGAGTTGAACATTGTACCCCGATCTTGTGAGAGCATCCTTGAACACCTTCAGGTGTCCATCACGTTCCTCTTCATCTGAACAAATCCTATGTATGCATAAGACTTGTCTGTAGGGATGGCTGTTTTAATATGTATAGGGTAGAAGCTAGAGAAGTGTAGCATTGTGAGGTTACCCGTGGATTTGTGGTAGAGTGAGGTGCTGAGGTGCCCATCCTTGATGGAGATACATGTGTCCAAGAATGAGACAGATACTAAAGATTAGTCCATGGTGAGTTTGATGGTGGGATGAAACTCG
Source organism: Chiloscyllium punctatum (assembly GCF_047496795.1). Lineage (NCBI taxonomy): Eukaryota > Metazoa > Chordata > Chondrichthyes > Orectolobiformes > Hemiscylliidae > Chiloscyllium > Chiloscyllium punctatum. The sequence goes on from NC_092749.1 coordinate 94,382,700, forward strand.
TTGATATCACTGTGTAGTTTAATCAGTCACTCCTCGTCATAGGTCCAGAGGAAGAAAATGTCGTCAATGTACCTGGTGTATAGTGTTGGTTGGAGGTCCTGCGTAGATACGAAGTCTTGTTTGAGCCTGTGCATGAATGTGTTGGCATACCGGGGGGCAGCTTTGTTCCCCATTGCTGTTCCATGTGTCTGGATGAAGCACTGGTTGTCAAAGGTGAAAATGTTGTGGTTGAGGATGAAGTGGATGAGTTGTATGACGATGCTTGGAGATTGGCAATTGTTGGCATAGAGTACTGTGGCTGTTGCCACGATGCCATCATTGTGGGGGATGCTGGTGTAGAGTGCTGAAATGTCTATTATGATAAGTGACATTTTCGGTTCAACCAGTCCGTAGGTGCTGAGTTTCTGTAAGAAATCTATAGTATCACGACAGAAGTTGGGAATCCCTTGCACATGTAAATATCAAACACTGCATGACATTGTAATCTTTTGCTCTAAATTTTGTGTCTTGTGATCTTATACTCCACAACTATCTGATGAAGGAGCTGTGCTCTGAAAGTTAGTGCTTCCAAATCAACCTGTTGGACTATAACCAGGTGTTGTGTGATTTCTAACTTTGTCCATCCCAGTCCAGCACCGGCTTCTCCACATCAAATCTTGAGGAGGATAGTCCATAAGTCAAAGGTTTGCCTGAGAATAAGGAAGGCCACGTACAGCAGTGACGATTCTGGTCTGATAATGTGAAGTCCTTGTGGCAGGTAGATACTTCACACGCTATTCCTCACTGAGCACCTTGGGTGAATCACCTCCAATTGATGGAATTCCCTCATCTCCACCTCCTCCCTCTTCCAGCCCCTTGTCATACTCTGTGGAACCTCTGTCATGCTGTGTTCTAAGGGGGAATGCCGAGACTAATGCACCCATGTCTGGGAGCAATTGGTCTGTACAGGAGCCTGAAATCACAAAAAGAAAATCAATATCTGCCATGCCATTTCCTATAGAATTCTGCAACTTAGAATGACTAGAAGAAGCACTAAACCCATGTAGAATTGAAGCAACAGCCAGAAGAGGTTTACCAGCAAGTAACTTGCCGGAGATCTCTTTAAATATCTCTGGCAGTTGACCTTGAGAGATGGCGATCACAGTTAAACAAATATTCACTTCATGAGCACTAACACTCTCACCAAAGTGGTGCTCAGTGCAGCAGGGCACTTTTGGTGTTTGTGTCTTTGGTGCCTCTTTGTATCTCAAACAGCACCATTTGTACCCAAATAACGGGTATTTCATCTCACATTTGCTCCCCAAATCTGTACAACCTGAAGTTTTGCATTCGTCAACAATGTAGTCCTATCAGCTGTTTTGTTGATTTTTATTAATCCTTGAGTGAAAACTTTCTCTTTTGCTAGAAGAGCTCTCTCATTGGAAAATGGAAGGGATAAGCTTATCTCCCAGAGCATGGATCAATAGCACAGTATTGTTGTAGACAGGCTGATTCAGTTTGTTGGCAGGAAGAAGAGATACAGGCCTGAAAGAACACCATGACCTTTTCATTCCTGAGTTCTCTCATACAAACAATTTGATGACAAGATTTTACACTGAATTACAGCACTGGAAAGCGAAATAAACTGAAAGGAGATGTTTGTCGAGCATTTTTGAAAGAACTGCTTGCTCTTTTAAGAGGGCAATAATGAGGACTGCAGTTGCTGGAGATTAGAGTCAAGATTAGAGTGGTGCTGGAAAAACAGAGCAGGTCAGGCAGCATCCGAGGAGCAGGAAAATCGGCGTTTTGGGGCAAGAGCCCTTCATCAGGAAAAGAGTGCTATTCATGCCAGTCCATGTTTTCCTGATGCCATTAATATGTTACACATTCCCAAAGGTCTCCTCAGAGTATACTTCCATTAATTACCTCTTCCTCTAATAGCATTCTTTATCCTTGTCCACTGAGCACATTTAATTATTAGTGGATAAGAGATGGCAGGGATGAATTGAGATCTGATGGAGTCTGTTTGCAGCTGTAAGTAAAGGAACGATTGGTGATGGAGACATCGGGGAGGTTGGTTGGAGACATGAAGGACTCTTTAAGACAGCCACTCCAATCAAAATGGGCTGAATGGCCTCCTCCCGTGCTTTAGGATTGCCAGGGGGAGTTCTCTCAGTAAGTTGGAGGTGGGAATGATGGCAGGGCAGGCTGAATGGGGGGTAAAACTACATCAGGGTGGCTTCACAATGTGTTCCTGTTTCGTCCAACTTCAGCCAGAAGATGTTACATGTGCTGACAGCCTCAGCAGGAGGAAGTCAATTAAAATGATTAAGGTGGCAATTAATGGGTATTTATGGAAGGCTACATAACTTTGCCAGCTGGATTAACAACAGTGGCAACAAAACTATTGGAAAATATGGGAAGTACATAATTAATCTCCAGTGAAGAGGCAAGAATTAATCGGGGATAGTCAGCAAGGCTTTGTAAGGTGGTGAAACAAATTTGATCGACTTTATTTTGAGGAGGTGACTAGGTGTGTAGATGAGGGTAGTACAGTTGGCAGAGTCTACATGGATTTCAGCAAAGGTTTTGACAAGGTCTTGCACGGTGAGCTGGTTAAGAAGGTACAAGCTCATGGGATCCAGGCAATTTGGCAAATTGCATCCAAATTTGGTTTAGTGACAGGAAGCAGATGGTGATGGTTGCAAGATGGTTTTGTGACTGGAAGCCATGTCCAGTAGCATATCACAGGGTTCGGTGCTGGGACCCTTGCATTAATGATCTAGAAATGAATCTAGGTGGTGTGATCAATAAGTTCACAGGTAACATCAAATTTGATGCTTTGATGAATAGCAAAGTGGAAAGTCTTAGATTGTAGGACGATATAGGTGGGCTGGGCAGATGCATTGAACAGTGCCAATCCTGAAAAGTGAGGTGACGCATTTTATGAGGACTGTCAGTGCAAGGGAGTAAACATTAATGGTAGGACCATAGGAAGTACAGAGGGTCAGAGGGAGTTTGATGCACATGTCCCTTGATCCTTGAAGGTAGCAGGTCAAGGAGGTAAGCTGGTTAAGAAAGCACGTGGGTCACTCGGCTTCAACACTCAAGGCATTGAACACAAGAGCAAGGAGGTTGCGATGGAGTTGTACGTAACATTACTCACAGCACAGCTGGAAGAGCATATACAGTTCTGGTTGCCGTACTGTAGAAACGATGTGATTGCACGAGGCAAGGTACAGAGGAAATTCACCAGGATGTCACTGAAGGTGAAGAAATACTGCTATGAAGAGGGACTTGACAGGCTGAGGGATGATTTCCTTAGAGCAGCGAAGGCTGAAAGGGGATCAGATTGAGGTGTACAAACCCCTGAGGAGCATAGACAGGAGAGAGACAGAGGGAAAAACAGTTGCCCTTACTAAAGGGGCCAGTAACCACAGGTCACAGTTTTAAGGTAAGAGGCAAGATGTTTAGAGGGGATTTGAGGTAAATGTTTTTCACTTAGAGGGTGGTGCTAATCTGGAACTCACAATCTGAAAGGGAACCCTCAAGACATTTAAGAAGTATTTAATGAGCACTTGAAATGCCATACAAGGCTACAGGCCAAGAATGTAATTAGAAAAGATTGGTGACTGGCACAGACACATTGGGCCAAAGGGCCTCCCTCCATGCTGGAAAAGCTCTTTGACTTAGGACTCCCAATGTGTCTATAGTTTACTTTTTACTCACAGGAGGTGAGGGCAGAGTGAGAGAAACTGTGAGATTCATACATTGTAGTCATTTTAAAGTGCAAAATTGGTAATCCTCAAGATATCCACAATCAGCTACTTGCAATTATTTGTTTGTTATTTGCAGACAGATCCCTTTGGCTCCAAGGCATTGATTGCTTGCACCAATAGTCCGGCACCTTCATCTTCATTGAGGTTCACATGGTATTCACTGTGGCTTTGCCCACCACCCTTCACCCTCCTGCATCCCCAGGCTTTCTCCAGCTGGACAGTGCTCCCAGAGGCAGTTTCATGGTTGGTCCATCTCCTCCAGTGAGATTGTGTTTCATTTCTGGCCATCCGCATGGATCTGGGCTGACGTGCTGGAGAGCAGCCTGACGTTGTGACACAAATAGGAAGCTTTGGTCCTCTGGCTGGAACCTACCCATTTATTTAATGTGCGGGAGATGGGGAGAAGGTCTTAGAGTGTGACTAACTGCGTTATCTGCTAAATAACTCATTGTGATCTCCTGCAAATCACAGGCCTCGACACTGGATCCCAGGCTGGCATGCACTGACAGCCAATCAAGGGCCAAGAGTCCAATCGTCGAGGCCTACACCTCAGGGGATCCAGTTACGAGAAAGTGAATCGTTATACTCTTCCTGTGGGGTGAGGGTCATGGCAAAAGAGAGGTCAGAGACAATATGTATTTTGGTGGCCCCATCTTCAGCTTTGACTGCTCCCTCCCCTGATTCATCAATCTGGCAGGCAGGTCACCCTTGTTTTTTACCCTCACTAGAGAAATGAATGGGAAGGAGACCAATTGACGTCCTTTGGTAGCCACTGATTGACCCACTGCATTCAATTCTGGTCTCCTGCTATAGAAAAGGTGTTGTGAAACTTGAAAGGGTTCAGAAAATATTTACAAGAGTTTTGTCAGGGTTGGAGGGTTTGAGCTGTAGGGAGAGGCTGAATAGGCTGGATCAATTTTCCCAGAGTGTCGAAGTCTGAGGGGGGAGTTACAGAGGATTATAAAGAAGAGCATAGATAGAGAGAATAGCAAAGTTCTTTTCCCCAGGGTAGGGGAGTCCGAAACTAGAGGGCATAAGTTTAGGGTAAGAGAGGAAACATTTAAAAGGGACTTAACGGGCAACTTTTTCACGTGGAGGGTGGTGCATGTATGGAATGAGCTGCCAGAGGAAGTGGTAGAGGCTGGTATAATTGCAACATTTAAAAGGCATCTGGATGGGTACATGAATAGAAAGGGTTTGGAGGCATATGGGTCAAATGCTGGCAAATGGGACTAGATTAATTTAGGATATCTGGTCAGCATGGACAAGTTGGACCAAAGGGTTTGTTTCTGTGCTAGACAACTCTATGACTCAATATAATAGAATGTTTGATGTTCTGAAAAATAAAGACTTACATGTCGATAGCAATACTTACAATTTCAGGAATTCCCAAGGGGCTTCATAGCCTGTTAAATAATTTTAAAAATGTAGTCATTGTTGCAATGCAACAATCAATTTGCACACAGTAAGATCCTATTCTTGATGTGGAGGAACCGGTGTTGGACTGGGGTGGACATAATTAAATTACATAACATAACACATTACATAACACCAGATTATACTCCAACAGGTTTATTTGGAAGCACTCGCTTTCAGAGCGCTGCTCCTTCATCTGGAGCCTGTTAGACAAACCTGTTAGACAAAACAGGTGATTTTTACCTAAGATCCTACCAGCATCAATGTGCTAATGATCATATAATTCATCTCAGTGATGTCGACTCAAGGATAAGTATAAATCAGGAAAAGGACAGAATTCCCCTGCTATTTCTCCAAAATAGTGCCATGGAATCTTTTATGTCCGACAGAGAGGAAGCTCAGGTTTTTGGTTCCTCCAAAAGATAATACTTTTGAAAGTGTAATATTGCCTCAGTAATTGTTCGGGAAAGAAATTTAGAAGCACAAAGAGAGAGGAATAATTACTTGGGAGTGTAGAATTCAAGCATAGATAAATGTGACTCCAGACCCACAGCAATGTTGTTGACTCTCAACTGTCTTTTGTTAGGGATGGGCAATGAATACAGGCCTAGCCAATGACACCACATCCCCTGAATTAATAACCAAAAAAAAGATAAATTGTAAAGCATTTCATTTTTGCCATCAGGATTGATGCAAGAATGCCAAATTTTGAAAGGACAACAATTGACACTGCATAAGGATCGATTGGCATATAGACTTTGATTAGTTGTATCATTGTTATGGAGAACATACGTGGAAATAGTCATCCCTCAATGTGTTTTAATTTTAAAAAAGCAAGCAGTTCAACACTGATTGCCTGAAGCATTACCATGGGAAATACATCATGCAACTATTGTCCTTTTTCCTCCTTTACTCAGTAATAGAAAGCTCAAACATTGTCCCCTTAAAATTCTGTTGTTCCAAGAGATCAATCAACATTTTCAAGCCTGAGTTTGATGGATTTTTGTTGGGCAAGAGTATCAAGGGGCATACACCATTGCAGGTCAATAATGTTGAGGTACAGATCTCATAGGTTCAACCATCTGCATGATTCATTTCACTTTCCGATAATGAAGAAAAGGAGCTATGCGCAAAGGAGGGTACAATCTCTGGTCAATTTGTTGCACTGGCAAGTCCCCATAATGTACATATGCTAGATTTGCCAGGTGAAATTCGCAGGGGTACAGATTATAATTAAATTTCTACAACTGTCAAGTGTACAGAAGAACCGCTGTGGCAAAAAAGCCGTTTGCAACATTACCCTCTAAGGGATTTCACTTCTCTTCATCAGTTGCATGCTGATTAATAGCGAGCTGCATCAGAAGTCAGCAGGAATTTCAATCAAAGTCCTCAGGGATTTGCTCCACAATTTGCAGATGTCATTGGAATTGCAGAATCAGAGCTCCTGGCCTGCATTCCCTGCTGCTTCTGTACAATCACCAGAAGCCCTCACTCGTCACCAACAACGGATGCTGCCATCTTGCCACTGTCTCACATTCTGAGAAAACTGGCATGTCAATACATCAGGTTAGATATGCAAGACATATTTATGTGTACCATTGCAGTTCTCAGTTTGAACTCCATATTTCTTTGACCCTGAATTACTGCTCAGCTTTTACAAGACCTTCCTGCTCAATTCTAAAAGCAACTCAGCAACTCTGTTCCTTAAACAATCTTCAAAACACACACCTCCTTGACTCATTCCTCCCCCATACCAGAACCACCTCACCCCTTAATCCTCCATTAACTAATTCAAATACTGGAGGGCATGCATCTAATACTAAAGGGCATGCATTTAAAGCGAGAGGGAGAAAGCTCAAAAGAGATACAAGGGGCAAGTTTTTTACGTAGAGAGTGGTGGGAGTCTGGAATGTGCTGCTGGGGTGATGGTGGAGGCATAAACAATAAGGGCATTTAAGGGGCTTTTAGATAAGCACATGAATGAGCAAAAAGTGGGGATATGACCCAAGGCTGGGCAGAAAGGATTGATTTAACTTGGCATCATGTTCAGCACAACATCATGGGCTGAAGGGCCAGTACCTGGCCTGTTCTATGTTTGATGTAACTTCCTTTCTGCTCAAATTCTGAACATCGAGCATAGCATTGTTCCACAAAGAACAATGTGACAATAACAGTGGTTGTTGACTGTGGGAGATATATTGACCAGGCAATTGGGGAGAACTTCCTTGTTCTCCAAGGGGAGGAATGATCTCCTTCAGTTTCTGTTCCCAAATGCATTTTTTGGGGGAAAATGACTGACTATTCATGTGACAGGTCCTTCAGAAGATTCTGGTTGACATTAATGAAAGCATTACAAGAGAGTATAATTGCTGCAAACAACTTGTATTATCATGAGATCATCTCACGTTAGTTAACAATGGGCAAATTATACCCAAAGTAGACACTACAGGGCAGCAGTACACATTTATGCAATGCCTTTCACATTAAAAAATAGCACAGGGTCTTACTAAATAAAGTATAATACTAAGCCACATACTGAGGTATTAGGCGCGGTGACCGAAAACTTATTCAAACAGGTTTAATTAACAACGAGAGAGGTTTCAAGAGAAAATTCCAGATCTTAAAAGTGAGCAAAGCCATCATTGCTGGATCAACAAAACTGGGGATGGAGAAATGGCTAGAATTGTAAAAAATGCTGAGTTCTCAGGGTGTTTTAGGGCTGAATGAGGTTATAATGACAGAGAGGTCATAATGTGGTGGAGGTAGAAATTAGTCAGCACCACGATCATGAAATGGGCTCATGATAAATTGTCAGCCTTTTTTGACCATCTGTACAATGTTCTTTTACAGTAAACCAACTATAGGTGGGAACCAATTTCATCTCACCCTCCCCCATCCTTCAACCTTTACTTTGCATCCCCTTGCTTGGTCTGAGTCAAAGACTTTTACAATAAACAATTATAAATTTCAGCTAGTGGATGTACTGGACATGATATTGTGCCAAAAAAGGACAACTGTTCAAAAAAGGGGATGACTGGATATGTTTTAAACATTCATTGGCTTTTGGCCTTGCTGGCAAGGGTAGCACTTATTGCCCATCCCTACTTGTGCTTCAGGGGGTGGTTGTGAGTCACAGTCATAGAATCCCTACAGAGTGGAAATAGGCCCTTTGGCCGAACAAGTCCCTCCAAAGAGTAACCCATCTCTCTATAGTTACACTGACTAATGCACTTAACTTACACACCCCTGAACACTATGGACAATTTAATATGGCCAATTCACCTAATCTGCACATATTTGGGAGGAAGCCAAAGCACCCAGAAGCAACCCATGCAGACACAAGGAGAATGTACAAACTCCATGTCCAAGGCTGGAATTGAACCTGCGACCCTGGTGCTGTGAGACAACAGTGCTAACCACTAAGTCACCACTCTGCTCTTCTAAGGCACCCTGCCACCTGTGTATTTTTCTTGTACATGTGCTGTAGGCACACCTACACAGCTGTTGGGGAAGGGGTTCTTGGATTTTGAACAACGGACCGTGAATGGCCGATGATATTGTTCCCAGTCGGGATAGTTTTTCAGCCAGAGGGGAATTTACAACTGTTCCTGCTCCCATGCATCTGTTGCTGCTTTCCTTCTAGATGATTGACTTCATGGGTTTGGAATGGACTCTCTAGGGAACTTTGACATGTTGCTGTTGTACGTGTTGCAAAAAGGTAGCACCCAGTAGCTTTCCAGTTGATAAGTTAAGTGGGATACTGGTTGAATAAAGAGAATTCATTAAGTCAATGAAGGAGAGGCAAAAAGAGAGTGAGAAGTGACTGGCAGCTAGCTTTAGAGAGAATCCAAACATAATTATGAACATATAAATATTGAAAGGATTGCAAGAGTAGTGGGGCAATTAATAGGGACCAAAAAGGAATCCTCATATGAAGACCAAAGGCACGGCTGAAATACTAAATATGTATTTTGTAGCTACCTTATCCAAGGAAGGAGATGTTACCTAAGCCACAGTGAAAGAGGAATTGTTGATTTACTTTATGGGCTTAAAAATAATAATGCTGAAAAATGTGTTGCTGGAAAAGCGCAGCAGGTCAGGCAGCATCCAAGGAGCAGGAGAATCGACGTTTCGGGCATAAGGCTCATGCCCTGAAACGTCGATTCGCCTGTTCCTTGGATGCTGCCTGACCCGCTGCGCTTTTCCAGCAACACATTTTTCAGCTCTGATCTCCAGCATCTGCAGTCCTCACTTGCTCCTTAAAAATAATAATGAAGACATTCTAGAAAAAGTATTTCAAGTTAAGAAGTTGCCAATACTGGATGAGATGCATCCAAGGGCACTAACGAAATTATTAGTTAGAAATGCCAGAGGTACTTGGCGTAATCCTTCAGTTCCCCTTCAGTGTCAGAATTGCGTCAGAGGCATGGAGAACTGTAAATGTTACACTACCATCCAAAATAAAATATTAGGATAAATCTGGAAACTGCACGTTAGTCACTTTAACTCCGATGATCAGAAAACTTATAGAGATGATAATTCTGAACAAAATTGACAAGAGATTTGATGGAAGTATTGAAACTCTTTTTAATGTAGGTGAGTGATTAGTTCTGGAATATAAACCTGAGAATGTGATGGATGCAGGTGGGAAAACCAATTGGATGCTCAAGTAAAAGTGTCTGAAGAGGAAAGTAATTGCAAAGTTATAGAGAAGGGACAGAAGAGTGGGATGAGTGGAATTTGTCATGGATATGACGGTCCAAATGGCCTCCTTCTGTGTTGTCCCCATGCCATAATCCTTACAAGGGTGTCATTTAATTTCCATTCTAGTTACCCAAGAAGGTGATTTTGCCTGAAGCATTGCAGAGACTTGAGAGTCTAGGCATTAATTGCCAGTCACCATATTGATCCAGGATTGCATTTATATATAGGTTAGACTAGGTGAAGACAAGGCTTTTCTTCCTTAAAAACACACTATATGACAATTCGATACAGTCATTTTCTGTCCGGCCAGCTTATTATTTCCAAGTTTGATTAAATTGTATTCAAATTCTCAACTACTACATTGGGATTTATGTTCACACTCTCTGGATCATTAGTCCAATAGCATAGCCACCACACCACCATACGCCCCTTATTTGCTAAAAAATGCAATTTAAAGCACTGAACAGATTTAGGGGGAGTGCACAGTTGAAAATGAGCAATTAAAAGGAGAAATTAAATAGGTGGATATGAAGTGGGATTCTAATTGATGAATGTAAAGTTTTATTTAGGATCTACAGAGCTGATGATCTAAGTGCAGCTCAAAGCTGCAGTGTTGGCTGAGATGGAGCTTTATTTCTCTGAGTCTATTTGACTGCTGCCAAAGTCTGATCGATGGCTCCAGTAGGAGCTTGGTCAAGTCCTGACCCTGACACAAGGACAAACAAACTGTGATGGCAAATGGGAATAAAGATTTTATTTAATCATTTGGTTGTTTTGGCACATGCATTTTAAAGAAAGAAACTTAAAATTCAGCAGCACCTTTCACAACCTCATGACATTTTATAGACAACTGAGTGTGTTTTGAATTACATGCAGAACTCGTTAGGCAGTCCTTTGGGCTCAAGAATGGTCTCCTGAGTTGTGAGTTTTGAGGCGACTCAATTGTCCAAGGCTGGATGCACACAAGGGCAGGGCAGAGAAGGTGGTCAGAGTGGTGGGATACTTGGGTTTTCAAATCCCCCTTCAGCTGTTACATTTAGTTACCCTCCTTGAGCTGGTAGAGAAGCTCAACATGATTGGCACCTTCACAGATGCTTTGCTTCCAGTTTGGGTTGGCTTGGCCAAGAGGCTGCCATGATTCAGTGAGCTATCACGTTTTGTCCAGGGCGGCTTTGAGGACCTTCATGAAGCATTTCCTCTCGTCGTCCAGCCGGGATGAGGAGTCGAAAGCTTGTCTTGCTAGTTCGCCATCATGATGAAGGAAATCTAAAGTAAGCAATTTTCTCACAGCTGGCTCCCATCGACAGTAATGGAATATTGACCTCTGGAGAAAGATTCTTCACTTCTGATGTTGCACTGAGGTGGGCAGGTATGAACACTTGGGGTATGGGGTTAACATTTTGTTCCTCATCCCCACTGCATCCCCAAGCAGTTGTTGGTATAGAGACAAGCCCTGACTGTTTTCCCTTCAATTGCAGCCACATGCTGCCTTCTACAGGGCTCTTATTCATTTAAAGTGTAAGGAGTCAGAATCAGAGCCCAAACATGTTGAGATGCCCTCTTCATGACTTTTACCTCCAAAGGCACCCTTCTGCTTTCATAGGCACACAGAAAATAGGAGTAGTGGGAGGCCATTCAGCCCTTTAGGCTTGCTATGCCATTCAATATGATCGTGGCTGGTCATCCAAATCAGAACCCCATTCCCACTCACCCCATGGCCTTTGATCCTTTTAGCCCTAAGAAATTATATCTATCTCCTTCCTGAAAACATTCCATGTTTTGAGCGCAATCACTTTCTGTGTTAGAGGATTCCATAGCCTCACCACTCTCTTTGGTGAAGACATTTCTCCTCATTTCAGTCCTAAATGGTCGACCCTGTATCCTTACACTGTGACCTCTTATTCTGGACTCCCCGATTGTCAGGGACATCCTTTCTGCATTTACCCTATCTAGCCCCACTAAAGCTTTTTAGGTTTCTATGACATTTTCCCTCATTTTTCTAAAAGAAACATAGTCCAACCCAATTCGATCTCCCTTCATACAGTCCTGCCATTACAGGAATCAATGTTTGAGTACCTCCTGTTGACCTGGCAGATTTGACATCTCATCCATCATCAGCTGGAGAGTGACCTTATTGGGGACAATATTGGGAAAAGTTGCAGCTTGTTTGTATTGTCATACAATGGCCTTTTCTGAGCTCCATTTGAGGTTAACAACAGGCTCTTTAAGTCTGCAGGAAACATCCTGCCCTCTCTTTTACTGATGTTGGTTGAGGGATAAGTATTGGTTAGGGAAACTTCCCTTGCTTTTCTTCAGCTATATGGAGAGAAGCTGGGATTGATCTCCTTTGCAAAGAGAAGGTGAAGGGGAGATCTAATGAAAGATTTTGATTGTGCAAACAAACACAAACTATTTCCATACATAGAGCCCCTACAGTGCAGAAAGAGGCCATTTGGCCCATCAGGTCTGCAATGACCCTCTGCAGAGCATCCCATACGGATCCCTGCATTTCCGACGGCCAATCTACCTAGCCTGAACATCCCTGGGCACTATCAATTTAACATGGCCCAATCCACCTAACCTGCACATATCTGGACTGTGGGAGGAAACTGGAGCATCCAGAGGAAGCCCACACAGGCATGGAGAGAATGTGTGAAATCCATTTGGACATTCACCTGAGGGTGGATTTGAACCTGGATCCCTGGCACAATGAGGCAGCATCCTAACCACTGAGCTATGGTGCCACCCTTTGTCAGGAAGATGGCTACCCAGAAGATGTAGGTTGAAGTAATGAAAGAACAAGAAGGGAGATGAGAGGTGGAATTGAACTCCGAAGAAGACTTTGATGTTGGCCAGTTAAGTGTAGGCCTTCCGAGACAACAGGGGGCTGCTGCCAGCTCTCCAACTGCTGGCAAAAATCTGTATTGCCAAGTTTACATTCCACTGAGGGGTTCTGTTATCACACAGAGGGTATGAGTTGTATATATTGGGTTCGAAAGCACTGCCAGAAAAGATAATGGACTCACTGATAGATTTCAAAAGGGAATGGGATGCTACTTACAAAGAAAATACTTGCATATCTATGAAGAAGTTCGAAGGAGAGAAATTAATTGGAAGTTCTTTAAGAGAGCTGGTATTGGTTTGGTTGGCCAAATTCACATTGATTTGCTGAATGAATTTTTGATTTTAGAACCTAATTATCATGTTACACAATGTGCATCAAAGAATCAGAGGGTGACATTTATCAATTGAGTATTCTGTGTTTAATAACTGCCCCAGATTGCACATATAACTGGGAACATAATTAAAAAGAAATCTGTAAATATGACTTGGAGACATAAGCAAAACAATGATTTGCTTACTTTACCCAACTTTTTAAAAATCTATATAGTGATCAGTTGGCCATTTGTCACAGGTTTATCATTAATAGATTGGCCAGATTCACAACTGTGACAATTCACTGACTAACAATTGGGCAAATTGACAACTAATTAGTACAGATTTTAGGCAGTCACCTGTCACAAAACCTGATGATAGCTCAATGAATTTGAAGTCCTATATATAGTAAAAGGGACCTTTCTATGTAATGTGTTTTATTTACAGTTTTTTAAGGGATACAGCACAATGGTGCAGTCTTGAACCAATGTCATGAAAATGTTTTAGTCAGTGCTGTAGGCTGATATGGCTGCTTCCTTAGTTCATTGTAAGGGGAGGCGATTCCTGGTAATTAAGACATAAACAGCTTCAGGTTGTTCATGATATGGGTTTAGTAAGATGCAGCAAGAAAGCTCACTGGACCATGCAGAGCGATACCTTCTGTCAAACTCAATGCAACCCTGTGCAACTCTCCATTACAATCAACGAATTCCCGTGTGAAACTCAATGACACTCCCTGTGAAACTCAATGACACTCCCTGTGAAACTCAATGACAAGTCCTGTGAAACTCAATGACACTCCCTGTGAAACTCAATGACACGTCCTGTGAAACTCAATGACACTCCCTGTGAAACTCAATGACACCTCCTGTGAAATTTAATGACACCTCCTGTGAAACTCAATAACACCTCCTGTGAAACTCAGTGACACTCCCTGTGAAACTCAATGACACTCCCTGTGAAACTCAATGACACGTCCTGTGAAACTCAATGACACTCCCTGTGAAACTCAATGACACCTCCTGTGAAATTTAATGACACCTCCTGTGAAACTCAATAACACCTCCTGTGAAACTCAATGACACACCCTGTGAAACTCAATGAAACCCCCTGTGAAACTCAATGAAACCCCCTGTGAAACTCAATGAAACCCCCTGTGAAACTCAACGACACACCCTGTGAAACTCAATGAAACCCCCTGTGAAACTCAATGAAACCCCCTGTGAAAATCAATGAAACCCCCTGTGAAACTCAATGACACCTCCTGTGAAACTCAGTGACACTCCCTAAGAAACTCAATGAAACCCCCTGTGAAACTCAATGACACTCCCTGTGAAACTCCATGAAACCCCCTGTGAAACTCAGTGAAACCCCCTGTGAAACTCAATGACACCTCCTGTGAAACTCAGTGACACTCCCTGAGAAACTCAATGAAACCCCCTGTGAAACTCAATGACACGTCCTGTGAAACTCAATGACACTCCCTGTGAAACTCAATGACACCTCCTGTGAAATTTAATGACACCTCCTGTGAAACTCAATAACACCTCCTGTGAAACTCAGTGACACTCCCTGTGAAACTCAATGACACCTCCTGTGAAACTCAATGAAACCCCCTGTGAAACTCAACGACACCTCCTGTGAAACTCAATGAAACCCCCTGTGAAACTCAATGACACTCCCTGTGAAACTTAATGACACCTTCTGTGAAACTCAATGACACCTCCCTGTGAAACTCAATGAAACCCCCTGTGAAACTCAATGACACCTCCTGTGAAACTCAATGAAACCCCTGTGAAACTCAATGACACTCCCTCTGAAACTCAATGACACCTCCTGTGAAACTCAATGAAACCCCCTGTGAAACTCAATGACACCTCCTGTGAAACTCAATGAAACCCCCTGTGAAACTCAATGAAACCCCCTGTGAAACTCAATGACACTCCCTGTGAAACTCAATGAAACCCCCTGTGAAACTCAATGAAACCCCCTGTGAAACTCAATGACACCTCCTGTGAAACTCAGTAACACTCCCCTGTGAAACTCAATGAAACCCACTGTGAAACTTAATGACACCTCACTGTGAAACTCAATGAAACCCCCTGTGAAACTTAATGAAACCCCCTGTGAAACTCAATGACACCTCCAGTGAAACTCAGTGAAACCCCCTGTGACGCTCAATGACACCTCTTGTGAAACTCAATGACACTCCCTGTGAAACTTAATTACACCTTCTGTGAAACTCAATGACACCTCCCTGTGAAACTCAATGAAACCCCCTGTGAAACTCAATGACACCTCCTGTGAAACTCAATGAAACCCCTGTGAAACTCAATGACATTCCCTCTGAAACTCAATGACACCTCCTGTGAAACTCAATGTAACCCCCTGTGAAACTCAATGACACCTCCTGTGAAACTCAATGAAACCCCCTGTAAAACTCAATGAAACCCCCTGTGAAACTCAATAACACTCCCTGTGAAACTTAATAAATCCTCCTGTGAAACTTAATGACACCTCCCTGTGAAACTCAATGAAACCCCCTGTGAAACTCAATGACACCTCCTGTGAAACTCAATGAAACCCCCTGTGAAACTCAATGACACCTCCTGTGAAACTCAATGAAACCCCTGTGAAACTCAATGACACTCCCTGTGAAACTCAATGACACCTCCTGTGAAACTCAATGAAACCTCCTGTGAAACTCAATGAAACCTCCTGTGAAACTCAATGACACCTCCTGTGAAACTCAATGAAACCCCCTGTGAAACTCAATGACACCTCCTGTGAAACTCAATGAAACCCCTGTGAAACTCAATGACACTCCCTGTGAAACTCAATGACACTCCCTGTGAAACTTAATGACACCTTCTGTGAAACTCAATGACACCTCCCTGTGAAACTCAATGAAACCCCCTGTGAAACTCAATGACACCTCCTGTGAAACTCAATGAAACCCCTGTGAAACTCAATGACACTCCCTCTGAAACTCAATGACACCTCCTGTGAAAACTCAATGTAACCCCCTGTGAAACTCAATGAAACCCCCTGTGAAACTCAATGAAACCCCCTGTGAACATCAATGAAACCCCCTTTGAAACTCAATGACACCTCCTGTGAAACTCAATGAAACCCCCTGTGAAACTTATTGATACCTCCTGTGAAACCCAATGACACCTCCTGTGAAACTCAATGAAACCCCCTGTGAAACTCAATGAAACCCCCTGTGAAAATCAATGAAACCTCCTGTGAAACTCAATGACACCTCCTGTGAAACTCAATGAAACCCCCTGTGAAACTCAATGAAACCCCCTGTGAAACTCAATGACACTCCCTGTGAAACTTAATGACACCTCCTGTGAAACTCAATGAAACCCCCTGTGAAACTCAATGAAACCCCCTGTGAACATCAATGAAACCCCCTGTGAAACTCAATGACACCTCCTGTGAAACTCAATGACACCTCCTGTGAAACTCAATGAAACCCCCTGTGAAACTCAATGAAACCCCCTGTGAACATCAATGACACCACCTGTGAAACTCAATGACACCTCCTGTGGAACCTAATGAAACCCCCTGTGAAACTCAATGAAACCCCCTGTGAAACTCAATGACACTCCCTGTGAAACTTAATGACACCTCCTGTGAAACTCAATGACACCTCCCTGTGAAACTCAATGAAACCCCCTGTGAAACTCAATGAAACCCCCTGTGAACATCAATGAAACCCCCTGTGAAACTCAATGACACCTCCTGTGAAACTCAATGACACCTCCTGTGAAACTCAATGAAACCCCCTGTGAAACTCATTGATACCTGCTGTGAAACTCAATGACACTCCCTGTGAAACTCAATGAAACCCCCTGTGAAACTCAATGACACCTCCTGTGAAACTCAATGACACCTCCTGTGGAACTCAATGACACCTCCCTGTGAAACTCAATGAAACCCCCTGTGAAACTCAATGACACCTCCTGTGAAACTCAATGACACCTCCTGTGAAACTCAGTGACACTCCCTGTGAAACTCAATGACACCTCCCTGTGAAACTCAATGACACTCCCTGTGAAACTCAATGACACCTCCTGTGAAACTCAATGAAACCCCCTGTAAAACTCAATGAAACGCCCTGTGAAACTCAATAACACTCCCTGTGAAACTTAATAAATCCTCATGTAAAACTTAATGACACCTCCCTGTGAAACTCAATGAAACCCCCTGTGAAACTCAATGACACCTCCTGTGAAACTCAATGAAACCCCCTGTGAAACTCAATGACACCTCCTGTGAAACTCAATGAAACCCCTGTGAAACTCAATGACACTCCCTGTGAAACTCAATGACACCTCCTGTGAAACTCAATGAAACCTCCTGTGAAACTCAATGAAACCTCCTGTGAAACTCAATGACACCTCCTGTGAAACTCAATGAAACCCCCTGTGAAACTCAATGACACCTCCTGTGAAACTCAATGAAACCCCTGTGAAACTCAATGACACTCCCTGTGAAACTCAATGACACTCCCTGTGAAACTTAATGAC
This sequence comes from Chiloscyllium punctatum, assembly GCF_047496795.1. Lineage (NCBI taxonomy): Eukaryota > Metazoa > Chordata > Chondrichthyes > Orectolobiformes > Hemiscylliidae > Chiloscyllium > Chiloscyllium punctatum. Next base: position 94,400,275 of record NC_092749.1, read on the forward strand.
ACCTTCTGTGAAACTCAATGACACCTCCCTGTGAAACTCAATGAAACCCCCTGTAAAACTCAATGACACCTCCTGTGAAACTCAATGAAACCCCTGTGAAACTCAATGACACTCCCTCTGAAACTCAATGACACCTCCTGTGAAACTCAATGTAACCCCCTGTGAAACTCAATGAAACCCCCTGTGAAACTCAATGAAACCCCCTGTGAACATCAATGAAACCCCCTTTGAAACTCAATGACACCTCCTGTGAAACTCAATGAAACCCCCTGTGAAACTCATTGATACCTCCTGTGAAACTCAATGACACCTCCTGTGAAACTCAATGAAACCCCCTGTGAAACTCAATGAAACCCCCTGTGAAAATCAATGAAACCTCCTGTGAAACTCAATGACACCTCCTGTGAAACTCAATGAAACCCCCTGTGAAACTCAATGAAACCCCCTGTGAAACTCAATGACACTCCCTGTGAAACTTAATGACACCTCCTGTGAAACTCAATGAAACCCCCTGTGAAACTCAATGAAACGCCCTGTGAACATCAATGAAACCCCCTGTGAAACTCAATGACACCTCCTGTGAAACTCAATGACACCTCCTGTGAAACTCAATGAAACCCCCTGTGAAACTCATTGTTACCTCCTGTGAAACTCAATGAAACCCCCTGTGAAACTCAATGAAACCCCCTGTGAAACTCAATGAAACCCCCTGTGAAACTCAATGACACCTCCTGTGAAACTCAATGAAACCCCTGTGAAACTCAATGACACTCCCTGTGAAACTCAATGACACCTCCTGTGAAACTCAATGAAACCTCCTGTGAAACTCAATGAAACCTCCTGTGAAACTCAATGACACCTCCTGTGAAACTCAATGAAAACCCCTGTGAAACTCAATGACACCTCCTGTGAAACTCAATGAAACCCCTGTGAAACTCAATGACACTCCCTGTGAAACTCAATGACACTCCCTGTGAAACTTAATGACACCTTCTGTGAAACTCAATGACACCTCCCTGTGAAACTCAATGAAACCCCCTGTAAAACTCAATGACACCTCCTGTGAAACTCAATGAAACCCCTGTGAAACTCAATGACACTCCCTCTGAAACTCAATGACACCTCCTGTGAAACTCAATGTAACCCCCTGTGAAACTCAATGAAACCCCCTGTGAAACTCAATGAAACCCCCTGTGAACATCAATGAAACCCCCTTTGAAACTCAATGACACCTCCTGTGAAACTCAATGAAACCCCCTGTGAAACTCATTGATACCTCCTGTGAAACTCAATGACACCTCCTGTGAAACTCAATGAAACCCCCTGTGAAACTCAATGAAACCCCCTGTGAAAATCAATGAAACCTCCTGTGAAACTCAATGACACCTCCTGTGAAACTCAATGAAACCCCCTGTGAAACTCAATGAAACCCCCTGTGAAACTCAATGACACTCCCTGTGAAACTTAATGACACCTCCTGTGAAACTCAATGAAACCCCCTGTGAAACTCAATGAAACCCCCTGTGAACATCAATGAAACCCCCTGTGAAACTCAATGACACCTCCTGTGAAACTCAATGACACCTCCTGTGAAACTCAATGAAACCCCCTGTGAAACTCATTGATACCTCCTGTGAAACTCAATGAAACCCCCTGTGAAACTCAATGAAACCCCCTGTGAACATCAATGACACCACCTGTGAAACTCAATGACACCTCCTGTGGAACTTAATGAAACCCCCTGTGAAACACAATGAAACCCCCTGTGAAACTCAATGACACTCCCTGTGAAACTTAATGACACCTCCTGTGAAACTCAATGACACCTCCCTGTGAAACTCAATGAAACCCCCTGTGAAACTCAATGAAACCCCCTGTGAACATCAATGAAACCCCGTGTGAAACTCAATGACACCTCCTGTGAAACTCAATGACACCTCCTGTGAAACTCAATGAAACCCCCTGTGAAACTCATTGATACCTCCTGTGAAACTCAATGACACTCCCTGTGAAACTCAATGCAACCCCCTGTGAAACTCAATGACACCTCCTGTGAAACTCAATGACACCTCCTGTGGAACTCAATGACACCTCCCTGTGAAACTCAATGAAACCCCCTGTGAAACTCAATGACACCTCCTGTGAAACTCAATGACACCTCCTGTGAAACTCAGTGACACTCCCTGTGAAACTCAATGACACCTCCCTGTGAAACTCAATGACACTCCCTGTGAAACTCAATGACACCTCCTGTGAAACTCAATGAAACCCCCTGTGAAACTCAATGAAACCCCCTATGAAACTCAATGACACTCCCTGTGAAACTCAATGACACTCCCTGTGAAACTTAATGACACCTCCTGTGAAACTCAATGACACCTCCCTGTGAAACTCAATGAAACCCCCTGTGAAACTCAATGAAACCCCCTGTGAACATCAATGAAACCCCGTGTGAAACTCAATGACACCTCCTGTGAAACTCAATGACACCTCCTGTGAAACTCAATGAAACCCCCTGTGAAACTCATTGATACCTCCTGTGAAACTCAATGACACTCCCTGTGAAACTCAATGAAACCCCCTGTGAAACTCAATGACACCTCCTGTGAAACTCAATGACACCTCCTGTGGAACTCAATGACACCTCCCTGTGAAACTCAATGAAACCCCCTGTGAAACTCAATGACACCTCCTGTGAAACTCAATGACACCTCCTGTGAAACTCAGTGACACTCCCTGTGAAACTCAATGACACCTCCCTGTGAAACTCAATGACACTCCCTGTGAAACTCAATGACACCTCCTGTGAAACTCAATGAAACCCCCTGTGAAACTCAATGAAACCCCCTATGAAACTCAATGACACTCCCTGTGAAACTCAATGACACTCCCTGTGAAACTTAATGACACCTCCTGTGAAACTCAATGACACCTCCCTGTGAAACTCAATGAAACCCCCTGTGAAACTCAATGAAACCCCCTGTGAAACTCAATGAAACCCCCTGTGAACATCAATGAAACCCCTTGTGAAACTCAATGAAACCCCCTGTGAAACTCAATGACACCTCCTGTGAAACTCAATGAAACCCCCTGTGAAACTCATTGATACCTCCTGTGAAACTCAATGACACCTCCTGTGAAACTCAATGAAACCCCCTGTGAAACTCAATGAAACCCCCTGTGAAACTCAATGAAACCCCCTGTGAAACTCAATGAAACCCCCTGTGAAACTCAATGACACCTCATGTGAAACTCAATGACACCTCCTGTGGAACTTAATGAAACCCCCTGTGAAACTCAATGAAACCCCCTGTGAAACTCAATGACACTCCCTGTGAAACTTAATGACACCTCCTGTGAAACTCAATGACACCTCCCTGTGAAACTCAATGAAACCCCCTGTGAAACTCAATGACACCTCCTGTGAAACTCAATGACACCTCCTGTGAAACTCAATGAAACCCCCTGTGAAACTCAATGAAACCCCCTGTGAAACTCAATGACACTCCCTGTGAAACTTAATGACACCTCCTGTGAAACTCAATGACACCTCCCTGTGAAACTCAATGAAACCCCCTGTGAAACTCATAGACACCCCCTGTGAAACTCAATGACACTCCCTGTAAAACTCAATAAAACCTCCTGTGAAACTCAATGAAACCCCCTGTGAACATCAATGAAACCCCCTGTGAAACTCAATGACACCTCCTGTGAAACTCAATGAAACCCCCTGTGAAACTCAATGAAACCCCCTGTGAAACTCAATGACACCACCTGTGAAACTCAATGACACCTCCTGTGGAACTTAATGAAACCCCCTGTGAAACTCAATGAAACCCCCTGTGAAACTCAATGACACTCCCTGTGAAACTTAATGACACCTCCTGTGAAACTCAATGACACCTCCCTGTGAAACTCAATGAAACCCCCTGTGAAACTCAATGAAACCCCCTGTGAACATCAATGAAACCCCCTGTGAAACTCAATGACACCTCCTGTGAAACTCAATGAAACCCCCTGTGAAACTCATTGATACCTCCTGTGAAACTCAATGACACCTCCTGTGAAACTCAATGAAACCCCCTGTGAAACTCAATGAAACCCCCTGTGAAACTCAATGAAACCCCCTGTGAAACTCAATGATACCACCTGTGAAACTCAATGACACCTCCTGTGGAACTTAATGAAACCCCCTGTGAAACTCAATGAAACCCCCTGTGAAACTCAATGACACTCCCTGTGAAACTTAATGACACCTCCTGTGAAACTCAATGACACCTCCCTGTGAAACTCAATGAAACCCCCTGTGAAACTCAATGAAACCCCCTGTGAACATCAATGACACCACCTGTGAAACTCAATGACACCTCCTGTGGAACTTAATGAAACCCCCTGTGAAACTCAATGAAACCCCCTGTGAAACTCAATGACACTCCCTGTGAAACTTAATGACACCTCCTGTGAAACTCAATGACACCTCCCTGTGAAACTCAATGAAACCCCCTGTGAAACTCAATGAAACCCCCTGTGAAACTCAATGAAACCCCCTGTGAACATCAATGAAACCCCTTGTGAAACTCAATGAAACCCCCTGTGAAACTCAATGACACCTCCTGTGAAACTCAATGAAACCCCCTGTGAAACTCATTGATACCTCCTGTGAAACTCAATGACACCTCCTGTGAAACTCAATGAAACCCCCTGTGAAACTCAATGAAACCCCTTGTGAAACTCAATGAAACCCCCTGTGAAACTCAATGACACCTCCTGTGAAACTCAATGACACCTCCTGTGGAACTTAATGAAACCCCCTGTGAAACTCAATGAAACCCCCTGTGAAACTCAATGACACTCCCTGTGAAACTTAATGACACCTCCTGTGAAACTCAATGACACCTCCCTGTGAAACTCAATGAAACCCCCTGTGAAACTCAATGAAACCCCCTGTGAACATCAATGAAACCCCCTGTGAAACTCAATGACACCTCCTGTGAAACTCAATGACACCTCCTGTGAAACTCAATGAAACCCCCTGTGAAACTCAATGAAACCCCCTGTGAAACTCAATGACACCTCCTGTGAAACTCAATGACACTCCCTGTGAAACTCAATAACACCTCCTGTGAAACTCAATGAAACCCCCTGTGAACATCAATGAATCCCCCTGGGAAACTCAATGACACCTCCTGTTAAACTCAATGACACCTCCTGTGAAACTCAATGCAACCCCCTGTGAAACTCATTGATACCTGCTGTGAAACTCAATGACACTCCCTGTGAAACTCAATGAAACCCCCTGTGAAACTCAATGACACCTCCTGTGAAACTCAATGAAACCCCCTGTGAAACTCAATGACACCTCCTGTGAAACTCAATGACACCTCCTGTGAAACTGAATGAAACCCCCTTTTGAAACTCAATGAAACCCCCTGTGAAACTCAGTGACACTCCTTGTGAACTGAAGAATAACAATCTCATTTTGTGTTCCAGTGAGAAAGTTTATCCCTAGCTTATCCAGTCTTACTCAAGCCATGGCTTTTGTAAAAAGGCCATCAATGGCTTTGGAGTCAGGAATAGATTATAGCTTTCCAGAAAATTTGAGCAAAACTAGAGCTTTCCAATAATGCTCTCGTTCACTACAGTCCAGACTTATTCACTGTAGTTGCCACAGATGCATCATCGACAGGATTAGGAGCTGTTTTTAACCACGATGAATCAAGAAAACATGTATATTTCATGTTGAGAGCTTTGACTGAGCTGAAGTACCTAACTATTGAAAAGAAAGTACAGCCAATTACACAGGAATGTGAAAGATTCATAGATTTCCTCAAAAAATGAAATTCTGGGTTGAAACAGACCATAAGTCTTTTGTAATGCGATTGGAATTCGAGCACTAAATTGTCAGTCCATACAAAGATTTAGGCAGGGACTGGCAAACAATGACTATGTCAATAATCTATGTTCAAAACAAGGCGCAAGTAATAGCTGATAGATTTTCAAGGGCAGAAGATGATAAGCAGAAAGCGAAGATTCTATTTTGCTGAAAGAAGTGAAGTTGTACCCAATTGCATTAACCAAAACTCTCGCAGCAACTGAGGGAAAATTCCCAGAGTACAATCATCTTGGGACCTGAGAGATGTGGACCATGGTGAGAAATGTAGCAGAATTCTGTTAAAAGTCCAGCAAGGCCTTTCTCGACGTTGGGATGAACTCTGCATTCTTTTATCTAAGTTCCATACGCCAAGATGAGATTTTCAGTTGGTAGTTGCCCCTTGTCTGTTAAAGGGGATTATTGTTTGTTAGTGACCTTATTAACTGTACATCTCAACGCATTAATACAAAGCTTCCTATCTTATCCTTGGAAGTGACCAAGTTGATAGGTGAAAGAAATGGCTGTAGATGTCATATACATGGACTTTAGTAAGGCACTTGATAAGGTTCCCTATGGTAAACTAATGGGGAAAGTGAAGTCACATGGTATACAGAGTGTTCTATCTAGGTGGATAAAGAACTGGTTGAACAACAGGAGACAGAGAGTAGTAGTTGAAAGGAGTTTCTCAAAATGGAGAAAAGGTGACCAGCAGTGTTCCACAGGGATCCGTGCTGGAGCCACTGTTGTTTGTGATATACATAAATAATCTGGAAGAGGGCATTGGTGGTCTGATCAGTAAGTTTCTGGATTAGTGGTGCTGGAAGAGCACAGCAGTTCAGGCAGCATCCAAGGAGCTTTGAAATCGACGTTTCAGGCAAAAGCCCTTCATCAGGATCAGTAAGTTTGCAGAAGGTTGTTGGAGTGGCAGAAAATAGGGGACTGTCAAAGAATACAAGAGAATATAGATAGATTGGAGAGTTGGGTGTAGAAATAGCAGATGGAGTTCAATCCAGGCAAATGTGAGGTGATGCATTTTGGGAAGTCTAATTCTAAAGCGAACTATATTGTAAATGGAGGAGCCTTGGGAAAAGTTGGTGAGCAGAGAGATCTGGGAGTTCAGGTCCATTGTACCCTGAAGGTGGCTGCACAGGTGGATAGAGTGGTCAAGAAGGCATATGGTATGCTTACCTTCATCAGACGTTCATTGAGTATAAGAGCTGGCAAGTCATGTTAAAATTGTACAGGACTTTGGTTCGGCCACATTGTACAGTTCTGGTTGCCACATTAACAAAAGGATGGGGACGCTTTGGAGAGGGTGCAGAGAAGAGTTATGAGGATGTTGCCTGGTATGAAAGGTGCTAGCTATGAAGAGAGGTTGAGTAGGTTAGGATTGTTTTCATGAGAAAAAAGGAGATTGAGGAGGAACCTCATTGAGGTCTACAAAATCATGAAGGGCATAGACAGGGTAGATAGAGACAAGCTTTTTGCAAGGGTGAGGGATTCAATAATGAGAGGTCAAGTGTTCAAGGTGAGTGGTGGAAAGTTTAAGGGGGATATACTTTACACAGAGGGTAGTAGATGCCTGGAAAGATTGCCAGCAGAGGTAGTAGAGGCAGACAGGGTAGATTCATTTAAGGTGCATCTGGACGAATGCATGAGTAGGTGGGAAGCAGAGGGATACAGATGTTTAGGAATTGGGCAATAGGTTTAGACAGTGGATTTGGATCAGCTCAGGCTTGGACGGCTGAAGGGCCTGTTCCTGGGTTGTAAATTTTCTTTGTTCTTAGTTCTATCACCATTACACAAGCAAACTGGACACCTGGATGTCTGCCTGTAATCTCTATGAGGTAGTGGGCTCCTTAATCATTAGTGAGGGTTTTCCATTCCTGATACACTGTAACAGTTCTATATTTACAACCGTACATCACAGCTTATTAAACACAGCTCTGTTGTGTTGTGTCTAAGAGCTCCCCTCCCTATCCCATCCTGCTTTATGTCTGATATCTTTGCTCAATATCTCCAACTGAAGTCAGAGTCACATCATCCTTTACACTTGCATCATTTGCACATTCCATGATCTCACCGAATGCCAGAGGACTGACCAGCACCCTTTGTGTATTGTTCTTGTGTTTCTGCATGGGACACTCTCCCTGGAGCTAAATGCTTGGGATGAATTTCTCATTACAATGGGACATGAGTTTTTATGTTTTATCAGCAAGTGGCATTGCTGGCAAAATCAGACATTGAGCATCATCCTGAGTACAACTGAATGATTGGCTTAGAGGATATTTAAGAGTCAATCCCTTTGGTAGTGGACTGGAGTCACACAGACTACGTTTAGCTGGTTTGTTTTCCGAACAGAAGTTAATTAACCAGATGTACTTTTAGGACAATCTGGCAGCTTTGTGGTCTCAGTGGTAACAATTTTCTTTCCCCAAGATTTACTAAACTGAATAAATTCAGTAAAGTAGATGCTTCTGGGAACGCTCTATAATTAAAGGTCAAGTTTTGAAGGGTACATTCATAAGTTTGGGCCTTCATTCTCAGAAGATGCAATGCTGTTCGATTTTTGGAGGTCAATTTACATCGTTGCCTTTTGGGTGGTTACTTGACTGGCTCCATGAAGTTGGATCTACCAGGTTGCTATCTGGAAGGTGAGGTCAAAACATTGTCCTGTGTCTCTGGTCAGTTTGAACATATTCCGTTCCTGGTTTTGAGACTGATACAGAATATAAAATGACAGTTATTACAAGGAGCACAGAAGGAGCACAGAAATCTGCCAGCAAATGTCTAAACAAGATGGTGGAATGATAAGCACGTATGACATATGATTTAGCACAGACGCTTTCCAATGTGAATCCATTGACACCATACATTTATCCTTAGCTTTCTTCTCTTACAGGTGGGTGCAGCTCAGTATACATCTGTGCTTCCCAAACCTCTGCACTGAGTATATTTAAAGCAGAGATAGATAAGTTCTTGATTGCCAAGGGGAATCAAAGGTTACAGGGAGAGAGTGGGAAAATGGGGTTGAAAAACCTATCAACCATGATTGGTGGAGCACACTCGATGGGCTGAATGGTCTGATTTCTGCTCCTATGTCTATGGTCTTATCCCACTGTAACACCATTTAGAGACTTGAAAATTGTTGTGAACATCAGTAAAAATGGACAGAGCTGGGAATGGGATGGGGGTGAGAAATTATGCAGGACTGAGAGTTGGGAAATGGGGCAGAGCTTCAGGAGAGCAATTCTTGTCTTGAAACCTGTGATGCCAAACTTTCAGCTCGTGATCTGCTTGGTGTCCCGATGCCATCCCCAACTTTGACAAGTCCTGGTCTGGCTTCATAGAGTTTTATTTAACTAGGCCAGCCAGACCGATACTGTAGCTTCAAAGAACAGATCACAGGTTGGTGAATATTGCATCCAAAACATTCCACCATAATAGGTGGTGCATTGGCACAGTGGTTAGCGCTGCAACCTCATGGTGCTGGGGGCCCAGACTCAATTCCGGCCTTGGGTGACTGTGTGGAGTTTGCACATTCTCCTTTCCTTCTCACAGTACAAAGAAGTGCAGGTCAGGGGAGTTAATCGTGGTTAAATACCCCAGGTGGGTTGTAAGTCAAGGATGTGATGCTTTTCAGAGGGTGAGACCATTCAGACTTCATGAGGCTGAATGGTCTCTTTCTGCCCTGGAGGAATTCAATGACTGACATCGACAATTTATTTTCACCCTTAATGTGTTAAAACATACTAAAACATGTTACTGAGGCACATCAGGTGATCTAGGTATCCTGGTGCATGAGTGACAGAAGATTAATAGGGAATACAGCATGAAATCCAGAAGGCTAATGGAATGCTATCGTTTATCACAAGAGGCATTGAACAGCAAAGTGAGCATGTCATACTCCAGTTGTAAGGGAGCTTGGTAAGACTGCAACTCAAGGACTGTGGTCTCTATATGTAAGGAAGCATATAGATGCATTGGAGGTGGTTCAGAGGAGGTTTACTAGAATGGCATCCGGAATGAGAGTGCTGTTTTATGAAGATAGATTGGACAAACTGTGCTTGTTTTCACAGGAGTTTAGCAGAGTGAGGGGTCACTTCATTTAAATGCAGAAGATCCTGAACAGACTTGCCAAGGTAGATGTGAAAAGATGTGGATCTGCCCAGAACTAGGGGGATCACTGGTTTGAAATTAGGCATCACCCTTTTAGGACAGAAATAAGGAAAATTATATCTTCTCACACTTGGACTTTGGAAATCTGCCTCAGAAAGCAGTGGCAGTGAGGTGGTCATTAAATATTTTTAAGGCAGAGGCAGATAGGTTTTCAGGCGAAAGTGAAGGCTGCAAATTTTGGAGATCAGAGTCAAGATTAGAGTGGTGCTGGAAAAGCACAGCAGGTCAGGCAGCATCCGAGGAGCAGGAAAATCGACATCTCAGGCAAAAGCCCTTCATCAGGATAGATTTTTGTCAGGAAGAGGAATTGAAGGTTATTGGGGATGGGGGTTGGGTGGGACCTGAGATCTGGATGTGGAATTTGAAACACTAACAGATTGGCCGTTGGTGGGGTCGGAGCAGAATGGACTATTTCCATTTCTATTTGGTATGTTTATATATTAATTAACAGGAGCAAAAATCTGCTTAAGGACAGGGTTTTTAAGACGTTTCTAAGAGGAGGAAAAGAGGGTAGAGAAACGGAGAGGTACAGAGAAGAAATTTCAGAACCCTAGGGCTCGTCTATTAAAGGCACAGCCACTGTTGATGGCAATCAGGGATGCTGGAGTGGTCAGATTTAGATGAGCAGAGATCTGTAAAGTGTATAAGGAATCTAAGGATGGCTGGGGAGCTTTTGAAGCTAGAGGGGCAAATAGATGCTCCTGAGAGCAGCGGCAAGATGTGCTGAAGGTGAGTACAAGAGCAAGTCCTTCAAGGGTGGTCTAAAGGAAATGACTTTGCATCATGCTTATCACTCCAGGGAATGGGGCTTTGAATCTGCGGGTCAAAATGGACCCCTCAACATCCAGGAAAATCCCAGTTAAATTCCTTCATTCATCCAAAATTAGTTCGATTAGTCACTCCTGCCATTTCGGCAGTCCCAACCTCCCTTGCTCATCACCCCTCTGGCAAAATTGGAGACAAAGTATACATGGAGCAGATGTTTCCCTTGTAGGACAATCCAGATGGGAGGTCATAGTTTCACACTAAATGGGGTGTAGGGCAGATTAAAAACAGAGATGAGGAGGGATTACTTCCCTCATGTAACCCTATGGAATTCACTACCTCAGAGTGTGATGGATGAGAACACTGGATAATTTTAAGGAGGAGATAGATCGATTTTTAATCAGTAACAGGTTAAAGGGTTAAGAGGAGCGTGTAATTGAGACCGAGATGTGATCAGCCATGGGCAGCATGGTGGCTCAGTGGTTCGCACTGTTGCCTCACACTGCCAGGGACCCAGGTTCAATTCCAGCCTCAGGCGACTGTCTGTGTGAAGCTTGCCCGTTTTCCTTGTGTCTGCGTGGGTTCCTTCCAGTTCTACAATTAAGTCCAAAGATGTACAGGTTAGTTGGATTGGCCTTAGGAAATCCAGAGTTACTGGGACAGGGTATGGTGGTGAGTCTGGGTGAAATGCTCTTTGGAGGGTCAGTGTAAGTTGATGGGCCAAATGGCCTGCTTCCCCACTGTAGGGATTCTTTGATTGTATTAAATGATGGAGCAGGCTTGAGGGGCTGAATTGCCTACTCCTGATTCTAGGTCTCATGTTTAAGCATAATATGTGCACGAGCAGAAAGACCAAAGTGTTAGAACATAGAACATTACGGTGCAGTACAGGCCCTTCAGCTCTCGATGTTGCGCCGATCTGTCATACCAATCTGAAGCCCATCTAACCTCCACTATTCCATGTATGTCCATATGCTTGTCCAATGACAACTTAAATGTACTTAAAGTTGGTGAATCTACTACCGTTGCAGGCAAAGCATTCCATATCCTTACTACTCTCTGAGTAAAGAAACTACCTCTGACATCTGTCCTATACCTATCACCCCTCAATTTAAAACTATGCCCCCTCGTGCTCGCCGTCACTATACTTGGAAAAAGGCTCTCCCTGTTCACCGTATCTAATCCTCTGATTATCTTATATGTCTCTATTAAGTCACCTCTCAACCTTCTTCTCTCTAATGGAAACAGTCTCAAATCCCTCAGCCTTTCCTCGTAAGACATTCCTTCCACACCAGGCAACATCCTGGTAAATCTCCGCTGCACCCTTTCCAAAGCTTCCACATCCTTCTTATAATGTGGTGACCAGAACTGTACACAATACTCCAAGTGTGGCCGTACCAGAGCTTTGTATAGCTGTAGCATAACCTCATGGCTCTGGAACTCGATCCCTCTATTAATAAAGGCTAAAACACTGTATGCCTTCTTAACAACCTTGTCAACCTGGGTGGCAACTTCCAAGGATCTGTGTACATGGACACCGAGATCTCTCTGCTCATCTACGCTACCAAGAATCTTACTATTAGCCCAGTACTTTGCATTCTGGTTACTCCGACCAAAGTGAATCACCTCACACTTGTACGCATTAAACTCCATTTGCCACCTCTTAGCCCAGCTCTGTAGCTTATCTATGTAACTTACAACATCCGTTTGTCACTATCCACAACTCCACCGACCTTAGTGTTGTCTGCAAATTTACTAACCCACCCTTCTATGCCCTTATCCAGGTCGTTTATAAAAATGACGAACAGCAGTGGACCCAAAACCGACTCTTGCGGTACACCACTGGTAACTGGACTCCAGGATGAACATTTCCCATCAACCACCACCCTCTGTCTTCTTTTAGCAAGCCAATTACTGATCCAAACTGCTATATCTCCCACAATCCCATTCCTCCACATTTTGTACAATAGCCTACTATTGTTGGGAAACCTTATCGAATACCTTGCTGAAATCCATATACACCACATCAACCAGTTTACTCTCATCTACCTGTTTGGTCACCTTCTCAAAGAACTCAATAAGGTTAGTGAGGCACGACCTACCCTTCACAAAACCATGCTGACTATCCCTAATCAAATTATTCTTTTCTAGATGATTATAAATCCTATCTCTTATAACCTTTTCCAACACTTTACCAACAACTGAAGTAAGGCTCTCTGGTCTATAATTACCAGGATTGTCTCTACTCCCCTTCTTGAGCAAGGAGAACCACAGTTGCTATCCTCCAGTCTTCTGGCATGACTACTCTAGACCTGTAGACAATGACGATTTAAAGATCAATGCCAAAGGCTCGGCAATCTCCTCCCTGGCTTCCCAGAGGATCCTAGGATAAATCCCATCCGGCCCAGGGGACTTATCTATTTTCACAGTCTGCAGAATTTCTAATACCTCCTCCTTGTGAATCTCAATCACACCTAGTCTAGTAGCCTGTATCTCAGTAATCTCCTCGACAACATTGTCATTTTCTTGAGTGAATACTGTTGAAAAATATTCATTTAGTGCTTCCCCTATCTCCTCTGACTCCACACACAACTTCCCACTACTATCCTTGATTGGCCCTAATTTTACTCTCATCATTTGTTTATTCCTTAAATACCTATAGAAAGCCTTAGGGTTTACCCTGATCCTATCTGCCAACAACTTCTCATGTCTCCTCCCGGCTCTTCTGAGCTCTATTTTTAGGTCTTTCCTGGCCACCTTGTAACCCTCAAGTGCCCTAACTGAGCCTTCACATCTCATCCTAACATAAGCCTTCTTCTTCCTCGTGACCAGAGATTCCACTTCCTTCATAAACCTCAGCTCCCGCGCTCCTCAGCTTCCTCCCTGCCTGGCAGGTACATACCTATCTAGGACACACAGCAGTTTTTCCTTGAATAAGCTCCACATTTCTAATGTGCCCATCTCCTGCAGTTTCCTTCTCCATCCTATGCTTCCTAAATCTTCCCTAATTGCTTCGTAATTGCCTTTCCCCCAGCTGTAACTCTTGTCCAGTGGTATACACCTATCCCTTTCTATCACTAAAGTAAACATAACAGAATTGTGATCGCTATCACCAAAATGCTCACCTATTTCCAAGTCTAACAATTGGCCAGGCTCGTTACCCAATACCAAATCTAATGTGGCTTCGCCCCTTGTCGGCCTGTCTACATACTGTGTCAGGAATCTCTCCTGCACACACTGGACAAAAACTGACCCATCTATAGTACTCGTACTATAGTGTTCCCAGTCAATATTTGGAAAGTTGAAGTCCCCCATGACAACTACCCAGTCTCACTCCTATTGAGAATCATCTTTGCTATCCTTTCCTCTACATCTCTTGAACTATTTGGCGGTCTATAGAAAACTCCCAACAGGGTGACCTCTCCTTTCCTGATTCTAACTTCAGCCCATACTATCTCAGTTGACGAGTCCCCAAACATCCTTTCTGCAACTGTGATACTGTCCTTGACCAACAATGCCACACCTCCCCCTCTTTTACCATCTTCTCTGTTCTTACTGAAACATCTAAATCCTGGAACCTGCAACAACCATTCCTGTCCTTGCTCTAACTAAGTATCCAAAATGGCCACAACATCGAAGTCCCAGGTACCAACCCATGCTGCAAGTTCACCCACCTTATTCCAGATGCTTGAAGTAGACACACTTCAAACCAACTTCTTGCTTGCCGGTGCCATCTTGCGTCCCTGAAACTTGATTTTGGACCTCCCTATTCTCAACCTTTTCTATACTTGAACTATAATTTTGGTTCCCATCCCCCTGCTGGATTAGTTTAAACCCACCCCAATAGCCTTCGCGAATTTTCCCCCCAGGATATTGGTATCCCTCTGGTTCAGATGAAGACCATCCTACTTGTAGAGGTCTCACCTACCCCAGAAAAAGCCCCAATTATCCAAGAATCCAAAACCTTCCCTCCTGCACCATCCCTGTAGCCACGTGTTCAACTCCTCTCTCTCCCTATTCCTTGCCTCAGTAGCACGTGGCACGGGCAACAAACCAGAGACAACAACTCTGTTCGTCCTAGCTCTAAGCTTCCATCCTAGCTCCCTGAATTTCTGCCTCAAGTCCCCATCTCTCTTCCTACCTATGTCGTTGGTGCCAATGTGGACCACGACTTGGGGCTGCTTCCCCTCCCCCTCCCCCTTAAGGATCCCAAAAACACGATCAGACACATCACAAACCCTGGCATCTGGGAAGCAACACACCAACCGTTAGTCTCTCTCGTCCACACAGAACCTCCTATCTGTCCCACTAACTATGAAATCCCCAATGACTACTGCCCTGCTCCTTTTCCCCTTTCCCTTCTGAGCAGCAGAGACAGACTCTGTGCCTGAGCCCTGTACCCCACTGCTTTCCCCTGGTAAGTCGTTCCCCCTCAACAGTATCCAAAACGGTATACTTATTGTTGAAGGGACTGGCCACAGGGGATCCCTGCACTGCCTGCCGGTTCCCTTTCTGTCCCCTGACTGTAACCCATTTGCCTTTTTCTTGTACCTTAGGAGTGGATTACCTCCCTGTAACTCCTCTCAATAACCCCCTCTGCCTCCTGAATGATCTGAAGTTCATCCAGCTCCAGCTCCAGTTCCCTAACGCGGTTTTCGAGGAGCTGGAGTTGGGTGCACTTCCCACAGATGTAGTCAACAGGGTCACTAGTGGTGACCCTTACCTCCCACATTCTGCAGGAGGAACATTCAACTGCCCTAACCACCATTCCCACTATTCTAAATTCCCAAAGAGATTGATGAAAAAATAAGGAATAAAAGAAAATCTCGTTACCTTACCAATCTGGCGCACAGGTCACTTTTTTTGGTTAGAGGAGGAGGATGGGTGGGAGATACTACCCGAGTAGTGTTTCGGGTAATGCCACCACACAAACATATGACTTCCCAGAAGTCCTTTGCTCCACCCTCGCACCTCTCGGCAAATGGAGGCCCGACTCCTGAGGTAAGTCCCTTTTAATGTGGGAAAACTCACCCTTCCCGGCAGCCCTCGCTTCACCTCTCCTTCTCTCCTCACCGCTCTGGCAAAATGTTAATGTAGGTAAGTCACTCAAGGTGGAAAGACAAATAGAGGGAACTTATGAAAGCATATAGTGTTCTAGGCCCCATACGTGGGGGCATAGATTACAGGAAGGTTCTGATGAATTATATAAGGCACTAGTTAGGCCTCAGCAGGAGTATTGCGTATAATTCTGGGCACCACACTTTAAGAAGAGAGAGTGCAACAGTGGGTTTACAAGAATGGTTCCAGAGGTGTGACGCTTCAGCTCTGAAGAAAGATCGGAGTGGTTGTAACTGTTCTCCTTGGAGAGGAGAAGGCTAGGAGGGGATTTGATAGAAGTTTCAATATCACAAAGATTCAAAATCATGACATCTAACACCCTCCAGGGAAGGAGTTTGTCTTCCTTACTGGTCTGGCCTATACGTGAATCCAGATCAAGTTCAATCAAGTTCAATCAACCAGAATCAAGATGGTTGACTCTTAGCTGCCCTTTAGGCAATTAAGGATGGGCAGTAGGTGCTGGCCTAGCCAGCAACATCCTCATCCTGTAAATGCATTTTAAAGAATCATAAGGGGTCTGGACAAAGTAGATAAGGGGAAACAGTTCCCAGTCGTAAGTGGATCAAGAACTATAGGGTATAGTTATAAAACATTTTGCAAAAGGGGCAAGTGCAAGATGAGAATAATAGACAGGGTCTAAAATGCACTGCTTGGGAGAGTGCTGGAGGCAAGTTCAATTGAGGCAATAGATAATCGTTTTAATATTGGATTTTGATTTGATTTGATTTATTTATTGTCACAAACATTTTGTTGCAAAATACAATAAAAACTGGTTGGGCAGCATCGTCACTCTCTGGTGCCACTTTAAAACACAAAAAAATGAACCAAAACATAGAACATGAAGACATAAAAATAAAGAAATAGAGAAACAAAGTTCATCTCCACAGCCCTTCTTGCTAAACGCTCAGCCATAGGCTTGGATCTCCCCCTCCATGAGTTCTTGCTGGACATGTCCAATGCAGCTACTGCTGATGCCCCAGGGTCTCACCCTGGACAGTAACTTGCCTCTGCTGCAACCACCAAGAGTCTGCTCTGGCCCACTTCATCGATGCAGAAACTACCAGGAACACTTCAAAGGTTTCAGTTAAGATTTACAAGGATGTTGCCAGGGTTGGAGGGTTTGAGCTATAGGGAGAGGCTGAACAAGCTGGGGCTGTTTTCCCTGGAGTATCGGAGGCTGAGGGGTGATCTTATAGAGGTTTACAAAATTATGAAAGGTACGGATAGGAGTAAATAGACAAGGTCTTTTCTCTGGGATGGGGGAGTCAAGAATTAGAGGGCATAGGCTTAAGGAGAAAGGGGAAAGATTTAAAAGGGATTTAAGGGGCAACTTTTTCACACAGAGGATGGTGCATGTCTGGAATGAACTTCCAGAGGATGTGGTGGCGGCTGGTACAATATTAAGATTTAAAAGGCATCTGGATGGGTACATGAATAAGAAAGGTTTAGAGGGATATTGGCCAAAGGCTGGCAAATAGGACTATATCAGTTTAGGATATCTGGTCAGCATGGACAACTTGGACTGAAGGGTCTGTTTTCATGTTGCACATCTCTATCACTCTATGACTCTAATACTTGCAAGTTTGTGTTATCTGCAAATGTTGAAATTGGACCACAAGTTTACATCATTAATATATATCAAGGGCAACATTGGTGCCAGTCCTGACCCAGAACAAACTTATTATATATTAGTCTTCAGTCCAACAAAGAACTGTTCACCACTGTTCACCTCTGCGAATATTGTCTGTTTCCTGTGGACTTGCCAATTACATATTCATTCATTTTTTATTCTGTGGCTTCAATTTTGCTGACAGTTTTATTATGAGACAATTTTGTCAAATGCCTTCTGGAAGTCTATATATATCTCATCAACTGCATTATCCGCATCAATTCTCCTTGTTACTGCTTGAAAAATCTCATCCAAGTTAGTTTTGTGCAATTTGTCTTTAACAAAGAAATAAATCTGCTTCTTTAAAAATCTTGATCCAAGTGCAGTCTTCTGTATTGGAATGAAATGTTATTTTCTGCACAGTTTTTCAGTCAGTTTTAGCAATCTATTTTAATGCATGGTGCAATGCTAGGTTGCTGCTCTCTATGCATAATAATAGTATTAATCTCCTTGAAACTGAGAAATCTCAGTATCCTGTGTAATATTGATTTACTCTTTTATAGTCAATTTAATTCATATTGTGCTTAAACTAGAATTCCTGTTAGTTCTTCATTACAATGTATATTGCAGAGGCCCATCTGATTAAGTAAGTTTGGTCCATGCAATGGATATGTCTTTGTGAAAGGTACAATGAGGGGAGGAGGCCGGTTGCAGAACTGACACAGCTCTCCTCAGCCAGGCTCTCTCTTGGAATGGAATTGCTGGCCATTCAGTAACTTATTTCAAACACATACATTGCAATAGTTGATGCTGAACAGTTGAAGGATCCATGTGCTTTATCTGACATATGAGGAAAAGATGGATCAGTTTTGAATAAAGTCCATGCCAACAGTTAAAGATTCTTTCACTCATTCATACCTTGAGTCAGAAGATGCAGGTTTTTTTAGATTAGATTACAGTGAGGAGTTCTGGCGAGCATCTAGTTGATTAGATTCACTCTTCAGCTTAACAAGTCTATACCTACCCTCTGAAGAGCAACCCACCCAGACCCATTCCCCTACACCGAACACTAGGGCAATTTAGCATGGCCAATTTCACCTAAGCTGCATAGCTTTGGACTGTGGGAGGAAACCAGTGCACCCAGAGGAAACCCACGCTGACACGGGGAGAATGTGCAAACTCCACACACACAGTTGCCTGAGGTGGGAATTGAACTCAGGTCTCTGACACTGTGAGGCAGCAGTGCTAACCACTGTGCCACCGTGCTGCCCACTTTTAAACACTGCCATTGAGAATCCCATGAATGGAAACAGGATGTATGGATCCCAATTCTAGATCATCAACCAACAGTAGTGGCTGTGGATGATTCCTCCTAAACTTCCATCATACTGGTTGTGAGCACAGAAAACCTACCCAACACAGAGGTCCACCATCTGGGATAAATGGGTTGAATAGGCATGGAAGGGAGTTCATGTTGTGACTTATCAGACTGTTAATCAGACCATAAACATTTCAAATTTCACTCTGCTTTTCCAAAAGAACACTTCGGAGACTCAAAAAAAAATCAAACTGCCATCCTGTGATATTATTAATCAGTTTATGAAGGTACAAAGTCAACAGAAGCTTAGTTTGCACAGACACCGAGGGCTGGAATTGAGAAAGCAATTGAAAACCCATCTAAGTTTGGCAAAAGTTAATAAGCCATGTGTATCAATCTAAAATATTTGACCTGATTGGTTCAAGTGAACCTCGAGAGATTTTAGATTGATCACTGATGTAACGTGTTAGAGTATTATTGAAGTGGCTCATATAGGATTATAAATGCTTTCTCCAAAAAAAGCAGATATGGAACCGTGCAATAGTGGAGAACTAATTTACTTTGGCTGCACTATGAAATGGAAAGGATAATTGAAAACAGAACAATTTGATTTGCATCCATGACTGAAGTTTTTCTCTGAGAAGATGTTTTATAGTTTATCTGTAAATTCTGGGCCACATAACACCACTGAAAACATTGGTAACCAGTCATTTTTTTTAAAAAAACAAAAACAGAAGTTGCTGGAAATGCCTCATCAGGTCTGGCAGCATCTGTGTAGAGAAATGAAAGTTAATGCTTTGGGTTCAGTGACCTTTGCTCAGGAGTGTTTTTCAAATCCTTTTTGAGATATAGCATTTATTATCGATCCTTACTTGCTAATATTGGTGTCATAGAGTCATCCTTCACACACCTAATGGGCTTTACACAAAATTACATAAAATGTTTTAATTAATTATGTGGTTACAGGACAGGAACAGGTAATTCAAGCGAACAGGCCTTTGCTCTGTTTATGCTTTGCCTCTGCCTCCCCACATTCTTCCTCATGTCTCCCTATTAGTATATCCTTATATGTCTTTCCCCTTGTATAATAAGACCATAAGACATAGGAGTGGAAGTAAGGCCATTCGGCCCATCACGTCCACTCCGCCATTCAATCATGGCTGATGGGCATTTCAACTCCACTTACCCACATTCTCCCCGTAGCCCTTAATTCCTTGTGACATCAAGAATTTATCAATCTCTGCCTTGAAGACATTTAGCGTCCCGGCCTCCACTGCACTCCGCGGCAATGAATTCCACAGGCCCACCACTCTCTGGCTGAAGAAATGTCTCTGCATTTCTGTTCTGAATTTACCCCCTCTAATTCTAAGGCTGTGTCCATGGGTCCTAGTCTCCTCACCTAACGGAAACAATTTCCTAGCGTCCACCCTTTCCAAGCCATGTATTATCTTGTAAGTTTCTATTAGATCTCCCCTTAATCTTCTAAACTCCAATGAATACAATCCCAGGATCCTCAGCTGTTCCTCATATGTTAGACCAACCATTCCAGAGATCATCCATGTGAATCTCCGCTGGACACGCTCCAGTGCCAATATGTCCTTCCTGAGGTGTGGGGACCAAAACAGTACTCCAAATGGGGCCTAACCAGAGCTTTATAAAGTCTCAGTAGCACAACGGTGCTTTTATATTCCAACCCTCTTGAGATAAATGACAACATTACATTCACTTTCTTAATCATGGATTCAACCTGCATGTTTACCTTTAGAGAATCCTCGACTAGCACTCCCAGATCCCTTTGTACTTTGGTTTTATGAATTTTCTTACCGTTTAGAAAGTAGTCCATGCTTGTGTTCTTTTTTCCAAAGTGTAAGACCTCGCATTGTTTCACATTGAATTCCATCAGCCATTTCCTGGACCACTCTCCCAAACTGTCTAGAACCGTCTGCAGCCTCCCCACTTCCTCAGTACTACCTGCCTGTCCACCTAACTTTGTATCATCAGCAAATTTCGCTAGAACGCCCCCAGTCCCTTCATCCAGATCATTAATATATAATGCGAACAGCTGTGGCCCCAACACTGAACCCTGCAGGACACCGCTTGTCACCGGCTGCCATTCCGAAAAAGAACTTTTTATCCCAACTCTCTGCCTTCTGTCAGGCAGCCAATCCTCAATCCATACCAGCCTAGACTCCTTTTAACTTCATCTTCCTGCATTCAAGGATTGAACTTGGCCTTTGAATCCTTAATAATGAAAGTTAGAATTCTAAAAGATCTGCAGATCCACGTTCAAAAATCAATTTGCTTCAACATTAAGTGGCAGATTTATTACATTTGCTTTGATTTGTGACCTCCAAAAAGGAATTGCATATATATCTGGATTAGCTGGATCTTCGTTATGAACTGGCTTGATAGACTTTCAAAAAACGGAATGTGTGGAAGAATAATTGTCAGGGTTCTATTGTAAAATCAAATGCAACTTATACAAACCTGAACATAAGCAATAACGACTAATGTATATATTGAACAGGTTTTGGAACTGATTCTAAACCAATACACTATATATACAACTTAGACTCTAATATTCTGGATATACATGAGGCAAATATGGGTTAATAGACAAACTGTGGCTGAACACTCCTCAGACTGCACTTTAAATGGCTCATGTTTCAAGGCAGATCCTACCCAAACATATTGGTCACAAATTACCAATAAAGTTCTGTCTCATTTGCAAGGGATTCCAAGTCTTCAGTTGGAAGATCCATCCTTGGAATGTTTTGATGGTTTGGTCTCTTATTTCAAGCCTCAGTTCTCCAAGACTCCTGAGTCTACTCCCAAAAGTCTAAATACCAACAAAATTTCAGCTTTTATTCAACATCTGCTTTATCAGGTGTCTCTAAGTTTCTTTAAACTCTAATCTTTGTCTATCTACACCAAGCAAATACAGCTTGTGGGCTTCCTTCATTGCCCTCTCAGTTGTACTGAACTTTCAATGGCTTCCAGGGATTTGTTTTAGCCCAATCTTTCTATATGGCAAGGAGGCACAATTCCCTTTGACTTCTCTTGAGCTTTAATTGCATAGTCGCTAAAACTCTTATGCTTAGTAGGCACTTTGCATCCTCACTTCCCACACCTTGACCTTTGAGCCCCACCCCTTCAATCGCAACAAAAATGGAACCTTCCTGGTCCTCACCTTCCACCCCACCAACCTACAGATCCAACGTATCATCCTCTGCCATTTCTGCCATCTACAAACAGATTCTACCACCAGAAATATATTTCCCTCCCCATCCCTCTCTGCATTCCACAGAGACCATTCCCTCTGTGACTCCCTTGTCCAAGCACACCACCAACCCACCCACCACTCCTGGCACCTTCCCCTGCCACTGCAAGAGGTGTAAAGCCTGCAGCCACACCTCCCACTGCACCTCCATTTAAGGCCCCAAAGGATCCAAAGGATCCTTCCATATCCAGCAGAGATTTACCTGTACCTCCAAACACCTCATCTACTGTGTCCATGACTCTTGAGGTGGTCTCCTCTACATTAGGGAGACAGGATGCCAACATGTGGAATGTTTCAGAAAACATCTCTGGGATACATGCACTAAACATCCCCACCGCCCTGTGGCCGAACACTTCAACACCCTCTCCTACTCCGCCAAGGACATGCAAGTCCTGGGCCTCCTCCACAACCAAATTCTAGCCTGGAGGAAGAGAGCCTCAACTTCCGCCTTGGGACACATGGGATCAATGTTGATTTCACTAGTTTCCTCATCTCCCTTCCCCCACCTTATCCCAGATCCAACTCTCAAACTTGGCACCGCCCTCTTGAATTGTCCTACCTGTCCATCTTCCTTCCCACTTATCTGCTCCACTCTCCATTCCGACCTATCACCATCACCCCCACCTTCATTGACCTATTGTATTTCCAGCCACCTTTCACCAACCCCACCCCCCCTCCCATTTATCTCTCAACCCTCTTGGGCCTCCTGACATTCATGATGAAGAGCTTATGCTCAAAATGTCGACTTACCTGCTCCTCAGATGCTGCCTGACCTACTGCGCTTTTCCAGCACCACACTTTTTGACTTTGCATGCTTCAATTTCCCAGCTCCAAAACTTGCAATGAACTGATCTCCCACCAAAACACACAGATTAATTGAAGCTAAACAGTGAATGGGATTTTTTGAGGAGTGACAATCTCAATCTCAAGTAGATTGTCACTGTGATCCTCTTCCTACAAAAACAAGGGAGCTCTGCATTTCTGAGAAGAGATTTCACTTGGGGATCCCACAGAAATACAGAAGCATTCTTCCACCACATGTAGAACTGTCAGATGTAGGTAAATCATGTTCCCTCTCCACAGCAGTCAGCTGCCGTATCCTGAAGTGTAAAGGTTCTGATGGCCACTTTGCCAGTTACTATCAAACCGCATGTACAGAAGGGCAGTGTGATATTAAGATGCCAATGGATAGGGCTAAAGGTCAGTAGGATGCCAGCTGGGAAATGAGTCAGTTGTCGAGTGGTGGGGTGGCATGTGAACATTCCAGATGAGTAGGAAGTAAGGTGCTGGGAAAGTAAGGAGCCAGACAGGAAGGGGATGGGTGCCAGGTAAGTTGATGCCAGGAAAGTAGGGACCAGGATAATAGCTGTGTAGGGTGCCAAGCTGAGGAGGAGGATCAGATGTCAGGTGGATAGAATGCCAAGGGTGAGGGGGTAGCATGCCATGCAGTAGGGAACAAAACTGTAAGGTGGCAAGGTAAGTGATTTCAGGTAGTTTGGGCTATTGGGCAAAATTGGGTTTGCAGGGGAAGGTGGGTGTTTGGGTCTGAGTGTTTTGGGGTTGGCAGGTTTTGGGGTTTTGAGTCAGTTTGAGTAAGAGTGGGTGTGGAATTGGGTCAGGTCTAATGGCAGAGGGGGTCAGGATGTGTACAGCAATGGGAAGGGGAGTGTGGGAATGGTGGGCTGGTCCCAGTGCGGGGAATTGGGTTGGCATTGGATTGTGTATGACAGGAGATGGCAGGTTGGGTCGCACTGTGGAATTGGGGAGGGGTGTGTTGGGTCAGTTTCAGGGGCAGAAGTGTGGGGGGGTTGGGTTCTATGTTGTGCCAGAGACTCAGGGGTGTAAGTGGTTTGGAGAATGTATGGTTGGTTTTGGGGGCTGTGAGGTATGAGTGGTGTCTGTTAAGTAGTTACTCTGAAGTTAGACTACATATGTAACAGTTTAACACTTCCTGAGTCACCATCTTACTTAATTTCATTGTAAACCTCCAAAGTCTTCTACGTAAGTGGACACTTTTGGAGAGTTCCAGATATTGAGGAATTTCCCAGTGGGAAATTCAATTTCCTGGACAATTCCTTTGGAGTCTGCTATAATGGAGATTCCCAATCTGCAATTCCTACAACTCTGGAGTAATGACTGCCTGGCCAATGGAAAAAACCTGGGACAGCATTCCTTAGCTTTACCCAGTTCTCATCTGTCCTTATCCTATCTTTTACTTTAAGTGGCCCTCATGAACTGTTTCTTTGCAGCCTTTTAAGATTCATGGAATACTTTTGCTCTCAAAACAAACAATCTCTCTGGACTGCTTTATTTATGAAAAGCAGCATAGACACCATGAGCAGAACTTTTATCAATAATCAGCCAAGTGTCAATCGTGGGGAGTTTCATGGGGTCGAAAGGTCATCTCTCTCCATGAGCTTTAGTGAGTTTTCTTGTGCTGTTCTCTGCCTCATTAACTATGCACCACACCTCCATGCTACCCCACACACACACTATCTTCCACTCAGCGATGACAAAAATATTCACTACTGCCCAGACTTCCTGGAATTCCTGACACTGGTATCATTTTTATTACCGGAAATGGTCGAAAATGATAACTTCTATAGAACGTCAGCACAAAGAACGAAACAAACACATGCTGCAGTGGCTTCTGGGACAAGCACAGGGACCACTTGCTTGTTGAGCATTAACAGGTTTAGAGTCAGTGTGATCTCTGCACCCAACTCACATCTGTTGGAACTGGATGTCAATAAAGTCCTGTCCGACTTGTTATGTCTGAGACTGCAGCACTCTATCATGCAGAAGGCAATGTCTCTCGTGCATGGTGTTGCTGCTGCTTTCCCAGCTCTTCGCAGTCCATCTCATTCACTCCTTGCCTCCAGATGTGCAGCGCCCAGCATCCTATGATTATGCGACAGAGTCTTCAGATCGTACTGTAAGGACCCCAAACCCCTCCTGCTCCCCAGGCGTCAAAACCTCATTTTCAGGAGGCCTTTTATCTGCTCTATGAGAACCCTGGTTGAAGAATAGGTTGCAATGTATCTACACTCAGCCTCAGTCAGGGTGTTGCATGTTGGAGTCACCAGTTGCCAAGGAGAACCCTTGTCTCCCCATCTCCTATTAACCAGCTTGTAAAGCATCTGCACCTTGAAGTAAGAGCATGAGGGTCCTCAAGGATATTGGGGTCAAGGCAGCTCTCAGGTTACCTGCTGCATACCTGTATCAGTCAAAAGTCAAAAGTAGCTTTATTTGTAGTTTCTACCTTATATACAGTAAAAACAAGGCAGCATTCCTCTAGGACCAGGGTGCTACATGGACAGCTCAAGCTACATGATCATACACAGGCGGCATAAGGAGCATAAGAAGTGCAAAACCTGCAAGGCAGCACAGTAATACCTGACTCTCAAGACAGTAGGCAGAGTGGTGTACAATTTACATGTAATAAAAGAATGATAATGAATAAAACATTGTTCTAGCAGCAATTCGAAGTCTTGCAAAGAATTTGAGATGGAATAGAGTCCGATCATACTGTGTTAAAGGGGACAAAATTGTTGCACAGTCTGGCCGTGAGAGACCAAATTCTCCAGTATCTGCTGCCAGATGGCAGGAGGGAGAAGACTTTGAGTGAGGGGTGTGTGGGTCTTCCACAATGCTCTTAGCCTTTCGGATGAAGCGACTGGTGTCAATGTCTGTAATGGAAGGAAGAGAGACCCTGGTGACTTGTTTATTAATTGAATAGAAATCTTTTCTGTGGATGAAATCAACTGCCTGATGATACAGTGCTCTCAATGTGATGTGTGTACACTCTATGGCATCCTGGCCCCGGGGGAGGGCAGCCTTGTTTGTAAAGTTAACTGCCCGGGCTGCAACACTGACCGCGTCACGGGGAAACTCAGGAAACATGTGATTGGCACAAATTCCATCTTCAATATCCTTGATCTATTTCTGGATTGAGGATTGTGAGACCTCTCACAGGTCCTCAGTGGAACCCCAGAAGCAGCCAGTTGTATAAAGTCTAGCATAGGTCTCACCTTGACCACTTGACCAACCACTCCATCAGGCCCCACTCCAGCAGTTCTGTGATGGTGCCCTGGAACATTTACAGCCTGTGCTGGACTTGCATCCTCGGGCACCTGGAGGAAATGACATCGAGGATGATAGACTCTGGGCCTCCTCTGCACCTGGAGGAGATCTTCAGCTGTGACTTCATCCTGTAATTGCTGCTGACTATGACCTGCTGAACTGCTGCCATCATGCTCAATATTTGCCCTGCTGCTAAGTTTTTAATCCTCCCCAAACTTTGAAATGATGTTCCAGGCCTGGGAAAACCACAGTGGCAATACTGACACCTGTGGAGCCCATTATGAGCTTCTGACAACTCTGAAAAACATTTGTTCATCATTACCTTACAACTATGTGCACCGGTAATTACCGGTCTCTTTAATAACGTGTTTTTCTATTTTTCCAATGAAACTTTGAAAGTCCATGTGTGTAACATCTGTTGCCTACCTCCATGAACCATCTGTGTTACTTCATAAAAGAACTCAGTCAGGTTCGATGGACATAATGTTTCATTTACAAATTCATCCTATCCTTTATTGATTTCTGATTCTGCGAGAATTAATTTAGTCCTTGACAAATGGTGCCTGGTAGCTTTTCAGCATGAGTTAGATGGACTGGCCTGTCATTATCAGACTTAATTCTGACTTCTTTTTCAACAAGAGTATAATGTTTGCAATCTTCTGCTGTGACTCTGATTGGAAGGAGGAGTGAAATACTGTGGCCAGAACGTCAGTTATCTCCATCTTACCTTCCCTCAGCAATCCCCCATCTGGACTAAGTGGCTTGGTAACTTTGGATGACACCAAATTGTCAACAACTTGTCTATTCAATGTCACCAACCTGCTTCCTGTACTGTGATATTAATCTCCTCTTCTCTATTTTCTGAAAACAGTTCATCCAGTACGACAGTAATGTCCTTTGGTTCTACATGATTTTCCTTCTTACCCTTAAATTACTTTCTTGTCCCCTCTATCTATAAAACTAATTGTATTATTTATGACTTATTCATATCACAACATTGCAGAACTGTTACAGTACAGAAGGATACTGTTCAGTTTCTTTTGCTGGTCTTTACTTGAATGGATGTTAGTCACTAGTCTGAGAAGCACTCTATGACCTTGTTTCCTTGAACACATGAAATAAGAAATTTATTTAACTTCTAGATAATGGGAACTCATTCCTCTTCAATGATTAATGAGAAGAATCATTGTCTGTGGGAATAAAACAGAATTGCAAAGACACCTCAGCGTGAAATATAACTCATCATTATCTTGTCCTTGAAAGATAAGGTGCGTTTAAGCCCTGGCACATGAGATTGGTTGGCAATGTCAAATTGTTAATAACTGCGTTTATATATGATGACTGCAGCAGTGCTAAAGCAAGAATGATGTGGATCCTGTTAAAAATAATCCAGTCAGAAGCCAAACTGTTGATGATAGAAAATGTTCTCTTATGACTAGAATGCCAATTCAGCAAGTAATCCATTTGAAAAGTAGGATTTTTTTTAAAAATAGCAAAAAATTGCAAGAAACCATGATGCTTTACCAAATAAAGGGATAACTCTCACTTCACATCATGGTTCCAGGATAGAGTTAGTAAGAGAACAACGTACAACATTAAAGACAATACTAACATTTATATAGCATACTTCCAGGCCATGGACATCCGACCTTCTATGGCCAATTAAGCATTGTGGGTGTGTGGTCACAGCTGATGTGGAGGAAGCAACTGAGTTAATTTGTGCAAGCTCCCACATGTCCTGATGTGACATATAACTGGATGTCCTGGTTTTCAGAGTGGTGGTTAAGTTGTTGAAGGTGATTCTAAGAGAGGACTTACATGCATTTGGAAAGGCAAGGACTGATTAGGGATAATCAGCATGGCTTTGTGCTTGGGAAATCATGGCTCACAAATATGATTAAGGTTTTTGAAGAAGTAACCAAGAAAACAGATGAAGGCAAAACCTACATGTTGCCGTTTACAGGGACTTAAGCAAGTCCTTCAACAAGGTCCTGCATGATAGATTGGTTGATAAGGTTAGATCACATGCAATCCAGGGAGAAATAGCCAACTGGATATAAAATTGGTTTGATGGTAGAAGACAGAGGATGGTGGTACAGGGTTGTTATTCAGACTGCAGGCCTCTGACCAGCGGTGTGCCATAAAGATTGATTAGATTACTTACAGTGTGGAAACAGGCCCTTCGGCCCAACAAGTCCACACTGACCCGCCGAAGCGCAACTCACCCATACCCCTACATTTATCCCTTTTTACCTAACACTACAGGCAATTTAGCATGGCCAATTCACCTGACCTGCACATCTTTGGACTGTGGGAGGAAACTGGAGCACCCGGAGGAAACCCACGCAGACACAGGGAGAATGTGCAAACTCCACACAGTCAGTCGCCTGAATCAGGAATTGAACCTGGGTCTCTGGCGCTGTGAGGCAGCAGTGCTAACCACTTTGCCACCGTGCCACCCACTGGTTCTGGACCCACTGTTGCTTATCATTTGCATCAAAAATTTGGATGAGAAAATTGAAGGTATGGTTAGTAAGTTTGTGGATGATACCAAAATTGGTGGCATAGTGGACTGTGAAGAAGGTTATCTAAGAGTACAAGATCTTGAACAAATGGCCAATGGGCTGAGAAGCGGCAGTTAGAGTCTAATTTAGATAAAGGCAAGGTATTGTAATTTAGTAAGGCAAAACAGGGTTGGATTTACACTTTTAATGGTAGGATCCTGGGGAGCGTTGTTCAACAGTGGGACATAGGTGTGTAGGTTCATGGTTCTTCGAAAGTGGAGTCGCAGGTAGACAAGGTGGTGAAGAAGGCATTTGGCATGCTTGCCTTCATTGATCAGAGCATTGAATATTGGAGTTAGGATGTCATGTTGCGGCTGTACAAGGCACGTGAGGCCACATGTGGAGAGCTGTGAACAATTCTAGTCACCTTGCTATAGAAAGGATGTTGTTAACCCAGAAAGGGTGCAGGAGAAATTTACATGGATGTTGCCAGGACTGGACAGTTGGACTTATAAGGAGAGGTTGGAAAGGCTGAGACTTCTCTTCCTGGAGCGTAGAAAGCTGAAGGGTGACTTGAGGGTTTTATAAAATCATGAATAGGGTGAATAGCCAAAGTCTTGCCCCCAAGTGTAGGGGAGTCCAATATGATTGGGCTTATGTTTAAGAGGGGAAAGATTTAAAAGGGGCCTGAGGGTGGTGTGGGTATGAAACGGGCTGCCAGTGGAAGTGGTGGAGGCCAGTACAATTATAAGCATTTAAAAAGCATTTGAGCAGGTACATGGATAGGGAAGGTTGAAAGGAATTTGGGCCAAATGCAGACAAATGGGACAACTTCACTTTGGGAAACCCGATCAGCATGGACAAGTTGGGCTGAAGGGTCTGTTTTAGTGCTGTATGACTCTAAAGACTCTCCTTAATGTCAGCCGCAGCAGTGCACTTCAAGATAACACCCTGGAATCTTTCCCTTTTTCTTGCAGAAGTTGATAGAGCCTCATTTTAAAACTCATCTGAAAATGGCCGCTGTGGCATCGGGAGGGTCAGCTGGATCCTAGGCTCACGGTTCTGTCGTGGGACAATAACTGGGCTTTCACAAAGGCAGAACTAGGAAGCCAACAAGCTCCGAATGCATCGGTGCTTCGAGAAAGGTAGACCTGATGAGCTCCAAGCGATGGAGCTCTGAGAAGGGGCTGAATCTATAGAGAAACAGTGTACTTTTGAGGTGGTGGGCAGTGAGACAACTTTCTCGGGAGGGAGGAAGGTCAAAAAAAAAATCCTTGCAAGGAGTTAAATCGGGGGGGGAATGGGTAAGGACTATTGAGGAAAAGGGTCCAATGGAACTGTGGGTATTCTGAAGACGGTCACTCAGCTGAAATGCTCAATGGAATTTCTCTGTGGCCTCTCTTGTGGTGTATTTGGAGAGAGAGAAGGGTATTTAATTAGTTAAGATGGTGGCACATCTTCTTATCTGCATCAGGTAAGGGGCCTGTGCTTGGACGTCCTGACCCTCTGCCAATCGAAGGCTTTAAGTAGATAGTCAATGATAACATTAGGGCTTCCTCCCACCAGTGCTGCCACTATGTGGCATGAGTGAAAGAGAAATCTATGTGGCCTGTGTGACAACCTTCCCCCCCACCCCCACAGACACACATTGTGACAGCCCCTTCCCTGTATCCCCCTTTCCCTCTATGATTTGTCTATGAACTGGGTTAATCTTTAGCTGGGTGGATTTGACTTGAATTCCAGACAAAGAGATGATTTTGGTGGATGGAGATGCAAAGCTGAAGAATAGACAATATTCCTTCATATTTTGTGTTATTCTCTGATGTGTGAAAATAAACTGCTTCAGCCATCTGGCAGATGGCCAACAGTGAAATCTCAAATGAATGCAGAAATATTTGCAGGCCATCATTATCAATGGTGATTGTTCGTTCAGAGCGTATTGGTGAAGACCTATCTAATCCTTGCTTCTAAGTCCACATGGAAAAACACAGATAACGATTTATGATCAGAAGGTTCTGAGACACTGGTTTCCCTGATAGAGCTCCTTCAAAGACGGCCACACATTTTTTTCATCTTTCAAGCTGCCAAAACATTTTTTATTTCACAGTGTCATTTAATTTGACATTAAGTTCCATAAATCTACAATCCAAACCAATGCTTGATAAACAGTATTGGCCCTTTGGAAAAGGTGGAAAAGCGCAGCAGGTTAGGCAGCATCCAAGGAACAGGAGAATCGACGGTTCGGACATAAGCCCTTCTTCAGGAATTATGCCCGAAACGTCGATTCTCCTGTTCCTTGGATGCTGCCTGACCTGCTGCGCTTTTCCAGCAACACATTTTCGGCTCTGATCTCCAGCATCTGCAGTCCTCACTTTCTCCTTTGGAAAAGGTGCATCCTTGAGTGAGAAATGACACAAACAAGTGGAAGGATGTGAGTCAAAAGGTGAGGAAAGATCTATTACGTTCTGCTATTGGTTAAACATCTCTTCTGTAATGATTGCATCTTAAATTGAGCTCATGGAAGCAAGTCATAATTAAGAGGGTTTCAGTAATTGGAGGGGTACAAAAAGTATTTACCTGTGAGATAGGCTGCTGTTAGCTTTGCTGTAAAACCTGTGGAAAACTGCAACCTCTGAAACAGTGAAGTACACAGAGGGTGTTATTTTTGGTAGTCACTCATTGCCTACAATGGGAAGAGGCTTTGAAAGTGACATTTATGCATTTTCCAGATTGTATTATGACATAATTAGTTACATTGGAAGGTAACAATTCAATTATTATTTTTTTGTCTTCCGAACGTCTGTTGATCCCAAAGAAAGAATTCTTTGTGGTGCAATCATAAATTTATTTGCCCAACTCTCTATTGGTCAGCGCTTTTACTACAATCACAGTCTCCACTCTAGCATCCTACAAATAGGACAGAGCAACATTTGTCTCAACCACAACTTCTATCTCTGCGCAGAGCTGGCTGGACAGGGAAGGTGATTATTACTCTTGTCCTGCCTCTTGTGTCCCTAAGTGCACAGTGAGAAATTCAATCAGCAAATTTGGTGTTCATCAAAATCATCTCTGTTGGGTAGATTTGGGGGGGTGGGAACAGTGAAGATTTTCCTTGAAATATTAGGGCAAGTGCAGTGGCTCAGTGGTTCGCACTACTCCCTCACAACATCAGGACCCAGGTTCGATTCAACCCACAGGTGACTGTAGAGTTCCCAGGATTACCCATGGGAAATGCAGGGCTACAGAGATAGGGTAAAGGGGTGGGTTTGGGTGGAGTGTCATTGTGGACTTAATGGGCTGAATGGCTTGCTTCCACACTGTAGGGATTCTGCCTTAGTTTGAAATCTGTCTTGGGTAATAGCAAATGGGCTGCCCATTGACTTCATTTCAGAAGGAAATGATGAAGTGTTGAAATGGGCTGCCAATTCATTATTACCTGTTTTATGCTGTCACTGTAAACCTGTTTCAGCAGTTGCAACATTATGCTCCACAGATACCATAAAGACAACTGTGTTTTCTGGGACAATGAGGAGGTCTCTCAAGATCTGAATCTGAGTCATATCTGACTTGAAACATTAACTCTATTTCTTTCTCCACACTTGCTGCCAGACCTGCTGAGTTTCTCCAGCATTCTCTGCACTTTTGTTGTTTCTTTAGGGTGGAGCAAGAAGAAAGGAGGTTTTATTTTTTTCAATGCATCACAAGAAATGCAGGAACACAGTTGGTTTATTACAGATCAGGAAGGGATCCATCAGCTCCTTGAGCCTGTTCCAACAATCCATTAGATCATGGCTAGTCTGTACCTTAACTTCACTTTGCTGGGATTTTCTTTCCTACGTCCCTTACCTATTAGAAGATCTGTTAATCTTGGACTTAGTAGCTCCAATAGATCGTCAGGATCCACCCATATTTTGGGGAGTGGGTATCAGGTTTTCAGTAGCCATTCTGCAAAGTTCTTCAATACAATCCTAATGTTAGAACTCAAATTTTAAGATTGTATGCCTTATCTGGATTTACTGGTCTGAGGAAATTGTAATCTACTTTATTAAATCACTTGACCCATTTTGAACGGCCTCCACTTGGTGATCATACTACCCTTTTAACTCAAGGCAACTCACGTGATGTTTACATGACCTGTCCTTAGAATTTTGCTTTTAAGCACTGGAATCATTTTGATAAATCTGTGCTGCATTCCTTCCATGGCCAATTTGTCCCTCTTGAGGTACAATGCCAATGAACTGAATGCAAAACTCTAAAATTAGTCTGACCCATATGAAGTGGGTGTAATTTTGTCTTAGCTCATAGTGTAGTGTGGGCGACAGTGAATTGGCAGTCTTCCCTTGACTTCAGTTTATAGCATGTATACATACAAATTGTAGGTACTTATGAAAAACCAAATCATTAGAGACATGACCAACATAACTTCGTAAAATGTCAGGATCAGAACAACTTTAGAATTGAGATTCACAATTAGCTAGAGTGATGAAATATAGCAATTACATTTATGGAAATGTATTTAATTTTCAAAAGTGACACCCTTTCATAGTCTGTAAATTAAAGTGCCTGACTGACATGCTTTATGAACAATCCTGGGTATTATTCCCAATGGTACTCATAGGTTGTTTTCATCAACCTTAGTCAAACATTCTTCACTCAATCCAACTGTAGATAGACACACCCACAGTTTCCCAGATGCCATATTTTGTGGACGTTAATCACAATTTTCCAAGATCTATCCAGTCCGACATGTTTTGATAGACATTGGCCACCATTTCTCAGGAACTACCTGTTTCAATGTGCATTATGCAGGGTCATTGCCGGAATCATTTTAATCAATGGTTTTGATCATCATTGGTCATAGGTGGACATTAGCTGCAGTCTCTCTCACTGTTGAGATTTCATTCCAATGCAAACAAAGTATATAAGAAGTTTTACTTTGAGCACTGAAGCTAAAGCTCATCCAAAAGTCTCAGAAAAATATATACATGTGCCAAGTGTTCTGTTTTATATACACACACATATATATCCATAAATGGGTAATGCATAAGGACTCCTGTGATCTCCTGCATGTATTCTGATTAATACACATCCAATTTTACATGCAAGTAGCTCTTAAACCATTGTCTTAACAATAGGGCATTCATGATTTATAGAATTTGAAATAACATACAATTACCTTTATTTAATCTTCTGCATGCTTGACTTTCATGAATGTATTCAGTGACTAAATCAATTTCTTTTTAAGTTTTGCTTTAGCGGACAGTTCTACATGCTCCAGTTAAATTGTTCATCTCCTGGTTTAAGCAGGTTTCACATTATCTGATTGGCCAAATGAGTATCCAGCAAAGGAAAACATTTCAATCTCTAGAGGCCGCAGTTAGCATTGGGAAAGGATTTGTTACTGACTCGCCTTGGTGGAATACGGTTATATGTGTTATTGGCACTTTCAGGAACTCTAGTAATAGCCAACAGGACTTTGTTGTATATCAGTTATTGTTGATGTAGATCTGTTCAGCATGAAATGAAGACTGAGATTTTGCAATTCATAATTTTGCTTTTCCAACTTCAGTAATTTCTCTGGAAGATGTGATTGTTGGCATGGTGTCATCACTGATTACATAGTTGCAGACAATTCTGATCAAAGGTCTTGGTACAGTAATATTATTTCCAAAGACAATGGGTTGTAGTCTCCCCTTTGTGAGTACCTTTACTGGATAGCAGACACAAGGAGAAAACAGAGCAATATCAGCTAATAGGTGCACAGCCACTTTGAAATGACAGCAGTCCTTTAAGTTCCAATTTCTGTTAACTCTTTAATTAGTTATATATCAGGGATTAAGACACCCTATCCAGTTTCAACTTCCAGAATGTTAGAATGACTTATAAAGCAGAATTTGATTTCGTGATATCAGATTGTATTTGGCTCTGCTTCAGTAAAGAAATTGGAAGCCGTTTGATTTGGAAGATAACGTTTTTAACCCTGTGGAAAATGTTACAATGTTGGGATGAAATGAACGTTGCCCCATACTAAAACAGACATTGCTGGAGAAACTCTGTGGGTCTAGCAGTATCTGTGGAGAGAAAGTATAGTTCTGAAATTCTGAAGGAGAGTCACCAGACTCAAAATGGTAACCTTGCTTTCCCTCCACAGATGGTGCCAGACCTGCCGAGTTTCTCTGGCAATTTCTGTTTTTGAATCAGATTTCCAGCATCTGCAGGTCTTTGTTTTATTGAAGGTTCTCTCATTTCTGTTTCAATTGTGTTTTTGGATCAATACAAACAAGGATTGTGTAGGAACAGGAAGAGGTCATTCAGTTCCTTAAAGCTGCTCCACCATTTGTGACTAATCTGTATATCAACTCTGTTCACACAACTAATTGTCTGCAACTCTCAAAATACTTATATTACAAAAATATACCAATCTTGGTTATGAAAGCTCAAATCGAACCATCAAGAGGTTTTCTAGGAGTATTCTTAACATGGTGGCTCATAGTGTCAAGGACCTGGGTTCAATTCTGGCCTTGGATGACTGTCTGTGTGGAGTTTGCATGTTCTCCCTCTGTCTGTCTTTGTTGCCACTGGATGTTCCAGTTTCCTCCCACGGTCCAAAGATATGCAGGTTAGGTGGCTTGGCCATTTCCCATAATGTCCAAGGATGTGAAAGCTTGGTGCATTAGCCATGGGAAATGTGGGAGTTTGGGAATAGGGTGGTGGGTCTGGTTAGGATGCTGTTTGGAGGTCAATGTAGACTTGATGGATTGCATGGTCTCTTTCTGTAGTGTAAGGATTCAATGAAATTTACTGCATATTACGTGAAAGATTCTTCCAATGGCTTTGTTCTGAGATTTTACCATTGTTCTCCTTTTTGCTCTGAAGCAAAATTGATTCATACTGTAATAGTTAGCTTCAAACAATTATTCCTTTTTGCTAAGGAGATGATAAAATGACAGATTATTAATCCCCAGGATGTGGAAAGTGGAGATTCAGTGGTGGCAATAATTGTGAATATTAAGGGAAGATGGACACATTCTGTCTTGTACAAATGCTCAGTGTCTTGCACCTTTCTTCTACAAATATTACTTGCAAATGACCAGCCCCAATAATTCAGGTCTTGCTACTTGCTGGCGTGAACTACCTTATTACCTGGCGAGTGGCGATTGGGAATGAATGATGTGCATTCATCAGCAACTATCTCATCTCTGAGCTGGTAATAAATAGAAGATCATAGATGAATAAGGTAAGGATGGTTAGTTCAAGGACACCACCCTGAGCAACTCCTGCTATGGGGACCTGGTGCTGAGATCATTAACTCTATGGTCCTTTGAGATAGGCATGATGATAACCAGTGGAGAGCTTTTCCCTGATTCCCGCAGTAATTTTGCTAGGGCTTCCTGATGCCATACTCAAGTATTACCTCAAGGTCAAGGGCAGTAACCTTCACTGCACCTCTGTAAATCAGCTTTTCACCGATGTCTGGAGCAAGATTATAATGAAGTCTGGTGTCATTATGCACAATGGTGCATCGACCTGGATTGTTGGCAAGCTATTCCACCATGACAGGCATCAAAGTCTCATCACAGACCCGCACTGCATTTTTTCTCTGGTCTGCAGTGTGCACATTATATCACAAACTAGATCCATCTTTGGCACTACCAACAGTTGGCGACATAGTCCCTATGTATCCAGCTGATTGGTGGATTCTGTAGACTCCTTCCCAGTGACATCAGGCTAAGGGCAGACCAGGGAGGGACGTGCTTTGGTTTAAATGGTGTCCATCATGGATGCCCTGTGCCAAGGAAACTACAAGTACTCCTGGGAAGGCAGATTCTTGTCAAAGATTCATTGGACAGTACAGTCACACCCTGGTTGGTCTGATGGTCAATTGGAGAGTGCCATTAACCAGAGGAACACGTTATTTACCTATGAGGAGATCAACAGAAGCTGACAAGAGAGAATGAAATTTATACCTATTGCAGAGTCTCGTCTTCACAAAACGTTTATAAAGTTACCATACGCCTTGCTTTCTGAACAGTCTGAATATTACCGACACTGCCCTAAAAGGCTCCCTTGTATGTGGGACAAAGCTTCCCCTCTTGAGATGATTAAATTACCAGTTTGGATAAAGGCCATTTTAAGGAATTTGATTGTCTGTCCTCCCAATACTGAACACTGATGAAATTGATCAGCACAATGAACGCTGATGAGTTTTGTTTTTTGAATCAAATGCTCCGTCGGCCATGTTGGAGTTGATCAGTTCGACTTCTGATTTCGAGGCTGCTCTTCCACGGTTCAATAGGTCATAGGTCAGAGGGTTGTATGTGTCCACATTGGGGCAGAGTCCTACAAATGGTTGTTCTTGGACAGGTAGGCTATCAGTGCCACGGCAACACCCACGTAAATGCCAGTTCCGATGGTGATTGAGAGCACAGCCAAGAACAGCGCGCGTCTGGAACTTGAGCTGGCATGGTGGTAGTCTCCCTTTGCTACACCCTTGTTGGTCTAAGGAGGAGTGAATAGAAATAAATGATTTTAGTCAGTGTGGAATGGCACATTTTTTATCAGTTATTCACTGATCAAACACATCATTAACCAAAGAGATTTTAATCATTTTCAATCAAAACGGTATTGTATCATAACACCTTTAGATATAAATACTTTGTAAACAGCAGCATATAAAGGAAATCAAACCCTTCACAATGTAATGTACTAACAGTCAGGAATAGAAGATTTCAGTACCTAGTGTTAGCATAAGCTCTGATAGCAGGTTCAAATAAAACAATCACATTACTCAGTGTTAGTTTTTCAATATGGTAGCTGTAGGTTCAACTCCCACTTGAGAGATGCCGGCACAGTACTGAAGGGGTGCTAGGCAGAAGTGGGTACTTCAGATGCTGGGGACTAGAGTCAAGATTAGAGTGGTGCTGGAAAAGCACAGGTCAGGCAGCATCCGAGGAGCAGGAAAAATCGACGTTTTGGGCATAAGCCCTTAATCAGGAATGAGGGAGTGTGGCCTTGTTGAGAGGCGCTTGTATAAAACAGTGAACCAAGATCCTCTCAGACAGACTTAAAAAACTCCCCAGAACACTATTTTGAACTAAGCTGTGAGGAAGCTTGACGATTTTCAACCTTGGAATACAATTTCTGAGATTTAGTTGCACAGAGGGATTTAAGATTACAAATTGTGTGGAAAGGGTGAATTTGAATTAAATCACAGTGTCAGTTTCAAAATGACATTAGGAAATGATAAAATAATTTCTAAGTAAAGAAGTGGAGGTGAAACCCCTTGAATCATTTAAAAACAGTCAGACCATTCCAGATGGATGGCGTAAGATGGGCCAAATAACCTGTCCTCTTTGGACTTATAATTGTTGGAGTTCAGAAGAATAAGAGATCTTCGAGCAACATGTAAGATTCTGAGGGGGTTTTGGTGATGCAATGTCCGTGTCATGGGCCAGGAGGTCAGAATTCAAGACCCACCTGATTCCAATTTGTGTACAAACAAATTGACTAAAATAACTCTAAGATACTGAGATTGTTTGAAAATCTAGAGACTGAAAAATTGTTCTCTCTTGAGGGAATCTAGAATGAGGGGAATAGCTTAAAGATAATAGCTCTTCCATTTAAGATGCAAATAAGGTGCAATTTCTTCCATTAGAATGCGATTGGCCTTTGGAATTCATTCACACACATAAGCATTTCACATATTTAGATATAAATATTCCTTGAATATATGAAAGTGAGGCTTGTAATGGAATACAAGGCTTACAATTATGTTTCATTAGTGATGTGCAAGCATTGATTGATTGTCCGTGACAGATTCAGATGTGCAACAATCTGGAGATGCATTGATCAGTAAAGAGGCAAAAATTTAACTTTGGTTTGCAATTTTTTCCAGCTTGAAAAGAAATTCCTGGCATCCAGGGAACAAACAGTCAATATCTGTAGGACTCCACAGCAAAGAAAGCAGCCACTGGGCCCCACAGACCTCTACAGGTATTGTTCAATCCTAGCATCTTCAATGCATAATATTAACAGCCTCTATCCCATTCTCCCTCATGTGGATATCTAGATCCCCCCAAGCAATCCATGTAGCAGCAAGTTTCACATTTACACAGCTCCCCAGGGTGAAAGTCTTTCTTCTGAAATCCTTATGAGGTATGGCAGTTTGTTTATCTTTGGTGCACAATGTACTAAAGTATAGATAGCAGACAAAGATGGGGTTCTTTGAAAGAATGCAGAGGCTACTTGAAAAGGTTAACCAGAGTTTTCAGGAAGGTTGGAAGGTAAGACAACAATTCTTGAAAACATTTCAGCCCTCTCAACTTCACAAATCTCTGGATGGATCTCAAAGAGCCAAGAGAAAACAAAGTCGCTGCATTCAACCTTCCTTCCCCTTACAGGACTCGAGCAAAAGTACAGTGTAAACAGCATCAATCTCCTCCTGTGTGATTTACGTGTTGGACTGCATTGCTGTCTCGGTTGTGAGTCAGGACGTTGTTACTTCCACTGAGGGCATGCTGCACTTCCAGCTTTCCATTGAGAGGCTTCACCAAAGTCTATCCTCCTGGGTGTTTGCACAAAAACATTTTGTGGTATCTTCCCAAGACCAGGGGTGGGACCTCTTCAGGGCCCCGATTGCTATTTGCCCTTGAACTCAGCACTGAAGTAACTCAACAGATGCTAGTATCCTGTCACCAAGTCACCTCTTCTTTATACATGGAGAGTCCTTGACACTGATCTAGCTCCCTCAGATCCAGCTCTCAGAGTGAACAGAACCTCTGACACTCACATTGATATCTGTCTGCAAGGATTAACAGGCCCAATTAGGGGACTCATGTTCTATGAAGTCCACCTGGCTGACTTCATTACAATCACCACAAACACCACCAGAACAAATGTGGCTGTTAATGTATTGCTGTATTTGGGATCTTGCTGTGTACACATTCCTCAAATTAGAAACACTGCGTGCACTTCAAAAGCACTTAATTGGCTGTGAACTGAGATGTATCAAAGTTGTGAAAGGCGCTCTCTTGCTGAAGCCCCTCTCACTTCATTTCTCACCGGGTAAAATTCTGGAGCGACAGATTTTAATTATGCATGTGCACACTCTGCAGCTGCCTTGGATGTAAATAAGTCATATTTACGGCATAAAGAGCATTACAGAAATAGCTGCACAGCAGCAACGTGAAGCTGCAGTGTTTGACCCTTTCCTGGCTGGATGCCATTCCACGTTTTCAGTCTACCTGCTGCCTATCACATGTGGGAGAAAGGGAAAGACATTGCGCAGACCCTCAAGAAAATCCCTGGAAAAAGGAAGGGGGGAAAATCGAAGCTGGGAAGCCACCCGATCGCGCTCTCTCTCTCTCTCTCTCAGGAACGTTACAAAGCTGGGTTGAATCACTTTTGCTCTTGACCCTTCTAGAATGATATTTTAAAATAAGGATTTCATTGGAAGCAGTTGCTGAGGAAACCAGTGAGGCCTGTGCAGACTAATTCAGAGGATGGACTTGCTACAGGGACTGGGGCCTGCATTTCTGTGCATGAGAGATCCAAGGCTGCTTTGAGGTACCTGAAAAATAGCCTAATATTCCCCAAGAAGCCCTGGAGCACAGCTAATTGAACCCTGAAATCAGGTAGCACTGGGTTTGTTTTATACCTCTTCAAGGGGCACAACGATGCCTGATTTTTATCTGTACAATTCTATAGTAAAGCACCATAAATAAAAAGCACAGCAGTGCTATAGCAGGGAATGGATAGAAATAATGTACACACAAAATGATGCATAACACACACCAAGTCTTTTTGTGTTGAATAAAATCACTACAGCATTTTTTATGAGACAGTGGAATAACCCACTCCATCATCACTTATACAACAGGCCACTGCAGCAGCTGCTTTATTTAATTGACAGGAGGTCATTGCATATGCCAGAAATATTTCACACACAGTTGTTTGTGGGGGGGCACACAAATAGCTGAAGAAGATTGAACTCAAGTAGCGACTCAGCATAATCCAAGGTTGGTGAGATAGTGTGAAGGGCTCGTTCCTTTATTGCCTGACATTTATCTCTGTCAGGTGCGTTCAATTCACTTCCTGCTGCTGTTGGCCAGAATCAAAACTTTAATCATCATTGTTTCCTTTGCAGGCAAAAAGCCATTTTGTGTTCACACAGTCAGCTAAGCCTTGCCAAGTTTTGGCCAAGTGTCAAAGGTGTTGGATTCCAGAGGGTTTTTCTCCCTGCCATCCAGAGATTATTGGTCATATTACCCCAAACTTGTCTCACTAATTCTTTACAAACCAGCACCTCCCCACCCACCTCCATAGCGATGTTCTCAATGATATTCTGCCACTCATCTTGCCCAGAGGAACTAACTGTCAACAGCCCGGGCACCTACGCCATCTTTATGCACCTGGACAAGCACTGGCGTTCTATAGCTGTTTGGCAGTAGCATCAGTCCTGGACATGGTAGAGAAGAGGGCAATCAGCATCTCACTTTGTGGGTGGACACTGGCAGGTCCTTCTACACAGGGTGATGCTGAAGAGGGAAGGTCCTCTTTACCCCAGGACCAGCAGTGTAGTTAGGACACCAGGTGATCTCAGCCGGTACCCAACAGTGGCAAAAGAAGCTCAATGACCTTCTGCACTCTGCCAATGTACATGCCATCATATTCTCTCTGCTACCTCACCCGGTCTCTGTTACTGTTCCCATCTCCCATCAAGGCTTATACTCTCCCTCTCTCACTGACATCCGGAACTCTATCTGACCTACTCCAACACTGACACCATCAATCCTGCACACCCCTGTGCTGCCAACTCTCTCCCCTGGCACAACTCACCGACTTCCATTGGTCTGTATCAACACAAAACAGCTGGGCCCCACAACTCTATCTCACTCAGCTCTTCCCTTTCTGTCATTACAAGTGAAAGCAGACCACTATAGGGCAGAAAGGGCCAGGATTGGGGTAGAGGGTGGATTGCCAGACTTTGAGTTCCTAGCACTTTACAACACAAGGATCCTGATCCTGACTGCCCTGAGTCAGTGAGTGAGTGACTGCGTCCAAGCCCAGGGGCCACGATTGGAGGCTGCCCTTGACTTACTGCATTGGGATCCCCTGAATACAGACGGTCTCCCTGTACACTAACAGCCACCACAAGCTCCCTTGCTTTGTGTCTACGCCAAACTGCACAGCAAGACACAAGTGATGGGAGCCTAGTAGCTCTGGCTAAGTCAGCAAGTGCGGAAAAGCAAGGCATGTGCCTGTCTCTGAGCACAAAGTGCCCTTGCAGCAGCATCATCACAGTGCAAGTTACTGCTGGGCCCCAGAGGGTATTGAAGACAGCAATGGTCTGGAGGCTGATCAGAGGATTGTTGGTGAGAGGCTGGCAAGAGCCAACGCTACTGACCATGGATGGATGGTGAGGGCAACGTGTCCCAGAGCCTGTCCTGAGAGACTTGGTATCCAAGGTGAGGACCCAGAAGAGTAAACACCCAACTGGAATTAGCAGGTACTCACTGTGCTGTGATCCAAGTGAATGGCAGGGCAGGCTTGATGGGCTGAGTGGCCCTATTCCACAAACTAATCACCATCCTGACTAAGAACTTTACAACTGATCGTTCACAGTTGTTGAACCAAAATCCTGCACTGTTACCATAGATGGACTTCATTGATTCAAAATGGCAGCTCACCACCTCCTTCCTAAAGATAATCAGGTATGATCCACAAATTCAGGCCTTTCCAGCAATTCTCGCATTCCGTGGAAGAAGAATAACCAATTACAACTTCAAAGATTTCTAACCACTGTACTGACCAATATTCATCACTGATTCAAACATCATTTTGAAAATAAAACTCTCAGCATTATCGCCTCGCTTTTTCTGGGATCTTGACATTTCTGGCACATTTCCTGCAGTCACTGCACTTTGGAATATTTCAATGTTTTGAAACAGGAGTTCAGCAAAGGTGATAGCGTTACCCACTGATCTATGGCTGAGTGCATGCAGTGAGGCCATCTCGGAGTTCTTGGTACAAGGTAGCCCACAGTCAAGTCACTGAACAGGAACAACCTTTATTAAGTGCAGGTGAGAGAGAATGAGAGAGAGGAAATCTCTGGAACCCTACACACTCAGGTCCCAACTCCTTATGAGACATCATTGTGACATTGTTCCTTTTATAGTTGCTCAGTTAGTAAAGCAAGTTAAGTACAGTTTCCATGTTCCCAGATTTTGAAAGGCTTTTAATTACTAGTCTTAGAAAATTCTTCACTTACAAAGACATCCAAAGGGATTTTATGAACACTTTAAAGGAGAGAACAGGTCCCCTTAAAGACCAACAAGGCCATCTAATGTGTGAAACAGCAGGAGATGAGTGAGATACCAAAATGAGTATTTTGCATCAGTATTTATTGTGGAGAAGAATATTAAATCTAGAAAACACGGGGAAATAAATAGTGATACCTTGAAAACTGTCCTTATTGCAGAAGAGGAGACATCTTAAAATGCATAAAGGTGAATAAATCCCTGGGACCTGATTGAGTTTATCCCAGAACTTTGTGGGAATCCAGGGGAATGATTGCCGAGCCCCTTGCTGAGATATTTTTATCAATAGCCACAAGCGAGGTGCCTGAAGACTGGAGATTGACAGCACAATATTAGTCAATCAAGAAAGGTGGTGAGGAAAAGCCAGGGAACTATAGACTAGTGAGCCTGACAGCAGTTGTTGGAGGAGGGTGGGGTCCTGAGGATAGGATTTACATATATTTGGAAAGACAAGGACTGATCAGGGAGAGTCAACATAGCTTTGTGCATAAGAAATTGGGTCTCACCAACTTGATTGAATTTTTTGAAGAATTAACAAAGAAGATTGATGACGGCAGAGTGGTATACATTGTCTACATGGATTTCAGCAAGGTGTTTGACAAGGTTCCACATGATAGATTGGTTAGCAAGGTTATATCACGTGGAATCCAGAGGGAACTAGACAATTGGATACAAAATTGGCTTGAAGGTAGGAGACAGAGGGCAGTGGTGGATTCTTTTTTGGACTGGAGGCCTCTGATCAGTGATGTGCCACAAGGATCGGTACTGGATCCACTGCTATTCATCATTTAAATAAATGATTTGGATATAAATGTAGGCAATGAAGTGAGGAAGTTTGCAGATGACACCAAAGTTGGTGGTGTAGTGGACTGCAAAAAAGGTTATCTTAGATTACAAAGGGTGGAGGACAGGCAAATGAAATTTCATTTAGACAATTGCAAGGTGTTGCATTTGGGTAAGGCAAATCAAGTGCAGAATATAGACAGTTAATGGTGTGGCCCTGGGAGTGTTGCCAAACAAAGGGACCTTGGAGTACAGGTGCATAGCTCCTTGAAAGTGGAGTGGCAGGTAGAGGGTGGTGAAGGTGGTGTTTGGCAAGCTTGCCTTTATTGGTCAGTGCATTGAGTATTTGGAATAGTGCCTTCAATTCTTCTCTCCCTGCTTTAGGAAAGATGTAGGTAAACTTGAAAGGATTCAGAAAAACAATTACAAGGACATTGCCTCGGTTAGAGGGTTTGAGCTAGAAGGAGAGGTTGGATAGGCTGGGGCTTTTCTCGCTGGAGCATTGGAGGCTGACAGGTGACCTTATAGAGGTTTATAAAATCATGAAGGACATGGATAAGGTAAGTAGTCAAGGTGTTTTTTTCCCCCAAGTGGAGGAGTCCATAACTAGAGGGCATGGATTTAAGGTGAGAGGGAAAAGATTGAAAATGGACCTTTGGGGCAATGTTTTCACTCAGAAGGTGGTGCATGTATGGAACAAGCTGCCAGAGGTAGTGGTGGAGGCTGGTACAATTACAATATTTAAAAGGCATCTGGTTAGTTATATGAATAGGATGGGTTTAGAGGGATATGAGCCAAATGCTAGCAAATGGGATTAGATTTATTTGGGATATCTGGTCGGCATGGATGAGTTGGATGGAACGGTCCATTGCTGTGCTGTATAACTTTACGACTCTTCGACTGTATGAATGAGAAGAATTTGACTCATGATTTATTCTTGTAATATTCCTGACTACATGCACGTTATTAATATCTGATGGAGGTCTAGTGCTCAATTCTACAATTTTTCAACAAATGGCCATGAAATTGTTCAGTGTATTGCTGATGGTACATTAAAACATGAGGG
The DNA here is from genome assembly GCF_047496795.1 of Chiloscyllium punctatum. Classification (NCBI taxonomy): domain Eukaryota; kingdom Metazoa; phylum Chordata; class Chondrichthyes; order Orectolobiformes; family Hemiscylliidae; genus Chiloscyllium; species Chiloscyllium punctatum. The sequence continues at coordinate 94,445,170 of NC_092749.1, forward strand.
GTTTCTTAGCAACCAAGTAGGTTTCTAAGCAACAGTCATGTAAAACAATTGAACAGATTATGTACTTCTTCATTTTGAAGCGTTTGTGAGCTTTTCTCAAGACATTCAATTTGTTTTCCCCAATGGGAAACCGAGACCGACCTTGTATTAATTTATTGAACATTTTCAAATTTGGACCAAATTCAACTTCACGCAGTCAGTCAGTGAGATAAATGGGGCTGGGTGTTTATCCTGTGAATGCTGAATGTCTCCATATCAAGTGGTCTCAGCTACGGTTCAGTGATAGTATCTTGCTTCTGAGGTAAAAGTGGTGGATTCCAGTCCCAGTCTAGAGAACTGGGTCGGCATTCTCACTCCTGCATCAGGTAGTGCAAGTTGGGCAATTTCCTGGTTCATCTGCACTTACAGTGGGAAGCCATGATCTGAATCTTTGTTCCAGGGGTGTATGTGGGATAGAGACACACCCACCACCCTTACATATGGATCAAAGGAGCTGCAGGTCGGCAATCTCTCAGTTTGTCTTGCTTGTTTTCTTGAAGCAAGGCTTTTTAGGTCTTACTATTCATATGTCTTCACTCTATGTCATACATGCTAACCCATGATCCCTAGCTATCTCCTTGGCTCCCATGCCAGCTTAGTGCCAATTTATGAAGAAGGGCTGATGCCTGAAACGTCGATTCTCCTGTTCCTTGGCTGCTGCCTGACCTGCTGCGCTTTTCCAGCAACACATTTTCAGCTCTGATCTCCAGCATCTGCAGTCCTCACTTTCTCCTAGTGCCAATTCATGCCAAATACGCTAACTACTTCTAATGGCTGTCATATATTCCATTCTGACCCAATGCTCCAACTTATCCCCATGGCTCCTATCACCTGTGCCACCTTATTGCCAACTCATGTCACTCCCAGCTATTCCTTTTTAGATTCTACTGGTACTTAATGCCAAAGCACAAATGCGCCTAGCACCCTTTGCCTTTATATCCTCCACATCAACCAACTCGGGGTCTACCTTGGGCAGATCTGCAATTAAACAAAATTGTAAATAACTGTTGCAGAGTTTACTATTTACTAATCAGCGGAAGCTGGTGGCTTAAATGTGATATTACTAGACTAGTAATTCAGCAATCCAGAGCTAAAACTGTAGGAGCACAGATTCAAAATTTCAACATGACAGTAAAAGAAATTTATATTGAATCAAATATTTAAAGAAACAGTAAGAGAAAGCTAATAAAGATGGTGGTAACCGTAAAGCTCACTGCTTGTTAAATTCCATCCTGTTCACTGTGAATTAATGCTTTTTAGGGAGGCAACTGGACCATCTTTACTTAGTCTAGCCTACATGAGATTCCAGACCTAGATTAATGTGACTTATTTGTAACCGTCTCCATGACGACTTCGTAAGCCATTCACTTCAAATGTAATAAACACTAACCTGGTGAGTGACCCCATGAAAAAATAAATTTTAAAATCCATTTGAGAAAACCTATTTAAATATCCCATTCCAAACCAGCCCCTACAGTACTGAGTCCCTTACCAAAAGCAGACAGAAACCCACATCCTTAAATAGCCTCTGAATTGTTAATTAAACTCTGAACTTATCACTCACCCATTGTGAAAATGATAGGTCATGGAAAGCAAACAAGCATTCATAATGTTGTAATGATTGCACTTATGATTTTGTGAATAAGCAGTCAGGACAGCTTTCTTTTCAAGTTTTTAAAAGACTGGCCCTTTAACTAACTTGACAGTTTTACAAAGCTCACCTGTCCTCCATTTATAATTTCTGTAAAGATTTGTAACTCCCATGTTGCAGGTTAACACTCTGGCTCTAGTGAAAATTGAGTCTGTCTGAACTTAGCGCTGAGTTAATATGGCCCTGTTAGGTTCAGGAGTTGGATATGTAGGAGTCACGTCATATGTCCCCAGCAAAAACAGGATCTGTCTGTAAGTGGATCTGGACCTCGCTTCTAGTTTGGAAGGTCCCTGGTACCTCCATGAAAACCCAGCCCTTTAGCACAAAATCTCAGCTGATGCCCCAGTGCAGAACTGAGAACGCTGCCTGGTCAGACATATCACCTTCCAGACAAAATGTTAAACCAAGGCCTATCCTCGCAGAAGGATATACAAAGTCCATTTGCACCAATCAATAGCAAGAGCAGACTTCCCGGTGTCTTGGCTAAAATTTATCCTTTAAGTTAAAACAAATGATCTGTTACTGACTTATTTGCTGCTTTTTGGATCATGTTAACACTCAATTTTCTTGACTTGTTTCTAACAGTAAAATGTTGACTGTATTTCAAATGTACTTTGTGAGGTGAAGGAAAATCTATTTGAATCTTTTTTCCTCATTCTTGGGGTGCACCAGTGCTCATCATCCACCGCAAAGGAATTTGCTACCCCGACTTCCTGAGAGAGAACGGAGAGGAGCCTAACATGTTTGGGCTGGACTACATTCACAAAGCAGCAGACTCAATTTCCTTTCCTACTGAACTTTAGTAACCAATCAGATTCTCTTTTCAATAATCTAATGCCATGGTCACTTTAACTGAGACCAGCCTTTCATGGTCAGATTTAAGAATAACAAATATAACTTGCATATCATGGTTGGATTTGGTTTATTCCAAGCCACCACATTATTAGACCTGTCACAGACCGTAACCCATAATCCTTTTACCCTCAATCTATCCTCTGCTAAAGACCTTTCTAAATATCATTTGAATCCATTTTTATTTCCTTGCTCCATCCTTACACAGGTCTGTGACCCTGATTTGAAAAGGTCTAGCTATTTCCGCTTTCCTGTGCTTTTGTCTTCTTATGTGTGAAAAGAATGATCTTGCATTTATATAGCATCCTTCATTATCTCATGACATCCAGAAGTACATTACAGCCAATAAAACATTTCTTGAAGTGGAGCCATTGTTGTATCACACAGCACTGCAAGGCACAGCATGGTCTCAGTCAACAAATGAGAAGATGATTGTACAATGTATTTTACTGATTTTGGCCAGGACTTCCCTCTTCTATGAATAAAGCCATAGATTTTCACATTCATTGGTGGAGACTAGGGGCTTGGTTTAACATCGGATTTGATCCACCCGTAATTATTCAGTATTCTCCCAGGACAGAGCTGGACTGGATGGGAAACTGACTCAGAATCCAGAGTAGCAGCACTGAGGCACTGGTAATACTGATGGCTTGGGAAAGGGAAGCTCAGAAATGACAATTTCACTCACCTTCCCCCCCACCTAACCTCCCCGGTGTTAGTCAGCCAACTGGGAGGAGAATGGATAATGTTCAATTCAGCACTCTATGCCATGAACACATGAAGGGAAATAGATTTTTGGTGTGAATACAAAACAGATGGCAATCTATTGGACTGATGCCCTAAAGGCAGACTGAGTTAACAGATGGACAGGAATGTTTTTGCCACTTTGTTTTTCCATCTCTGCACAAGGTTTTGTGATACCTGGTAATGCCAATGAATCAAAAACTCCACAATGTTACCTAACAAACTGCCTTCAGGTATAAATGGGTCAAGAAAAGTGTTGAATAATTTTCATGTGATGGATAGGTCTTGTGTTAAATCTCAAGAGAAGATGAATTCATGGAGATCTTTCACGGTGTGACAAAAAGGCTAGCTAGACAAGGGAAGGAACTTTGACCTTTTGAGGTTTGGGCAGGTTCCAAAGATAGAGTCATGCAGTCTCACAGCTTGGAAACAGACCATTCGCTCTAACTAGTCCATGCTGACCATGTTGCCAAAGTAAACTAGTCCCAACTGTCTGCACTTGGCCCATATCCCTCCAAACCTTTCCTATTCATGAACTTATCCAGATGCCTTTTAAACATTGTAACTGTCTGCATCTATCACTTTCTCTGGCAGTTCATTCCACATATGAACCACTCTCTGTAAAAACATTGCCCTCATGTCCTTTTTAGAACTTTCTCCTCACCTTAAAAATATACCTCCTAGTTTTAAATAGCCCCACTCTCAGGAGAAGATCCTTGTCATTCACCTTTGCCTATCATCCCTCATGATTTCATAGACTTCAATAAGGTCGCCCTTCAACTTCCTATGCTCCAGTGAAAACACTCCCAGCCTTTCCAGTCTATTTTTATATCTCAAACCCTCCAACATCCCAGTGCATCTTTTCTGAACTATCACCAGTTTAATAATATCTTTTCTAAAGCAGGGTGACCACAACTGTACACAGTACTCCAGAAATCAGGGCAGGACTTAGAAACAAACATAGAAGATGGGAGCAGGTGGTGGCCATTCAGCCCTTCGAGCCTGCTTTGCCATTCATCATCATGGCTGATTGTCCAACTCAATAGCCTAATCCTGCTTTCTCCCTATCACCTTTGATCCCATTTGCCCCAAGTGAATCTAGCCACCCTTGAATACATTCAATGTTTTGGCATCAGCTACTACTTGTGGCAATGAATTTCACAGGTTCCTAAGGGACCTAAAGTTGTCCCTTAGGTCTCTTTTATATCTTTCCCCTCAGCCTAAACCTATGCCCTCTAGTTCTGGACACCCCAACCCCAGGGAAGAGACCTTGTCTCTTTATGCTATCCATGCACCTCATGATTTTATAAACCTCTATAAAAGGTCACCCCTTAGCCCTGTTAGAATTTTATAAGTCTCAGATTCCCCCCTTTACTCATTTCAATTCCAGCAAAAACAATCCCAGCCTAGTCAATCTTTCCTCATAAGTCAGTCCCACCATCCCTGGAATCAGCCTGGGAAACCTTTGCTGGACTGCTTGGAATGCAAGAGCATCCTTCCTCAGAAAAGCAGACTAAAACTGCACTCAATATTCTACATATGGCCTCACCAAGACCCTGTAGAACTGCAATGACACATCCCTGCTTCTGTACTCGAAACCTCATGCAATGAAGGCCAACATACCAATTGCCTTCTTTCCTGCCTGCTGCAGCTGCATGCTCACCTTCGCCAACTGGTGCACAAGGACACCCAGGTCCCTCTGCACACTCCCCTCTCCCAATGTACAGCCATTCTGGTAGTAAGCTGCCTTCTTGTTTTTGCTTCCAAAGTGAATACCTCGTATTTATCTAAATTATTCTGCATCTGCCATTGATTTGCCCACTCACCCAAACGGTCTAGATCATGCTGAAGCATCTCTGCATCCTTGTCACAGTTCACTCTCCCACCCAACTTGGTATCATCTGCAAACTTTGAGTTGTTACATTTAGTTCCCTCATCCAAATCATTAATATATATTGTGAGTAGCTGGGGTCCCAGCACCAAGCCCTGTGGCACCCCACTAGTTACTTCCCTCCAATTTGAAAAGTAATGATAAATGTATAAGGTAAGGTCCTGGGGAGTGGTGCTGAACAACACTCGAGTGTACGTTCATTGCTCCTTGAAATTGGAGTCTCAGGTAGACAGGCTAGTGAAGGCGGTGTTTGGAATGCTTATCTTTCTTGGTCAGAGTACTGAGTTAGGAGGTCATGTTGTGGCTGTACAGGACATTGTTAGGCCATTTTTGGAAGATTGCATGTAATTCTGGTCTCCCTGCTACAAGGAGGATGTGGTGAGGGTTTAGAAAAGCTTTACAAGGATGTTGACAGGTTTGCAGGGTTTGAGCTATAGGGAGAGGCTGAATAGGCTGGGGCTGTTTTCCCTGCAACTTCAGAGACCGAGGGGTCACCTTATAGAGGTTTATAAAATCATGAGGGGCATGGATAAGGTAAATAGACAAGGTCTTTTCTCTGGGGTTGGGGAGTCTAAAACTAGAAGGCATAGGTTTAAGGTGAAAGGGGAAAGATTTAAAAGGGACCTAAGGGACAACATTTTCATGCAGAGTGTGGTATATTTATGGAATGAGCTGCCAGAGGAAGTGGTACAGACTGGTACAATTACAACATTTAAAAGGTTCTGGATAGGTATATGAATAGAAGCAATTCACAGGGATATGGGCCAAATGATGGCAAATGGGACTAGATTTATTTCTGATATTGGGTCGGCATGGACGAGTTGGATCGAAAGTTCTGTTTCCATGCAGTACAGCTCTAGGACTCTAAGAAGTCTCACCAATGTCCTCTACAACCTCAATATGATGTCCCAACTCCTATACTCAAATTTCTGAGCAATGTAGGCAAGCGTGCTAAACACCTTAATCACCCTGCCTACCTACCTAGGCCACGAGTTTCAAAGAATTGTGTGTTTGAACCCCTCAGCCTCTCTCTCTAAATCTGTGGATGATTATGGGTTGGGAACAGTGATACTGTTTCTAGGAGGTTGTAACCACTGAGACAGAGGGCTTTAGGATCTAGTGGAGTGATAGGGAAGTAAGTCTGAGGAGAGAGATCCAGAGGTCCAATAGTGTCAAAAGCAACCTGGGAGCATGGGATGGTAGTATGTTCCAATATTGTTGGCAAAGGAAGATCTATTATCCTCTTGGGAGAATGGGACCCAAATTGTTAGTGACACTTCTCAAGCTGTCAGATTAACAGTACATTGAACATTTTCCTCGTGAGTGGTGGGTGTCCATATTTATGTTGCTGCTTTTAAGCACTTAAGGATTTTTTCCTTAAATTAATGAATAGAAAAGAGCTTTATTCATACAGCACCTTTGGACATCCCAAACCGCTTTACAAATAAAGGTGTTCTATTGAAATGTACCCATTATTGATGCAAGAGAAAGATTTGGAAAGGTTTTTAAAAAGATTTTCAATGAGTTAAAAATTCAAGCAGGGCTTTCACAGTTACAAAGGATAGAGTCAGCCAATTATTAATCTGCTGTCAAAAACCAGCCTTTCCTCAAAAAAAAATCACTTGCCATTTTGTTTAAAGGATCAAATGATGCCTTTAATTTAATTCCCGTCATTCCTGAGAGTGTGAGATCAGACAATGTACAGGGTGATTTCCTCTGAAACTGACTGGTTCTATAAGAGAGGGAGAGTGGGTAACGAGAGCTCAGTAAAGGGGAGGCAAGTGAATGGTAGTAAAAGGTGCATTGGGTGGGTGATGGAGAGAGAGAGATGGTGAGGGCTTAAGGCAAACCAACACAGACAGAGTTGTTGGGTGAAAGTGACGACTGCAGATGCTGAAGATTAGAGTCAAGAGCGTGGTGCTGGAAAAGCACAGCAGGTCAGGCAGCATCCCAGGAGCAGGAGAATCGACATTTCGGGCAAAATCCTGATGAAGGGCTTTTGCCCAAAATATCGATCTTCCTGCTCCTGTGATGTTGCCTGACTTGCTGTGCTTTTCCAGCACCACACCCTCGATTAGTTGATGGGTGCATGGCAGAGGTGGCATAAACTGTGCAGTTTTTGGCGAATGCTCTGGGTGCCAGCTACAATAAGCGCATATTTGTGTCTCTGGCCTGGTTGGCGTTGGGAGTTACAATATGGTCAACGGGTAGAGCTGATAATCAAACTGTGCCCTCTCGTGCCTTCTCAACCTGCTGTTGCCCTCTCAATGTCGAGTTTTGAATCTGTTTCAATTGACCAGAATGGAAGCAGATTGCACAACATCACTACGCTCCATGTGAAGAAGCTACAATGTCACTTACTTTCATTTCAGGGACAAACAGGGTCTCTGTCAAGCTGTGGGTAACTAATACTAGAGACTTGAAATATTTCCAATTAGGGCTGCATGCAGAAAATTCACAAATCTATTACTGTGATGCCTCAGTGCACAGCGCTTGCAGAAAGTTATTTCCTTTGAGGTTCTCAGACTACAATTTAATATCGTCCTGAATTTTATAGTGTTATCTACCTTCATTGTAATGCAATCCTAGGGACCAGTCCTATAATGCACAAAGTGCCAGGCTGCACACCCACAATACAACACGAAAATCAAACTGCATCCAATAGCTTTAGAACAGAGATTTTACAATTACCTTTAAATGAGAGTTACTGCTGACCATCTAAATATGACTGACACTGTACCTCCCCCTCAGAAATACCAGGCAGATTCATCTAAAGTATTCTGCAATTGCTTGCTTGCATGCAGTAGAATGGTTGTCGGAGTTATTCCCTTTTTTATACACAAAGGGTTCACTGAAATGAAAATGTGACTGATGCCAAAAATCCCGGGATGACGACAAAAAAAATGTAGTGGAAAGATGCAGGATGTTGGGTTGTCAATGTAACATTTAAACTATGCTCTTTCAGTCAGTTCAGTGAAGATCTGTGTTCCTACTCTGCAAAACAGGCTGTGGGGTGAATATGGCCTGTTAACAAGGAGATGAATAAAGCAATGGTTAGAATTTTGACCAACGGGAGGAGGAACGACTTTTCATTGTTTATGTGAAAAAACAAAGCTGCAGCTTACTGTTCCTCTGTTTCAATGGTCACAGGGACCACCCAATCAAAAACTGGGGGGCTAATTTTCAAAGGATCTTAATGGTCAGCCTGTTATTACATTTAACCTAAGTTGCAGTTAATGCTAATAGTCATTATCCACTGCTCTCAACTCCTCTTGCCCATGAGGAGATAAATTTATACGGCATAATCACAACAAAAGCATACATGTCTTGTAAGGGGTGTATCTTCAACCGTTGCCAATCACTTCCACCTTGACAACATGGGATGCATTAATCCCATGATTTATACAGATAGCAGTTGTAATCTACTTAGTCCCAAGTGTATACCTCTCATTTCCAAGTGAAGAACTCACCTTGTTTCACCTGTCCTATGATTGGATTTGATGTCAAAGAGAACAATGTATCATGTTGGCAGCATGTCTTTCTGAACATTTGACTATTAGCCTCAACCTTTCAAACATTGTAGAAGAACAGGTATGGAAGGGAAATGACTAGCAAGTTCCAGCTCATCATGTATTAGCAGTTCAGGAGCTCTGTACATACCTGCCTATCATTCCTTATTTAGAACCATAGAGTCATGGAGATGTACAGCACAGAAACAGACTCTTTGGTCCAACTCATCCATTCCAACCAGATATCCTAAATAAATCATTTGCCAACATTTGGCCTACATCCACCTAAACCTTTCCTATTCATAAAACCATCCGGGTGCCTTTTAAATTGTATCAGCCTCTATTAGTTCCTCTAGCTACTCATTCCATACATGCACCACCCTCTGCATGAAAAAGTTGCCCCTTAGGTCCCTTTTAAATCTTTTCGCTCTCACCCTAAACCTATGCCCTCTAGTTTTGGACTCCCCCAGCTGTCTATTTACTCTATCCGTGCCCCTCATGATTTTATAAACCTCTATAAGATCTCCCCTCAGCCTCCGAAGCTCCAGGGAAAACAGCCCTATTCAGCCTCTTCCTGTAGCTCAAATCCTCCAATCCTGGCAACATCCTTTTAAATCTTTTCTGAACCCTTTCAAGTTTCACATCCTTCCTATAGCAGGGAAATCAGAATTGCACAGTATTCCAACAGGGGCCTAACCAATGTCCTGTCCAACTGCATCATTACCTCCCAGCTTCTATATTCAATGCATTGACCAATAAAGGAAAGCATACTAAATGCCTTTTTCACTATCCTATCTACCTGCAGTTCAAGGAACTACAAACCTGCACTGCAAGGTCTCTTTGTTCAGCAACACTTCCCAGGACCTTACCATTCAGTGTAAATGTCTTGCCCAGCTTTGCCTTTCCAAAATGCAACACCTCATTTATCTAAATTAAACTCCATCTACCATGCGTCAGCCCATTAGCTCATCTGATCCTGTTGCATTCTGGGGTAACCTTTCTCGGTGTCTACCACACCTCCAATTTTGGTGTCATCTGCAAACTTCTTGGATCACAACTCACTAAGCAATAGGTCAGGCCCCAGTAACTTGTTTAAACCTGCAACAGATTAAGAGATATATGTTTATCTATTGTGAAGTTTAAACAGTAACAGTATTAAATAGCTCACTCAGGAAAATCTAATTTTAAGCAGAACTCACTGACATGGAGACTCCGTTATTATTGCTTAAACATAGTCATATCATGACTGACTAATATCTTCCAATGCCATGTCTACCTGATTTCTCTCTGGCAATAAGGAATCAAACCAATTATTTCATACTTCTCCTGTTTCACAAATCATTACATGGAACTTTACCCAACACATCCCCTTCCGGCCCTATTCCAATTTTCATTTTGTACATTATTAATGCAAAATATTTTGTTTGCTTTACGCTTCCTGCTTCCTAATTACTGTTTTAAATGTCTCTAATTTTTCATTGCTCCCTTGTCATTCTCGCCCCTTTTGTCCATGTCCTTGCCATCGCTTTTCCCTGTTTCTATATTCAACCCTTGAGTATAATTAGTATTTCTTTTTTCTTATTTTTCAAGATCAGAACTTATTTTTCAATGGAAACTGAACAGTCTAAAATGTTACTGATCATTGTTCTCCATCATTGTTTGCTAATTTTTTTTTCATTTTATTTGGAGTTCTATTTTGAGTTCCTTAAAATAAACTTTTCACCAATTTATTACCTTGGACCGGTCTTTCTCAATTATTACCTTGAAGCATATTGCATTAAGCCCATTATTGTCTAGTTGTTCCCTGCTTTAACTTTACTCATCTACTTTGGTTAATTCTCCCTTAAAATATTCAATAGCAAATGTTCCTTTGCTAAGAGTTTTGGGTTTAGAAAGCTGTCTGAAAACACGTTAGAGATTTAATTCTCTTATAGGCATCAATGGAAACAGGAATAGCATCAGCAATTCAGTCTCTCAATCACTGCTCTGTCTTTCAATTGGATCATAGTTGATCTTCCACCTCAATTTCCATTTCCAGTACTATTCCTATTCCCTTCATTTTGAGTCAGAGATGTACAGCATGGAAATAGACCCTTCAGTCCAACTCTTCCATGCAGACCAGATATCCTAACCTAATCTAGTCCCATTTGCCAGGACTTGACCCATATCCCTCTAAACCCTTCCTATTCATGTACTCATCCAGATGCCTTTTAAATACTGCAACTATACCAGCCTCCACCACTACTACTGGCAGCTCATTCCATACACGCACCACCCTCTACGGCAAAATATTGCCCCTTAGAAGCCTTTTATACCTTTCCCCTGTCACCCTAAACCTCTGCCTTCTAGTTCTGGGCTCCCCCACCCCAGGGAAAAGGTTTTCCCTATTTACCCTATACATGCCTATGAGGTCACCCCTCAGCCTTCAATGGTCCAGCCTATATCTTTCATACCTTGAAATATTTTGAGGTCTAGTTTCAATTTGCTCACTGACTGATCTCCATAGGCTTCAAGGTAGAGAATTCAAAACATTGCCATCCTCTGGGTGTTAGGTTCCTCCCCATCTGAGCCCTAAATGAGCTCCCTCTCATTCTGAGACTGTGCCCCCTGACCAAAGACAAGTAACTGAACAGTTCAGCATCCAGACAAATTGGTAAATTATTTCATCAATAACCTCTACAGCATATTGGTAAACTTTGACTACTGATCTTTGAAATCAGGATTCATAAGATACACAACTGTTGCTGGAATTATTGTTGAGTCTTTATCAGATTTATTGCAGCCTAAGGTTCATTTTGGACAAAGCTAGTCAAGTTGTGTGGAAGAAGAAACTGAAGAGGTGAGGGGGGAAAATACTCGAGAGAAAAAGAGAACAAAAGAACCTATTTACTCTACAAGGTGCAAGTAGCCTACTTACACATTTGCCCAGCCAATGCAAGACTAGGCACAACAGCAGATATGAAGAGTTAGTGCCAATGGAACAAAACAAGCCTCACAAACATAAACAGCACCCTGCTATGGTAAACAAAATGCTATATCTGAAACTACAGGTCATTTTCATATTTAAGATACAAGGCTTGGGGCAGGGAAAAGCCAAATGCTTAGGAGATTAATGTGATAGCACCTACAGCACTGGAAAAGATATCAGAGGCATTCCAAAGGGAAATTAGTTGTTCAACAGATCCAGGTTTGATAGATAGTTTGACAGGTTTGAAGGGCTATGAACCAAAGGTAAATGGCGTTAGGCCACAGATCAGACAGGATCTCATTGAATGTTGTAGAACAGGCTTGAGGGACCGAAAGGCCGACTCCTGTTCATACATAATCCTGAGATGGTAAGACTAACCAAAGTTTCCCGAAAGAAACATTCTGAACAAAAATGAGCAGTACAACCCACTTGAGCTCAGCAAGGAATCAATTGAAGTTGATCAGACAGTGAACAGACTTGTAAACAAATTGGTTTAAACTGATACGAGCTTAAAAATAAAAGGTTCTGGATGGAAGTGTTGAAAGATGTCACCAATAGTGCTATCAAGCAGCACTTGCTCAGCAATAACCTGCTCCCTAGCAGCCGGTTTGGGTTCTGTCGGAGCCACTCAGCTCCTGGGTTTATACATGAACAAAACAGCTGAATTCCAGCGGTGAGGTGAGTGTGATAGCTTTGATATTAAGGCCATATTTTACTGTTGCCATCAAGAAACCCTAGCAGAGCTAGAATTAATGAAAATCTGGGACAAACACTCCACTGGTTGGAGTCATACCACATAGGAAAATGGTTGTGGTTGCTGGAGGTCAGTCAGCTCAGCTCCAGGAGTTCCTCAGGGTACTGTTGGAGACCCAACCATCTTCAGCTGCAATGACCTTCCCTCCATCATAAGGGGTCAGAAGTGGGAACGTTTGCTGATGATTGGAATTGTGAATGTTGCTGATCATTGTACAGAGATATTAGAGCAGTTCATGTTCAAATGCACCAAGTTCTGGACAATATCCAGGTTTGGGTTGATAAGTGGGAAGTAACACTCCATCTAGCCAAATGCCAAACAATGACTATCTCCAATGAGAGACAGAACATAGACCAATGCAGCACAGAACAGGCCCTTGATGTTGCACTGACCTGTGAACTATTCTCAGCTCGTCCCCCTACACAATCCCAAAATCATCCATGTGCTCATACAAGGATTGTTTAAATCTCCTTAGTGTGGCTGAGTTGACTACATTAGCAGGTAGGGCATTCCACACCCTTACCACTGAGTCAAAAACCTGCCTCTGTCTTAAATCTATCACTCAATTTGTAGTTATGCCCCCTCGTACACGCTGACATCATTCTAGGAAAAAAGACTTTTACTGTCTATCCTATCTAATCCTCCGATCATCTTGTAGGTCTCTATCAAATCCCCTCTTAGCCTTCTTCTTGCCAATGAGAACAGGTTCAAGTCTCTCAGCCTTTCCTCATAAGACCTTCCCTCCAGACCAGGCAACATCCTGGTAAATCTCCTCTGCACCTTTTCCAATGTTTTCACATCCTTCCTGAAATACGGCAACCAGAACTGGACATAATATTCCAAGTGTGGCCCAACCAGAGTTTTGAATAGTTGCAGCATGGTATTGCGGCTCCCGAACTCAACCCCTCTACGAATGAAACCTAACACACTGTATGCCTTCTTATCAGCACTATCCACCTGGTGGCAACTTTCTGGGATCTATGTAAATGGACTCCAAGATCCCTCTGCACATCCACACTACCAAGAATCTTTCCATCAACCCAGCACTCTGTCTTCCGGTTATTCTTCCCAAAAGTATCACCTCACATTTAGCTGCATTGAACTCCATAGATGATCTAACCATCACCCCCTGACATTCAATGGTGTCACTATCACCGAATCCCCTACTAACAACATTCTGGACCTGAAACTCAGCTGCACTCACCACACAAACACTTTGGCTATAAGAGCAAGATGGAAGTTAATAATTCTGCAGTGAGTAACTCATCTCCTGACTCCCTGAAGTCTGTCCACCATCTGGAAGTCAGGAGTGTAATGGAATACTCCCTACTTGCCTGGATGAATGCAGCTCCAACAGAACTCAAGAAGCTTGACACTATCCAGGACGATGCAGCCTGCATGATTGGCACCACATTCACAAACATCCATGCTCCCCCGCCGCCCCCCCCACCACCACCAATGCTCAGTAAGAGCAGTGTGTACTACCTACAAGTTGCACTGCAGAAATTCACCAAAGATCCTTAGACAGTACCTTCCAGATCCATAACCACTTCCATCTAGAAGGACAAGGGCAGCAGATACATAGGAACGTCAGACATTACAAAGATCCTCTTCAAGCCACTCACCGATCTGACTTGGAAACATATCACTGCTCCTTCACTGACAAAGGGTCAAATCCTTGAATTCCCTCCGTAAAGACATTGTGGATCAACCTATAGCACATGGTCTGCTGTGGTTCAAGAAGACAACTCCTTACTACCTTCTCAAGGGCAAAGAGAGATGGGCAATAAATGCTGGCCAGCCAGTGATGCCCATGTCTACGATAGATTTGAAAGTAACAGTGTCAGACAATATTTGGTAAATACCATTTCTCTAATACCACAGATGACTATGAAAATTCCTAGTCAACCAGGAAGCCAGACTAACACCCAAGGATTCAAGACATGATTGAGAATAATATCCTGGTCTGAGAAGCTAGGTTATTACTATATGTTTCAACAGAGCAGCCATCTTCCATGATGGACATCAATAAGATTAAAAAAGGTCCTACAAATGAGGTTATGTGGAAACTAGCTGAGATCACAGGGAAAGCTTCATCTGTACAGGGGGGAGGACAAAATTAAGGGCCCTCCAGATAAGGGATGGGACCAACTATTGAGTTTAATAGGAATGATATCCTCCCCAAAGATAAAAGATCTCTAACTGGGAAATGATTTAGTGAATCAGAATCCAAGGTCTTCATTTCTCAGGTCAAAGCCCAGACAATCTTCCAACTCCAAAGATAACGCTGTCTGGAAAAACAGCCTGAGTTTGTGAAGTCAGAGACAAGAGGAAAGCTGGGGTGTGGTAAATATTATCTGTAAGGAAAAGAGAGGTCCACATTATACACTGTAATGGTTAGGAAAGGTTTCATGTTTGTGATTGAGTACCATATGTGGCTCCTGTTAAAATTTACACAACTTAGTTAGGCATAAGTGCAGTTTGTATCTATTTCTATGATGCAGTAAAGTGCATTTTGTTAACACTCATGAACGTTTCCTCTTCAACCTTCCCAACAGGTTCTTAATCTTCCTTTTTAAACCAAGTCTAAGAGCTGTTGTGACAATGGTTCTAGTCCCACCTGCTCCAGAGGTTTGGGATAACATATTGATCAGAGAAAATATCTAGAAAGAGTTAGTGTAAGTACTCGACTCCGACTTTAATCTGCTAGTGGTTGATGCTGCAGATGTGTGATAGGTTCTAGACTCTCCAGCTAGGGAAACATCCTTCTTGCATCTACCTTGTCAAGCCCTGCTGGTGTTTGATATAATTATCACCTTAACTACCTCTTCTGGTCAACTAATTTCAGGACAGTTGAAATTGGCCAATGACATCTTCTGTTAACCATTTTTTTTTAGATGCAACATTAAACTGAGGTTCCCCCTGCCCTTTCAGATGAACATTAAAAGATCCTATACTTGACTATTTCAGAGATGAGCAGGGGAGGTATCCCAGTGTCCTGGCCCATCATTATCAATCATCACAATAAAGGTTACCTAGTCATGTGTGGTCCATAGGGGTTTGCGGTGTGTAAATTGGCAGCCGTGTTTCCGACATTATCATCGTGACTGTACGTCAAATATTATTGCATTGGCTGTAAGACTTTTGTGAAGTCTGTCATTTGTGAAAAGTGCTATATAATCACTAGCCTGTCTTTCTTTTGATTTCCCCGCTTTCTGTGCATATTTCTTCCTTCCCCTCCCTTCCATTATTAGGTAATCTGCAGAATACACATGTCCTTTTTTTTAAAAAAGTCTCCACCAATATAGACTCTTTCCCGTTAACAGATTATGCCACTCATTTTATTGTAATTATGTTTTCTGTTACAAATACTCTTCCCTCATCTCCTCTTTCTCCCCTCCTTGCCTTTATAAATAAATTATGCCTCACAGCGCCAGGGACGTGGGTTCAATTCCACCGGCAGGCAATTGTCTGTGTGCAGTTTGCTAAATTGCCTGTAGTGTCCAGGGATGTGCAGGCCAGTTGGATTAGTCATAGGAAATGCCAGATAATAGGGTAGGGGGCTGGATGAGATGCTCTTTGGAGGGTCAGTATGGAATCGATGGGGTGATGGCCTGCTTCCATACTGCAGGGGTTCTATGATTCTATTTTCGGAATTGTCTCCATAACTGTTATTCCATTTGGCTTCTTGCAAATGTATCAAAGCTTCTGCTTTCCCATTCTGTTAAGGGCACTGTGTACAAAGCTGTATATGGATGATTTAACTCATTTTAAAAGCAGTCTGTTTTGCTTTACTTTTAACGTGTTTTTTAAAAAAAGTTCATGGGAAATAGGAGCAAGAGTAGGACACAGTCATTTGAAACTGCTCCAGCGCTTAACAGGATAATTACTGACCTTGTACCTCAACTTCACCCTCCCTCACTATCCTTTTATTTCTTGATTTTGATAATATCCAAAAGCTATTCACCTTGATCTTGAATATTCTCAACTACTGAACATCTGCAGCTCTCAGAGTAAAGAATTCCAAAGGTTTGCATGACAAAGTTTTGTTTCCTCTCAGTCCCAAATGGACAGACTCATTATTGAGAGACTCTGACCCATATTGTGGGCTGCCCAGCCCTGGGTAACATCCTCCCAACACAGCCGGTCAAGCCGCTTAAGAATTTTATACATTCAATGTGATTACCTCTCACTTTCTAAACTGCAGGGAAGGTTGGCCCAGTCTACTCAATCTCTCCTCATAGGTCAAGTCTCTCAATCCAGGAACCAGTCGAACGAACCTTCACTGTACTCCCCTGGTGCAAGTATGTTCTTCCTTAGGGAATGAGACCAGAAATGCATGAACTGCTCCAAAAGTATCCTCGCCATTTCTCGGTGTAATTGTAGTAAGCTTCTTTAGTCTCATTCTTTTGTAACAGAAATTACTTCGCAACTTTCCTTCCAACTTGCTTGCTTTAGCTGCATGTCAATATTCAGTGATTCACTTTCAAGGACACTCAAAGTCCATTGGAATTCAAATATTTTCAAGTTTCTCACCAAAAAAAAAACCAATAAATGTTTTTATTCTCCTGTCCTAAAATGCTTCATTCTTAGACCATTCCCTGACTTGCTTTAGTCTGTCTACAGCTTTTCTCCTTTGTTTCATTTCTATTGAGCTTTGCTTCATTTTCCGGGGACACTTTCCTCAGACTACTTTGAAAAGCTTTGCTTCTCCAATAATTTCCCATTTCATTGAGACATTGGCCCCATTCCATGGGAAACCTGTCCCATTGGTATACTGGGTCAAGAAGGAACAGTATCAATGAAAAGAAACTCCCCTTTCCTACTGCAGCTTTTAGGCACAGCCCTTTTAGTGGAGACTAGAAGTAGAGAACATTGTTTCCAAATAACAGGCCTCATGTTTAAGAGAGTGATAGGGAAAATTCTTTCCTCTCAGTGGATCGTGAATCTGTGGAACTCTCTTCCACAGACTGCAGTGGAGGCAGCGTCATTGAATAATTCTGATACTGAGTTAGATACCTTCTTACTATTGAGACAGTCAAAGGGTATAGGGAATAGGCAAGAGAATGGAGTTTGCAATCCAAATAGATCAACCATGCTCTGATCAAATAGAGAGCAGGTTTAAGGACTTACTTTTGCTCCTTTTTCTTTCTTTAAGTTAATTGTTCACTATATCATTTTAATTGCATGACACTGTGAATGTTTGCTATAAATACCATGACTTATGATCCTGCCCCACTAGTCACCAGAAGAAGCAGCACTCTGAAAGCTAGTGCTTCCAAATAAACCTGTTGGACTATAACCTGGTGTTGTGCGATTTTTAAACTTTGTACACCCCATCTTGTTTTATCAGAGACAGCTACAATTGGATTTTCCCTGTCCTTTCCAAATTCCTCTCCAGAAGCCTCGAGATACTATGTACTCTGCAACTGAATGGGTAACACACACTTCAGGACTGAATAAACCGGTAGATCAAAGCAAATCAGGAAAAGCTCCATGAACTGTGATTGATTGGCCTGATAGCATTGCTGCTGCTGGAGTGGAACAAGGCTTTGGTAATTAGTAACCACACGGATGCCAACCAATGTTCGATGATGTACAGTGACATTTCCTTCATTGAACTGTCCTTGGGACCTCTCGTCTCTACTTACTTCGTGTGAAAGGTAGAAGGCAGCGATTCCCAAAGGCCAGAAGCAGCAGAGCATGGAGAAAACGCTAAGGCCTAGATGGTCCCTGGGTGGTATCATCAGAAAGTTGTCCTCACTTTCCGTCTCACTTGAGTAATCACTCTGCACAAAATCAAAGAGCAAGTTAATTGCACACCTCTGTATTGTTTCTTCATTTCAAAACAGAATGGTCAGTTCATAAGGACATCCAGGAACCAGGTAAAGAGTCAATGAACCGTGATTGAATCTCACAAAGGCTGAAAGCTTGCACTTTAACATCAGGACGTATGAAGGAATTCCCAATATCACCAAGTCTCTGTTAATCACATCTGCTAAACGCCAATCTAAATAAACAGAATCCTGTGATGTCGCTTGACAATTGCAAGTCCAGAGCCTAGACCAGTCTTATAGGATCTCTACAGTGTGGAAGCACACCTTTTAGCCCACTGTGTCTGCACTGACCATCTGAAGAGCATCCCACCCAGGTCCATCCCTCTTACACTATCCTTGTAACTGCATTTCCCATGACCAATTTACCTAACCTCGACACTATGGAACAGTTTAGCATGACCAATCTACCTAATCTGCACATCTTTGGACCGTGGGAGGAAACCCACGCAAACTCCACACAGACAGTCGACCGAGAGTGGAATCAAACCTGTGCCCCTGATGCTGTGAGGCAGCAGTCCTAACTACTGTCCTCAACTGAGGCTAAAGCGATTCTTAAAGAACTATGGTTTGTCAATCTTCAAATTTTGCTTTTCCAGGGAGGCAAAATTTGACTCAAGATCCTACAAGTCTTTGCCAATTGAGATAGGTGCACCACTGACGCATTCAGAAAGCAGGTGGAAAAAGATTGTGCCGACTTGAGAAATACGAAAACTCAAATGAGGAGAATAGGAACTATTGTGAATTGTTATGAAAAAAAGAGAGTAGTTTCAGATTTGAAGCATTAGCTTTTTCTCTCCCCAAATATTGCCAGACCTGCTGAGTTGCTCCAACATCGTGTTTGTTTCTGATTTCCAGCTTCTGCATTACTTTGTTTTGATTTAGCTACAAATTCCTTTGAAATTACTCCACTCCCATGCTTTTAACAAAAATGAATCGGTGCCAATAACATTTGACTTTTATTGTTCAGTTTAATTTTCTTCCCATCTTTTGTTCACAGGTTTTCATAACCAAGTCTGACATTTCCTATTGAAGGGAAAAACAGAACAATTGGATTGATCCCAATTTTATCTCCAGAATAAAAATAGTGGAACAGAGAGCCTGCTTAAATCTCACATATTTGAACAACCAATTTAATCAAAGTAGTTAGGATTGGCTATTGGAGGTCAGTTTTCAAATTATTTTCTTCCCCTGCCTTTACTCATGAGGTAACCTAGTTTGATTTGAAATGAACTTTAATGTGAAGTATTTCAACCAATATATAGGTTCTAGGATAACAAGACATAATATGTTTGGTGATTCATTTCACTTATAAATAATTGAACATAGGATTGTTATGAAGATGTGGGTGTCTGTACCTTTAAGAAAGTTAAAAGCTTGCAGAACTACCTGACAGTACCAAGTAATCTTTTGGTCCAGCAGTTCGTGAAGCTGGTTGTCTGGAGACAAAAACAAATTTGAATTAGGTCAATCAGTTGAAGTGAAACCTCCCAAAAAAATACCAAGCTCCAATCAAGTTTGAATTGAGTATATTGACAATATTAAAAGCCAATTACATAATCAAATGCTTTGGAGGTGGGGGCGGGGGAGGGGGGGGGGGAATAAGACTGGGGAAAATTGAACAGTTGGGAGATAACTGCCAAAAAGACCAACAGGCATAGGCTGCTAGTCAGAACTGTCTGAGAGGAACCGGTCTAGAGGAGGAGTTTGCACAGAGAAAGACATCAACACCAACCTGGAGAGCAAATCTACAGAGGAAGATATAAACAGAAGATTCGACCACAGGCTGGTTTTGATATTCGAGTTGTTCAGTAAATCTTAATTAGGGGTTTTACCAGAGTAGTGTTATAGAAGGGAAAGTAAAAGATAGGTTAGAGGAAGTTGTTGTAAATAATGGTTAGTTAATTATTCTCGGTTATACTTTAAGAAATAAAGTTGTTAATTTTTTACTTGAAATAGTTCTTGGCCCCTTGGATTTTCATAGATTACAGCATGGGATAAATCTTTGTGTTGCTGGTTTAAATTGAGGAGAGTTTACCTCAGATTGTAACAGGATAAAAACATTCATCTTAAACACCTTAACCAGCAAAAGTGCTACATGCCCTACCTCCGAGAATTAATGTGTGTTTTTTTTTAAAATAAGGGCTAGAGAAAGATGGTTTTGTCAACCTTTATCACTCTCCAAGATCTCAAAGACAGTAGTGGTCTTCCTGTCTTTTCTTCTTACTATGTACATAAAATATACTCTCTCTCTTGTAGAATTTTATTGTTTTATACATCTCTTCTGGTTGTTTGTAATCCTCTCTCCTATTTTACCATTACCTATTGCTTGAAGGAATTGCCAATGGTCACAAAACGAAGGAACGATTGGTGCTGTTATGATACTGGACATTGATCTAGCTGACTTGCTGTCAACGGTCATATCACCTGGGCATGGAAACCCTTTCAATTCCGTTAGTGGGCAGAGTTGACATGTGATACCCAGAAAATGCTATGCAGGTGGTGTTTGGCATCCTTTAATCCTGGTGGAGACATAGATCACTGTACAGGGGTCTCTTTAGCAAAGAGAATGAAATACAGAATGCCAGTGACCTCTCTTACGTAATAGTGGATGGAAGACTGCGACATGCTGTAAACATCTCCAGTCCCAACTTATAGAAAGAAAGACACAGGCACAGTCATTCTCACTGGCACTGCTGCTCTCACCCATCTCCTATAATTCTATTGTGGCTTTTGCAGGTCGCAGATTTCAGTAAGAACCTCCTGAAGTAGGATGGAAACCCCAAGACAAAGATATTCATTTGCAGAGGGCTCTTTCTCCACCTCCTCCTCTTTACTCTTAAAGCAGCCTGGCCTCTGTTCATTCTCCCGATCCCTGTCATTTCCAAAGGAGAATGGTAACAGCTGAACTCATGCCTGGGAACAAATGGTTTATGTAGAAACCATAAAGTCAGCACAAATTCCTTCAACAAGAGCCAAACCTGGTCACTTGTAAACTTTTGCAGCTTTAAACTTCAGAAAGCTCAAAACATTTGTAGAATGGAAGTCAAACCTAGTGCCGAATCTGTGATGGTCCCCAATTTGTGCTGTGCAAGTGGAGTGGAGGTTACCTTCCTTATAAGTGTCAAACTGTGAGAGTTTAAACTTGAGAGAGTGCGATTCACTGCTGGAGTCACAGTGTTTCCTGTTGGTTAATGCCAAGATCTGCCTGCCTTGTGCATTTACTCAGCCTTTCATTTTGACTTTGTCTCAATGTGGTGTCCAGCAAAACTCACCCAAAAGGTATGTGTGTACCCCATTAGCTGCCTTTCTGATCCTCAAACAACCATGGCATCCAAACAGTGAAGGTTACCCATCCCAATGGGAAACAGCTGAGGCCATCCTTCCAACCAATTATTTCTGCATTATAGTTTAGGCTCTATTGGAAACAAAATTAAAGAAAAAATAAATTGCTATTCTCACAAAGGACATTAAAAAAAAACACTCAGTTGTGGACTGCTTCAGAAATCTTAAACAACTAACATGACTTTGAAACTAAACTGAGTAAAATCTGATTAAGATGTTCATTTCCTGAAAAAGGAGAAAAGAACCGCCTCATGCTGGAAATCAGAAACAAAAACAGAAACTGAGTTTTCCCAGCAATTTCTGTTTTGGTTTCTGTTCATTCCAAAGTTTATGAAGTGATATTATAAATAATGGAAGGGTGTTGGTGGTGTAAAAATGATCTCACTATAGTGGGGCAAATGTGCATCATCCCATTATTTGGGGGAAGAAATGCAGTGCACATTCTATACCCACAACTAAATCAGCTGGGTCAAAGGGCCAAGCAGTGGCAGATGCAGTTTAATTTAGATAAATGCCATTTGTTGCATCTTGGAAGGCCAAACCAGGACAGGACTGACAGTTAATGGTAAGGCCCTGGGGTGTGATGTCGAAAAAAAAGAGACCTTGGTATGTAGTTCCTTTAAATGATTCCCTTCCTGATGTAGGGCTTATGCCCAAAACATCGATTCTCCTGCTCCTCGGATGCTGCCTGACCTGCTATGCTTTTCCAGCACCACCTTAGACTCTGATCTCCAGCAAGTGCTGTCCTCACTTTCTCCTCATTCCTTTAAAGTTGTGTGAAGGCAACATTTGAGATGCTTGCCTGCATTGGTCAGAGTATTGAATGTTGGAGTTGGGATGTCATTTTGTAACTGCACAGGATGTAGGTGAGGCCACTTTTGGAATACCACATACAGCTCTGGTCGCTCTGCTTTAGGAAGAATATCATTAAATTAGAAAGGGTGCAGAAAAGATTTACAAGGATGTTGCTGGGATTGGAAGATTTTAGTTAAGAGAGGCCAGATAGGCTGGGACTTTTTTCCCTGGAGCATAGGAGGTTGAGGGGTGACCCTATAGGGGCTTATAAAATCATGAGGGTGGGGTGAAAAGCCAAGATCTTTTCCTGAGGGTGGGGGAAATTCAAAACTAGAGGGCACAGACTAAAGGTAAAAGGGGAAGGATTTAAAAGGAACCTGTGGGACAGAATTCTCACACACAGGTTGGTTTGTACATGGAATGAATTGAAAAATGTGTTGCTGGAAAAGCGCAGCAGGTCAGGAAGCATCCGAGGAGCAGGAGAATCAATGTTTTGGGCATAAGCTCTTCTTCAGGAATGAGGAAGGTGTGCCAAGCAGGCTAAGATAAAAGATAGGGAGGAGGGACTTGGGGGAGGGGCGTTGACAATGTGGTAGGTGGAAGGAGGTTAAGGTGAGGGTGATAGGCCGGACAGGGGGGCGGGGACGGAGAGGTTGGGAAGAGTGCAGGTCAAGAAGGCCCAAGGACATGCAGGTCCTTGGCCTCCTCCATCACCAGACCATGGCAACATGATGCCTGGAGAAAGAGTGCCTCATCTTCTGCCTAGGAACCCTCTAACTCCAAGGGATGAATGCAGATTTCTCCAGCTTCCTCATTTCCCCTCTCCCCCAACTTATCTCAGTCCCAACCCTCTGACTCAGCACCGCCTTCTTGACCTGCACTCTTCTTCCCGACCTCTCTGCCCCCTCACCCCCTCTCCGGCCTATTACCCTCACCTTAACCTCCTTCCACCTATCACATTCCCAATGCCCCTCCCCCAAGTCCCCCCTCCCTACCTTTTATCTTAGCCTGCTTGGCACACCTTCCTCATTCCTGAAGAAGGGCTTATGCCCGAAACGTCGATTCTCCTATTCCTCGGATGCTGCCTGACCTGCTGCGCTTTTCCAGCGACACATTTTTCAGCTCTGATCTCCAGCATCTGCAGTCCTCACTTTCTCCTTGGAATGAATTGCCAGAGGACGTGATGGGTGCAGGTACAGTTATAACATTTGAAATGCACTTGGACAGGTACGTGGATGGAAGCTTTTAGAGGGATGTGGGCCAAACACAGGCAAATGAGACTAGTTTAGTTTGGGGAACTTGATTGGCATGGACGAGCTAGAGTGAAGGGTCAGTTTTTAGTGTTGTATGACTCTAAGGTTTGTAAAGTCGTGCTCATTTCCAAATCAGAATGTCCCACTTCAGACTGGAGTCTATGCATTAGGCTGGAACTCCCAGCGACGACCAGGAAGATTAAGGGATGATCTCTACTTGAGGAATTTGTAAGAGTACTTCATTTTAAATGTAAAACAAGGCCATTTAATAAGTAAATTCAGAAGGTACTTTGTGATGCAAAACATATTAGAAATCTGGAACCAATGCCCTCAAAATATGATGGATTCTGGGCCAAATTGTATGTTCAGGACTTGAAAGTTTTCTACAAATTTTGTGGGATAAAGGTATTGGTAGATATAGAGCAATGGCAGGTCAATGGAGTTAAGGTGCAGATTGGCCAGGACCTATTACAATGGAGGAAAAGGAGCTGAATGGCTGACCACTATTACTGCGAGACACTATAGGTTAGTGGGACCCTGATTTTGCTGCTGCATCAGGCTGGGATAGATAAAGAGAAGGAGACCCCATTCTGAGATGTCTGCTCCCATTTCCACCTTCTTCCATTTTCAAGGATGTGGGACATCGAATGTTAACAACATTTCACCATTCGGAAATCCCCAACACTACTGGTTTCATTGCAGGTGTGGTGCTTTCTGAGCTCTTGCAATCTCCAAGGGGTTGCTGTTGACTTTGGAAATCTTCTAAAGATGATATGGTTCAGTTCAGGTCAGATGCATTGTGAAACATGTCAGAAACCTATCTAGATTTGGGGTCCTATTTTGCAGGTAAATTTAAAAATGTGTTGACAACTTGACACTTAAAAAAAATTCTACAACATTTAATTAAAGTGTGATTTCATTACTGTGATTGATCATAGGTATTTGTTCGTACAAATGTAAGTGGCCATAAAATTGACCAAAGTGAAGGCATTCAGACTCTTTAGGGTACTTTATCCAGTGGATCAATATTCTTTTGCATTGAACAATATGATTACGACGGTCATGTATTAGTTGAACCAAGTACTTTCTTGCCTTTCATTGACCAGCCAGCCATCTGTTCAGCCTTTGCTCAGTGGAACAGATGGCTGAGTTTTACAACTGACAACTCCGTCATCTTTTCAGCATTTGAAATGTGAAACTCCTGGGATCTGTTTCACTGCATGAAAGGCTTTAATATATTCAGACCCTAGGCTCTTTGCCGACCAGCCTAGGCCATGAAATCACTATGCTTGGTGAAACTTCAAGCCTCACTAATGGGGCCAAGTTTATTTCTGGCTAGACAGTTAATGGGAGGTCTATTTTCCATCCTTTGGGGAAGAATTGCATTTTAAAATGTCAGCCTAAGTGACTTGTGGCTTTCAGAGATCATAGGACCGAGAGATCAGGAGGACAGGCAATGGGCTAATGGTATTATCACTGAACTGTTAACCCAGAGACCCAAATTCCACTCTGGGGACTTGGATTTGAACCCTACCACAGCAGATGGTGGAATTTGAATTCAATAAGGAAATCTGGAATTAAGAATCTAATGGAGGACTGTGAATCTATGGCCGAGTGTTGGAAAAACTCATCTGGTTCACAAAACTGCTATCCTTACCTGGTCTGGCCTACATGTGACTCCAGACCCACAGCAACATGGTTGACTCTTAACCGTCCTCTGGGCAATAAATGTTGGCCTAGCTAGTGACTTGTCCTGTGAATGAATAAAAAGAAATCCTACTGCTCAAGTGATGCTGGCCAATCACAGGCCAACAGCTCTTTATTGTAGGCAAAACTACTGGGGGGAGTAGTGGCAACCACTGCAATTCACTCATCTTAGGGCTCAGAATTGGCAAGGAACCCAGGCCATAAATTAATGAAGGTAAGATGCAGGTGAG
Source organism: Chiloscyllium punctatum (assembly GCF_047496795.1). Taxonomy (NCBI): domain Eukaryota; kingdom Metazoa; phylum Chordata; class Chondrichthyes; order Orectolobiformes; family Hemiscylliidae; genus Chiloscyllium; species Chiloscyllium punctatum. Next base: position 94,470,742 of record NC_092749.1, read on the forward strand.
GAAGGCGGGGGGGGGGGGAGAAAAAGAGGAAAGGAGAAGGGGGTGCCTGAGAGTCACTCCCTCTTCCTGATGCAAGATATGACTGAAAATGAAGACCTTGTTGGGAGCTCATGAGTAAAAACAACTAGCAGTAAAAGGATCAAGCTTAAAAATGGGCATTAACTGCCTCCTTAAGGACTCCAGTGGGTGGTGGTATGGGAAAGCTGTCTACCTATGAGCACTTATGCCTCCCCCCCTCCAACCTGGCACCATCTTACCCAATGAAATGCCCCTCAACCTCCAAATTGTATTGGCTGATGCATTAATGACCCAGTCACCGTACAGGAAACTAAAACCATCGCATCTCTGGACAGCAATGATGACTGAATTATTTGGTTTTAACATAATGGAGATACAGGAAGACATCATTTAGAAGGTGACAGGCTAGTGTTATTATTGCTGGACAATTAATCCAAAGACTTTGTTAATTATCTGGGCACCAGGGTTCAAATCCTGCAGATGGTAGAATTGGAATTCAATTTTTAAAAAGAAAATCTTGGATTAAGAATTTATTGATGACCATGAAATAGTTGTCAATTGTAGGGAAAAAAAAAAAGTGGTTCACTAGTGTCTTTTAGGGAAGAAAATTGCTGTCCCTACCTGGTCTGGCCTACATGTGATTCCAGACCCACAACAATGTGGTCGACTCTTAACTGCCCTCTGCACAATGATGGATAGACAATAAATGCTACGCTAGCCGGTGAAGAGCAAATCCTGTGAATAAGTAAAATTTAATAAGCCTCTTATCCCTATTTTGCCAATCAGACCATGGGCAATCCAAATTTTACTTCCACTTCTCCACTTTAGTCCCATATCTCTCAATGACAAAAATAGATCCCTTCTGAATTGCGCCATTTTGAACTGACCCAGTATGATGCTGGTGGGCTGGGAAAGTTTCAGAATTCCACTTGCCTTTGTGAGGAAATCCTTGCTATCATGAACAGACCAGCTGTAATTTTAAAGTTATGCTCTTCGTTCTTTAATGTCACCAGGAGGAAGTAATTTCTCTCTTTACTGTAACCTGTACTGTAGAAGAATGAAGGGGGGAGTCTTACGGAAACACACAATTTTATAAGGGAATAGATCAGATACGATCAGGGAGGTTGTTTCTACTGGCAGGTGAAACTAGAACGGGGTGGGGGTGGGGGGGGGGGGGGGGGGGGGGGGGTGGTAGTAGCCTCAAAATAAGACAGAGCAGGTTTAGGACTGAGTTGAGGAGGAACTCCTTCAACAAAGGGTTGTGAATCTGTGGAATTCCTTATGCAGTAGGGCTACCTCACTGCATGTTTTTAAGGCAGAGATAGATTTTTGAAGGAGTAAAGGATTTAAGGGTCACAGTGAGCAGGCAGGGAAGTGGAGCTGAGTCCACAAAAAGATCAGCCATGATCTTATTGAATGGCGGAGCAGGGTCAATGTGCCAGAAAGCTTACTCCTGCTCCTAGTTTTTATGTTCTTAATCACCTCAATGAGGTCACCTTTTAATCAATTACAATTACTCAAGAGAATAACAATGTGGTCTACGCAACCTGAAGCCTTTTTAGCTGGTGAATCTGCCTGGGAAGGGCTACAATATTTTCTGAGGTGTGGTGCAGAGAACTGGGTGATTTGAAATAACTTGGGGTAGCCGGTACTAAAGACTACATCTATAAGTCTCACACAAACTATGACACGTGCAGAGCAAAAGAATTGGAGAAATCTCTTTCAGAGTGAAATGAAGGGAGGATAATTGAGGAATTTTGACGGAATAATGCTGATCATGTAAGACTGAAATTTGTCTAAGATCCATAAGCTCAGAGGACGTTGCCCAGCCTGAAGAGCTTTCGATCTGAAGAGAGATTGGACAAACTGGGATTATTTGCCTTGGAGCAGAGGGGACCCAGGGACATCATGATTGAGATGTATGAAATGACGAGGGTCATAGATAGACTAGAAAAGTAAATAAGAGCCTTGATGATCAAGGGCATTGATTTAAAGAAAAGGACAGGATGTTTAGAGGGGATGAAAAGAAAAAAAAACGTGAAGATTTGGAACTCACTGCCCATAAGGGTAGCAGAGGCTGAAACACCCATAACATGTAGGTCGTATTTAGATGCACACTTGCAATGCCAAGACTTTCAAGGCCGTTTGTTTACTGCTGTTGCTCTTGACTGGTACAAACTCAATGGACCTTTTTGTGTACTAGTGACCACTAGGAGTAGGTAATTCCTCTCAGTGACATTGTTTGCTGGATAATTGTTGATTAGAATATCAGAGATTCTTCCCCTGCTTTATCTTTGAAATTGTTAATCTTTTATGTATCTCTTATGCCCATCTGGGAGGATGGACGTGGAATCAGATTATTATTCTGAGCAAACACTGACAAGCTTCACGCACACGCCACTGTCTCTGTACTGGCACAGGGTTTCAGCCTGGATTGTGGGCTCCAGTCTTTGAAGTGCAGGTTGAAGCCATGACCTACTGACTCAGCAAAGACCAACAGCATGGAGATGAAAGCTGATAAAGCTGTAGGAGGAATGGCTACGAAAGGTGTTAAGAAATGAAAAGTTCCAAGTGTTTAAAACAGAGACTCTGCATAACATTGCAAATGGTAACTTCGTCCAAGTAGTCGCAAGAGAAGAGAAGGCATGAAACACACGCCTTCTGGGAACGAAAATAAAATAATGACCTTCACTATGGAGCTACCAATTGGGCTTAATAGACTCCGAAGGAATATATCTCCAAGAATACATGGCACTTATTCCTGAGAGCTAAGAGACACTATACAGAGTGGATTTATGAGGGATGAACAATCATTATCAGACAGCTACTTTGAGCAATAGGTAGTACCAGCCATTTGGGTGGCATGGGGGCTCAATAGTTAGCACTGCTGCTTTACAGCACCAGGGATCCGCATTCGATTCCACCCTTGGGCGACTGTGTGTGGAGTTTGCATATTCTTCTTGTCTCTGCAGGAGTTTCCTTCAGGTGTTCCAGTTTCCTGCCACCATCCAAAGATGTGCAGATTAGGTGGTGTGGCCATGGGAAATTGACCATATAGAGTCCATAGATGTGTAGGATGGTTGGGTTAGCCACGGGAAATTAGGTATTATCGGCATTGGGGAGGTGGGTCTGGGTAGGATGCCCTTCAGAAGGTTGGCGTTGACTTGATGGGCCAAGTGGCCTACTTCCACTTTGTAGGGATTCTATTTCATGCTGCTATAAGGCAGCAACAACACTTATGTTAATTTCTACTAACAGGATTCTGCCAACCACACCAATGACTGTATGAACTGCAATGCTGCTGCAATGTCAGGCCTGTAGGCCATGAAAGCCAACAAACCGCAGACCATATTAAACACATCCCTTTCGCTGTTTCCAATAGGTAGAGTGCTAACTACAAATCAACCAGCCTATGGTTGCAAAACTCAGAATATAATTTATTATGTTGAATGTGATTTTGTGGTTGGACAGCACTTGGTGAACAATTCTTAATGCGCTGCCAGCTAAACTTATAACTAATTTAAAACTACCTGGCTGACTTGCAAAGTAGCTCACATACTCTTGTTAGCATCAGTATATATTCATGTGGAAGACTCTGCAAGTTAAAGAATAGGTACAGGGATTGCACATGACATATACAGGTATTGCACCGGTTTTGAATTCAACAAGTGTCTGGGGAGACTAGGTCCCTGGTGATTTCTAGAAAAGAATGCCAATTGGTTTCTGAGAAGTAGAAATTGTTGCAGGATGAAAAGATTTGCTATGCTGCCACTTTTTCAGCAATACTCATTATCAGTGAATTAATGGACACTGCACAGACACAAGAAGCTGAAGGAGATGGGAAATGGGAAGCAGACACAGGCAGTTGTAGATCTACCAGTTCTACCTTAAATCCCATAAAATGCATTGACTATCTGAATGAACAAGACAATAATAACAACCTGGTAAACAGTAGTCAGCATGGGAAGATGCTGGTTGGTTTACATGTCAAATTCTTGATGAGTAATAACTTTAGTGTAGCTGAACTCAATGTCAAAAACTAATTGGATAATAAGAACACCAGACACTTTAATGAGTCAGGGATAGCAATGGGAATAGATTGCAATAGATCGAAGGCAGACCTAAAAGGAAACTGGGATTGATGCAGTCAGAAAAGAAATTGTAACTGATCAAAAACTGTTGCCATTAACTTAATGCTCAACACAGACAGTGAAACCAATAGCATAGTTGGATAGTCAATGCAGCAGAGGAGACTAATGTTGTCATGGGACACTTCAGAATCCCAGACAGACTGTTGTTGGAAGTTCCCAGAAACTGGAAATTCTGCTGGGCAATTCTCCTGCACTCATATGCCCCTGAAATAATTCATCAAAAGGCAGAGAACAGGGAGAGTCTGGTTTCCACCGAGTTACCTGGGACCAATAAAATCTTCTGGTGAAATATTAAGACCAATTTATAGCACCACCTACAGCTTCCCTGAACCCTTGCATCCTGCAGATTTCTGACAACAACCCTGTCCTGATTAGATCCCTCAACCCAACCCAATGAGATTCCATCCTCTTGACAGAAACCTCAGCACTAACTCCACATTTTCCCTCAAGCCTCAACATCACCCCAATCCTCTACCATCTCTGACCCGGACGTAGCGACACTCACTTGGCATACCCACAGCGTACCATCACTTACCTGGCACCCTAACCCCACACTTGCCTTAAACATTTACCCTTTTACAGCAGTCTGCTGGATATTGAAATCTCAACTTGGCACAGTCTGTTGTAAAAAAAGGGATCTGGCTCGACATTCCATAGTTTCCCCTGTAGTGCAGGATAACCATGTCCAGCTACACACTGCATTCTTAAAAGGAGCCAGGATCACCACTCCTAGATTGGAAGAGGAAGCTCATTACTAAAGAGCAGAGTAGCAACCAGATTCCAATATCTGGGCTATTATTGCCACCACAGTAGATTGGCTTCCCCTATCTCCAATCATCAAACACAGCTCTAGGTGGACTGCACATTGAGAACTGGATCCAGTTCTGATCACAGAAACAAGGGAGACATTTAAATGGTGAAGGCAGCACATTGACGAGCTATGGGGCAGATAGCTCAGACACTAGATTATGAGGCAGACCGGAAATCATTGGCTTATTTGCCTGGAGAGGTGGTGTCTGAGAAGAATAGATTAGAGTCATGGGGGTGGAAAGTGTAAATTATTCCCAATATTAATTTAAAGCAATACATGGGTTCAGGTTAGTAAAAAAAAAACGCATATTTAAGACAGACCATTATTTATGAAGAGTGATCAATGCCTGGAATATGTTCAGACAGAGCAGTGGAAAATTCTCATTATTTAAACAGATACTGGAGGTGGAAAAGGTGGATAATTTTATACAGATGTGGATATGCACACATCATACTCATATCTGCATGCGTACAGAGACATACATGTCCTTTGAAAGGAGCTACCCAATTAGTTCCACTCTCCTGCTCTTTCCTCACAGCCCAAGTACATTCCATTCTTAACTAAACATCCAATTCATTTTTGAAATTTATTGTGGAATCTATTTTCACCAGTTTTTCCAACGAGTTTGTTCCAGTTCTTGATTTTTCAATCTGCGAAAAATAGTCTCACCTTGCCTCTAGTTATTTGTTCAACAACCTTAAATCTCTGTTCTCTGGTTAGATGGTTGAAGGTATTTGAGGTTAAATGGTTAAATTGCCTCATTTAAATTCAGAAAGCTACAAAGTTTTTCAGGGAGTGACACTGTTAACATAACTTCTTCCTACAATCAACTCCCACACAGTAATTACTGGCAATCTGATTCATATCACAGACCTGTGTTTGCTTTCACTTTCATCAAAAAAAAGAATTTAATGTGAGAACCGAAAGGTAATTCTATGACTTCAATAATAGAACAGTTCATCAATCTGGTCTTGATGACAATGACTCCATTTTTGACTGAGTTTAGTTTAATAGGGAAAGGCTGGAGGGAGCCCTGACATGACTTGTAAATGTGGCTCTGGTTCAGTGAGCTGAATTCTTACTCTTGAGCCAAAAGGTTGCAGGTTCAATTCCTATGGCAGAAACTTGAGCAGATGATCTAGACTAACACCCCAGTGTAGTAGATTTGTGGTACTGGTCAGTGGGTGTTGTCTTATGGATGGAACATTAAACTGAGTCCTCTCTGCACTTTTACATGGACAGAATAGATCTAATGAAGTACAATGAAGTTCTCTTCAGGTTTCCTGGGCAATGCTTATCCCTTGACCTAACGCACATGATCTGGTTCTTATCCTACAGCTGTTTGAGAGAACTGTTTAGGACTGCCATGTTCCCCTGTATTGTGAAATTGATGCCACTTCAAAAGCACTTAATGGGGTGTAAAACTCTGCGGGAATGTCCTGAGGTGGTCAAAAGTGTGATTTCATTGAAATGTTATGGTGCAAAAAGAGGCTATTAGGACCATCATCCCTGCACTGGCTCTCCCAATGAGAAGCAGGAATTAGTGCCATTCTCCTGCCTTTTTCCTGTACCTTTACACATTGTTTCTCGTGTAAATAAATAGAATGCCCTCTTGAATGGCACAACTAGATTGGCGTCACCGCACTTTCAGGCAGTGCATTCCAGACCTGAACAATTCATAGTTATTTGTTTAATGACCTTAAATTTCTGTTATCTGCTTACAAGGTTAAGGATATTTTCTGGAGGTTAAATGGATAAATTGTCTCATCATATCACCTTTACTTCTTTTTCAAATCACTAAATATGTGCCTTTTCATTCTTGATCTTTTATAAATCAAGAACCAGGCAGTAGAGTTGCTCAGTGGTTAGCATTGCTGCCTCATAGCACCAGGAACATGGGTTTGATTCCACCCTCAGGTGACAGTCTGTGTTGAGTTTGCACATTCTCCCTGTATCAGTGTGGCATTCCTTCAGGTACTCCAATGTTCTCCCAGTCCAAAGATGTGCAGATTAGGTGGAATGGCCATGGGCTGGATCTGGCTGAGAAGCACTTCAGAGGGTCAGTGCAGACTTGATGGGTTGAATGGCCTCGATCTACATTGTACAGAATCTAGGATTCTTAGTTTCTCCCTATCCTCCCTCTCTTTCCAGCCACCTCACAATTTAGAAAATTTCTACCACGTTGCTAAGCCTTCTTTTCACCCAGGAGGACAACCCCAAATTCTTCGATCTACATTCATAACTGAATGTTTTTATCGCCGGAACCATTCTTATAAATATTGTCTGCACTCTCACACATCCTTCTTCTAGTATGGCACCGAAAACTGTGCACAATACTCAATCTGAAGTCTAGCCAATGTCTTAAACAGTTTTGGCCTAACTTCCTTGCATTTGCAACTTCTGTCCATGTTAATAAAGCCCAGGATGCTTTATGCTTATTAACTGCTCTCTCCACCTGTCTGGCCACCCTCAAATGATCTGTGCACATATACACTTTGATCCAACAGTGCAGCCTTTCTTGTTGGACTAGACACATACTGCTCTAGGAAACTCTTGTACCCAATTAAGGAACATTTTCCCTTTACTGCTCTTCACCAGTACCCTTGGTTAGGTAATTGAAAATCACTCATTAAAACTAATCGCGCATCCAATTGGTTTGAACAACTTGTACCCAAAAATATTTGACACGCAGTCCTGCCTCTACTTGATCCAGGTCCCTGTTATCACCAAAACATCAGACTCCCAACATGGTGATCTGCATGTATAAATTCCCCAATCCTAGTAACGCTAAACTATACTCCATGAATTCACACACATGCACACTAACGTTGATTTAGAGGGTATAAATGCAAGTTGTTTTTTTAAAAAAAAAAATAGTTCCTAAAACCCCTTTCATTATTCCCTCAGTGAAAGTGGGAAAGTGTACACTGAAATCTGCTCAGTGAACACAACCTTCAGTACATATTGGATTGTTGCCAATTTTTACAACACTGTCAAGGGCCTTCCCAGCTTCTGGCTCTGTAGCGGTGAGATCTCTGTCCTCTACTTATCCAGCCCATCTCTGACTCCCTTCACTTCACTGTCTATTAAGCATTCAGCAGCTCAAACCCAGGATCCAGAGTTTGAGGTAACAATTTGAAAAATGTTTCCTACCTCCAGTTCTTGGAAGTCATCCTCATCGTCCACATCGTAAGACAGGGTTTGGACTTTATGGTCATCAGCTGATAGATCGATGAATTGGCTGTCTCCAAAATCCAGCCCATCCTTTGTGGGGGATCTGCTTTCAATGAAAGTTGTTTCACAGCAATCTGAACTATTGCTCTCACTCCAGGGTCTCAGCATGCTCTCAGAGTACAAAATGATATTGGGTCGGTACTGGGCCTCAACGGTGTGCTGCAAGGTGCTGGGGTTGAGGACTTGGTGCTGGCCAGAGTCATTCCTGCTCCTCTCAATGTAGTTGTGAGATGGGAAACTCCCCAGTGTGTGTTCCTGGTATTGAGGAGCTGAGTAAACGGATCCCAATCTATCCTTGCCATCTATCGCCAAGTCTTTGGTGTTGATTAGACCATTCCTCTTCCCAGTCTCATTGGCTGCTTTATGACTCATACTCTTGCTTTGCTCCACAGGATTCTCCATTTTTTTGTGTCACCTCTTGATTGCTTTGACTTCCCAATGCTATCCAAGAGGAAAAGTTATTTAAGTGGCACCTGCATTCCTCCTCTAGATCTTCCTCCTGATGAAAGAACAGAATTTTTTTTTGCTCATTACTTCAAAACCAAGTTAAGACTCTCCATAGATTTCTCAGAGTTACTAGGCCCTCAATCCCCTCCCTCTGCAAAATTTCTCAATTTTCAGGTCTCAAATCAACAACTCACTTCTATTAAAACAAGGCCTTAATGCAAAAAAAAAGGCATGAAGGTGCTTCAAAAGGCGCATTATTGAGCATAGTTTGAGGCTGAGACACAGAACGAGGTATTAGGACAGATGACCAAAAGCTCGGCTAAATAATTAGGTTTGAGGGAACATTTTAAAAGAGAAAAAGAAGAGGCAGATGGCAAACAGAAAGGGCATTCAAAATCTACCAATGGTAGAGGTGGTGGAAGTGAGGGGTTTGCATAAAAGGCTGCATGATCATGTGGTCACTGGAGGCTGTAGTGAGGCTTGAAGCAATAGGAAGACTTTAAAGCAATGTTAGTGCTGGAAACCATGTAAGGGTATTGGGGAATTGGAATCTGGTGCAATTGGACACAGGCAACAGTATTTTGAATATCTTCAATTTTAGTCTTCAAAATCATGGGAACTTAGGCTTGTTGAATTTTGCCCTGTTGATTTATCACCCTATCAGTGCACACTTTGGAGATCATGAATTAGGCCAGGCCTTTGTTTTTTTACCCTTCCACCCCCCCCACCCCCCACCATTGTGGGTAGTTCTGGTTTGCAGAAGAGCAAATCAGTATCACAGTGGAGGCCTCAAACAGGTATTAGGCCTGTTATTTGCATGTGGTAAAGAGTCTCAACTAATAGACAGCTTTTTCAATTTAGTAATATGATAGATGGTGCACTTTTACTGTGCACTTCCTGGCTACCATATTGAAAGTTTCAGTCACTTTGCAAAAATACATGCACTGAGTGATCAATTTCCTATGTCATTTTTCTTTATATTTTATTTTACAATTAATATGAAGGTCACTATTTTATTGCCAGGGAGCTGCTTTACCATCATGTCACAACCACTGGTTGAAACTGGGCTAGTTCACATCACCAATCCTTACTTGTGGATTTAAAAAAAAATCAACCTGCATTGACGAGTTATGACACACCTCTCGGGCAGAGGGGATGAGAACCCAGGCCTTCTGGTTCAGAGGTTGGGACGAGAGCCCTTTGAAATAAAGTTCGACAGAAATTAACTCAGATCAGTGGATTCAGAGTATACAGTGCTTACCTTTGCACCATTGAATGCACCAGTGGGTAACATCTAGTGTATAGATATTTTAAACCAACCAATTCAAAAGCATTAGGACACATGGCTAGAGGAGACAGGATTTGAACTCTGGCCTCCTAGCTCAGAGAAAGGGACAACACGATTATCCCTTTATTTTTAACTAACTTGTTCAGATAGATTATGACACACCTCTGGGGCAGCAAGAATTTGAATCCAGAATCTTCTGATGAGGAGGTAGGGAATATTACCATATCTAGGAGTCAGTCTATTATTTACCATCGTCTAATTATCAATCATAATGTCTCAACTAGAGGCAATTGTCTTATATAACAAAGCATAACTAATTGCATGATACGATTGGGTATAACATTAACATTAATTAGTTAGGAAGAATTACAGCGAGAAGGCAGGATGACATGTTTGTTTCCTCAAGATTTTGTGCAAGGCTGCTTACTTTTCACCTAGAGACTCTGACAGGGCATCAGACTAGAGTGGAGCTCAAAACAGCTCAGCATTAGCTCTTTCAGAATGATTACCTGATACAAAAATGACTGTTCCTCACTAGTAGTCTAGATATTACACACAGGAGCTTGAATTGGCCAAGCCAACTGGTGTTCTGCATCATGTACTTTTGGACATATTGAACTTATAATACCTACATATGCTTTGTGAAGGAGAACTTTGACAGCCAAAGGATGACTGTAGACATCAGTTCAGTGGATCAGTAATGAGACTTGTGGGCCAGGGGGTAGCTGAGAATGCAATAGCTTGATGAAGGGGAGGGTGAAAGTGATGGGAGGATGGAGCGGATAGGTGGGAAGGAAGATGGATAGGTCAACAGGGTGGTACTGAGTTGGAAGCTTGGGACTGGGATAAGGTGGGGGGAGGGGAAATGAGGAAACTGGTGAAATCCATGGGGTTGGAGGGTCCCAAAGCAGAAGATGAGGCATTCTTCCTCCAGGTGTTGGGTGGTTAGGGTTTGGCAATGGAGGCGGCCCAGGACCTGCATGTGGGAGGGGGAGTTGAAAGACCTTTCAAAGACCTCAAGAACCACTGCATGACCAACCAGTACAGCCTGGCAATGAAAAGCAAGAGCAGAAACCTGACAAAAAAAAGTGACATTACTTGATTATGGCTTTCTGTAGCAACCAATTTGATGTTAGATGCAAGGTCACCCACTATGTTAAAAGGAATGGAACCCTTTGTGATTTCAGCCCATCTCCCCTCTATGCCATATGCTTGCTTTCAAACCCTGTAGGAGTCACTAAGAATTTCCTTGCCCTGTGTTACAATGCTGGACCAACACTGTCACATAATAGGATGAGTACCAGGGATGAGTAATGTTTACTTTTAAAAATGTGCAAGAACCAGGAACTTACTAAGAGAATAAAGCCACATGATTCCATGGATTTGAACAACAGTAAACTTTACTACACAATATTGCAACAGTGCTATAAACCTACAATATATTGTATTTTCCAACTCCTTCAGATTAACAAGGCAAATGAATAATGGACTGTCATTGAGCTCCTCAGTCCAGAACAAATAACAAATCTGATCAAGACGGAAATGTTTATGACACAATGGATGATCAAATCTCATTAAGCCTGACAGGGGATGAAAATCCTCTACTTTTTTTGAATACGCCTTGAAAATCTCTCTCAAGAGCCTTCCATCATTACTGCTCTCAGTCTAGTTGATCACTGCCCCTTCCTGGGCCTCCACTCCCCTGGACTCAAACTGCATCCCAGCACTCATTCATAACCATAACTCCACTAAACTAAAACTGCCTCCAGCGTATTCCACTCAGAGATTCATTCTTGCTCTGTGGTATCTATCAAGTACAGCCTGTGAATTTTCAATTCACACACACTAATCTACACTGAAGTCTTAATGCTTGTAGGCTTCTTACAAGTCCATCTTTACTCCCCCAAAAGAGATTAGTTGGCACTGACACTTGACCCCAGCATTTATCCCATTGTTAGAATTTGCTCTAGAACTCTTACAGCTTAAAGCCATCCAACTGCACTGGACTCCTTCTCATGACCCCTACACGGGATCTGTATAGTTCAGCTCCCTTCCCAACAGAGCAGCTACACAGCACCATTTTGAAACACTAAGTCAGCCTTGCTCCCTGAATTACGTCCTCACCTCCCTGCCTGGAACCTTTCAACTCCTTTTCAGTGAACAATTTCCTGGTGTACCCAATCAAACAGCTTGCTATAGACCCTGCTCCTACTTCCGGGCAGAATTGCATGTGGAGAACATTTAGTGCCTCCCCAAGTCTGGTCATTCACACAGTTGAGACCATGTTAAACTCCTATAAAGCAATAATTTAGATTAGATTCCCTACAGTATGGAAACAGGCCCTTCAGCCCAACAAGTCCACACCGACCCTCCGAAGAGAAACCCACCCACACTGATTGCCCTCTGACTAATGCACCGAACACTCTGGGCAATTTAGAATGGCCAATTCACCTGGCCTGCACATGTTTGGACTGTGGAAGGAAAACAATGCATCCTGAGGAAACCCACGCAGACCACTAGGAGAATGTGCAAACTCCACACGGACAGTCACCCAAGGCTGGAACTGAACCTCTATCCCTGGCGCTGTGAGGCAGCAGTGTTAACCACTGAGCCATCTATGCCATGCCATGGCTGCAGCTGAGAACTGTAACCAATTCTGGGCGCCACACCTCAGGAAATATGCAAAGCTTTTGCAGAAATTTATTAGAATGCTCCATTGCTGAGGAAATTACATTTATATACATTGACTAAAGCTGCAATAGTCACTCTAAAGGCAAAAAAAAATTGAGATGAATTAATTGGTGGTGTTTGAAACCATCATGGGCTTAGACAGGGCAAATGAAGAAAATCCATCTCCAATGGCTGTTGGATTAACAACCAGAGGACACTCATCGAAAAGGTGACTAGTAAAAGTAAAAAACAATGACAGCAAACAAATCTTTTATGTAACAACCAGTCAACATGAGAAGTATACTAACAGAGAGAATGGTGGAAAGAGATTTCAATGGCAGTCTTCAAAAGGGAAAAGGATATCACAAGAGAGGAAAAAGTGTGGAGGAGAGATCAGGGAATGGGACACCCTGAATTGCCCTTTGAAATAGCTGGTGCAGACTTGATGGGCTGAATGGCCTCCTCCTGTGCTATTCTACGTGGTGATACACTCAGTTTAAAGCCTGGAATCACTGGTGAGACTTGCCTGGGACATTAGGAATGGACAACAGGAAATACGCAAGTAAAAGGAGGGGAGGCAATATAAAAGGATGGAGAGAATGCTTATAGGAATGGTAGACAGAACGGCAAGGGAAGGGACTGAGGAAAAAAAAAACTTGAAGGGGAGGCAGAGACAGGAGGCGAATACAAAAAAGGAGAAAGCAAGGGAAAAACAAATATTGACCTTGGACAATAATGGGAAGGAGAGGATAAAATAGTCAGGGTGGAGGGTATGTGAAGGTATGATGCCTGGCAGAATGAAAAGGGTACTGGGGAGGGCACTAGGGAAAGGAATGGAGTATAGGCTAGGGCAAAGGAGAGGAAGGGAGCAGAAATTAAGGGAAGGGGCTTTGCAGCAGTTGAACTAGAAATAATATTGAAGGTCTCTATCTGAAACAGTGACCTACCTTCCAACGACAGATACTGGATTTACCTACTGCACACTTCCAGTATTTTCTATTTTTACATCTTAATCACAGCCATTGTCATCGTCAATTGTGTTCTGACTTGATTATAAATAGAGGCAATGTGAAAAAGCCATAAATCGAGAATGGTTTATGCTACCAGTCAGAAAAACCTTGTAACTCAACTGGCAAATTAGCTGTTCTTGGACAAAATGAATGATATCACTCAGTACATATGCTCTGTATACAAACACTGACATTGTCCTGTTTGTATAAAAACAATTGACACAGTCTATGAAATGCTATTGTTAGACTTTTGAATGAATTCATTCTTAAGATGTGAAGAGTGTTACTGGCAGGGTCGCTACTTCTTGGCCAGCCCTTGTTATTTTGGAAAAGCGAGGGGGAGGACTCTTTGTTCAGCCACTGCTGTAGCATTTGGACACAGAGTGGTTTGTGCGGGCACTCCATGGGCACCAGTTGCACTAGTGTGGGACTGGAGTCACCTATCAGCCAGACTATTAAGGTCAAAAGATTTCCTTCCCTGCAGGACAGTGAACCAGTTGGGTGTTTACAACAATCCTAGAGCTTCATGATCATTTTAACCAGTGTTTTAAAAAAAAAAACTTTGAAAAACAAATGTAATTCAAATTTTCAAGCCTCAGTGGTACGGTTTGAACTGACATTAGCTTGATTATTCATCCAGTGAGTTTCTGCATCACTGTTCTCCCACTGATGTAATTACAAAAATACTTTATCAGTTAAATTGCTTTCTCTTCTCAGGCGACCAGCATTTCCAATGTTTCTATTTCATTGGGGACAAAGGTAGAAACCCCAACTAATAATGCCTCAAATGGTAAACAATGTTTGAAAAGCTAATTACAACTTCAAGCCTTCCCTTAAATCTCCAGTTAAATGCCTAAACTGTCGTAAAAACAGAGAGTTAATTGATTTATTTATTGCTGATCCTTAACTGCCCTGGGAGGTGTTGGTGATGGGCTGCCTTCTTGTACTTCCCGTGTCCATGTGGTGAAGGAACACCCACTGTGTCATTAGGAAAGGAGTTCTAGGATTTTGACCCAGTGACGAACAGCAATAGATTTCCTTGTTTACAACCGTTCTTCCCAAGACCACAAGAAACTACACAGTTGTGAACACAGCAGCCTTCCATCCATTGACTCCATCTATGCTTCCCACTTTGGGAAAGCAATCAACATAATCAAAGACCTCTCCCCATCTCAGTTATACTCCCTTCCATCCTATTCCATTGGGCAGAAGACAAAGGTTTTATATTCGTATAAATAGATTCAAGAACAGCTTCTTCCCCACTGTTATTAGGCTTCTGAATGGACTTCTCAAAAGTTTAAATTTGATGTTGATCTCATTATTTGTACACCTTCTGTGCAGCTGTAACATTGTATTCTTTGCTCTATTGTATTACTCTGGAACTTTATATGGTGTGATCGGCCTGTACTGTACACAAAACAAAACTTTTCACTGTACCTAGGTACATGTGACAATAATAAATCAAACCAAAAACCAAGTCGATTGTGTGTAGCCTGGAGAGGAACTTGCAGGTGGTGACATTTACACGTATCTGCTGTTCTTGTCCTAAGTGGACGAGGTTGCATATTTGGATGATACGGTTTAAAAAAAAACCTCGGTGAATTGTCACAGTGCATCTTATAGACGGTACACACTCGGGGTGTAGTGATGCAGGGAACGAATGTTCAACATGGTCCATGGGTTGGAAATCAAGCAGGCAGCTTTGTCCTGAATGGTGTCAAGTGTCAATGTTGTTGGAACTGCACTCATCCAGGCAAGTGGGGTGTATTTCATCACACTCCTGACCCGTGCCTTGTGGATAGTGACTAGGATTTGAGGAGTTAGGACCTGCAGTAGTCCGTATTAAACTGAACTGGTACAGTTCAGTTTCTTGCCAGCCATAACCCTCGGGATGTTAATAGGACAGGATTTAGTGATGGTCAGTTTATTGAACGCTAAGGGACAACAGTTGGGAGTGGCATGCATATTGCTTGCCACTTGTTTGCCCAAGCCTGAATATTGCCCTGGTCTTGCTGCTTCAGTATCGGAGGAACCACGAATAGTGCCGAACATTGTGCAAAAATCCCTACTTCTGACCTTATGATAGAAAGAAGGTGATTGATGAAGCAGCTGAAGATGGTTGGGCAAAGTCAGGAAGAGAGTTCAAGTTTTGCTGTCCATAGATGCTGTCTGACATAAATATTGTCAGCACCTCCTCTCTACATTTGATTCCAGAATCTGAAGTGTTTTACTATTATATTAGTTGAGACCTATTTATGACCAGGCTAGTATGGGAGCGAGCTGGGATTGGCCAGGTCCCAATCAGTGTACCAGGAGCAAGTTAGTCAAACAATAGCTCTGCTCTTGAACCGGAATCAATGGCTGTATGGGCCATAGCTTCCTTTGTGTGGCCCACAGGACTTCAAAACCATTTTGATTCCAGCTCACCTTTCCAGTTGGTTCAAATGCAGTTGGGTCCTTTGTAAAAAAAAACTAGTGCAGGTAAGTGGAGATAATGAAGCAAGTTGGCCTCATTTTACTCAGGAGAAAGGATCCATGACTGTTGAATATTTGCTAGGCCCCCTTAAATCCTGCCACTGACTGGAAAGCTGTCAGGAACACTTACACATGTGATTCGTAGCCATTGGCAAATGCTCAAATCGTTTCTTGTGACTCTTTTAGTCAGGGGAAGGATTTTTTTTTTCCTTAAAATATAAATGGTTGCATGTTGCCAGGGTTGGAGGATTTGAGCAATAGAGAGATGTTAAATAAGCTATGGCTGCTTTCCCAAGAGCGTCAGAGGCTGAGGAGTGAGGACCTTATACAGGTTTATAAAATCATGAGGGGCATGGGTAGGATAAATAGACAAAGTTTTTTCCCTGGGGTGGGGGGAGTTCAGAACGAGGGGGCATAGGTTTAGGGTGAGAGGGGAAAGAAATAAGAAGTGACCTAAGGGGCAACTTTTTCCACGCAGAGAGTGATGTATGTATGAAATGGGCTGCCAGAGGAAGTGGTGGAGGCTGGTACAATAACAACATTAAAAGGGCATGGGCCAGGTGCTGGCAGGTGGGACTAGATTGGGTTGGGATATCTAGTCAGCATGGGTGAGTTGGACTGAAGGGTCTGTTTCCGTGCTGTACATCTCTATGACTATCTACAGAGGGGATCTGAAATCGGTCTCACTCACCTTTGAACATAGTTGAAAATCCAGGTAGAGAATTGCAAATGCAAAATTGGATCCTCAGAAAAGAAACTCATCTCCATCTTAAAAGGGAGACTTCTCAATTCTCAAACTAAGTCGCCAGATTCCCACACGAAAGGAGTAATTTTTTTTGCCACCTATCCTGGGAAGCTCCCTCAGCATCCTTTAATAAAATCTCCTCCCATTATTTGAAATGGAGCATGGGGCCAGTTCACTCAATCTTTGACTAATGCACTAAGAACTAATCTAGGAGTCAACCCACACAACCTTCTCTGAACAGCCTCCCATGCAAGTATATTATGCCTTAAATCAGGTGTAAAATTGTATACAAATATTTTAGCTGTGGTCTCACCAACATTCGAAACCATGCCAGCAAGTCTTGTCACTTGTTAAACTCTGCTCCCCCATGTAATAAAGACAAAATGTTTCTCCTGAGTTACTTGTACCACCTGCATTCTAACCTTTTGTGCAGACATCCAGTTGCTTCTGTGCTACAGCATTTTGCAGTCTCTAGGTAAAAACAAGGATTGCACATGCTGGAAACCAGTCAAGGGGTAGAAATGTTGCAGTGCAGCATCGTGCTAGGTCAGTGTTATGTCCGCCCCACATGCTTCAAGCAGAAAGTCACACTGGAAGGTCTAAGGGGAGTAGTGCTCAGTAAAGTCCAGGTAGACACCCTTCAGGCAGTGAGTCTCAGCACAGTAACTAGAAGGCAACCTCTGATACTAAACCAGGGGCTTGGATGCAAATCAGTCCTGCATCAGTGTTCGGTTCCTCCCAGTCTAGGGGTAAGGAGCTGAATGGTGGGTATCAGAGCTGGTTCTCTCACTCGTATTGTGGGCCTGGAACGTGATAAAAGAGAGAGATTGAGTGAGATAAACGTGGTTGACAGTTCTTGGTGCTGGTGTAGGAAAAAAATGAGGACTGCAGATGCTGGAGATCAGAGCTGAAAATGTGTTGCTGGAAAAGCACAGGTCAGGCAGCATCCAAGCAGCAGGGGAATTGACGTTTCGGGCAGGAGCCCTTCTTCAGGAAGGGTGTAGGAAGTGAGTGATCAGACTGTGCAGAGGGCATGCAGGGTGAGTAAGGTGGGATGTTGAGTGGGCATGAGTGGAGAAGTTGCTGTCTGTTATAGCGAGAGGTAGAACATTAGCCTTGATGGGAGGTGGATGTACTAGTAAAGACAGAGTGACTGAGGTAGCAGAGAAAAGACGGCAGCACTTACTCTGGTGGAGCAGAGCAAGTCACTGTGGAGACTGCACAGTGGGAACCTCAGACCAAGCCGGCATAGTTTGTGGTCTTGGCCTCCAATGGCCTTGATCGGCTGCGCAATGACCTTTTGAATATGGTGCCAGTGCCAGGGATCCTGGGTAATCCCAGCAGTGGCTAGTACTTCTCCCCACTCTCATTTAAATATCACTAAATAATGCAAAACAAAAATCACAACAAAATGATATTTGTAAGATGATACCCATATTGAATTAATTTCAATCTGCAAGTAATGTAATCTAAAAGATAGCCCCAAATTATACCAATCAATTTTTTTTGCCACTTCACTTATATAATCTTTATCAGTAAGCAAATTCTTCAGGTCCTCTTCACAACTTGATTGCCAAATTGCACAACTTTTTACAGCACTCCCTGAGCTTCTAAAAGTGATGCACCGTTCTTTATCTTCCAGGTAACTTCAAAGAGATCTGAAAGGATTTCTCTCATTATTCCCCATCTATTGAGGGTTTTTGAGTCAAGCTGTGGCTGTTCAGGAACACGAGGCAACAATTTAAACCTAATTGACTTCCTTACATTTGCCACAGCCTCCTTCAGTGTTTTTCCTCTCCCTTTATCTCAACTACTCCTTGCCCTCCCTCTCTCACCCTTACCTTCCTTCATCATTTCTCGCCCCCTCCCTACCTCTCCATGTCCCTCCATCACCTCCACCCTGTCACATCTCCACGTGCATCTCAGCGCTGGGTCTCTATTCAGATGAACGACTAGCAGTTGGTTGCCTGCAGTGACTCATTGGCAACACAAGAAAGAGAAAGGGGCCCTTACATATTGCCAACTGGAGAGGGACAACATTACAGTAAGGACAAAGACATCCACCTGACCACCAGAAGTTCAAGACTTGCACAGACCTGGGTTTGCATTCAGTTCATGTAGCACACCTTGACCTCCCTCAGCAAAACAGGATTGAAACTCAATGCTTTGATCCATCATTTCAGAATCATGGAATTGTTACAGTTAAATAGAAAGGCCATTTAGCCAACTGTGGCTAAGCAGGCTCTCAGCATTTTAACTTGGTGCCATCTCCTGACTTTTCCCAATAACCTGGTAGATTGTTTTTATTTAAACAATCTAGTGGCCTCTTAAGTGCCTCAGTTAAACCTGCCGCCTTCGCAATGTCAGGCAGTGCATTCCAGGCCTGATTATTCATTGCATTAAAAACAATGTTTCTCACTACATATTTGCTTCTTTGGCAAAACATTTTAAAACTGTGGCAAATGAAAACCAGAAGAACTACTGGTGCTATAAAATCAGAAGCAAAAATAAAATTGAGGCAGGGTCACCGGACCCGAAATGTTAACTTTGATTTTTCTTCACAGATGCTGCCAGACCTGCTTAGCCTTTCCAGCAACTTCTGTTTTTTGTTAAAACCGTGCCCTCTGGCTCTTGATCATTTTTGGAGCAGGCAAGTTTCTCTCTAGCTACTCTGTCCAGAGCCCTCGTGATTTCTATCAAATCTCTCAGTATTCTTGTGAAAAACTCTCTCAAATCTTTCATCATAACTGAAGTGCTTCATTCTTGGTACCATTCTTATACAACCCTTTTGCATTCTCGTCAATGTATTCACATTCTTTCCATTGTATAGTGCCAGAGCTGTACATAATACTCCTGCTGAGTTTTAACCAGTGTCCTATACAAGTCACTATGACCTTCCTGCTCTTGTACTCTATACCCCTATTTTTGAAGCCGAGAATACAATACTTGTTAACAGCTCTCTCTATCTGCCCTGCTATCTTTAATGACTCGAGGTAAATACATCTCCAGGTCTCTCTGCTCCTGCACACCATTTAGAATAGTGCCATTTGTTTTACCCTGTCTCCAGGATCTTTGTACCAAGATGTACCTTACACTTCTCTGCATTGAACTTCCTGTACCATTTATCTGACTGCTCCACCATTGTACAAATTCCATAAGGGTGGCACAGTGGCTCAGTAGTTAGCACTGCTGCTTCACAGTGCCAGGAACCCAGGTTCAATTCCAGCCTTGGGCGACTGTCTGTATGGAGATTGCACATTCTCCCAGTGTCGGAGTGTTTCCTTCAGGTGCTCCGGTTTCCTCCCACTGTCCAAAGATGTGCAGGTCAGGTGAATTGGCCATGCTAAATTGCCCCTGGTGTTAGGTGCATTAGTCAGAGGGAAATGGGTCTGGGTGGGTTACTCTTTGGAGGGTCGGTGTGGACTGGTTAGGCCGAATGGCCTGTTTCAACGCTGTAGGAAATCTAATCTAATTTTGAAAGTCCACACTGTCCTCATCTTAAAATTCTACCATACATGCATATATAAAATTAAAAGCGAGGTTTCCAATAGTGGCACCTGGGGAACTCCACTACAAACCTCCAACAAGCCTCAAAAATACCACTGACCATTACTTGGTTTCCATCCTTTAGCTAACTTTGCATCCAAGTTGCTACAGTATCTCTTATCCCATGACCCATCACCTTACTCAAGTCTGTTGTTTGGTACTGCATCAAAAGCCTTCTGGAGGTCCACGCACACCACATCAACTACGTTTTCCTCATCAATTGTTTCAATTACTTCATAAAATGCCAGCAAGTTAGATATGATCATCTCTCCAATCTATGATGAAGCTTCCAAATCAATTCACATTTTTCCCTATATTTTATTAGCTTTAACAGAGTAATTGTTTCCAGAAGCTTTCCACCCCTGAAGTTGACTGGCCTAGCCTGTAATTGCAGAGCTTTTGTTTTTGAATCAATGTTAATTTTCACAATTTGGATTAGATTCCTTACAGTGTCCTTCGGCCCAACAAGTCCACACCAACTCTCCGAAGAGTAATCCACCCAGACCCATTTCCCTCTGACTAATGCAAACACAATGGGTAATTTAGCATGGCCAATTCACCTGACCTGCACATCTTGTGACTGTGGGAGGAAACTCATGCAGACACGGGGAGAAAGTGCAAACTCCACACGGATAGTCACCCAAGGCTGGAATGGAACCTGGGACGCTGGTGTTGTGAGGCAGCAGGGCTAACCACTGAGCCACTGTGCCACCCTCCAATCAGCCCGCACCATCCCCAATCCAGGGAAGATCAAAAGATTACTGCCAGTGCTTTGGCAATAACCCTCAGCTTTATGCTCACTTACATCATTATCCTCGAATGTAACTCATCTGGTCACAGTCTCATTAACTTCAAGTGAAAATAACTTATCCAATTGCTGCACCTCTATTTTAAATCCTTCAGTCTGGTCACCGTGGCCTTGGGTAGCCTTTTGCCTCTATATGTGAATACCCATTTCAGTTCCTTTAAAACATTTAAGAGTTTAAAACAGAACCGAGAAGGGGGACGGGATCTGTACTGTTGGGACGGTCTCCACCTGAACCGATCAGGTACCAATGTTCTAGCAAAGAGGATAAATAGGGTGGTGAGTAGGACTTTAAACTTTGAGTTTGGGGTGGGGGGTGGGGAAAGAGGGGGAGAAGGGGAAAGTGAAAGCGACAGGGAGTATGGAGTTAAATGGAAAGATAAGCAACAGGATAGCATGTTTCCAGGCGGATTTAAACTCGAGGCAGACTGGGAATGCAGCAAAAAGGAAGGATAACTTAGGACATCTTATGACTTCCAATATCTCTAATGATAAGAAAGTTAGCATTAAGGCACTTTACCTGAATGCACGTAGCATTCGTAACAAAGCAGATGAACTAATGGCACAGATCATCGTGAATGATTATGATGTGGTAGGCATCACAGAGACGTGGTTACAGGGGGGTCAGGACTGGCAGTTAAACATCCAAGGGTTTTCAACTTATTGAAAAGACAGGGAGGTGGGCAGAGGGGGAGGGGTTGCCTTGTTAGTTAAGAACAAAATTAAACCTATGGCACTGAATGACATAGCATCGGATGATGTGGAGTCTGTGTGGGTGGAATTGAGGAACCACAAAAGCAAAAACACCATAATGGGAGTTATGTACAGACCTCCTAACAGTGGTCAGGACCAGGGGCGCAACATGTACCGGGAAAAAGAGAAGGCATGTCAGAAAGGCAAGGTCACGGTGATCATGGGAGACGTCAATCTGCAGGTGAACTGGGTAAATAATGCTGCCAGTGGATCCAAAGAAAGGGAATTCATGGAATGCTTACAGGATAGCTTTTTGGAACAGCTTGTCATGGAGCCCACAAGGGAGCAGGATATTCTGGACCTAGAGCTATGTAATGAACCAGACTTTATAAAAAAATCTTTATTAAGGGAACACTTAGGAAACAGCAATCATAATATGGTAGAGTTCAGTCTGCAGTTTGAAAGAGAGAAGGCAAAATCGGATGCAATGGTGTTACAGTTAAATAAAGGCATGAGGGGGGAACGGACGAAAATCGACTGGAAGCAGAGCCTAGCAGGGAAGACAGTAGAGCAAAAATGGCAGGAGTTTGTGGGTATAATTGAGGACACAGTACAGAGGTTCATCCTCAAGAAAATAAAGATTATCTGGGGAGGGATTAGACAGCCATGGCTGACAAAGGAAGTCAGGAAATGTATCAAAGAAAAAGACATCCTATAAAGTGGCCAAGAGCACTGGGAAATCAGAAGATTGGGAAGGCGACAAAAACAAACAGAGGATAACAAAAGAGAAATAAGGAAGGAGAGGATCAAATATGAAGGTAGGCTAGCCAGTAATATTAGAAATGATAGTAAAAGTTTCTTTCAATACATAAGGAACAAACGACAGGCAAAAGTAGACATTGGGCCACTTCAAACTGATGCTGGAAGCCTAGTGATGGGAGATAAGGAAATAGCAGGAGAACTTAATAAGTACTTTGCGTCAGTCTTCACAGTGGAAGACATGAGTAATATCCCAACAATTAAAGGGAGTCGGGGGCGGAGTCGAGTATGGTTGCCATTACAAAAGAGAAAGTGCTAGAAAAGCTAAAAGGTCTTAAAATTGATAAATCTCCTGGCCCCGATGGGATACATCCTAGAGTTCTGAGGGAGGTGGGTGAGGAAATAGCGGAGGCATTGGTTGAGATCTTTCAAAAGTCACTGGAGTCAGGGAAAGTCCCGGATGATTGGAAGATCGCTGTTGTAACCCCCTTGTTCAAGAAAGGATCAAGACAAAAGATGGAAAATTTTAGGCCAATTAGCCTAACCTCGGTTGTTGGTAAAATTCTAGAATCCATCATGAAGGATGAGGTCTCTAAATTCTTGGAAGAGCAGAGTCGGATTAGAACAAGTCGACATGGATTTAGTAAGGGGAGGTCGTGCCTGACAAACCTGTTGGAATTCTTTGAAGAGGTGACAAGTAGGTTAGACCAGGGAAACGCAGGGGATGTGGTCTATCTAAACTTCCAAAAGGCCTTTGATAAGGTGCCACACGGGAGGCTGCTGAGCAAGGTGAGGGCCCATGGTGTTCAAGGTGAGCTACTGATATGGATTGAGGATTGGCTGTCTGATACAAGGCAGAGAGTTGGGATAAGAGGTTCTTTTCGGAATGGCAGCTGGTGACAAGCGGTGTCGCGCAGTGTTCAGTGTTGGGGCCGCAGCTGTTCACATTATATATTAATGATCTGGATGAAGGGACTGGGGGCATTCTAGTGAAGTTTGCCAATGATACGAAGTTAGGTGGACAGGCAGGTAGTACTGAGGAAGTGGGGAGGCTGCAGAAGGATCTAGACAGTTTGGGAGAGTGGTCCAGGAAATGGTTGATGGAGTTCAATGTGAGCAAATGCGAGGTCTTGCACTTTGGGAAAAAGAATAAAAGCATGGACTACTTTCTAAATGGTGAGAAAATTCATAAAGCCAAAGTACAAAGGGATCTGGGAATGCTAGTCGAGGATTCTCTAAAGGTAAACATGCAGGTTGAGTCCGTGATTAAGAAAGCGAATGTAATGTTGTCATTTATCTCAAGAGGGTTGGAATATAAAAGCAGTGATGTGCTGAGACTTTATAAAGCTCTGGTTAGGCCCCATTTGGAGTACTGTGTCCAGCTTTGGTCCCCACACCTCAGGAAGGACATACTGGCACTGGAGCGTGTCCAGCAGAGATTCACATGGATGATCCCTGGAATGGTTGGTCTAACATACGAGGAACAGCTGAGGATCCTGGGATTGTATTCATTGGAGTTTAGAAGGGGAGATCTAATAGAAACTTACAAGATAATACATGGCTTGGAAAGGGTGGATGCTAGGAAATTGTTTCCGTTAGGTGAGGAGACTAGGATCTGAGGACACAGCCTTAGAATTAGAGGGGGTAAATTCAGAACAGAAATGCGGAGACATTTCTTCAGCCGGAGAGTGGTGGGCCTGTGGAATTCATTGCCACAGAGTGCAGTGGAAGCCGGGATGCTAAATGTCTTCAAGGCAGAGATTGATAAATTCTTGATGTCACAAGGAATTAAGGGCTACAGGAAGAATGTGGGTAAGTGGAGTTGAAATGCCCATCAGCCATGATTAAATGGCAGAGTGGACTCGATGAGCCAAATGGCCTTACTTCCACTCCTATGTCTTATGGTCTTAAAAACAGAGGACAAAGATCACTGGCTACTGAGAGACTGATAATCCCTCCAGGACACAAAGCAAGAAGGGTCACTGGACTCTAAAAGGCATAGAGTCCTAGAGATATACAGCATGGAAACAGACCCTTTGGTCCAACCCGTCCATGCTGACCAAATACCCCAACCCAATCTAGTCCCACCTGCCAGCACTCACCCCATATCCCTCCAAACTCTTCCTATTCACATACCCATCCAGATGCCTTTTAAATGTTCTAATTGTATCAGCCTTCACCACTTTCTCTGACAGGTCATTCCATACCACGTACCACCCTCTGCATGAAAATGTTGCCCCTTAGGTCTCTTTTTATATCTTTCCCCTCTCACCCTAAACTTATGCCCTCTAGTTCTTTGGTTCCCCCACCCCAGGGAAAAGACTTTTTCTATTTAACCTATCCATGACCCTCAATTTTGTAAACCTTTATAAGATCACCCCTCAGCCTTCAACACTCCAGGGGAAAACAGCCCCAGCCTGTTCAGTCTCTCCCTGTGGCTCAAATTCTCCAACCCTGGCAACCTCCTTGTTAATCTTTTCTGAACCCTTTCAAGTTTCACAACATCTTTCCGATAGGAAGAGACCAGAATTACACACAATATTCCAACAGTGGCCTAACTAACATCCTGTACAGCCACAACATGACCTCCCAACTCCTGTACTCAATACTCTGACAAATAAAGGAAAGCATACCAAACACCTCCTTCACTATCCATCAACTTGTTTTCTCTCTACAGACACTGCCAGAACAGAGTTTCTCCAACAATTTCTGTTTTTGTTTCAGATCTCCAGAAACCACTGTTCTTGTTTATACAAAACAACTGGTATAGACATGGGCAAAT
The DNA here is from genome assembly GCF_047496795.1 of Chiloscyllium punctatum. Classification (NCBI taxonomy): domain Eukaryota; kingdom Metazoa; phylum Chordata; class Chondrichthyes; order Orectolobiformes; family Hemiscylliidae; genus Chiloscyllium; species Chiloscyllium punctatum. The sequence continues at coordinate 94,496,176 of NC_092749.1, forward strand.
CCCTGAAGATTAAAAGGGAAATCTACAAGTACATCAAGGATGACACATAGCTTATGTAAAGGAACTCAGCATCAGAGGTTCAGATGGAGCTGGAGCCTGGTCTTTAAGAGTTCCAAGATGCCCTCTCTTAACATCCTTTGTTCAAAATTTGTTGCTGTTCACTCAGAGTGTAGGTCTTACATTGCTACAGATCTCCTCTCTTTTCAACCATTGTAAGAGACTTTGTGAAGGAATCAAAAGGAAGACATAATTGGGATTCTGGTCCAGGAGTTGAACAGTTGAAAGACTGGAGACAGTGCCTGCGGACAACAACTGATCACACACCTCAAGCTCAGAAGCCATTGAGAGACATCATTTTTAGTCTCTTGGGCAGTTCTGAGATTCCTCCAGAATGGTGACAGGAGGATGGGACACAAACACATGGAAGTTTACAGTTAGAGTTGTTTTCACCTTGTGGACATTGTTGTGGTCATCTCACCCTCTAAACATGGTCTAGAAGAAGCATATACAAGATAGAAGTAAGGCAGTATATAGTGTTTATGTTACTAGAATAGGTATCCAGAGGCCTGAATTAATAAGCCACAGAATCTGCATCAAAATATCATAAGGGTAGCTTTGACAATCAGATGAAGGACTTTTGCCTGAAACGTCAATTTTCTTGGACCACAGAAGCTGCCTGACCTGCTGTGCTTTTCCAGCACCACTCTAATCTTGACCCTGATCTCCAGCATCTGCAGTCCTCACTTTAGCTTAGTTTTGACAATCAGTTAGTCTAAAACCAAATCTGGAAATGAAAACATGCCACCAGTCAAAATGGTTACAAAGTTGCCAGATCATTATAAAACAAACTGGTCCACGAATGCCCTTTAGTGAAGGAAACCTGCCATCCTTACCTAGTCTGCAACTTCAGTCACACACTGACACGGTTGACTCTTAGCCTGACTTAGTCCAGTTAGCCACTCATTAGGGGAGGAACATTCACATTCAGAAAATTTTAGAAAACTAATAAGAATATAGCTAGGCAGGTGAAAACAAGACAGAATGCCTTAGAATCCTTACATGGTATCATCATTCTTTCAAAAATTACATTCTTAGATTGTACAATTTACCTAGGAAACAATGTGACTGACTCGGAATGCATTCGGAGATTGGAACTGGACTCCTTTCCCTAGTTGCAGGAATGGTCATGGATGAGGCATTTTTCTTAATTGGTTTCTCTCTCCACTCTTTCGCCAGCATGGGACTGGCCTCCTGATTTCTTTCTCCCAATGGAGAGCAGTTTGCTAGTGCGCCTGCCTTTGATACTGAAGCAGTTGTTCACAGGAACTGGGCCAGGATCGGATGAAAGTCTGGCAATTACTCAGTTCAGACAGGCTCACTGAAATATTGAGCACGTATTTTAGGTTAGCAACGCTTACTTTTTGTTCTGCAATTTATCTTGCATCTTTTATATGGAGGTTGAGATCCACAGTTACTCTGTGCTATTTGTAGCATTTTGAATCATGGCCCTTTTGTTCAACATCACCAGCAGTCAAGGCTGCAAGTTTATATCAAACTGCAAGTATTTTCTTGACAGCAGAAGGTTGACCGTGGAGTAGCTAAGTGGGTTTCCAAGGCAAGCATTCTTCTTTGAGGGCAGTGTCGTTTTAAACTGTGCAGTGCTTTACTCAGTACTCTACTCAGTTGCATTTTATTAAATGCCACCATTTCGTAAAGCTCCTATATCCTGGTGCATCTTGGTGAAATGTGATTGCACTCATCTGCTGCATCGGAGTGGAATTCAGTGCAATTGACAATCTGGAGAGATCCTGAAAACGTAGCCGAGATCATTTTCATTAAATCCTCAGTCCCTCCAAGTCAGCATCAGACGATGTGTTTATCATTAGTGTCAGCCTGGGACTGTGCACCCCACCTCCTTCTGAGTACTGTGTTCAAGCCCCACTGGAGTATATGAGCCGGGCTGACACTCCCATTGCAGTACTGAAGGAGTGCTGCACTGCCAGAGATGCTGTCTTTCAAATGATGCATTAAGCCAAAGTTGAGTCTGCATTCACTTGGATTTAAAGCCCCTCAGCCTCGGAGGTGGATGCCCTGTTCAGCTTCTGTTACTCCCAAAAGCTTCTAAATCTTTCTGCAGTATTACCTTGCTAGCTCATTTTCCACCGTCCATTGTCTCTATAGAGCCGTACACAAAGAGGGAAGAGAATGTTTTTTTGCCCAGAGATGATGACGTGGATAAAGAACCTACTGGTTGAAAGAAACCCTCAGCACCCTGTACAAAATAGAGGGACTTGCATCTGCAGTAACCCACCCTGGCTTGGTCAGTGCTTTGGCTGATATAGATACAATGTAGCACATCTTTGCAAATTACATTTGTTCTGCTAGTCTGTAAATTCCCACCATTCTCTGAAAAGAGGGAATGAGGGGGACAAAGGAGAAGACAGATCGTGGGAGGGGGGGGGGGGGGAAGAAATGCTCCATGCTTTCTGAGCACCCCCATCCTGCAAAAAGTTATGAGCTGATTGGGAGCTGTGCCTATTTTTGCAACTTAGGTACCAAACATTCTTTTAAAAAAACCAAGTCCAGACTGTCATGAAACAGCTGTCTAGTGACTGTGTGTGTCAAAACATACACCTCAGGCACTCTGTTTAGTGTCAGGGGTCCACACTTCCTGATGTTATCTCCCCATCGGAGCATTACATCAGAAAAGGCTTTGCAAATTGTTAAAGGCACTCTCCCTGCCTGAAGATTACCTTTGCAACTTGACACTCGGAGCTGGCGCGATGCAGAAATTCACTCCAACTAGTATTAATGGAAGTCAGAAAGATTTTGCAACACCCTTTTGGCCCATTGAGTGGAACTGGATGACCCCGCCCCAGCCCCAGAATAAAGCTCGGTCAGTAACAATTCCCAAGGGTACTCTGAACTGTTTTCAAACCAAAACTATCACATACAGTTAAGAGAGGGACAGTCAACCTCCCAGCGGTATCACGATATATCGGGGAAATTTGAAAACCAGAGATTGGAGAAAATCATGAGGAGACATGGAATTACCACAGAATCAGTGACTTGTCGCCCGGAGTTGATCAGAGACTGCAGTTAACAACCACAAAAACCTTTGTAGTTTAAGATTTGGTTTGCTCAGAAGGCTCTGAAAGAAAATAGGTAAAAACAATGACTGCAGATGCTGGAAACCAGAGTCTAGATTAGAGTGGTGCTGGAAAAGCACAGTAGTTCAGGATGCTGCCTGAACCGCTGTGCTTTTTGTAGGGTGGATGTCTGAAACATTTTCCAGCACCACTCTAATCTGGAAGAAAAGTACTTTGAGTTTTTGCCCCCCCCCCCCCCCCCTTTATTCGGAGTGCTACCCACCTGAGACACACAATACTCCACTCAGCAGCAGAAATCATTGTCCTAATGGAGATAGCGCCTCTTAAATCTCCCGCAATGATTAGTTACAATTCACTGGAACATCTTATTCATGAGGCGAAGCTCAACTCGGTGCACTCTAAGACGCGTGTCCCCTTTAAATGTGTAGGGGAATTTGCAAAATGGACAGAAATGTTTGGGGCAGGTTTGTCAGTGTGTGCTGCGTGTCTAACCGTGGGTACGCATATGATGTACAGGTCTGAATGTGATGTGAATGTTTGATGTGTGTGTATAGATGGGTCAGTTTCACATCGTCGGTTACAACATAATCACTCCTCTTCCCCCCCCCCCCCCCCCAAGCAAGACAGCACTTTGTAACGCCTACCTTATCAGCTTTCCTCTATATTGCCTGCCCCGGAACCCAAACCCCTTCAAGCCATCCATTAGCACTTGGAGGGGCTAGTCTCTGAGCAATTCCCGGCACCGAGCGGTCCCTACAGGTGGGGACCGCAGAATCGGAAGGCAGAATGCTGCAGTCTATCAGGAACATCTTTGCATCAGACTGCCCTGTTCGGAGAACTCGAATCTCCCAGCCCGGAAAAAAAACGAGCACCTTCCACACCAACCTGCCCTGTGTACCTCACATCCACTGCTGCTCCATTCTGCAGAAATCTCCCAGTGATACAGTCTATCCATCAGCACCGTGCCAATAACTGAGGATGTGCGTGAGAGTGCATATATCTGTGTGCATATCCATACACATCGTCATAGAGTCAAGCTGCACAGAAAACGACCCTTCAGTCCAACTCCTCCATGCCGACCCGACAGCCCAATCTGACATTATCCCATTTACCAGCATTTGGCCCATGTCCCTCTAAACCCCTTCTATTCACATACCCATCCAGCTGCCTTTTAAATGTTGTAATTGTACCAGCCTCCACCACTTCCTTTAGCAGCTAGTTCTGACACCACCCTCAGTGGAAAAAAAAAGTTACCCCTCAGGTCATTTTTAAAATCATTCCCCTCTCACCTTAAAACCTGTGCGCTCTAGTTTTGGAGCTCCCCACCCTCGGAAAAGAAGACCTTGGGCTATTTACCCTATCTATGCTCACGATTTTACACACATCTATAAAGGTCATCCCTCAGCCTCCGATGCTCCAAAGAAAAAAAAATGTGCCAGCCTATTCAGTCTCTCTCCCCCCCCCCATAACTCAAACCCTTCAATCCTTGCAATATCCTTTCCTGCATCATCTCAAGTTTAACAACATCTTTCCTATAGCAGGGTAACCAGAACTGTATGCAGTTTTCCAAAAGTGGCCTAACCAATGTCCTGTACAACCACAACATGACCTTCGAACTACATAATGTTCTGACCAATGAGGTAAGAGGACTAAGCACCACCTTCACCACCCTGTCTGTGTGTGACTCCACTCTCAAGGAACAAGTACCTACAAGGCAAGGTCTATGTTATAAAAATGCATATATGTGTGCTTTTTTCATTTTTGTCCAGATACATATGTCTACTTATCAATAGATTTATACTCTCAGCTGAGTGTTTTTGAACAATATGATTGTAGGTGTGTATGATGTATGTGTTTTGAAGAACGTGTAGTGCATGCATATCAATATCTGCATGTGTGTAAAAGTGTGTTACAATGTGCATGTGTGGTCAACGTACAGAAAGTACCTCAAAGCATTGAAGGTATATGAGTTTCACAGGTTTGTCCAAATCCAGTAGCAAGGAGCCCAGTCCAATGGAACAGTGCTCTCTCAATCCAGCATAGAGGCACTAATCACACGAAAACAACCCAGCTCCACTTGACTGGATCCCTGACAAGACTCCTGAGGCTTTATGGACCAGGGCAGGTAATAGCAAATTCACCATAGCTCCAGAAGACCACAGGGTTGACAACATTAGAGAGGGAAAGGGACAAACAAACACAGATGATTTACAGGTCACCATACCACAGACAAGGGGACAGGCTGAGAAGGAGAGTCCTTCATGGTAACCTCAAACAGTGTGGGAATTGAACTCCCGCTGTTAGCACTCGGCTGCATAAACTAGCTATCCAGCCAACTGAGCTAACAGCCCATTCATCAGGGCAACTCTCTCGGGTGGGGGGGTGGGGGCAGCAGATACTCTATAGGGATCGTCTCAAAGAATCCCTGAAGTGAAACATTTGCTAATTTATTGGAGACCCTGGCTGTGATGGACCAAACTGGATAAGGTTTATTCAGGAAGGCACTCAACACGTTGAGACACATTAGGATCTCACAGAAGCTGAACCAGAGGAACTGCACAAACTGGCAAATAGCTCACCTACCCAGGCTTCTCAACACCATCTCTCTGCACATGACACAGGACGCCAATTACAGCTGGACTGCCCGTTCACTGGAGAACCCATTAAGCTGGAGTAGAAACGTCTCATCCTCACGGCTCAGGGTCTGCCTAAGGCAGCAATTTCAAGAGTGATTATGTGTGTGTAAAAAAAAGTGTATGTATGTGAGACAGCACGCATGACAGTGTGTTAATGTAAACCTATGAGAATGTAAATTATTTGTGAATGGGAATATGTATATGGGGGGGGGGGGGGATTGGAGAATGGAGAAAGAAAGAGAGAGAGAGAGAGACAGAGAGCAAGAGAATGTGTATAGAGTAGATGTGTGGGAGAGACAATATTTGTGGGACAGTTGTATAAGATGGTTTGCATACGAGTGAGAGATTGATTGCATATGGGAGAGAGCTTAAGTGTGTGTCGTTAGTTTATGAATACTCGTGGGAGAACATATAACAGAGCGTATGTGAGGGAATGTAGGAAAAAAACGTGTGTGGAAGACTGCGAGTGAACATAAGAGTATATGGGCGAGAGTGGTGTGTGATTGTGGGCATGTGACAGAACACAGTGTACTTGCGCGTACTGGGGGAGTATAAGCCTGCCAGTGTGTCTGTGGGAGACAATTATTTTCCCCATAAGGTTAACGCTAACATTAGGTTTATATCGCTTGTGTGTACATGCTATAAGCAGCGTAACAACTGCCTGGCACAGCATAACTCGGGTATTATTGCAACGAGTAACTGCTTTCAATACAAGGAAATCAGCCTGAAAAGCGGTGTAGTGAAAATATCACCTTTCAATGGATTCAGAAAACTTGTCTTTCTCAAGTGGACAATCTTCACCGAGCTGCTAGTCCAGAGATACCACATAAAACGCCAAACGGACAGAAACCTGCAAGTTTAACCTAATCCAATTCTCCTCGCGTTCTGGCCCATCTCAATGCTAAAACAGGGAAAGCACTCCTGAGAGAGAGGCGAATTCCAGACCTTACCTCGGTTTTGGGAACTGCAGTCCGAGGTGCAACGGTGCGAGTAATTCCTTTTGCGAAACATCGGCGTAAATCCCCGTGCGGACCCTCCGTGCAATCTTACTTTCACTGAGTGAAGGCGTTTTCCATTGACCGCTCTGCAACACAGGCGAGCCGGGCAAAGAGCACAGCTCTCAAAACACATTGGCTACTGCAGCGTTTCCCTCCGGTAAAACTATCTACACGAAGCCACCGTGCACACACAAAAAAAAAGAGTCCCGCATGACTTGGGTTAGATTGTACTGTTAAGCAAGAATAATTACTCCCACCCCCAATAGTACAGATAGCAGTGGCCCATGGGTCTGAACACCGACTCCTTATGGAGCTGTGAAATTTCCCATTTAAATTAATTTGGGCTCTGGTCGAGGTTAACAGAATTACTATGAGGGGTTTGCGTCAGGCAGCGACAGAGGAAGGAAACACGTTCTCTCATTGCAACGAAAACTCACGCATCTGCAGATACTCAGCTGACTTTCCAAAACTACTGCAGTGCAAGTCAGCAGAGATGTTGGCCAAAGTCAGATACAAAAGGTGACACGGGCAGATTTTGTGTTTTTTTTAATATTGCTCTCTCTCATTTGGTGTTAGGATTTTGGTTTAGACCGCCCATCTGCTGTTCATTTAAATCTCCACTGATTTCCACCAAACCTGTCTCTAAGTTTATGACTCGGAGCACTTAACCTAACATCAAAAATCTATCCAACTCAGCTTGAAACCTCCAACTGATCGTATGCACACGCAGGTCGAGGGATTTTCCACCACACTTTATGTAATAGAGAATGAAGGCTTCCTGAAGGGAAGTTTTAAGATTACATTCTGACTCAGAATGTTCCTCACCCCAGTGACTTGAGCAAATGAGCTAGTGTGATACCGTGCCGACACAGGAGAGCCGCATTACTGTAGGCAACCACCTTCAGATGCCTCATTGATTTGCATGAAATACTCAAAGAAAAGCAAATGAGCTCGCTCTGGCTAATATTCGTTTCCCAGTCAGCTTTGCTGAAAAGGATCATTCTATCGCTGTTGTTTCTGGGAGTTTGCTATGCACAAATTGCCCATTGCGTCTCTAAATTAAAACAGTAACCACAATTCAGAAGGAAGTACTACACCATTGGCTGTGAAGCTCTTTGGGACATGAAATGCACAATTTAAATTCCTCAATTACTTGTAGTAAATCCTCTCTTTGATTAATTTTGCTTGCATGAAATCTGACCTTTAATAAGTGTAAGATTTGGCTCTTTAGAAACAGAATTCCTCACGACTTCCTCCCTCTTGACTTTTACAAGTAATATCCATCCTTTTTAATCAACTGATTAAAATTTCTTGTTTATGCGTTTTTTTTGGATGGGTTGGAATAATGAGAACAACCCTGAATGATCTACAAAACACTGACTTTGCGTTCCTTTTCATCAATTTGTTTAATTGCATTCATCAGTAGAATGTGTTCGTAGACTAAATGATGCTACGCGCCATTGCCTTGAGAATTCCTAAACTCCTCAAATAGAGTTCAATTTATTTTAGAGTGACAAACAGAGGACGAGTTTACCAAATAACTTTAAAGGTTGTACATTTACTTTACAGTGGTATCCAGACAGGCTCCAATGCTTGAGTTCACTTCAGATTTGACTGCCCTTCATTCATTTTAGGTCTTTGTCCTGTTCTGGCTTCTTGCCTTTTCTCCTTTCCTCCTATAGTTCACCATGCTGACATAACTCAGCATTTCCTGGGGCAACAAGGTGGCTCAGTGGTCAGCACTGCTGCTTCACCGTGCAGGGGCCTGGGTTCAATTCCACCTTTGGGTGACTGTAAGTGTGGGTTTTGCGTGTCTGCATGGGTGTCTTCTGGCTTTCTCCTAGAATCCAAAGATATATAGGTTCGGTGGATTAACTGTGGGAAATGCAGGGTCTGGGTGGGATGTTCTTTGTTGGGTAGGTGTGGACTCAATGGCCAGCTTCCACATTGTATGCATTCTATGATTCTTCTTCACTCCTTTTGTGTCAGATAGATTGGGCCTGAAGGAATGGAAGCATATCAATTGGAAAAGTTGGAATAATTAGTTTTGGTTTTGATTCCCTGGAGATGTAGGTGCAGTGGTAGTTTAAAAAAAAACACTCACGAGCATCACTGGCTGGCCAGCATTTATTGCCCATCTCCCATTGCCCTTGAGAAGGTGGTGATGAGCTGCCCTCTTGAACCATTGCAGTCCATGTGCTGTATTGGCAGACCCAGAATGCCCTGAGGGGGGAAGTCCCATGATTTTCACCCGGGGACACTAAAGGAACAGCGATACATTTCCAAGTCAGAATGATGATTGTCATGGAAGGGAACTTGCAGGTTATGGTATTCCCATGTGTTTCCTGCCCTTGTCCATCTGGATTGAAGCAGTCATGGATTGTACTGTCTAAGGATATTGGGCAAATTTCTGCTGTACATACTGCTGCCACTGAGCGATGGAGGTGGAGGAAGTGGATACTTTCACCACGCCAGTAATTAGGGTCCCAGGACAATGTTCTAACTTTCAACACAGAGGTTCAAGTCCTGCATGGTAGTTGGTGGAACTTTAGATTCAATTAATGTTGTGGTTCTGTTCGCCGAGCTGGGAATTTGTGTTGTAGACGTTTCGTCACCTGTCTAGGTGACATCCTCAGTGCTTGGGAGCCTCCTGTGAAGCGCTTCTGTGATGTTGCCTCCAGCATTTGTAGTGATTTGTACCTGCCGCTTCCGGTTGTCAGTTCCAGCAGTGCGCTGCAGTGGCCGGTATATTGGGTCCGGGTCGATGTGCTTATTGATTGAATCTGTGGATGAGTGCCACGCTTCTAGGAATTCCCTGGCTAGTCCTAAACTATGAAAGCAACCACCCCAACACACACAAAAGAAGTTGCATCAAGACACTGTTCAAAAGGGCCACAACACACTGCAGCACACCAGAACTGCAAAAAGAGGAAGAAGAACACCTATACAACGTATTTGCCAAAAATGGATACCCCCGCAATTTCATCAACAGATGCCTAAGGGAAAGACAACGGAATGAGGACATGCCACAACCCAAAGGACTAGCCACACTACCATACATCAAAAACATTTCTGAACTGACAGCCAGACTACTGTAACCATGAGGACTCATAACAGCACACAAACCAATAGCCACTCTCAGACAACAACTCACCAGGACGAAGGACCCGATATCCAACATGAGCAAAACCAATGTAGTGTACAAAATCCCATGCAAGGACTGCACCAAACACTACAAAGGACAAACAGGAAGACGGCTAACGGTCTGCATGCATGAACACCAACTAGTCACGAAACAACACGACCAGCTATCCTTAGTAGCCACACATGCAGATGACAAGCAACATGAGTTCGACTGGGACAACACTACTATTATAGGATAAGCCAAACAGAGAACAGCCAGGGAATTCCTAGAGGCATGGCATTCATCCACAGATTCAATCAATAAGCACATTGACCTGGACCCAATATACCGGCCACTGCAGTGGACAGCTGGAACTGACAACCGGAAGCGGCAGAGACAAACCACTACAAATGCCGGAGGAAACATCACAGAAGCGCTACACAGGAGGCTCCCAAGCACTGAGGATGTCACCTAAACAGGGGACGAAACGTCTGCAACACAAATTCCCAGCTCGGCCAACAGAACCACAACAACGAGCACCCGGGCTACAAATCTTCTCCCAAGCTTTGAGATTCACTTAATGAATCAGGAATATAGTACTGTAACTACTGGACATCTGCCTACAAACAGAAAATGCTGAGAGAAACTCAGCAGGTCTGGCAGCATCTGTGTAGAAAGTGAAACAGAGTTAATGTTTTGAGTCTGAAATGACTTCTTCAGAACTGTAAAGGTTGGAAAGTGGTGTTTTTTAATTCTGTAGATGGAGGGGAAGAGAAGAGAGTGGAACAGATTGTGAGAATGTCCAGAGCAAAGGACATAGGAGTTGCTAATGGTAATGAATCAGAGATACAGCTATAAAATGAGTGTAAATGAGAGACACGAAAAGGAGAATATTAGGCTGCTGTGCAGAGAGAAACGTCAAACAAGACCTGGCTGTGGGAAAGGGGAAATGTAAGTAAAACAGAAGTGATGCTCTGAAGTTATTTAGGCACTAGCTCCTCCTTACAGAATACAACCTACTATTTTCCCACTACTTTCAGTTCTGGATAAGTCATATTGGATTCAAAATACTAATTATTTCTCTGCACAGATGCTGCAACACTGGCTGAGTTTCTCCAGCACTTTGTTTTCTTTCCAGATTTTATGATGCCTTCAGGGCTGAAATTGGTGGATGTGGTTGGTTTGGCCTACACTTGACTCTAATCCCACATTACATATCATTCATGAAGGGATTGAACATGATATGATGGGAAGTCTTGTGTATCCCTTTGACTCTGTAACCTGGATTGGTAAAAGCAGCAGACCTTTCTGTGGGTGTTATTGGATGAGAGGTAGGGAACTGCGAATCAAAAACTAATACACCGCCCAATTTAAAACAAATTTTTTTTTTCAACAATGAGAACACCTAGAGGCAAAACAAACATGTTCCATACTTTCATATATAATCAGCAGATGTGGACAATTGTTTGCAAAGTGAGCTAATAGTCCAGCAACATCTTGATGTGGAAAGATAACAAATGGGAGAAATGCGTTGCCAATGTGACTAACTCATGACACAATTGATTTAATTTGGTGGAGAAAACATTTAGGGATGACCCAAAGAATACTTGGTATCTAAAAGAACAAATACGTTTCAATGTTGAGGACAAGTTACATGACTATATATTCTTGCCCAGTGTATATTTAATTGTTAACATGTGAATAGACAAGAGCACTTGGCATATGAATATGTGTTCTGAAGAATGGTCACTGGACCCAAAACGTTAACTCTGCTTTAAGACCATAAGATATAAGAGCAGAAATTAGGCTGTTCAGCCCATCGAGTCTGCTCCATCATTCAATCATGACTGATAGGTTTTTCAAACCAATTTTCCTGCTTTCTCCTCATAACCTTTGGCAATCAAGAACCTATCTATCTCTGTTTTAAATCTACTCAATGACTTGGCCTCCACAGCCTTCTGTGGCAATGAATTCCACAGATTCACCACTCTCTGGCTGAAGAGGTTTCTTCACATCTCCATTCTAAAAAGTCTTCCCTTTACACTAAGGCTGTGTCCTCAGGTCTTTGCCTCTCCTGCCAATGGAAAAGTCTTCCCTATGTCCACTCTGTCCAGGCTGTTCAGTATTCTGTAAGTTTCAATCATATCCCCCCCTCATCCTTCTAAACACCATCAAATACAGTCCCAGAGTCCTCAAATGTTCCTCATATGTTAAGCCTTTCATTTTGTGTGTGTGTGTGTGTGTGAGAGAGAGAGCGCGCGCGTGTACGTGGCAGCATTTGTGTGCACAGCAAGATCCCACAATGCATCTAATTAACAGCCAAACTGACACTTCCTGACTGTTGAGAAGAAAATAGAATCATTGACTAGAAACCTTAGTTCTGTTTTCCTTTCAACAGCTACTGTCCAATCTGCTGAGGAATGCTAGTGTTTTCAAAGCCTGAGAAAGTTTGCTGACCGTGATGCCTCATCCTTCTGAACCAATTCTGCCTCAGTCTGGTCTCGCCCAAACTCTTTGGCCTTTATGATTTTGCTTCTGGTCAAAACAATGGGACTGAAAAAAGTCTTCCTCTGCAACAAGACAATTTCTAGTCATATACATCTCCTTTTCCTCTGTACAATAGTCTTTCTGCCCCCCTCCCCTCCAATCATTTACCTTCTCTGTTTTGGAGGAAATACTCCTTTAACTTGTCATTGATGTCACCTCTGGCCTTTCAGTGCCCGTAGTCTCAGTCTAAGACAAACCAGGACGAGACTTATACAGCCAGTAGTAGGGCTTTGGATAATGTTGTTGAACAGAGGTGCATAGTTCTTTAAAAATTGTATCGCAGGTTGACAGGTTTGCCTTCATTGACAAGAGTATTGAGTATTGAGTATAGGAGTTGGGTTGTCATGTTGCAGTTGTACAGGATATTGATGAGGCTTCATTTGGAGTACTGTATACAGTGTCCAGAGATGTAGAGGAAAGGATTGCAAAGGTGATTCTGGATAGGAGCGAGAGTAACAGGGCGGTTGTTATGGGGGCCTTTAACTTTCCAAATATTGACTGGGAATGCTATAGTTCAAGTACTTGAGACTGGTCAGTTTTTGTCCAATGTGTACAGGAGGGTGTCCTGACACAATATGTAGACAGGCCAACAAGAGGCAAAGCCATATTGGATTTGGTACTGGGAACTGATCAGGTGTACCCGAGAAGCCTGTGGGAAGCTAGAGAAGTGATTGCTGGGCCTCTTGCTGAGATATTTATATCATCGATAGTCACAGGTGAGGTGCCAGAAGACTGGAGGTTGGCAAACGTGGTGCCACTGTTTAAGAAGGGAGGTAAAGACAAGCCAGAGAATTATAGACTGGTGAGCCTGACCTCAGTGGTGGGCAAGTTGTTGGAGGGAATCCTGAGGGACAGGATGCACATGTATTTGGAAAGGCAAGGACAGATTTGGGATAGTCAACATGGCTTTGTGCGTGGGAAATCATGTCTCACAAACTTGATTGAGTTTTTTGAAGAAGTAACAAAGAAGATTGATGAGGGCAGAACAGTAGATGTGATCTATATGGACTTCAGTAAGGTGTTCAACAAGGTTCCCCATGGGAGACTGATTAGCAAGGTTAGATCTCATGTAATACAGGGAGAACTAGCCATTTGGATACAGAACTGGCTCAAAAGTAAAAGACAGAGGGTGGTGGTGGAGGGTTGTTTTATAGACTGGAGGCCTGTGACCAGTGGAGTGCTGGAAGGATCAATGCTGGGCCCACTACTTTTCATCATAAGTATAAGAGGTACAGTTAGTAAGTTTGCAGTTAACACCAAAATTGGAGGTGTAGTGGACAGTTAAGAGGGTTACCTCAGATTACAACAGGATCTGGACCAGATGGGCCAATGGGCTGAGAAGTGGCAGATGGAGTTTAATTCGGATAAATACGAGGTGCTGCATTTTGGGAAAGCAAATCTTAGCAGGACTTATACACTTAATGGTGAGGTCCTAGGGAGTGTTGCTGAACAAAGAGACCTTGGAGTGCAGGTTCATAGCTCCTTGAAAGTGGAGTCGCAGGATAGTGAAGAAGGCGTTTAGTATGCTTTCCTTTATTGGTCAGAGCATCAGAGCATTGAGTACAGGAGTTGGGAGGTCATGTTGCAGCTGTGCAGGACATTGGTTAGGCCACTTTTGGAATATTGCGTGCTATTCTGGTCTTCTTCCTATTGGAAAGGTGTTGTGAAACTTGAAAGGGTTCAGAAAAGATTTATAAGGATGCTGCCAGGGTTGGAGGATCTGAGCTACAGAGAGAGGCTGAACAGGCTGGGACTGTTTTCCCTGGAGTGTTGGAGGCTGAGGGGTGACCTTATAGAGGTTTACAAAATTATGAGGGGCATGGATAGGATAAATAGACAAAGTCTTTTCCCTGGGGTCAGGGAGTTCAGAACCAGAGGGCATAGGTTTAGGGTGAGAGGGGAAAGATATAAAAGAGACCTAAGGGGCAACTTTTTCACACAGAGGGTAGTACATGTATGGAATGAGCTGCCAGAGGATGTGGTGGAGGCTGGTAAAATTGCAACATTTAAGGGGCATTTGGATGGATAAATGAATAGGAAGGGTTTGGAGGGATATGGGCTGGGTGCTGGCAGGTGGACTAGATTGGGTTGGGATATCTGGTTGGCATGGACGGGTTGGACCGAAAGGTCTGTTTCCATGCTGTAACATCCCTATGACTCTATGACTCTAATTAGTGTTAGATTTGGAGGTAAGTGAGCAGTTTGGTGATAGTGACCACAATATGTTTATGTTTACTTTAACAATGGAAAGGGATAGGTATATATCGCAGGGCAAGAATTATTGCTGACGAAAGGCAATTATGATGCGATTAGGCAAGATTTAGGATGCATAGAATGGAGAAGGAAACTGCAGGGATCGGGCACAATTGAAATGTGGAGCTTATTCAAGGAATAGCTACTGCATGTCCTTGATAAGTATGTACCTGTCAGGCAGGGAGGAAGTGGTCGAGTGAGAGAGCTGTGGTTTACTAATAAAATTGAATTTCTTCTCAAAAGGAAGAAGGAAGCTTACGTTAGGATGGGACATGAAGGCTCATTTAGGGAACTTGAGAGTTATAAGCTAGTCAGAAAAGACCTAAAGAGAGAGCTAAGAAGAGCCAGGAGGGGACATGAGAAGTTGTTGGCAGATATAATCAAGCAAAACCCTAAGGCTTTCCATGGGTATATCAGAAATAAAAGACTGGCTAGAGTAAGATT
The DNA here is from genome assembly GCF_047496795.1 of Chiloscyllium punctatum. NCBI lineage: Eukaryota > Metazoa > Chordata > Chondrichthyes > Orectolobiformes > Hemiscylliidae > Chiloscyllium > Chiloscyllium punctatum. The sequence continues at coordinate 94,511,288 of NC_092749.1, forward strand.
TGGGCCAATCAAGGACATTAGTAGGAAGTTGAGCATGGACTCCAAGGAGATGGGAGAAGCGCAAAATGAATATTTTTTGTCAGTATTCACACTGGAGAAAAGACAATATTGTCGAGGAGAATACTGAGATACAGGCTACTAGACTAGATGAGATTGAGGTTCACAAGGGGGAGGTGTTAGCAATTCTGGAAAGTATGAAAATAGGTAAGTCCCCTGGGCCAGATGGATTTTGTCCTAGGATTCTCTGGGAAGCCAGGGAGAAGATTACAGCGCCTTTAGCTTTGATCTTTACATTATCATTGTCTACAGAAATAGTGTCATATGACTGGAGGATAGCAAATGTTGTCCCCTTGTTCAAAATTATAGACCAGTGAGCCTTACTTTTGTTGTGGGTAACGTGTTGGAAAAGGTTATGAGAGATAGGATTTATAATCATCCAGAGAGGAATAAGTTGATTAGGGATAGTCAACACGGTTTGTGGAGGGTAGGTCGTGCCTCACAAACCTTATTGAGTTCTTTGCGAAGGCGATCAAACAGATGGATGAGGGTAAAGCGGTTGATGTGTATATGGATTTTAGTAAGGTGTTTGATAAGGCTCCCCATGGTAGGCTATTGTACAAAATATGGAGGCATGGGATTGAGGGTGATTTAATGGCTTAGATCAGAAATTGGCTAGCTGAAAGAAGACAGAGGGTGGTGGTTGATGGGAAATGTTCATCCTGGAGTTCAGTTATTAGTGGTGTACCTCAATGATCTGTTTAAGGCCCACTGCTGTTTGTCATTTTTATAAACAACCTGGATGAGGGCGTAGAAGGATGGGTTAGTAAATTTGTAGATGACACTAAGGTCGGTGGAGTTGAGAACAGTGCCAAAGGATGTTGAGGTTACAGAAGGACATAGATAAGTTGCAGAGCTGGGCTGAGAGGTGGCAAATGGAGTTTAATGTGTGAGATCATTTGTTTTGGAAGGAGCAACAGGAATAAAGTCTACTAGGCTAATGGTAAGATTCTTGGCAGTGTAGATGAATAGAGAGATCTCAATGTTCATGTACATAGATCCCTGAAAGTTGTCACCTAGGTTGATAAGGTTGTTAAAAAGGTATATGGTGTGTTAGCTTTTATTTATAGAGGGATTGGGTTTCAGAGCCATGAGGTCATGCTGCAGCTGTACAAAACTCTGGTGTGGCCGCACTTGGAGTATTGTGTACAGTTCTGATCACAACATTGTAGGAAGGACGTGGAAGCTTTGGAATGGGTTCAGAAGAGATTTACGCAGGATGTTGCCTGGTATGGAGGGAAGGTCTAATGAGGAAAGGCTGAGGGACTTGAGGTTGTTTTCATTAGAGCGAAGAAGGTTGAGAGGTGACTTAATTGAAACATGTAAGATATTCAGAGAGTTAGATATGGTGGATAGTGAGATCCTTTTTACTCGGATGGTGATGGCGAGCACGAGGGGACATAGCTTTAAACTGAGGGGTGATAGATATAGGACAGATGTCAGAGGTAGGTTCTTTACTCACAGTAGTAGGGGCATGGAATACACTGCCTGCAACAGGCTCACCAACTTTAAGGGCATTTAAATGGTCATTGGATAGATATATGGATGAAAATGGAATAGTATAGGTTAATGGGCGTCAGATTAGTTCCACAGGTTGGTGCAACATCGAGGGCCGAAGGGTCTGTTTTGCACTGTAATGTTCTATGTTCTGGTTGCCCTGCTTTAGGGAGGATAATATCATTTGGAGAGAATTGAGAAGAGATTTACAAGACTGTTACTGGGAGTGGAGGGTTTGAAATATAAGGAGAGGCTGGATAAGCTGGGACTTTTTTTCACTGGAGTGCAGGAGGTTGAGGGGTATAAAATGGAGGTTTATAAAATCTAAAGGGGTATGGGTAAGATCTTTTCCCTGGAGTTGGGGAGTTAAAAACTAGAAGGTATAATTTTAAGCTGAGAGGCAAAAGATTTAAAAGGGACCTGAGGGGCAATGTTTTCACACAAAGGGTGGTTTGTATGTGCAATGTATTGCCAGAGGCAGTGGTTAACGCAGGTACAGTTACAAAGTTTAAAATACTTTTGGACAGGTACATGAATAGGAAAGGTTTAGAGGGATTGGGTCAGACACAGGCAAGGGGGAATCTTTTAGTTTGGGAAGATTGGTTAGGGTGGATAAGTTGGACCAAAGGACCTGTTTCTGCGCTGTACATCTGTGTGACTCTGAGACCCACTGCTCCCTCTCTGCAATCAAATTCATGCTTAATCTGAGCTATGGCATGTGCAAAGTAATTCTTGAGAGGGACAGCTTACTTGTGACCTATGGCTTCAGAAGCTCTTCATCACTAGGTTCCTTCACATAATTTCCATGTCTGGTGGGTTCTAATTAATAGAGACTGATTGCCCTGGCTATTCAGCAATTCCTGCTGTTATTCCACCATGGGACTACCAGAATAACTAGATATAACTTGGTCTTTTAATATCAAACAATTCCTCTGTTCCTATTATACTTATGGATCATCCTGGAGATCAAGGGTAAACCATATACTTCCCTTCCCTATCACAAACCTACTGCCACAAACCTTGTGAGGTAAATTCAACCCGAAGTAATTATTATGACAAGAGGAAACTTTCCCTCCTGGTTCTTCCTGACCTGTTTGCGGGCTTTGACAATGTTGGCTATACCATCCTTCTCCCTTGCCTCTCCCCTGTTGTCGAGTTGGATTTTACTGCTCTCACATGCTCCCATTCTCATTCAAACACAGCCAGAGAATCACTTGCAATGGTTTCTCACCCTGCTTATGCACACTTACCTCAGGTGCCCTTCAAAGATTGATCCTTAGCTCCCTCTTATTTCCCATCCACTTGCTAGTCTTTGAGAAAACAGTATTCATTTTTACAAGCACCCTGATGGTGTCCTGCTCTATTACCCAGCTGGCACCATGTCCCCCAGGCAGAAGTAGGTACTGCAGATGCTGGAGACCCGGGTCAGGAAGAGTCAAACCATTCCTGATGAAGGGCTTTTGCCTGAAACGTCGATTTTCCAGCTCCTCAGATGCTGCCCGACCTGCTGTGCTTTTCCAGCACCACTCTAATCTTGACCATATCCCTTCAGCCAATTACCTTCACATTAACCTTACACACTAATCTTCATGCTTAACACCTTTACCTAACCTCACTAGCTTGTGAGAGAGGCTTACTTGAAGAATGAGGGGCCGTCTTATAGAAACCTCTAAAATGCTAACAGGACTAGGCAGGGTAAACGCAGGAAGGATAATCCCAACGAGTGGGGAGTCCAGTATTAAGGGTCACAGTGTAAGGATACAGGGTAGGCCATTTAGCACTGAGATAAGGAGAAATTTTGCCACAACTGAAAGTGGCGAGCCTGTGAGAATCTCTGCCCCAGAGAGGGGTTCAGGTCAAAACATTGAACACTTTCAAGAGGAGATAGCTAGAATTCTTAGGGCCAAAGGGATCAAAAGAAATGGGAGAAAGTGGGAACAGGGGGTGATCAGCCATTATCGAATCGAGTGGCACAGCAGAATCGAAGGGCTGAATGGCCTACTCCTGCTCCTATTTTCTATGTTTCCAAAACAGCAGCTATTGTTCTGTGGCTTCAGTGAAGGTACACTCTGACACTGCTTGCCTGATGTGCATCTGCTTTGGAGGCTGGTATCAGAAAGACGTATGAAGGTAAGAAAGGTCCCTTTTGTCTGATCCGGTTTGGAATTAGGGATCCCAGTAAAGATTAGAAGATTTGCGTATTGCTTTTAGTCCCCACTCCAACTGTTCTAGATACCAACTCCATCCCGCTCCCTGTATCAATCTGAGAGTAAGCCAGTGTGTTAAAGTTGATCCCCAGGTGAGTTTCCATCTTTGTATTCACACCTCAGACTGCCTATTTGCATGTCTGTAACAATGCTTGACAAATGCTGAACCCTAACCGTAACCTTAACCCTGCCTCAATTCATCCTCTGAGGCCATCATTCCTTACTCCGTTACCTCTGGTCCTAACAATTCTAACATACTTCTGGTTGTTTTCATACATTTCACCTTCCAGAATCTTGAAGTAATCCAAAACTGTGCTGCCCGTGTCTTAATTCAAAGTGAGTCCCATTTACCTCTGGCTCCCAGTCAAGTAATGTCTTCGCAACATGAGAACAGGAGTAGACCATTCAGCCTGTCAATCCTGTTGCACCGTTCAATATGATAATGGCTGATTGAGCACTTCAATGCCTTTGGAATACCGTATCCCCATAACCCTGTATGCCACTATTAATCAGAAATCTAGCAATCTCTACCAGAAACATACCGAAGGACTGAGCTTTCACAGCCCTGTCTGCCAGAGAATGGCAGAGCGGAGTAAAAGGGTGGCACGGTGGCTCAGTGGTTAGCACTGCTGCCTCACAGTGCCAGGGACCCAGGCTTGATTCCAGCCTCAGGCAACATCTGTGTGCAGTCTACATGCTCACCCCGTGTCTGCGTGGGTTTTCTCCGGGTGCTCCAGTTTCCTCCCACAGTTCAAAGATGTACAGATTAGGTGGATTGGCCGTGCTAAATAGCCCATAGTGTCCAGGGATATGCAGGCTAGATGTGTTAGCCATGGGAAAATGCAGGATTACAGGGATAAGATTGGGGGTCGGTGGGGGTGGTGGGGGGTGGGGGGTGGGGGGGGGGGGGGTCAGGGTGGGGAGGGTTGGAGTTGAGGGTGTCGGTGGATGGTTAGGTCTGGGTGGGATGCTCTTTGGAAGGTCAGTGTGGACTCAATGAACCAAATAGCCTACTTCCACACTGTAGGGATTCAATGACTCCAAAAGAAAACTGTCCTCATCTCAGACAGAGGCTGTTGCGGAAATTCTGACACAAAATTGCCCTTAATTTTAAATTGTATTCCCTAGTTCTACACTTGTCAATCAGAGGAAACGTTTTACCTACATCAGACTTGTCTAACCCTTTCAGTATTTTGTAAGTTTCAATGCCATCACCTCTCATTCTTAGAAACTCGATAGTATACTGGCTCAGTTTTCCCCACTTTCTCCTCATAGGACATCCCTGACAACCTGGGAACAAACTTGGTGAATTCTTGCTGCACTTCCTCTGTGACAATAACATCCTTCCTGAGATAAAGAAATCAAAATTGCACACAGTACTCCAGTATAGTCTAATCAAGCTTTGAGAGAATTGAAATAAACCTTCACTACCGCTGTACTCACATCCTTTTACAATAAAGGCCAACATTGCATTAATCTTCCCAATAGCTTGCCACATCTATATGTTAGCCTTCAGTGACTTATTGACAAGGACACCTAAGTCCTTTAATACATTTGCAATCTCTAACCTCTTCCCGTTCAGGAAATGCTCTGTGTATCTGTTTCTCCTCCCGGGATAATCTACATTTTTGTACAATATATTCCATCTGCCATGCTCTTGCCCATTCACTAAGCCTGTCCACATCTTCCTTTAACATCTTCCTCATGACACACATTCCTACTTCACTTTGCAACATGACTTGACATGGCCTAATTCTTATCCTTGCTTTTCAATCCCTCCTGTCTCTGAAATCTGCTCCAGACCCACAATCCTCTGGGATATCTATACTGATCTAATTCTGATCTCTTGCATATCATCAGTTTTTATCCCTCCACTATTGTGGGCTGTGCCTTAAATTGCCTTACCCCCAAACTGTCAAATAGCCTCTGTGCACATCTCTGCCTCTTTACTTCACTTTCCGCCTTTAAAAGATTGTTTAAAACCTAAATCTTTGACCATGCTTCTGGTCAGCCAGCATAGAATGTGACTTGCTGTCATATTTTGTAATGCTTCAGTGAAACCCCTTGGGACAAATGAGCTCTATACATAAAAGTGCTGGAACTCAACATTTGTTTTAGAAATTCATCAGCTACCTCTGCCTCCTCCATCATATTTGTTTTCCTGTCATGTGTCTCACTGTGCCCGACAAGTTAAATTCATGATGTTACTTTTGCTTTCAGCACTGCCTTGGGCTAGTTCCATCCCAGTCAAAGTGACCTGCTTCAGCTACATTGCCATCACCGCTTTCCTGCTCCCTCTGCTCGACTTTTGTAGGCTTGGCTTTCAGTCATTGATCCCTTTCTCTGGAAGTTTATCTCTTTCCACGACAGACCTCCAAAGTTGTTCACCTACTCCCCTTCGCTCCTCCTTCCGTTTGTGCTCCGTGTTCAGCTCAGTCTGTTGTAAAGTGCATTCAGTCTTGCTTTTGCTCTGACTGAGTCAGAGGCAATTCCTGAATACATTACAGGCTTCATTTTTGTGAAGCTACCTTCTGAGCTGGGGTCTAGTTGGATTGGAGTGACGGGTCTAATATGAATGAAAACAAAAGCAGAAATTGCTGGAAAAGCTCAGCAGGTCCGGCATCTGTGGAGAGAAATCTGAGTTAATGTTTCGGTTCCAGTGAGCCTTTCTCAGAACTGGACTCGAAAAGTGAATTCTGATTTCTCTCCACAGATGCTGCCAGACCTGCTGAGCTTTTCCAGCAATTTCTGTTTTTGTTTCTGATTTCAAGTGTCTGCAGTTCTTTTGGCTTTTATCTAGCATGAATGGAGTTGTCTCCAAATCTGCACTTTGCAATTAATTGAACACTCTGAACCGTACAGTTGTCGTCCTAATGCAACAAACACAGCAACCAGATCACACTCAGCAAATCCCCACAAGTAGCAACTTGCTACTGAGCATTGAATTGACCTGAATGATATTGTGGGGGTGGGGGTGGGGTGTACGTATTGACCAGAACCTCCCTGCTCTTCTGTACAATGCTGTGGGTTTTTATGTGCCCATGTGAGAGACCTCAGCTGAACAAAAAATCCTTGAGAAAGTCTTGCATTACAATGAAATAGTAACACATTCTTTTGCAAATGTTGTCTTGGCTTATTTACTTGAGGTGTTAATCCAGCTATTTCACAACAGTGGAGAGAGGTGTCTCAGATGAATGCATTAAGTGCTTGTATATAAGTATCCTAGAGAATAATTGCGGCAACTTTGACCCTCAGCTCATTTTGGCCAGTACTGTAATTGATATTGTGTGCTGCTCCCAAATCCTCCATAGTAATCACTGGCATTTTTCCCATTTTCAGCATCTACCTTGCTGTTCCTACATTGAATACCATCTGTACTATCTTACCAACCACAAGCAGAATGTTCTACATTAACCTTGATATCATCTTCCAACTCTAGTATGTCTTCCTTTACTCAAAGCTGAATATGTAGGAAAGCAGTGAATGAATTATGAGATGGCTATCTCTTTGACAGCAGCTATTCTCAACCCTATTACAAAACAGTGACTGTCAGACCAAGTGTGTATTCAATGCCTGATTTCTGATCAAAGACCAATTGTACCCCAATAATGCTCTCCTACAACCTCTTCCAAGAGGCAAAAGATACAGAAAACTGAACACACGCACCTGCAGGTTTAGGAACAGCTTCTTCCCAGCGTTTATAAGACTGACGAATGGACTCTGTCACCTTAAATAATGCTGATCTTGCTAATGTTGATCTCGCCTAGTGCACGCCCTGTGCAATGTAACTTGTATGCCTCTGTTTAAGTCATTTTGACTTGTATATCCTTGCTTACTATGATATTCTTGTACTGCTCGTAAACAAAACTTTTCACTGTATCTCATTACACGTGACAATAAATCAATCAATTTCTTTTCAAAGGAGAAAACAGCTCAGAAGAACAAGAATGTATCACCTCTCAAGGCTCCAGCCCAGAAATTCCTGCTAGTGTCACAGTAAGAGGTGAGGGTACTAGAACCAAGGCTTTTATTTATGTTATGCCCTCAGCATAACTAGATGGCCCAGGACATTTCAGAGGAGCATTTTAAAGATGTCTCTGACTCTGAACCTCATAAAGATTTTTGGGATGGGTGGCGAAAAGCTCAGTCAGAGTGAAGAAATACAATGATGTGCAAGAGGCCTGACATGAGGGACAGTAAAGTTACCAGAGGATGATAGGGCTGGATGAGGTTATGGAAATAGGAGATGTTAAGCCCATGGAGGGATTTTAACACAAGATTGAAAATTTTAAATTTGAGGTGTTGCCAGATCTGGAACCAATTTAAGTTGGTGAACGCAGGGGATGATTAATGAACTTCGGTGTGAGTTAGGACATGGATAGCAGAGGTTAGGATAAGCTTCAGTTTTTTTTTAAGCTTGTGAGGTGGACAGCAGATCATTTAATATGAGAATTGAAAGGGCTGGAAGCGTTGGACAGAAGGGATAAGCATGCTGTTGGGCTGATCAGCACAGAGGAACAGTGCTGAAGCCTTGGACACAGTGACGGAGAATGCTATGTCAGCCAAAGACAAGGTGCTGGCAAGACCCATTTGGAACTCGACTGGAATCTTAACCAGCTCAATGTCTCCACAAGGACCTATGCCAAAAGCTATCTGGCAATTGATTCAACACTGCTGTCACTTTGAGATGGAAGTGTATCTTCTTAAGCATTGGCAAAATGATAGCAAATTAATCCTGCTTGAAACGTGTAAACTGGGAGACATGGTTAGCAACAGCTAGGGACCAGGGACTCTGTATGGGATCTGTTCACTTGAATATGTGCATGGGCCCCCAATAAAATGTTGATTCATTGATTTTGCACTCGAAACTATTTGAAAAGACATTTATATCCATTGCACACTGACTGACATTGAGTCCCAGTCAAGGGAAGACCCCTTTCTAAAATAAATTCTATTTGGTGTGTTCATTTCCCTCCATGGCCTTGTCCATCCTCATCTTCCAGGTAACAACCGTTGGAACTTCCTGTGATGCACCATTTCTGCTGGCCTAATGTGCTTCCCTCTTGTTTTGTTTTGCTCTTGTTAGCTGTGCCTTCAGCGGCCTACATCCCAAAAACTGGAATTACGTCCTAAAAACTCCTTTATTGCTTCACAGCTCTCTCTTTTGAGACACTCTTTAAAGCTTACGTATTTGTCTAAATTCTTGACACCTCTAACTTTTTTTTCAGTCAAGCTCCCATGATGTACCTTAGGACATGTTTCTCCATGAGAAGCTAAACATCAATGTAAATTTCTGCTTCTAAATACTTGGAGCACCTGGACTGAAAGTAATAAACTGTAGGTTACACGGGGAATATTAATCAGCACTTTGAACAATTGACATTTCTAGAGGACAGTGTTACAGAAAGTCAATAGAGCTAATGTAGTAACGCATTGTACCACAGAAAAGGCTCAATCATCATTTTCTGTAGCTTGTACTCAATACTTAGAATGTTACAGAGTTGGTGAAATGGAAGAAACATGATTACAGTATGTAGACATTGAATGCAGGATGTTGCAAAGAGAAATGTATTATGCTTATGGTGGTGTAGTTACTCTACTGTTGGGCTGTTATTCCAAAGAAAGTACACAAAAATTGGACCATGACAACTTGAAAGTTTTGATCATGTATAAAAAAAAGTCAAAAAATCCTAGACTCAGTTAAAATTATTAAGGATCTGTTGGAATCTTGCAAAGATCCAATCGGTTCACTTCTATTCAGTCTGGACTAAACATGAGTATAGTCCATGTTTGTCTTTCAAAATAGGCTCTTGAGCCATCCATTTCTGTCAAAGCACTACTGGTATTATGTAGAATTACAAATGATATACAGCTCAGAAACAGCCCATTTGTCTTAACAAGCACATTCCCAATTTTCTGTGCCAGTAAATGTTGATATCATTTTGCACTCAGTGGAAATGAACCGATGTTGAGAGTGTGTTGCTGGAAAAGCACAGTAGGTCAGGCAGCATCCGAGGAGCAGGAAAATCGACATTTCAGGCTGGAGCCCTTTGAAACATCGATTTTTCTGCTCTTTGGATGCTGCCAGACCTGTTGTACTTTTCCATCAACACGCATTCTCGACCCTGATCTCCAGCATCTGCAGACCTCATTGTCTCCTAGGAAATGAGCCAATGTCATATTCACTCACTTGTGATCACCTGAATTCAAAAGTGCTCAATGCAAAAATGACCCCGTTTTCTCCTGCAGCTGTGATTTTAACCAATTCCTCCCTCTTCCAATTTTGGAAGCTTTCTCTTATCTCATTTATGCTAATTAGACCCCTGCACATCTGATATGAAAAGATACCTTGACCTCTGGCAAAATTGTTTTACATCTCTCCTTTTCAGGATCCTCTTAATTTCTTAAGTGTAATATAGACCTAAGCATAAGCTTTATTGGCATTGGGTACAAAGATGACACCCATTCTACTTACTGTGAGACTAAGGACCCTGACAACATTCCTACAATAGTGCTGAAGACTTGTATTCCAGAACATGCCATACTCCTATCCAACCTATTCCAGTACAGCTATAATATCAGTATCCAGCTGAAAATGTGGAAAATTGTCCAAGTATGTCCTGTACACAAAAAAGCAAGACAAATCCAACCCAGTCAATTATCGCCCCATTAATCTACACTTGATCATCAGTAAAGTGATGGAAGGTGCCATCAACAGTGCTATCAAGCAGCACTTGCTCAGCAATAACCTGCTCAGTGATGCCCAGTTTGGATTCTGTCAGGGCCACTCAGCTCCTGACCTCATACAGACTTGGTTCAAACGTGGACAAAAAAGCCGAATCCCAGAGGTGAGGTGAGAATGACAGACCTTGACATCAAGGCTGCGTTTGACCAAGTGCGGCATCAAGGAACCCGATCAAAATTGGAATCAATGGGTATTGAGGGCAAACTCTCCAATGGTTGGAGTCATACCTGACACATAGGAAGATAGTTATGGTTGTTGGAAGTCAATCATCACAGCTCCAGGACATCTCTGCACGAATTCCTCAGGGTGGTGTCCTAGGCCCAATCATCTTCAGCTGCTTCATCAATGACCTTCGCTCCCTCCTAAGGTGGGAGATGTTCGCTGATGATTGCACTATTTGTGACTCCTCAGATACTGAAACAGTTCATGATCAAATACAGTAAAATCTGGATGGTATCGAGACTTGGGCTGACAAATGGCAAGTAACATTCATGCCACACAAGTGGCAGATGATAACCTTCTCCAACAAGAGAGAATCTAAACAGAATTCCTTGATATTTGATGGCATTACCATCACTGAATACTCTACTATCAACATCCTTCGGTCGCTGTTGTCTAGAAGCTGAACTAGGCTAGCCATGAGAACACAATGGCTACAACAGCAGGTCAGAAGCTTGGAATACTGTGGTGAGCAACTTATCTCCTGACTCTCCAAAGCCTGTCCACCATCTACAAAGCACAAGTCAGGAGTATGATAGAATACTCCTCATTTGCCTGGATGGATGCAACTCCAACATAAGAAGCTTGACACTATCCAGGATAAAGCAGCCTGATTGATTGGTACCACATTCACAAGCATCCACTTCACCACTGACGCTCAATAGCAACACTGTGTACTATCTACAAAATCATAGGGTTATAGAGCTGTACCGCATGGAAACAGACCCTTTGGTCCAACTCGTTCATCCCGACCACATTTCCTAACTTAATCTAGTTCCATTTGCCTTCGTTTGGCCGTATCCTGCAAAACCCTTCCTATTCATATAGCCATCCAGATGCCTTTTAAATGTTGTAATTATACCAGCCTCCACCACTTCCTTTGGCATCTCATTCAATACACTCAGCACCCTCTGCATGAAAATGTTGCCCCTTAGGTTCCTTTTAAATGTTAAGCTCTCACCCTAAACCTATGATCTCTGGTTTTGGACTCCCCTACCCTGGGAAAAAAAGACCTTAGCTATCCATGCCCCTCATAATTTTATAAACCTCATTAAGGTTACCCCTCAGCCTCTGACACTTCTGGGAAGATAGCCCCAGCCTGTTCAGCTCAGCTCCCGCCACAGCTCAAACCCTCCAAAACTGGCAAAATCCTTGTAAATCTTTTCTACACCCTTTCAAGTTTAACAACATCTTTCCTATAGTGAGGAGACCGGAACTGAATGCAGTATTCCAAAAGTGACCTCACCAATGTCCTGTATAGCCGCAATATAACACCTCAACTCCTATACTGAATACACTGTTCAATAAAGGCAAGCATACCAAATGTCTTGTCTACCTGAGACTTCACCTTCAAGGAACTATGAACCTGCACCCGAAGGTCTCTTTGTTCAGCAACACTTCCCAGGACCTTACCATTAAGTGAATAAGTCCTGCCCTGATTTACCTTTCCAAAATGTAGCATTTACCTAAATTAAACTTCATCTGCTACTCCTTGGCCCATTTGATCAAGGTCCCATTGTACTCTGAGGTAACCTTCTTCATTGTCCACTACACAGCAATTTCAGCATCATCTACAAACTTATGAACCATTCCTCCTATTTTCACATCTAAATCCAAGATGCACTGCAGAAATTAATCAAGGTTCCTTAGACAGAACCTTCCAACCCATGACTATCACCATCTGGAAGGACAAGGGCAGCAGATATATGGAAAGGTATACTGACACACTGATTCTGAGACATAGCATATCATTTGGTATTTGCTTTTCAAAGTTCAGGTAGGGTGGGTACTGAGCCACCTAATACAACCACTTTCTCAAGTGTGTAAAGTCATTTTCCTAATGACCATGCAGCTTATAATTATAGTATTCAGAGAAAAATACACTGGAAACAAAATAGGCTTAATTTATAAATTCCTTGCTTTTAGGTTTTTGTTACAAGTTGTTTGGTTTAGCATTAACATACAGAGGGGGGAGTGGGTGACCCTCCCCTGAAATCCCCTGGAAAATTCAATTCAGTCAATGAAGACAGCCATCAACATGTCCTCCATGATAATCCTCAACAATGGCGCCCCTCAAGGATGTGTTCTCAGCCCCCTACTGTACTCCCTGTACACCCACAACTGGATGGCCAAATTCCATATGAATACAACTTTGCTGATGACTCTACTGTGGTAGGCCAGACATCTAATAAAGTTACGTTAGAATCCAGGAAGGAGATAGAGGACTTAGTGTCGTGGTGCTATGATAAGAATCTCTTTCTTTGTCAATAAAACAAAGGAACTGATCATTGACTTCAGGAAGAAAGGAGGAGGATACACCCCCTATCTCCATCAGCAGAGCTGAGGTGGAGAGGGTCGAGAGCATCAAGTTCCTAGGAGTGACGATAGCCAATAGTCTGACCTGGACCTCCCACGAGACACAATGGTCAAGAAGGGACAGCAGTGCCTCTTCTTCCTTAGGTGGCTTAGGAAATTCAGCATGTAAAAAAAAACCCTCACCAACCTCTACAGATGCATGATAGGAAACATTTTATCTGGGTGCACAACTGTCTGTTACTTCTCTGTCCAGGATCGTACAAAACTACAGAATGTTGTGTGCACGGCCTAAGCTATCATGGAAACCAACCTTCCATCCATGGACTCCACTTACGCTTCTCACTGCTATGGAAAGGCTGCCGACATCATCACAAACCCCTCCCACGCCGGTCATGCTCTCTTCCAATCTCTTCCGTCAGGCAGAAGATAGAGAAGCTTGAACACACGCACTAACAGGTTCGAGAACAGCTTCTTCCCTGCTCCTATTAAACTGCTTAATAGACCTCCCTAATTTCAAATAATATTGATCTTGTGAATGTTGATCTTGCTTTGCGCACCTCCTGTGCCTTGTATGCTTTGCATGTCCTTGTTTGCTGTACTGTTTCCAAAACACTGTTCTTCGGTACATGTGACTCCATTAAATCAAATCAAACCAAATCAAGCCTGTCAAATTCTGCTAACAGGCCAGAGACCTGTTCAAGGAAGCACTAGTTATGGAAGCATGTGTATTGTTGTGGCTAATTGACTGATGTGCTTTATAGTATAAGATGGTTTCTAAGCAGTTTGATGGTTCCTGAAGTAATCAGGAGTGACCAACGATGTTAAAAAGTATCAGTTGAGTGCTTGATAACATTTTTAAAAAACCCACTCCAAGTAAAATACATCAATATTGCTCACTTCTTCCAGTAGTTGAGTTTGGCATTCTCATTGTCCTCTGAATCATAATGTTTGTTCAGAATTCCCTAATGAGTTTCTTAATTGTTGTCTTATATCGGGGGCCTTTAGTTTTCCTCTCCACTCCCTCTGGATTTATTCTAGAAAAATATCTCACTGTTTGATGTGGTCACTACCAACCTTTGCAGCAGAAGGGAGACCCTGTTTGAACAACCTCTGGATTAATGGCTATATGTTTAGGCAACACGAGGCAGGTCTTACTCTACCAAGCTTCTGTTTGTACAGGTCTTCCTGCTATAATGTGCGTTTCGTTAATGCAAATGCGCTGCAACATGATTGACGAATTGGGGATACTGTTTCTAAAGCGTTCACTTTTAAAACTTGTGTTGGCTGTAACATGATTACCTCACCAACACTTTAAATACTGTTTCTAAAGCACGATTCTTCTATAATGTGGGGTTACACAAGCACGCAACCATCATGTTAAAGAAGAACTACCCATAGTTAATAAAATGTAAGAGCCTTATATTCAGCCCTCATCTGCCCCAGCTTCCCAGAAGCTGCTAGCGATATTTATACAGCCTGTTTAACTCGTTCCTAGTTTGTGTTTCCACACATTGTTGGTGTCAGCCATATTTGTGAACCCCTTCCAGTCAGTCTATATCTTTTCTATAATTTGGTAATAAGAAGGAACACAGTACTCTCTGTGCAGTCCAATAAAGGCTTTATACAAATTTATCTGTGTTTTCCAATATTATCTCTTTGGCCTTCATGTTGCCCTTATTAAATTTTGGTGATTTGTGTGTTTGTACTCCCAGATCATTTCGCTCCTCTACCTCATTAGGGTTATTACCTTTCAACTAATTTGTGACCTCCTTACTTTTGTCACCAAAGTATAATAACTCTCATTAATCCGTGTTGAAATTTTATTGGTTAATATATACCAGATATGTCAGCTCATTGTATTTTGTTGCTGACCTCCTCATACAAACTTTCTTCTTATTTTGATGTCCTCTGCAAAGTCACAAATTATGGTCTTGCAAAGTCTTTTTATGGTTTTGCTACTCAAAATACTGAACAATAGGAGGTAGACGTTTGAGGGATTTTTCCGCCTGCTGCCTCATGGAAAAGCTATCTCTTACTCCGACTCTTTGTTTTCTGTCCTGTTGTTTGTGAGCTATCATTTCCACCACTTAACTTCTGAATCCATGCACTCTGACCTTATTATATACCACTTCTGTAAATTTAGATAAATTACACTAGTAGCATTATTTTTGTCAATGCACTCTGTTATTTCTTCAAAACATTTAATGTTGCTGGTTGTGCAATACTTTTCCTTTTGAAATCCATGCAGACTCTTCATTGTTATATTTTTGGTCTTGGAGTCAAACAGCGTAAAAACAGAGCTTTCGGTCCAATTAGTCCACACCAACCATGTTCCCAAACTAAACTGCCTGCGTTTGGTTCTAAATGTTTCCTATTCATGTAATTATCCAAATGTTTTGTAAACATTGTGACTGTACCTGCATCCATCACGTTTTCTGGCAGTTCATTGCGCATATCAACCACTCTGTAAAAAAGTTACCCGACATGTCCTTTTCAAATCTTTCTCCTCTCACCTGAAAAATATGCCCCCTGAATTTTGAATTCCCTCACACTAGGGAAAGGACAACTGCTAACCTTATATATGCCCCTCATAATTTTATAAACCTCATCCCTCAACCTCCTACACTCCAGTGAAAAAATCGCACCAGCCTATCCAGTCCATTTTTATATTCCAAACCCTCCATTCCTGAGCAATCCATTCTGGCAACATTCTGGTAAATATTTTCTGAACCCTCCCCAGTTTAATATTATCCTTCTTATTACAGGGCGACCAGAACTGCACACAGTACTCCAGACGAGGGATCACCAACATCCTGTACAACATCAACATGACGTCCCAACTCCTATGCTCAATGGTCTGAGCAATGAAGGCTGGCATGTTAACTGCCTTCTTAACCATCCTGTTTACCTGTGTTGCAAATTTCAAATAAATATGTACATGAACCCTTAGGTGTCTCTCTTCTATAACATTACCCAGGGCTCTGCTGTTAACTATATGAGTCATGTCCTTCCTCACATTTATCTAAATTAAATTCCATCTGCCACTTCTTAGCCTATTGACCCAACTGATGAAGATTTCTTTATAATCTTAGATAACCTTCCTCACTGTCTACTATGCCACCAATTTTGGTGCCATCCGCAAACTTACTAACCATGCTTTCTATATTCTTATCCAAACCATTCAAATGGACAACAAACAGAAGTAGACCCAATACCGATCCCTGTGCAACACCATTGGTCACAGGCCTCCAGCTGAAAAAAACATCCCTCCATATCCATGGTCTATCTCCTAAAATAAAGCCAATTTTGTATCCAATTGACAAGTTCACCCTGAATCCCATGTGATGTAATTGACCAGTTAAAGACCCTAATTGGCGATGGATAGACCCACCCTCCCATCCTGGCACTTTCCCCTGCCACCGCAGGAACTGTAAAGCCTGTGCCATACCTCCTCCCTCATCTCTATCCAAGGCCCTAAAGGAGCCTTCCACATCCATCAAAGTTTTACTTGCACATCCACTAATATCATTTATTGTATCCGTTGCTCCCGATGCGGTCTCCTCTACATTGGGGAGACTGGGCGCCTCCTAGCAGAGCGCTTTAGGGAACATCTCCGGGACACCCGCACCAATCAACCCCACCGCCCCGTGGTCCAACATTTCAACTCCCCCTCCCACTCTACCGAGGACATGGAGGTCCTGGGCCACCTTCACCGCCGCTCCCTCACCACCAGATGCCTGGAGGAAGAACGCCTCATCTTCCGCCTCGGAACACTTCAACCCCAGGGCATCAATGTGGACTTCAACAGTTTCCTCATTTCCCCTTCCCCCACCTCACCCTAATTCTAACCTTCCAGGTCAGCACTGTCCCCATGACTTGTCCGGACTTGTCCTACCTGCCTATCTCCTTTTCCACCTATCCACTCCACCCTCTCCTCTCTGACCTATCACCTTCATCCCCTCCCCCACTCACCCATTGTATTCTATGCTACTTTCTCCCCACCCCCACCCTCCTCTAGCTTATCTCTCCACGCTTCAGGCTCACTGCCTTTATTCCTGATGAAGGGCTTTTGCCCGAAACGTTGATTTCGAAGTTCCTTGGATGCTGCCTGAACTGCTGTGCTCTTCCAGCACCACTAATCCAGAATCTGGTTTCCAGCATCTGCAGTCATTGTTTTTACCTCGATGGGTAGAGAAGGCTACTCTTGCCCAGATGGTGGTGGGAAGGTGATGACTATCTTCTGATAATGACCCTACAATTATTTGCCCTTCCTTGCACTTTATCATGCCACAATCCATTTTGATGTTGGAATGAGCAATGAGGTTGAGAGGGTGAAGAATAGACCCCTCCTGTTCTTATTTTCCAATGATTGATCAAATGAAAGAGTCCCAGAATTGGGCCTTATGATAAATTCCTTGGACCTGTTCCAGACCTTTACAGGTTGAGTGTGATAGGTCAAACATTAGGTCCCAGGTAACACAAAGAGCATGCCTGAGAACTTTTATATGCTCAGTCTTAAAGTCCAAAGTAGGGATAGACCAGCTTGACACTGTTTTCTTACTGAGTATAAATTACAGTCACAATTGAAGAGGAAAGATTTTTCCTTGACATAATCTTTTGAAGAGAATTAGAATACAGAACTAATCTTCCTATCCTGACAGATGGAGAATCATTCATTCCCCTTAGAAACTGAAGTGTTGTAAATCAAATAATGAAGCTCCTTCCAATGTGGGATGACTGGATGATTGAAGCTGTTTACTTTCTAATTCTCTTGAGGACATTTTGCTTCAGAAATCATTGTACAATAGGATTGCTTGGCGTACATTCCACACTCTGTCCTCTATACCAGTTTTCTCCTTAAGTTGTATAATTGCAGCTCAAACTTTTTTTGGCCTTTGTCCTGTCTCTCATTTTCGAATTTACAAGATCTTGTTCTGCTGCAAGATATGATATCAATGGAACTGTTTGGACTAGGAGCAGGAGTTTTCCAGTATCCTGGCTAATATGTATCCCTTAAACATCATGATTCAATTCAATCAACTGAACAAAATAAAACCGAAAAAATTGCAGATGTTAAAAATCAGAAACAGAAACAGAAATGGCTGGAAAAGCTCAACAGGTCTGTCAGCATCTGTAGAGAGGCATCAGAGTTAACATTTCAGGTCCAATGGCTCTTCCTCAGAACTGGACCTGAAGCATTAACACTGATTTCTCTCCAAAGGTGCTGCCAGACCTGCTGAGCTTTTCCAGAAATTTCTGTAGATCAATTGGACCTTTGCTATTTTGTTTGGACCTCAATCCATGTAAATGGTCTGTTCGGATTTCCACATTGCAACATTATCTACTCTTTCATTGGCTCCAACAGGTTTTGAGGCATCCTGAAGTGGTAAAGGCGATGGCGATGTGGTGAAGTGGTCAATGCAAGTTATTTTCTCCTTCGATTAGTTAGACAAGCCAATGTGAACTGCAGCTTCTCAAGAATGTACAATTGCTTGCAAGCCAGATATCTTCATGTCATTTCCCAATGTTCATATCTTACTTCATCATCTACATCAATCATGTACACGGTGGATAATTCATGTCCCAAAACAAATTGATGAGAGCCACGGCTGGTCCTTCAGTCAGGCGTTTTGTATGAGGTTGAAGTGAGGTGTTGAATGGATTGGATGGATATCTTTGTTAATGTGCAGGGAAGATGTTATTTCATGTGGTCACGGGCTTCCCAGTTCAGTATTTATACAAACCAGGAAGAGAGACGGTGGGAGGAAGAGAGATGGGGGAGAGATGGGCGTGAGTTAATTGGCAAATGAGTGAGTGAGTTGGAGGTTCTTGCTACAGGCTGGATGTTCTGGGGTTGAGGGGTCCTCTGCCATATTTATAGATCTTTGGACTTCATTTTGCTCACTGTAAAGCCTTGAAGCTTCCCATGATCCATGGTGGCCACTTCTTGAGCCACCATGATGTTTCCTGAGCAATCCAGGATGGCTGCCAGTTTCCCCCATGCTGCCCTCCAGATGCTACTGGATGGGGTCACTGACTGAAGGGACCTCCTCTGTCTGGCTGAATCCACCAGGGGGCATCTTGTCAAGCCTGTTCTGCCTGAGCTGAGATCACAAACAAGCCAGTGTCTTCCAAAGTACTGGAAGACAGTGCAGGGAATAAATCAATGACTTCCTGCACTCTGCAAGTGTCGATGGCACCACCTTCTTTCTGCTATCTCACACTCACTGGGGCATCACTCAGTCTAACTCAGCCACTGTATAGGCATCTCCTAAAGTCCTACAGTCTGTGGGTATCAGTGTCCAATTTATGATGTGCACTCAAGGGCAGGCAGCATCTTATCCTGTCTTCAGGCTGAGACAGGAAACTTTCTAATCATTGAGGAAAAATAAAAACATTGAGGATGAGGCAGGAAAGTAGAGTTGAGAATCATCAGATCAGCCTTGATCTCATTGAATGACAGAGCTGACCTGATGGACTGAATAGCCTGCCTTTGCTCCTATGTCTTATGGCTTGCAATGGAGAAGATAAGCTATTGAATGAATGTTTCTTGTCCTATTGACTCTTTTTGACCTCAGTTGGCAAGACATCAATCAGGGCTCAATGTCCCCTCAACCAGGCCTTCTGGTTAGAATTAGAAAGCGTAAGGAAGCCATTTTTTTAGTCAACTTGTTTGGATATGTTGGCATACACCTTTAGGGCAGGTGGGACTTGAGCTTAGACCTTCCGGCTCAGAGGTAGGGACATTACCACTGTGCCACAAGAGACCCAAATTCTGAACGACATTTCCAATGCAAGCCTTGAACTGAAAGCCAATTTTTGAAAAAAAATGTCTTTTTATATCTGGAAATGCTATCACACACAAATGGTTTTTCTCCACATCACCAAATCGTAACTATTAACCGCCACCAGTAAATCATTCATCACACTTAGATATTTACTTACAACACCTGTAACTTACTTTTCTTTTGTAAGGATACTACCACTGTGCCACAACAGGGCCTGTGGGTTTGCTTTTTTTTTGTTTTATTTCCCCAAAAGCACCCGCGGTCAATTCTGATTGTTTTTACAATGATACAGAAAATGAAGAGAACTTTGTGAGTAGTGTTTATTTATTTTTTCTCCGTCACCAGGATATCACCTGTATTGCCTGAACACTTGCAAGCAAGGCCCGTCATGGAAGCTCCAATGTCAAAAGTGAAGGGGGGAGTGTAGGGAGAAAGGGAAGGGATTCAATCAAAATGGAGTTGGGGGGAAGCTGACAACCTATTACTTGAAAGGCAAGAGTACTAACCACTGAGCCACAAATTAAAATCAAGTAGCCCAATGAAAGCATATTAAAGTGAAAAATCATGCAACACCAGCTAATCGTCCAATATGTTTATTTGGAAGCACTCGCTTTCGGAGCACTGCTCCTTCATCAGGTAGCCTGATGAAGGAACAACTCTGAAAGCTAGTACTTCCGAATAAATGTGTTGGATGATTAGCTGGTGCTGTGTGATTTTTCACCTTGTCCACCCAAGTCCAACACTGGCTTCTCCACATCCTATGATAGAGTGCCAACTCCTTAAAGGGACAAGCATAGTAACAGCAATCAATTATTTTAAAATTTAAATGAAACTTTGATTTAAAATATAATTTTGGAAATTAATAATGTATTCCAGCCCCTGTAGTGTCCACTCACCATGGAAAGCCTTGTGCAAAACAACAAACAGCTCCCACTCCGTCTCCAAGGACATCCGAGCAGAGACATAGCTGAGGAAGAGGGGCAGGTAGTCAGTCAGGCTGAATGGTCCATTCATTGATATTAGGAATTGGGATATCTTGTTGCTGCTGTACAAGATGTTGGTGAGGCCACATTTGGAGGATGGCATGTAGTTCTGGTTGGCCTACTATAGAAAGGATATTATTAAACTAAAAAAGTGCAGAAAAGATTTACGAGGATGCTGCCTGGACTGAATTGGGTTATAAGGAGAGGCTGGATAGGCTGGGTTTTTTTTCCCCCTCCTTTTTTCTCCTAGGAGTGTAGGAGACTGAGGGATGATCTTATGGAGGTCTATAAAATCATGCGAGGCTTAGATAAGGTAACAGCTTCTTCCTATGGTGGGGGAGTGTAAAACTAGAGGGCTTAGGTTTAAGGTGAGAGGGGAGAGATACAAAAGGGTCCAATTTTTAGTGGGTGAGTGGCTGGAATGGACTGCAGGAGGTAGTGGTGGAAGCGAGTACAATTTTGTCATTTAAGAAACATTTGGACAGGTACGTGGATGGGGTAAGTGGTGGAGGGATATGGTCCAAATGCAAGCAAATGGGATTAGATTAATTGTGAAAACTGGGACTAGTTGGGCTGAAGGGCCTGTATCCAGGCTGTAAACTTCTATGGCTGCCTGGACCTCTTTATGGGCCCACCTTGGCCTAGCCCAGGGGCAGCCTCATGAGGAGCTCCTCTGATCTGGCCATCTTCCTGCAACCAACCTGGATGACCAAAGATCAGGAGTGTGGGGCTGAAGTGCTAAAAACATCTGAGAAACAATGCCCTTGAGAAGTGAAATAGAAGTGAACTAGTCTTGAGCTAGATAGGACATAAATCTGTTGTCTGGTCCAGGATTGTAAGAGATACATGACTGCTTAAAGGGGCCATGAGAAACAAGGTAGATCCAAGCCTTTGCTCACCACCAGATTCCCAAGGGTCAATAGAACGGGCAATAAACGCTGGTCTTGTCGACAGCACCCACATCCAGAAAATGAATAAAAGTCACATGATAGTCATGAATGATCCAAAGCAAGTACAGAAATGAAGTGCTTGCACCCTGAAGGAAGAGCAACCACAGAGCACTTAGGGTTCAAATCATCCGGGATGTTAGAAATACTAAACAAGAGAAACAGTCAGTCTACGTCCAAGTACAGCAACTCCTGGACAATATTCAAATTTAGGCCGCCCAATCTAAAGTAACATTCACGCCACAAAAATGTCAAGCAATGGCCAACTTAAACAAAAAGAATCTAACTGTAGCCACTTGACACTTGATGACCATCACAGAAATCTCCCACTATCAACAACCTGGGGGGTACCATGTACTAGACTCGTCACAAACTTACCATGGCTACAGAGCTGGTCAGTGGCTAGGAATCCTGCAGCAAGTAACGTATCTCCTGACTCCACAAAACCTGTCCATCATTTAAAGGCACAGCCACCTGGATGACCGCAGCACCAACAACACTTCTGAAGTTTGGAGCCATTCAGGACAAAGCAGCCTGCTTGATTGGCACTACATCCACAAAAGTCCACTCTTTGCACTTCCGATGCTCAGTCATAGCAGTGAGTACCATCTGCATGATGAACTGCATAAATTCACTGAGGGGCTTTGGGTAGTACCTTCCAGGTCCACAACCACTTCCATCAGGAATGGTGGAAGGAACATAGGAACACCACCACCTGCAAGTGCCCCTCCAAGCCACTCACCCGCCTGACTCAGGATGTAGTGTATTATCATTACTTCACTGATACTAGGTCAAAATCCTGGACTTCTCTCCCAAAGGGCATTGTGAGTCTACTTCCAGCACATGGATTGTAGCGGTTCCAGAAGGCAGCTCACCACGACCTTCTCGAGGACAACTAGAAATGGGCAATAAATGCTGGAGCAGCTAGTAATGCTCTTATCCCAGGAAATAATGTTAAAAATTGAAACGTTATTGTGTAGCTGATTTTTGATTCCATATGCTGAGGTTTACAAATTACTTTGCAGGCCCTGCAAATACATCCCCACTACTCAAATGCACTAATATATAGAGACCCCAAATTTTCCTGAAAAACTCATTTGATGCAGCCCTTGATGAAACTATTAATGTCCCCTTTTTAAGCTTGGAGCCCCTGATTATCAAGGTGACAATGTCTTTGCTGGTCCTTCACCCTCCCCATATTAAGGACAGAATGAGCATGACTTGCATAACACCCCTTCAAGACCTCACATCCCCAAGATTACCCCCTAACATCTATTGTTCTTCCTGAAACTATTGACCACTCCTTCAACTGCTTAATACAATCAGGTCAAGGTGGGAGGCGAAAGGAGGGATAGAACAGGCAATAAGTAGCAGGTTTAAATAAGGACTAGGAATCAGTGAAGGCTTGTTGGGCTGAAGGACCTGTTCCTGTGCTGTATTGTATTGTATTATTGTCTATATCTGCCTGCTGTCTTGACTGATGCTAAAACCTCCCTGGATTATGTGTGATCCTCACTCCAACCAATGGACTGCAGTTCATACCTGGACTGACTAACTGAAGACACTAGGATTGACAGTGGCTCAGTCCCTGGATTTAAGCCCTTAAAATGACAGTGCTGACTGGAGGCCATTCTCACTTCACTAACCATGCATTTCCTTTCCCATTGTCATGCTGCCCTGCTGGCAAATGCACCAGCTCTGTGTTGCTGCACCTCTGTGCCATTCAGCGTCATGTATCCAAGCATGTACTCTTCAATGCATCCTACAGGCACCAGCTTCTATGCTGAAGTTTCATTGATGAAACAACAACTGTTAGCTGATTCTGCCCGATGAAGCTCATGCTGGTGCTTTGCCTTCGCTCAGTTGATGGAGTGATGGTCCCGGGACACACTGTGTGTTAGTCAGCATGGACTACCTGAAAGTGCATTGCTACTATATCAGTGGAGGCAGTGAAAACTGTGTATCCCCTTGTATGTGAGGCACAGGAGCCAAGTCAAACAGATATGTGCTTGCCTTATGCAATAGACTGTCTAAAATGTCGAGTATCTCGATTGGATAGGTGAATTGGGAAGGGGGAGTAAATTGTGGCATTAGGTAATGAATGAGACACAAATGAACAAGACCTTAAGATATAGGAGCAGAATTAAGTCAGTCAGCCCGTTGAATCAGCTCCATTATTTGATCGTGGCTGATATGTTTCTCAACCCCATTTTGCTTCCTTCATCCTGTTACCCTTAGTCCTCGGTCTAAAATACACGCAATGACCTGGCCTTCACAGACTTCCAGGGCAATGAGTTCCTCAGATTCACCACCTCCTGGCTGAAGAAATTCCTCTTCATCTCAGATTCATCCCTTCAGTCTGAGGCTGGGCCCTTGCGCCCTATTTTGTCTTCCCGGTGGAAATGTCTGCTCCATTTTATCCAGGGTCCTCAGTATTCTGTAAGTTTCAATGAGATTCCCCTCATCCTTCTTAACTCCGTTGAGTACTGACCAAATTCCTCAAGCACTTCATCCCTGGGATCATACTTATAAACCTCCTCTGCATCCCCCTCCAAAGGTAGCACATCCTTTCCTAGATACAAGGCCCAAAACTGCTCACAATGCTCCAAATGGAGTCTAACAAGACCCTTTTACAGCCTCAGTAGTAGATCCCTGCTATTGTATTTTAGCCCTTTTAAAATGAACACTAACATTGCATTTGCCTTCCTGACTGCCAGCTGAACCTGCATGCTAACCTGGTGAATCTTGAACCAAGATTCCCAACTCCCTTAGATCCTCAGATTTCTGCAGCCTTTCTCCATTTAGAAAACAGTCTATGTCTCTAATATTCCTATCAAAGTGCATAGCCTCACACTCTCATACATTGTATTCCACCTGCCACTTCTTTGACCACTCTCCTAGCTGGTCACTGTCCTTCTGCAGCCTTCCCACTTCCTCGTCACTACCCTGTTATAGAGTCATAGAGATGTACAGCATGGAAACAGGCTCTTGGGTCCAACTCGTTCATGCCAACCAGATATCGTAAACTAATCTAGTCCCCTTTGCTAGTACTTGGCCCATATCCCTCTAAACCCGTCCCATTCACATAACCATCCAGATGCCTTTTAAATGTTATAATTGTCGCAGCCTCCACCATTTCCTCTGCCAGTTCATTCCATCCATGTACCACCCTCTATGTGAAAAAGTTGCCCCTCGTGTCTCTTTTAAACTTTTTCCCTCTCATCCTAAACCAATGCCCTCTAGTTCTGGACTCCCCACCCGAGGGAAAAGACCTTGTTTATTTACCCTATCTATGCCTGTCATGATTTTATAAACCTCTATAAGGTCACCCCTCAGTCTCCGACACTCAAGGGAAAACAGCCCCACCTGTTCAGCCTCTCCCTATAGCTCAAATTCTCCAACCCTGGCAACATCCTTGTAAATCTTTGCATAACCCTTTCAAGTGTCACAACAATCTTCCGATAGAAGGGAGACCAGAATTACACACAATATTCCAAAAGTGTTCTTGCGTTTATCTTTGTACCATTTGCAAATTTAGCAACAATGTTGTCAGTTCCTTCCACCACATCATTAAGGTATAGTGTGGATAGTTGTGGTCCCAACACTGACCCCTACAGAACCCCACTAGTCTCTGTCTGCCATCCTGAAAAAGACCCCTTTCTCTGCAATCTCTGCCCTCTGCCAGTCAGCCAATCCTCTATCCATGCCAAGATCTTGCCTCTAACACCTTAGGCTCTCATCTTATTTAGCAGTCTCCAAAGTTAGCTCATTTGGCTGGATGGCTGCTTTCTGAAACCAGCAGCATACGTTCAATTGTTTGACTGAGGTTACAGTGGCAGACTCTCCTTCTCAACCCGTCCTCTTGCCTGAAGCATGGTCACCCTTGGGTTAAGCCATCGCCAATCATCTCTGTTTAGTGAAAGAGTAGGAGAATGGTAACTTTATTTGGTCAATAGCAGCAGATGGTAGAAGTCGGACGTATCCACTTAGCCCCCAAGTTGGCATTATTTGTGTCGATTCTCATCTTCAAATTAAAATAAACCATATTGTTTTGCCAGTCCTTGTTGCCTGATGGTACTATTAGGTTGAAAGAACCACATAATTTGGTGGCAGCATACTTTGTAATGATTAACTGAAAAGTATGCAGCTTTAACACCTCACATGCAACAGAAGGGAATAATTGATGTGAAAGGGAAGCAACTATCAAAACACAGTGAATCTGAATGATTCTACAATCCTTTAGGAATTCTGTTCTCCATGCCTTCATACGAGGATATCCCCGCACCATGCTCCAGGCAACAGGGATTAGGTAGGATTTTTCAAATTTAGGAGAGTTCTGGAGAAGGGTTACACCCGAAATACCGACTTCATCACCTCCTGATGCTGCCTGGCTTGCTGTGTTCTTCCAGCCTCCTGCCTGTCTACTTTGGATTCCAACATCTGCAGTTGTTTTGTCTCTAACCAAATTTAGGAGAGGCAAACTAGATTAAATCTACTTGCCGCAGGATCAGAAATAGTTGACTTTGGGAAGTCTAATTTCAAGCAAACTTGACTGTCGTAGATATCCATTTCTGCTCTTTGCTGCAATTCTGGGAGGACTGATTACACACTACAGACTGAGCTGGGAAGGCAAATATCCTTCAGTAATTGCGACTAACAGCCGGAAAAAGAGATGTTAAAAATATTTATTTTAGTGTTGAAGCACACAGTACAAATTGGTGCTTAAAGTCACCACTATGTTGGTGAAATTTAGAGTAAAGTGAGGGTTCAACAGTATGACCATTATAGTCAAGGAATAACCCAGGACCAGTTATCGTGTTGCCACAGGGACCTCCCTGTCATCAGTGAGAAGCATCTGGTGGTGATTTAACCTGACGGCTACCAGACTTCAGGTAAGGAAAGTCCTTTGTGGTAACCTCAAACCAGTAGTGAGAATTGAACCCACGTTGTTAGTATCGTACTGCTCTATAAACCAATGGTCCAGCCAACTGAGCTAAACCAACTCCCATAACCAGTTGAGGCATTGCCCACAAGAGGTAATGCAACTGAAAGAGACAAAACACCTGCATCAAGTTGTTGGAACTTCCAGCTAGCATTCAAACTCCTGCAAAAAAGCAGGAAGTGACGGCAACATTTCCAAAACTTAATTGGAAAGCCTCTGCTTTGTTCTAACAATAAGATTGTTGGAACTAGGAGCAGGAGGAAGCAATTCAGCCTCTCAAGTCTGCTCTGCTAATTAATACGATCGTGGCTGATCTCATCTCAGCCTCAACTCCACTCCCCTATAACCCTTTAAGACATTACTCATTAAAAATCTGTTAAATTTATTCAGTCTCCCTGCATCTATCG
Source organism: Chiloscyllium punctatum (assembly GCF_047496795.1). Lineage (NCBI taxonomy): Eukaryota > Metazoa > Chordata > Chondrichthyes > Orectolobiformes > Hemiscylliidae > Chiloscyllium > Chiloscyllium punctatum. Next base: position 94,538,396 of record NC_092749.1, read on the forward strand.
CACTGTGGGGTAGAGAATTATACAGACTTACGATCCTTTGAGAGAAGTAAATCCTCCTCATCTCTGTTTTAAATATGCACCTCAAAAATCCCTCCCCCCAACCCCCCCTTGTGTGAAACTATGACCTCTCATTTTAGATTGCCCCACGGGGAAACATCTGCTCCAAGTCTACTTTGTCAATCCCCTTTAGAATCTTATAAACCTTAATTAGAGCTCATCTCATTCTTCTAAACCTCACGAGGCTGCGTTTTCAGATCCTCAATTTTTCTAAATCAGACAAACAAGCCATTAAAATAAAAATTGCTGCAGGGAATGGAGGCTTCCATTGACTGAACATATCAAGTCTGTCCAATGACCATCTCAAAAATCCGGTTAAATACGGTCAGTACTCGAAAATCAGTTAGACCTAAAGCTCATCTTCTGAACATATTATCGGAAGGTCATATCCTTTGGACACAACCCTCACAGATTAGTGATCAACTCATAAGTAGATGCAGAGTCAAGGGACACAATTATGGCTATTGGCACAGTGGTACAAATATAAACCTATTCCAGTGCTCAAATTATATGACCACATATTAAGATTCAGCATAATTTAAATGGGAAACTAGATATTGGCGTAAGTGCAAACATTTTTCCACCATTTTTCCATTCAGTTCAAATTTTGATAGATGTTTACAAAATCATGTGAGGTCTGGACAGTGGGAATCCAGAGAAACTGTTCCCACTTATCAAAAGATCATAAGCCCGAGAGCACAGTTTTGCAAAACAAGCGAATGTATAGTGGGGGGATAAAGGAACTTTTTCACACAGCAAGTAGTGATAAACTGCAATGCATAAACCCACAGAAGTGGCCAACGATGATTCAAACAACCAACAACAATTTCACCGTCAGTTATAGTCATTGAGTCATACAGCGCAGAAACAGACACTTTGGTCCAAACAGTCCCTGCCAACTATAATCACAAACTCGCCTGCACTTGGCTCATATCCCTCCAAACCTTTCTTATTCACGTACTTATCTATATTTCTTTTAAACATTGTAATTGTATCCACATCCACCACTTCCTCTAAAAGTTCATTCAACACATAAGACACTCTGTCTAAAAAAATTGCACCTCATGTCTTTCTTAAATCTTTCTCCTCTTATCTTAAAATTCGATTTAGATTACTTACAGTGTGGAAACAGGCCCTTCGGCCCAACAAGTGCACACCGACCCATCGAAGCGCAACCCACCCATACCCCTAACCGAACACTACAGGCAATTTAGCATGGCCAATTCATGTAACCTGCACATCTTTTGGACTGTGGGAGGAAAACCACGCAGACACGGGGAGAACCTGTAAACTCCACACAGTCAGTTGCCTGAGGTGGGAATTGAACCCAGGTCTCTGGTGCTGTGAGGCAGCAGTGCTAACCACTGTGCCACACAAGAAGCCTTTCAATTCATCCACAGATAACATGTAAGCATGCTGATAAGGACAGAAGAGCAGTAAAAACAGGTTCAGGATCACAATAAAAATAATTTTGATCAAATGTTGCTCCAAAGTTTCAAGAGGTTCACCCAGATATTTCACATTATTGATGGACGCCAAAGGTTCTGTGATTGTAGACCTAGCGATGAACAAGAATTATGAGAATATGGGAAAAGCCAGATCTTTATGGTAGCATTTGATAGACGATAAAATTTAAAAGAAGCAAAATGCATGGAGGAACTAAGGGTGAGATGATAAATGGCAGGATTTCAAGGTTGAATTGAAATGCCAAAAATTATTACATAAACAAAAGAAACATGAGCAGTGATTGCTAAGTAGATACATGAACAGGTAAGATAATAAATCCAAACCGCCATTTATATCTGATATGCTCTCTCTAGGGTGGCACAGTGGGTCAGTGGTTAGCACTGCTACCTCATAGCACCAGGGTCCCAAGTTCGATTCCAGCCTTGGGTGACTGTCTGTATGGAGTTTGCACATTCTCCCTGTGTCTGTGTGGGTTTTCTCTGGGTGTTCTGGTTTCCTCCCACAGGCCAGGTGAATTGGCCATACTAAATTACCCATAGTGTTTGGTGCATTAATCAGAGGGAAATGGGTCTGGGTGGGTTACTCTTTGGAGGGTTGGTGTGGGCTGAAGGGCCTGTTTCCACTATGTAAGGAATCTAATCTATAACTTAGGCTCGAATTTAGGGTTAAGTTGAGGTAAGTAGGAGTTAATAGACAAACTGTGATCGAACACAAAATCACAGAATTGTTATGGTGTAGATGGATACGATGGGCTCATGCACTGCAGTTTATCAGGTGGAAAGATGTTTGTACTTACGCCAATATCTAGTTTTCCATGTAAATTGTGCTGAATCTTAATCTGTGGTCATATAATTTGAGCACTGGAAAAGGTTTGTACCACTGTGTCAATAGACACTTGAATGTCGCAATTCTGTCCCTTGACTCTGCATCTACTTATGAAATGATCAATAATTTCTGAGGGTTGTGTGCAAAGGACATGAATTTCCAATAATATTATCAGTCCAGCGTATCTGAAATGGCTCTGTTGGTATTTAACTCAGAGTTATTCTCCTGCCTTTTCCCCATACCCCTGCCCATTGTTTCCAATTAAATAACATCTAAAGCTCTCTAGAAAGCCTCAGTTGAACCTGCCTCCACTACAATACTTGACAGTGCATTCCAGACCCAACTACTTGCTGTGTGAAAAAGTTCCTTTATCCTCCCACTATGCATTCGCTTGCTTTGCAAAACTGTGCTCTCGGGTTTTTGATCTTTTGATAAGTGGGAACAGTTTCGCTGGATTCCCACTGTCCAGACCTCACATGATTTTGTAAACATCTATCAAAATTTGAATTGAATTGAATTAGCTTTATTGTCACATGTACTGAAATGAGTTTAGGGAAACGTTTGCAATTCATCAGTTACTATACCATCTTAGGTGCAAAGGTAGCTAGTTATAGATTGTTCGAGACAAGCTCTTGGGAAAAAATAAGAGAAAAATAAAGAAATAAAATTTTAAAAAATTATCTTAGTCTTCTCTGCTCCAAAGGAAAATAGTCACTATTTTTCCAATCTTTCCTCATAACTGAAGTGCCTCATCCTTGGGACCATTCTGTTACATCTCTTCCACTCTCTCTCAAATGCATTTGAGTCACAGAGATGTACAGCACGGAAACAGACCCTTTGGTCCAACTCGTCCATGCTGACCAGATATCCCAACCTAATCTAGTCCCATTTGCCAGCACTTGGCCCATATCCCTCTAAAGCCTTCCTATTCATATACCCTAGTCTCTGACCTACTCTTGTAGCCACTGTGTTTGTTTGGTGATTCCATTTGAGTTTCTAGTCAATGATAACCCCTAGGACGTTGATAATGGGGGAATTCAACCATGTTAACACCATTGAATGCCAGTGGGTGGTGGTTAGATTGTCTCTTATTGGTGATCACAGTTATGTAACATTGAATGGCGTTACCATCACTGAATTCCTCCACTGTCAACATGCTGGGAGTTATCATTGACCAGAAATGCAACTGAAATCACCACATAAACAACAGCAGGTCAGAGACTAGGAATACTGCAGCAAGTAACCCACCTCCTGACTCCCCAAAGCCTGTCCACCATCTACAAGACACAAGTCAGGAGTGTGATGGAATACTTCCCACTTGCCAAGATGGATGCAGCCCCAAAAACACTCAAGCAGCTTGACACCATCCAGTACAAAGCAGCCCGCTTGACTGGCACCACAGCCACAAACATCCACTCCCTCCACCACCGATGCTCAGTAGCAGCAGTGTGTACTATCTATAAGCTGCACTGCAGAAATTCACCAAAGATCTCAGATAGCACCTTCCAAAACCCACATCCACTTCCATTTAGAAGGACAAGAGCAGCTCATACATGGGAACACTACCACCTTCAAGTTCCCCTCCAAGCCACTCACCATCCTGTCTTGGAAATATATTACTGTTCCTTCGCTGACTCTGGGTCAAAATTCTGGAATTTCCTCCCTAATGGTGGATCAACCCATAGCAGGTGGACTGCAGAGATTCAAGAAAGTATCTTCCTACCACCTTCATCAGGGCAACTAGGGGCAGGCAGTAAATGCTGACCAGCCAGTGATACCCACGTCCCAGCAATGAATGCTAAAAAAAAGTCTCTTGCCAATGTAGAGTCAACACGCTGGGCAATACAGTTATAAATGGATATGTATTGCAATTCCAAATCTGTAAACTCCATTGTACTGCAGGGCCAATTCAGAATTGCTATTCAGTAGACAGTATTCAGTGCAGATAACACTAACCAATCATTGCTAGTCAATGCCCTCAGGAATACGTGATGTCTTGATCAAAGAATAGGAAGATGAAAGATTCCCAGCACTGGCTTGTGGGTAGCATATTATCTAACCTGAACATGGGACAGAATGTTTGAACACTGATGGTACGTGGAATCCAGTACAAATCAACAGAATATGCCCAGAATCAAGGTTGCATCAAGTACAAACATCAAAATGCATGGCAGTGAGTCCAAGCAGATGCCAAATCAGAACAACACCACAACTATATACACCCAGGAAGTTCCACTGCAAACAGAACACAGTCTAAGACACAACACCAGCACAGTATGCTCAACCGACAGTCTGGAAGTGCACAGCAGTCTCCAACAATGATCACCAGAACTGAATTTGGATAAACAACAGACCAATATATTTCAGAATTATTTAAATGTATTGACTTGCATAATGACTTGATTAGACACAGTGTTATTTGCTGCCATAAATACAGTTTAATTCTTTCAGAGTAATCTTTTGTTTAAAAACAAGGGGAACTTTGCAAATGATGCATTTGTAGCTTTAAGGGAATACATGTCAATTATTGCCACTTTGACAGAATGTGATGCATTAATCCCATAACTTCATTAAATCTACAGCAGTAGACGGTCGGGAGTTTAACATTTATACTTAGCGCTTAGTTAATGTATCATTTGGCAGAATGCCTCATTATCAGAACTTTCCAGCAAGCACCAAGACATTGTTTGGTTGCGAAGGGTGAGGAGGGCATCATCTGTGAGATCCTTCATGTATGTCCAGATGGTGTACCCGAGAACTCTGTGGGAGGCTAGAGAGGTGAATGCTGGGCCTTTTGCTGGGATATTTGTATCATCGATAGTCACAAGTGAGGTGCCGGAGGACTCGAGGTTGGCAAACGTGGTGCCACTGTTTAGGAGGGGCAGTAGGGACAGGACGGGGAACTGTTGACTGGTGGGCCTGGCCTCGGTGGTGGGCGGGTTGTTGGAGGGAATTCTGAGGGACAGGCTGTACATGTATTTGGAAGGACTGATTGGGGAGAGTCAGCATGGCTTTGTGCGTGGGAGGTCATGTCTCACAGACTTGATTGGGTTTTTTGAGGAAGTGGCAAAGAAGATTGGTGGGGGCGGAGTGGTGGGTCTGGTCTATATGGACTTCGGTAGGGCGTTTGGCAGGGTTCCCCATGGGAGACTGATTAGCAAGGTTAGATCTCATGGAATAAAGGGAGAACTAGCCATTTGGATACAGAGCTGGCTCAAGGGTGGAAGGCAGGGGATGGTGATACAGGGTTGTTTGTCGGACTGGAGGCTGTGGCCGGGGGAGTGCCGTGGGCACCGGTGTTGGGTCCTCTGCTTTTCGTCATTTATATAAATGATTTTGATGCGAGCATAAGAGGTACAGTTAGTGGGTTTGCAGATGACACCAGGGTTGGAGGTGTGGCGAACAGCGGGGAGGGTTACCTCAGATTACAATAGTATCTGGATCAGATGGGCCAATGGATGAGGGGTGGAAGATGGAGTTTAATTTGGATAGGTGCGAGGTGCTGCATTTTGGGAAAGCAAATCTTAGCAGAACTTATACACTTAATGGTAAGGTCCTGGGGGGTGTTGCTGGGCAGGGGGACCTTGGAGTGCAGGTTCATAGCTCCTTGAAAGTGGAGTTGCAGGTAGATAGGGTAGTGAAAAAGGTGTTTGGTATGCTTTCCTTTATTGGTCAGAGTACTGAGTATAGGAGTTGGGAGGTCGTGTTGCGGCTGTATGGGACATTGGTTAGGCCACTGTTGGAGTGTTGAGTGCAGTTCTGGTCTCCTTCCTGTCGGAGGGATGTTGTGGGGCTTGAAGGGGTTCAGAGGAGATTTGCAGGGATGTTTCCAGGGTTGGAGGATTTGAGCTATGGGGAGAGGCTGAACAGGCTGGGGCTGTTTTCCCTGGAGCGTCGACGGCTGAGGGGTGACCTTGTGGAGGTTTGCAGGATTGTGGGGGGCATGGATAGGATGGATGGACAGGGTCTTTTCCCTGGGGTCGGGAGTCCAGAATGAGAGGGCATTGGTTTAGGGTGAGAGGGGAAAGATATAAAAGAGACCTACGGGGCAACTTTTTCACACAGAGGGTGGTACGTGTATGGAATGAGCTGCCAGAAGATGTGGTGGAGGCTGGTACAATTACAACATTTGAGAGGCATTTGGATGGGTATATGAATAGGAAGAATTTGGAGGGATATGGGCCAGGTGCTGGGAGGTGGGACTAGATTGGGTTGGGATATCTGGTTGGCGTGGACAAGTTAGACCAAAGGGTCTGTTTCCATGCTGTACATCTCTATGACTCTATGACTCGCTGTGCCACCACCCACTGCTGTGGCAGGGCTACATGGGACTGAGATTGTCCCACATCTCCTTCTGGAATGTGCCTTTGCAAAGGAAGTCTGGAGAAAGATGCAGTGTTTTTCGGAGATTCATCCTGAGCAGCTCGGTGACGCAGGACTCTGCTCAGCGGTCTGTTCTCCGGGACGCACACTGAGACGAACATTGATTGTGTCTGCAGGATCATCAATTCAGTGAAAGATGGCTTTCGGTCTGCCCAAAACTTGTTGGTCTTCCAGAGCAAGGCGTTGACCTTGACTGAGTATAGCAGACTGACACATTCCAATGTCCAGGACTGCATGCTGAAGGATGCATTAAAGCTTGGAGCATCTGCCACCAAGGTGCAGTGAGGCAAGACCACCAATTAAGGTCTTTCTGCCAAAGTATAATGGGGACCTGTCCAATTATTGGACCCTCCCACTGCCTCAAGTGTATGTAAATAGTATCTTATACAAGTTAGAGAAGACTTGGGCATCTTTGTTCTCCATATAAAAGACTGCAAACAGAATGAACTGTTCTCGTGACTGTATGTATATTAAGACTTTTTATGCATAAAGCATATTACTGAAATTTTTTAAAATGTATTTTTATCTTCATTTGGAGGACCTACGTTATTTTTTCATCATTCCTTGTCACTTGATTGTTCTCCTTACTTTGAGGAGAAGAATTTAAAATCCTTGTTAGCTAAAAAAATTCAAGGCATTTTGTCACCTTGTCCTTAGCTATAAACTAGCCATTTCCTGATCACAGATATTGGGTTAACTGGTAACAATTTCCGCACCAAAAGACGGGAAAACAAGATTGAGGCTGATTTTCCAGAGCAGCGCTGAGGGAGTATGGAACTGTCAAAGTCCCGTCTGTCCTCTCCGCTGGATCTAAACAATGCCATGACTGCATTGTGAACAACAGACAGGCTTTGGAGTTCTGGCCAATATTTATCCCTCAACCAACAATTAAAGCAGATGATCAAGTCATGATCACATTGTTGTATGTAGGACTGTGCTGTACACAGACTGACTGCTGTGTTTCCAAGATTGTAGCAGAACTATTGCACTTCATTCCTGCAAAACAATTTTAAATGAATGATGTAAATGGTGCCCGTGAAGAGGCAAAAAAAAGTGATAACAATTTCTATTGTTGTTAAACCCAAACATGAGACATTATAAAGTAAAGGTATTCCATGTTTAGTACAGGAAAGAATTGAACATCATCCCAGATGAGAAACATTGCATGGGATTGAAAACTAAGGTAATGTCAGAAAGGACATTCTCCAATGTGCTGAATTACGAGCTGAATTTATGTAATGCTCTTCAATTAACTAAATGTAGCATCAGCAGAAGGTTTAGCTGCTCTGTTGTGACTAGATTAAAGGTCTTTCTTGTTTGTGTGACCACAAGAAATCCTTCCCTGTTTGCTCTTGTTCTCCTAGTGTTCTTGGGAAATGTAGCTCTTATACTTGAGAGGACACATGCGTCATAGGTCATAGTTCATCACTGACGCTTCCCTTCAGTTGTCTTCGTGAGGAGGCAAGGGACCAGCCCTGGATGGCTTCTTTAGAAATTCCCCTTTCACTTAATAAGATCTGGGTTAATATGGCAAAGGAGGGTAGGGGTGAGGGGTTTGCGCGCGGAAAGAATTGAGTGCATGTTACTGACTGGTACAGTCATAGAAGAACGCAGGGATCTACCAACTCAGGATTATAATAGCACTGTACATTACAGCCATTTAACTCATCCCAAATAACCACCATCTCAGCTAAGCTCTAATTTAAATAAAGATGTACCAAACCTAATACTTATTGGATCGACTGACTTTGAATGTGTCAGGGATTGCATTAATTTGCAATGAAAGATTGCTGAAGGGTAAATTTGCACCATCGAAGAAATAATGAGAAGTCTCACCATTCAACAACAGTGTGTACTGACATCCAGAGGTTCCTGAAATCTATCCTCAAGTTTAGGGTACAAAGAGGGATAAAGCATTGGAAAGACTGCAAAGTGTAGAGATTCACTTCTTCAAAAGACTTGCACAAGGACTTCAAATGTTCAATGAAAATGTCTTTCAAGTTTGCTGATTAAACTGGAAGATTTGCAGTCAAAGTTATTGTTCAATAAAGTACTGGTTCCGAAAGGGTTAATGTTGAAGACTGTATTAAGTTCCACCCAATCAGATGAAATCGAAAAGACTTGTGGGCAATAAGGTAGAACATTTTAGGATCTTATGGATTACTGACATATATCCACAGGCCGCTTCATAGCCTTAGTAACAATATTGATCTTACTAATGTAACTGTTTTCCGTCATGAGACAAAATGATATCTCGTTAAGACAGGAGCGTTTCCTTGTTCAGACTCACTGGTGTTTGTTCCTTTACCAATGTTGGTCTAAAGGTTTATTTGGTTCGATGAGGGAAGGAGATAGTATCATAAATACATTGCTTGATACTGCAAGGTATTCTGGATGAAAAGACACCAAAAAGAGAGCTTCAATATTGATTGTTGCTGTTCTTGACAGTTTGTCTGGGAAACTAACTGAGGATAAAGAATAATTTGGGCTGACATGCAAAAGTAGAATGTCATTCTCAATGTTCAGTATTTGTCCATTGATGCATTGTTCCAAGGACTCTAGAGTCAGATGTCACTGCAGTTGTTTTCTTGAACTGACAGAACTGGGCCTGAGAGTAACCTGGGATCAGGAGCAATCCCTGAGTATGGCTTCTAGTTCAGAATCTCTATAACATGAGGCTCATTCTCCTCCAATATGACAGAAAGAGGAATGTCTTCAAGCTGGTAGAACTCTTGGAATTTCTTCATAAAATATCACCTAATTGCCTTGGGACAAAGCCTCAGTGAAAATGCTCTGGAAGATCTTCACAAAATGTCAAAATTTCTTCATATGGAAGGTCATGTTTCTGGAGGGTCCTGAGGTAATGCTCACAAAATGAGACGTAAATATTATCTTGACAAAGTGTGTATTGCACTCAGGTTGGAACATCTAGTTGCCATTGTAGAAGACCAGGTTAGACACAAGCTTGCCAACATGATAAAGATTTGTTCAGATTCTGTAAGATGTAAATAAATTTGTCAATAACGTTACTGTTGAAGGTAAACGTTGCTTCAAAATAGCCTTTAACTGAAAGTACGTGATCTCCCAGAACCTGAATCTTGGCTATTGCTTGTTGAAGGTATACAATATGAAACTGTTCTAAATTGTCAGTTGGCACAGTAATTGTTGTGCCTGAATGAAGACAATATCTTGGTGTCAAACATCTCGGTTTTCAAGATTACTGATCAATAATTTTAGATCATAATATTCTGTTCTGGGTCAATACTATCCAATAAGAATGTATATGATCGCCATATTTTCTTGTTAATTTACTCCATTTTCTGGAATCTCCTTCATTCTTGAGGTGAACAGTTTGACTTACTTTTGCAAAACACTTTGAAAATGACAAAATCTGCTGCAGTGAAGGCCTTGACCACCCCCTGCTGGTCAATCCTGTCCCATGTTTTGCCTTCTCACACCGAAGTACCAATACCACAGAATGGCAGGTCCCATCTTTTCCTCTTATTCACTGGGTAGACAGACAGCTTTGGGCCTAATCAACTGACATGTTCAGGCCAAGCTTCTGAGTTGCGCCCAATCACCCCATATGTTTGGGCCTTGCACTCAGCTTGCCTGGTACACTGGACCACCCTGATCTGGCATCACCTTGGTCCTGTATACAATAGGTCAGGGAGCATGATGTTGAGAATCCTGATGAGCTGATCCACCCGATCCGCATCATTGCTTGAGTTGGCTCCACCACATGCAGCCACTTTGAAGAATAACTTTGCCTCACTTTGGGTACGTCTTCAATGATGTCACCTCACTTCCAGTAAGTTTTCAAGTTGCTGTTCAAGAAAGACTCTTTCCTTGTGGTTCCTCAATCTTGCCTCATGGCTACTCAATGTTGCAGTGGTTGCTCAACCTTGATTCATGACTACTCCATGTTGCAATGTGGCTTTTCATATTCCACCGAGAAAAACATCACCATCAACTTGAGAACAGTGTCTCCACCTCTGCTACAATGTAGGCTGTTTGGCCCTCCATACAAGTTTGGACCTTCGGCCCAACAAGTCCACACCGACCCGCCGAAGCGTATACCACCCAGACCCATACTCTTACATTTACCCCTTCACCCAACACTATGGACAATTTAGTGTGGTCAATTCACCTAACCTGCACATTTTTGGATTGTGGGAGGAAACCGGAGCACCCGGAGGAAACCCACGCAGACACGGGGAGAAGGTGCAATAGCTCCTGTGACCTTGTAAGTTTATTTCCTTCAAGGGCACATAATTTATTTTGGAAATCATTCATTGTTACTACCTCCACAACTCTTATGTACAACAAATTCCAAATCAGTGTCAAAATATTCTTCACACCTTTCCTACGCTTCCCCAGGCATGTCTTACCCAAAACTTTAAATCTGTGTCCCCTCATCCTTGCACAATAAGGTAATGTCATAATCTTGCACATCACTATCAAATCTCTTGCTCCCACCCCCAAAGTTTTAATTTGTTTTGAATTATTATCACCGCATGTACCTAAGTACAGTGAAATGTTTAGTTTTGCATGCAGTCCAGGCAGATCATACCATTCAAGGTCATAGGGTGGTAGAATGAGGAATACAATGTTATGGATGCAAAGAAGGTGCATAAGAAGCAAGATCAACACGAGATTTGAAATCTGAGAGTCTGTCCAGAAGTCTTGTAACAGCAGAGAATAAGCTATTCTTGAAACTGTTGTACATTTGTTTAAGCTTGTGTATCTTCTGCCTGACAGAAGAGGTTGGAAGAGTGGGGTCTTTGACCATGTTTTCTACCTTTGCAAAGCAGTGGGAAGTGTAGTTGGAGTCAATGGATGGAAGGTTGGTTTGCATGATGGACTGGGCTGTGTTCACAACTTTCTGTAGTTTCTTATGGTCCTGGGCAGAGCAGTTCCCATACTAAGCCATTCTGACAGGTTGAAATTGAAGGGCAGAAAAGAGAGAGAGAGAGTTTTCAAGCAGCTCCCTGTTAAACTTCCAACCAGTTCAAGACTGAACTAAAACTGCTCAGCTCAGCTGGAGAGCTGACCGCTCCCCTTTCATTATACAGGTCGCTTCTAAAACATGACCACATTGGCCTGAAGTCTCATGTGTTTGCATATAAACAAAAAGCCTCTCAAAATCCTTTTCATCTCTGTATCAAAGAAGACTGATTCAGAGCCCGATGATAGAATACTTTCCATGGTGCATCTGTAAATGTTGGTGAAAGTCCTCATGGACATGCTGAATTTCCTTAGCCTCTGAGGAAGAAGAAGCATCATTGTGCCTTCTTGACAGTCATATCAATGTGGGTGGACCAGGATGGATTGTTGGTGATTGTCACTCCTAGGAACTTGACTCTCTCAATCATTTCCACCTCAGCTCCATTGAGTAAAATCCTTTTTACTCTAAAGTACACACCTAGCCTTTTGAGTCAACCTTGTAGCTGAAATTCTCTGGAATCAGTTTGGTAAATCTCTCTGCACTCTGTCAAGAATCGTCACATCCTCATAGATATGCAGTGACCAGAACTGGCCACAATTCTCAATAAAGCTTTCGTCAGGCTACAACTAAAGGTTCTGCATAACTTCCCTACTTCTGTACTCAATGTCTCTATTTGTGAAGCCCCAAGATTCCTCATGCATTGTTAACCACACTCTGTCACAAAGCTAGTCCCTTTTCTTCCTTAAAGCTATTCCTTGGCTCAAGCAGATTCTGCCCTTCATTTGTTTTCAATGGGTAATAAATCAGGCCGGGCTATGATCAGTTTGGTTTGGTACAGAGATGAAAAGGATTTTGAGAGGCCTTTTGTTTATATGTAAACAGATGAGACTTCAGGCCAAAGAGGTCATGTTTTAGAAGTGACCGGTATAAAGAAGAGAGAGTGGTCATCTTCCTAGCTGAGCTGAGCTGAGCTGAGCAGTTTTAGCTCAGTCTTGAACTGATTGGAAGTTTAAAAGGGAGCTGTGTGGAAACTCTCTCTCTTTTCTGCCCTTCAACTTCAACCTGTCAGCATGTGTTACATTTACACTGTTTTTAAAGGGAGTTTGCTTATTGAGACTGTTGTGTATATTCGGAACAGTATAATTAAGTCTAGTTGGATAGGTTGGGTTCTGTAGGGTTCTTTATTCTATTCTTTGTATTTCATTGTGTAATTTTGTGAATACGTTTTTGTCTGTTTTAAAATCTAGTAGTCAACCTCACTAACTTAATCCAAGTATTTTTCACTATACACTTACCGGAACAAATTGCAAAGTTATGGTCTGAGCTGCCTGCTTAAGAATGTTTTGAGTGGTCTGGCCTAGTCCATAACAACTCTCAATGTGTCCTGCTCCCTTTAAAGAATTGTGTACATGCATCCCTGAGATTTATTTGTTCCTTTGTGAGAATGGTACCATTACATCACTCTAGCCTCTCCCCATTCCTCTGTCAGAACGTATCACATCATATTTCTCAGTCTGAAATTCCATTTGCCCCATTCTGTCAGTACATCTGTGACTTGTTGCAGACAATCCTTTGTCATCCCCATATTTTGCCATTCCCACAAGTCTAGTATTGGTATAACATTTTGAAACTTTACTCAACATTTCTAAATCCAAGCAATTTATATATGACAGAAAAATACGGTACTCGTAGCATTGACTTGTGTGATGTATAACTACCTACTGCCCTCCAGTCTGAAAAGCAATCATCTATCATGATGCCCTGAGTTTAATCTAATCTCATCTAGTCAATTCCTTTCTCAAATTGACGAGAATTGAGGAGGATGCAGCCATCCTTATAAATCTACCTTTTATAAATCTGTCCAGGCTCTCCTGAACTAAGTCAAACCTTTCCAAGTGTCTGTTAATTATTTTTCCCCTAATTAAGAATTTCAAAACCTTACTCCCCACTAAAAGTAAATGAACTGGTTTACGTGCTGGGACAGTCATTCTATCTCTTCTTAAATAATGGTGTCTCATTTGCCAATCTTCAATCCACTGGCTCTTCACCCAAATCGAAAGAAACTTGAAAAACTAAAGCAAGCTTGAAAAGCCTTCTCATTATCTCCACACCAATTTCCTTTACTGACCTGGGGTGTAAGTGATTTGGAACGACCATCATGATCAAAGTTCCCAGAAGCTCCTTCCTCTAAATTTTCAAACTGAACATTTCCTGCTCTCTCTCTGGTTCTCCTGATACTTTGCCACATACTTATTTCTTAAAAAAAACATGCACACAATGAACTCATTAACTATGCCCTACACCGTTATGCACACACCATCCCCTTTATCCTTAATCTGACCTATTCCACTTCTTTCTCCTTCTTTTATCATGTGGTTTTGATAGCACACTGGGAATTTGGGCTCTTTCCAGTCTGGGTCAAGGAGAAGGCAAAGTGAGGTCTGTCCGCAGGCTTGGGCTTCAAAGTGACATATTTATTTTACATGAAGACTAAATACTGATTACACAATAATCATAGATATACTGCCTCACAGCGCCAGAGACCCAGGTTCAATTCCCGACTTAGGTGACTGACTGTGTGGAGTTTGCACATTCTCCCTGTGTCCGTGTGGGTTTCCTCTGGGTGCTCCGGTTTCCTCCCACAGTACAAAGCTGCAGGTCAGGTGAATTGGCCATGCTAAATTGTCCGTAGTGTTAGGTAAAAAGGGGTACATGTAGGGGTATAGGCGGGTTGCGCTTCGGTGGGTCGGTGTAGACTTGTTGGGCCAAAGGGCCTGTTCCCACACTGAAAGTAAGTAATCTAATCTAGAACCTGGCTTCCAGTTACATTTGGTAAGGATTCAACCGTCCCTATTGAGTGTTCATGTCCATGTTGTAGTCTGGTCTTGGGCAGAGTTCCTTCCAGTGCATTCTAAATCCACACATACACTGTGGTATTTACACTCAGTGATGTGCAACTCCTTGACATCATTACCATGTTTCTCTCGTGTCCTCAGGACCTGACAACAATACCTGTTCACAGTTTACATGCCGGTTGAGGCTTTTGGCTTCATTTTACATTGATCAACACTATGTTCTTGAACTCCTCCAGATTTCTTTTCCTCTTCACCTCCTCTCTCAACCTATCAGTTTTGATATTATTGTCTTTAACGTTGAGGCTTTTGACAGCCATACATTTGGGTGCTGCACGTTCAGAGACAGAAGGTGGGAGGAAAAGAAAACAAGGCAGAAGGCTACATTTCATGAAGAACGCATATGTACAGTACATCATTCTGACAACCCTGATGAAACAGTGTTTGGACCAGAAAATTTGCCGATGTTTGAGGAATGCCATGCTGCATCAGAGAATTAACTAAACCAATTACTTGGCAAATTCCAACGTGTCTCCAGCAGAATGTGTAATTAATATATATATTGGACAAAATTCTTTGGATGACATTAGGTATCAATAGTGGTGAGAAAAAAAGTCAAAATTAAAATAGGTCCTGCTTTATTATGTTTTATGATTTTATTTTAATTATAATTTTGTCAGTAAAGTCCTCTTTAAAACAAGCTTAACTTAAAATAGGTTGAATTGTCGCAATCTTTTCAGGTGTTGGTTCTCATGGTTAATAAAATGGCTTTTAATAATACTTTCTGAATAATGGATCACCTCAGCTCTGTCAAAAACAATAATAGTTGCTGCACAAAACCTTTTCCTTAAAGTAAGGCATTTTCTATCACCATGATATGGCGAGACCATTCACATTGGTATATTTAGAGCATTTAGTTTTTTTTGTTAAAACGGTGATTTGAAACCACAAAGTGCAGTTAATGATTCATCCTTTATTCCCACGACAAAATCATAGCACTTACTTTTCTTGACTTAATGTTGTTTTAGGCTTTTCTCATGCCAATGAAATTCACCTGGAAAAGGTTGGGATTTGCAAGTAAAGAACTGCAGGTTGCAAGCCATTGGTTTAGATGGACACTTCCAGGGCAATACTGAGGGAAAGCTGCACAGTCTGAAGTCTGTCTTTCACAGGAAACATTAAAAAGAGGTTTTGTCTGCCTTTTGCATTAATGTACGAAATTCCATGGTCTAATTTTAAATAAGAAACTGCATTTATGCAGACCATTGAGTATAGGAGTTGAGATATCATGTTGAGGATGTACAGGACGTTGGTGAGGCCACTTCTGGAGTTCCTCATACAGTTCTGCTCACCCTGCTTTAGGAAGGATATTATTAAATTAGAAAGAGATCTGAAACTACACACCTTGTTGTTGCTGGGACTGAAGGGTTTCAGTTATACCGGGAGGCTAGATAAGTTGGGACTTTTTTCACTGGAGCGCAGGAGGTTGAGCTACAGAGGTTTATAAAGTAATGAGGGGCATAGATAAGGTGAATAACAAAAGCCTGTTCCCAAGGGTTCAGGAGTTCAAAACAAGGGAGCATATTTTTAAGGCCAGTGTGGAGATAAATTTAAAAGGGACCCGAGGGGCAACTTTTTTCACACAAAGGGTGGTTCAAGTGTGGAACAATCTGCCAGAGGAAGTAGTAGATGCAGGTCGAGTTGCAACATTGAAAAGACACTTGGACAGGTACATGAATAGCAAAGGTTAAGAGGAATATGGGTCAAACATGGGCAAATGGGCTTGACTTAGATTGGCAGGAAACCTGGTTGGCATGGATGAATTGGACTGAAGGTTCTGTTTCTGCGCTGTGTGACTGTATGAGAACTGCAGAAGCACTGCAAAGCACTGACAAAGTTAGCCAGCATCTGTAAAAACGCTCACAGAATTAAAGGTGTGGACATTAACAAGGGATTACACATCGGAGTGTGCATGGAAGTTTGGATGGGCAACCAGAAGTGTGGAATTCCCTGCGTGCTAGGCTAGGTCCAGTCTATAATCCTGGAGGAGCTTCTGATCCCAGAATTTAAAATCCCATGAGGTTTTGTCCACAATCCTCGGGGGGGAATGGTCAGTCTCCAGTAGATTTTGCCCATCTGAAGGGGGCAGTTTAAGAGTTTCCATGGAGAAATAGTCTGTTCCTCTTGGCCCACAAGCAGTGCTTGAAAATCTCGGTTGGCCACTATTAAACTTACCGGGCAATTTAAATCAGAGGCACAGGAGAAATCACTAGGACTGATGATCTGCTCGTTATCACTTTGTTATTTATCTGGAACTCTGAGGAGGTGAAAGCTGCTATAGAAATGGACGTTCGTTCCCTTTAAACCTAGAATGAGAAAAATTGTACAATTTTAATGACTCATGGGTTAAATTCCTTCTTGGATGACTGGTTCTTAATCAGACAATGGCCTCATTGCACGTTTGCATTGCCACAAATACAATGCATCAATTATTTTTAAATTTTCTGGCTGAGCTGTTTGGAACAAAGCCACAAATTTTGTCTTTGGTCTGAGTTTTCTTCTGCGCTATTTCAGCCCTCATCAATCAGATTGAGGTCAAGCATTCTATTTTCTCTTTGAAATTGCAATCTCTGGTTTCCTGTGACCTTTATAAACTTATATTAAAATACATAACATAATTAGTGTTTGCCAATACACAGTGAGCCCTTTTCATAACTCACTGCAGGAGACATCTGAGACCTGAGCTGCATTGAGCATTCTACAGAGAGGATGCCCTGTTGACTGTCATTAACTCTGCAGGATCATCAGCGCTACATTGAAAGCTACAGTGTGTCACGAGGTATTAGAAGAGAGGAACAACAGTGGGCCATTCAATCCATCATGTCTGTTCAATCATCAATCAGATCAAGGCTGACCTGTTGCTCAACATCATTTACCTGCTATTGTTCCACACATCTTCATGGATGACGCTATCAATCCGGCACAACAACAACAACAACCAGAGTGTGCATTTTTATAGCTCCTTTCATTTACTAAAATGAGATAGAGTGCTTCATGGGAGCATCATCAAGCAAAATTCGACACTGAGACATGAAGGGGGATATTAGACAACTAAATATCTCATTGAAGAGCTGGATTTTAAGGAGCATCTTGGAGGAAAGAGGTTGAGAGGTTTAAGAAGGGAATTTTTTGGGGTGTGGGGTCGGGTGGGTAAGGGTAAGATGATTGGAATGAGATTTGACAGCAGGATCTCATAGAATATGAGTTCCCTGATTGTTAACATGATCCAGTTAGGGAGTCCTGGCTGACAGATATAAACAGGAGTGTCAAGGGTTCTGGTCACTCTAGGAGCCAGCTCTGCGCTACCTGGATCTGTGACATGTACTACACATGTGCAAATGAAGGGTGATTTGGTGATGGGATACTGGCCTCTGTGGAGTTATTTTGCAGGGTGTGGGAGCACTGTTGGGGATGGATGATTGTGGATGAGGGCTGTCAATGTTATGGGGAAGGGGTGAGCGTTGTCATCACTGCTGAGGGTGAGTTTTGGGTCTTTTCCTTCTATAGAATTCACTTAAATGTCAACTCCGAGAGCTATCAATCTTGCTTGCACCTCCTTACTACACCTCTCCTAGCCCCAGCATTTGTCAGTCAGTATTAGAGATACCTCGAAAAATAGGAAGGATTCCAACAACACTATCAATAAATCAATGCTCTCAAAAGCACTTTAAAGCCACAAGATCAATTACTTCACCATTGATTTCATTTTGTAATACTTTTGTAATTAATTTCCACAATTTATATCGAGTCAAATCTTATGGTATATTTGACAGTGGAGAGGGCACATAAAATAAAGTGGGTGGTTAGTCACTTACCCCTGTCCTCATATATCAATGGGTATGGGAGGTGTCAAGATGGCAAGGGGTACAGATGGTACTCTGGGTGGGGGATTTCAATGTCTACCTCCAACAGTGACTTGGTAGCAGCACTATTGATTGAGCTGGTCAGGTCCTAAAGGACATAACTGCTAGACTGGGTCTGCTGCAGAGGGTGAGAGATCCAACAAGAGGGAAAAACATACTTGGCCTCATGCCTAACAATCTACCAGCTGCAGATGCATCTGTCCAGGGTGGAGCAGGTTTGAGGGGCAGAGGGGTGAACTCCCCAGGTCACACATTTAAACCCCAGGATAGAAGGAAGGACGATACTTCATTTGGGGAGTTTCCTGTACCATGGGATCGTGGGTGGGGGGTGGGGGGGAGGGGGGATGGTGATAGGGGTGTGGGTGGGGTTGGTGCCATCACGATTTGGATGGAATACCCAAATTTGTGCCTGCTCCCCATCCTGGACTCTATAACCCGATCTCTCAACTCCCAGTTGCTAGGCTCCCCAATTTCTCCCTGATCTAAGTCCCTGGACTTACCCGAGGTCCAGTACGGGTGGATCGTCTATAACGCCCGTTTCATAAACACGATTTGGGTGTAGCATGATTCGTGAATTGCAGACTGTCATTTTTATAAAGCGAACTCCTGTTTGCTGTTTCACTGTTCCATGCCCTGTATTACCAGCGGCTGTGGTTTATTCTGCTGGTGCATCGATTGCAACATGTTGCCATCTATGTGCGTGTATTTTTTTGCTTCTATCTGCAAATAAGGCAGGGGACGTGAACATTGGAATATTTTGATTATGCTCGGAGTTGAGGGAGGTGGGGTCTGAGGAGCAGGAAGGGAGATAGGGAGTGAAAGAAAATGTAAATACATCAATATCCAGCGAGTGTTGGAGAGGGAGCAAGGCCTTTTATTAAGTAGAGGCTCAGTTGCTGGCTATCTGAAGCTTCAACACACTGAGATTTTACAAGAGAGGGTGTATGTGTGTGGAAGGGGGAAGGTGTGAAGCTAAGGATGAACCCTCATCTCCCCCCCACCCTACCCATCCCCAAGTTGTGCCTGATCCAAGTTCACCCAGTCTCTGTTAGAAAGGGGGTTGGGGAGGATCTGAGAGACCTGGACCCTCATTCGCACTGAAACCTGAGACCCATCAAAACCTCCAGCCGTTCAGAGTATCCCAGCCATTTAGCAACCCCCTTTTAATAAAAAGAGGTTTTACTCACACTGAGAAAAAAGCTTCCCTGAGTTTCACAAAATTTACTGGCAAAGAGCCAGATTCTGGATTAACTCCACTGCACATGGTGCCGGGAATACAACGATACTTTGGGAAATTTCTGGCACTGCTGAGGCAGGTTGGCCAACAGATCATGAGGATGTGACCAGCTATGCCTGAGATGGGTACATGTCCCACAGGCCTCATGTTCAGGCTGCTCTCTGAGCATCATGGTTGAGGGGGGAGCCTGTTATAAAATTGGTGAGCTGCTGATAAACGCTTCTAGCAGATTTGGGAGGGAAGCTAATAACTTAAAAAACACTGAAGAACATTAAAACAAGACTTATGACACCACTACATGGCTGCTGGTCTGCAGAGGTTGAATTCCAACAGGGCCTGGCCGTACTGCATCTTGTTGGCGACTCTCTCTAACTGTGGCTGTGCCTGTGAGAGGGGCAACAAGTCCAGTACAAACCGGTAAGGCCACAGTTTGAATCCTGGTGAGAGACCTGTGCTTTGCTCTCACTGTTGACTGGAAGAGCTGGGTAAGGATGACCTCCATAAAAATAGGTATTTCTCACAGAATACAGAGTTTGCTGTGTTTCATAGTGCACAATAGTGAATGTTTAGCATGAGTACAGACCGTCGAATGTCTGCTTCAGCAAACTAGCTTGCTAGTTGTTCAAGTGTGACAGGCCTCATCGGCAGAGTGCTTCCCACCACTGTACACCACGTCAATGATAATAGTCAAATAATCAATTGCAAGTCAGATATTGATTAACTCTGAGGGATAGTTTATTTAAAACAGTAAAATACATAACATTGCAAGCTATGAAGCAGATATTACAACAACCCATTGCAAATTAACTGTTCCCTATATTTAGTTTGCAGACCCAAAGTGGAATAACTGCCAGTCAAAATATTGCATTCTCCCTCTGGGCTTCTATTACTCTCTGTCTCTGTTACTCCATCTGGGCCTTTGTTACTTGCTGTCTCTGTTACACTCTCTGTCTCTGTTACCCTCTCTGGGCTTCATTTACTCTCTGCCTGGCCTCTGTTTCTCTGACCCTGTTATTCTCTCTGGCTCTCTGTTACTCTCTCTAGGCCCTTATTCCTCTCTGTCTTTGTTACTCTGTCTGGACCTCTGATATGTGTATATATCCGAACGCAAACTAATAAGCAGAACGTAACTCTCAATGGTGGGATCAGAAGTGGCTGTCACTTCTGCTTCCATGTTGGGAGCTGCTCTTGATAAAAACACAATGTAGTCAGTATAAGGGTGGTTGAACACTCAGGTGCCCCACATGTGACCACAGAGCAGGCTTGAGGCCATCAGCTGACTGAACTGGAGGTCAGAGTGGGTAATAAATGGCTGTGTCCTCAAACAGTCAGTCTCTGCAGACTGCACAAACTGCTTCTGATTAGGAGAAGTCTTTGCCCAAATGGAGGGCCACTGGTAAATCTCTTTGTGTCTCACCGCCTCCATCTCCTTTGACATCAATGGATCTCCATCACTCTCTCCTTTCAGCTGACAATTCATCCATGTGGATCCCTATCACTCACTCCCTTGTCTGTTCTTTCTAGAGAAAAGGAGCAGTACAATGGTTCAGTTATGTCCCCACCGCAGGGTGTCCACCCACTGTCCAGGAAAACCCAGGAGTTTCTCTTCCCCAACAGTGGCTATAGAGTATCCCCTTGCTTGACGCAACTGCTCTGGATGGATAGTGCAGAACAGGTGAGCAAACATTAGGCCCACCAAATATTCTGGGTGCAGTGATGCAATTTGAGAGAAGCAACCTAGAGAAACACAGTATATTCTAGATGGTATAAAGACTGTACTTCTTTATTTTTCTGTATTTTTGATGGGAAGAAGGGTTGTTTTAAAAACCGAGCACTGCAGGAAAGTGAAACCGTCCTGGAGAACAGGGATTGAAGAACAACAAATTCTGGAAAGCAAAAGGATCATGTCAGCCAACTCTGTTGAGAAGGGCCTCAGTTGAGAACTACCTTCCCAGCTCTTCACTCCACCCATTACACCAATTTTGTTATTGTGTGTATCGGGGGGAGTTTATTTAGGGGGTTTAGAGTTTTAACTCACAGAGTTACATGTCAGCAGGGTGTCATTGCTTACCTATAGTTAGAATCATTTTACTTGTAAGTTTTAGAATAATTTTTATTTATCCCTGCCAAGTACAGAAGTTTGGTCTGCGTTTTCTGATAATATCAGTCTAAACACACAGGTAAATTAAGGAATTTTGTGCCCTTTGGTAAAATCTTTTATTTTTTCTGATAACTGTGGGAATAGGAGAGTTTGGTTTCCAGGATGCTACTTCAGTGAGCTGTAACAAAGGTACCATAGTATGTGAGTTCACGACCTGAGGGTCTTTGGGATGTATACTCTCAAACCCTAGAGTGTGGCTGGACATCTTGAAAAGATGAAGAAAGTATGGAGATATTGGGATTTGTAAGATGGAGCATTAAATACAAAAGCTAAGAAGTTATGGTAAACGTTTCCAAATCTTTGGTTATGTCTTCATTGGAGATTTATGTATAAATATAACGTTCAGGAAAATGTCAATGCCTTGGAGGGACTACAGAGGAGCTATAGAAAATGCAAAACCTGTGCATGGATCTATTTCCCTCCCCACCCTATCCGTGTTTCAGAGAGACCATTCCCTCCGTGACTCCCTTGTCAGATCCATGTCCCTCACCAGCCCCCACCCCACTCTTGGCACCTTCCCCTGCCTTTGCAGGAAGTGAAAAACCTGCGGCCACACTTCCCCCCTCACTTCTGTCCAAAGCCCCAAAGGATCCTTCTACATCCGACAGAAACTTACCTGTACCGCCACCAATGTCACCTACCATATCCGTTGCACCTGATATGGTGTGCTCTACATCGGGGAGACAGGACGCCAACTTTTGGAATGTTTCAGAGAACATCTCTGGGACACCCGCACCAACAAACCTCTGCCTCCCCCCCACCCGCCCCCACCCCGTGCCTGAACACTTCAACTCCCCCTCCCACTCCACCAAGGACATGCAGGTCCTGGGCCTCCTCCATCGCCAAAACTTAACCACCCGATGCCTGGATGAAGAATGCCTCATCTTCTGCCTTGGGACCCTGCAACTATATGGGATTAATGTGAATTTCACCAGTTTCCTCATTTCCTGTCCTGCCACCTTATCCCAGTCCCAAGCCTCCAATTCAGCACTGCCCTCTTGACCTGTCCATCGTCTTGCCAATCTATCAGCTCCACCTTCCTCTCCGACCTTTCACCTTCTCCCCTACCTTCATCTACCTGTTGCATTCTCAGCTACCTTGCTCCCAGCCCAGCCCCCTCCCACTTATCTCTCAGCCCCGACCCACAAACTTCATTCCTGATGAAGGACTCATGCCCAAAACGTCGACTCTCCTGCTCCTCGGATGCTGCCTGACCTGCTGTGCTTTTCCAGCACCACACTCTCGACTCAGATCTCCAGCATCCCTCACTTTCTCCTTGAGGAGCTTTAACCCCAGGTTAATGCCAGGAATTATCATTCAGTTATATAAATAGATCCGAGAAGCTGCAATTGTTCGTGGGTTGAAGATTAAGGAGACACCTGTTAGAAGTATTCAAAATTACGAGGAGTTTAGCAAATTTTTCTCCCAGCATTGTATTGACCATGTAGGTATGAGGTGTAAAGTTGAAACACAATTGGCAAGGGGACAAGTGAGAAATGTTTTCACACAGCGTGTTATTGTAATCTGGAAACTGTGGCAGAATCAGATACTATTGCAACTTGCAAAAGGCAATCGGAGATTTGGATGTTTGAAGAGAATTTACTTGGAAGTTTAGGGGAAAAACAGAGTTGTATGGAACAAAGTTGAACAACACAGTTAGAGAACTCAAACCTAACAGGATATATTGCCTCTCTCTGTCCTGTATGATTAAATGATTCTACAGTATATAACATAGATTCTATAATCAGGGTGGTGGGCAACATGCAGGGAAGTGAATATTGGACAACCGTGATCCTACTGAATGGTGGAGCAGGCTCGAGAGCCTGACCTGTTCCTGTTTCTGAGGGTCTTTTGGTCTAATATCTCAATAGGTCATAAAACAGTAACGACGAAGTGAGGTGCCTTTCCGGTCCTATCATTTTAAACATGTATTTAACCCTTTATTTCAATGAATGTCTTCACTTGCCTTTCAACAGTTCCTGCCTTCATCATAATCACAAATCTCAGTCCTTGAAAGGAACATAATGATCTTTTTTTTTATTAGCTATTAAATTCCTGAATGAATTAACTTTCCTCATTTTTATTCTGTTTTATTTTCGTTCCGGAAACATTACACAGACCTTGAAATATAATTTATATTCCGTTCAGGGTGTAATGATGTTTCACTCTGACCAGGTCAGTTCTCCTCCAGGATATGTCATGTCCAATAGGCCTTCTGAATTTATGAGCACAGCAAAGCTTTTGATTTTATTTCCCGTGACCTTGATATTCACTATGGTCACCTTGAGGTCAAGCTGCGTATTTTTCAAGTCAAGTTTCACTGGGAGCAACATACAAATCTCTCCAGACACATATTCCCAGACACATAATCCCTTCCCCTCCCCTGTCAGCCTTCCACAAGGGTAGTGCTCTGTGGGACACCCTGATTCACTCCCCCTTTACTCCCAAACCCCTCCCCCACCCTTACCTCCCCCTCCCCCTACCCTCTCCCCCCCACCCCCATAATTCCATGGCAGCTTCTCCCGAAACTGCAGAAGATTTAACTCCTGCATGTTTACTTCCTCCCTTCTCAGTGTCCAAGGGCCCAAACACACCTTCCAAGAGAAGCAGCACTTTACCTGCTCTTCACACAATCTAGTCTACTGCATTCACTGCTCACAATGTGGTCTCCTCTACATGGGGGAAACAAAACGCAGACTGAGCGACTGCTTCACAGAACACCTACTTTCTGCCTGCAAAAAAGACCCTGATCTTCCTGTTGTCTGCCACTTCAACACACCACCCTGTTCCCTGGTGAATATCAGTGTCACAAGCTTTCTACAGTCCTCCAGCGAAATTCAGTGCAAGCTGGAAGAACATCACTTCATTTTCTGCTTTGGACTCTACGGCCTTCTGGAGTCAATATCGAGTTAAACAATTTTAGGGTTGAATGCACCTTCTCATCCCCTTACCCCAACCCCAATACATCTGGCCTTCTAATCACATGGTCTGCTATTACATACAACCATTGTTAGACCCCAATTGTCTCCATTCATAGCTATTCATTCTCCCAGGCTAATTGTTATCCAATCCTTTGTCTGTCCAACTGTTGGTTTCTCTTTTTGGGCTCTATCTCCACCTATCAGTTACTCCTTACCGCCTGCCTTCTGCATAAAACCCAACTGTTTTCCAGCTACTATCAGTTCTGAGGAAGGGTCACTGGACCCAAAATGTTAACTATGATTTCTCTCCACAGCCCCGCTAAGGCTTTCCAGCAATTTCTGTTCAAAGTGACACAAATCTCTCTACTCCACTTCAATTCCACCCATTCAGAGAGTAGTAAGGGTATGGAATGCTTTGCCTGCAATGGTTAATAGATTCGCCAACTTTAAGTACATTTAAGTCGTCATTGGACAAGCATATGGACGTACATGGAATAGTGTAGGTTATATGGGCTTCAGATTGGTATGTCAGGTCAGTGCAACATCGAGGGCCGAAGGGCCTGTACTGCGCTGGAATGTTCCAATGTTCTAATGGCAACTTCATGATCGCATCATTGCTGAAGTATCTGATGCAAATGACTTCAGAGTCTGGTGATTTTGATATCTAGAATCAAAAAGATCTAAGCATTTTAAATTGTAGGTTTTAATTCCCAAACAGGAACACTTTGATATTACCACTGAGGAACAGCCTTATTCCAGGATGTTTATCATGTTTGCAATTTCCCTCTGATCACTTTTGATTTGGAAAATGTCTTGCATATATATCCTGCCTTTCACTACAGCAGGTCTTCTCAAAGCTTTGCAACCTGTGTAATATTTGTTGAAACTGTTGTAAAGCAGGAAACATGGCAGTTCATGTGGATATAGCAGGATTCCAGAAACACCAGTCAGATGTAAAACTAGATGAGCTCGCTTTAGTGATGTTAGTCATAGAGTCATAGAGATTTACTGCATGGAAACAGACCCTTCGGTTCAACACGTCCATGCCGACCAGATATCCCAATCCAATCTAGTCCCACCTGCCAACACCCGGCCGATATCACTTCAAACCCTTCCTCGTCATATACCCATCCAAGTGCCTTTTAAATGTTGCAATTGTACCAGCCTCCACACTTCCTCTGGCATCTTATCCCATACACATACCACCCTCTGTGTGAAAATGTTGCCCCTTAGGTCTCTTTTATATCTTTTCCCTCTCACTCTAAACCTATTCCCTCTAGTTGTGGACTCCCCCACCCCAGGGAAAAGACTTTATCTATTTATTCTATCCATGTCCCTCATGATTTTGTAAACCTCTATAAGGTCACCCCTCAGCCGTCGACGCTCCAGGGAAAACAGCCCCAGCCTGTTCAGCCTCTCCCTATAGCTCAAATCCTCCAACCCTGGCAACATCCTTGTAAATCTTTTCTGAACCCTTTCAGGTTTCACAACATCTTTCCGATAGAAAGGAGCCCAGGATTGCACGCAATATTCCAACATTGGCCTAACCAATGTCCCGTACAGCTACAACATGACTTCCCAACTCCTGTACTCAATATTCTGACCAATAAAGGAAAGCGTACCAAATGCCTTCTTTACGATCCTATCTACCTGCGACTCCACTTTCAAGGAGCTATGAACCTGCACTCCAAGGTCTCTTTGTTCAGCAACACTCCCTAGGACCGTACCATTTGATTGCGATGCCAGAGAGAAAATGCATAGTTTCTGCAGTCATGACACAGCAGAGAAGGTGTAATGATGATTATGTATTATTGATCATTGCCAGAGTCATGTGAATATGAACTGCAGAGACTCGACAAGAATCTGAACAGACTGACCATGCTGATGGAAGTGGAAAATGCAGTGACATAATGTCAAATGCAAGGATGGAGATCAACTTAAAGAAGGAAAAATAAGACTTTCTAAGACTCACCAGGAAGTCTCAGAATGCTGGGAAATGACAGGGGGGATCAGAAAGCAGTGAGTACTGACTCAAAACAGCTGGCAGAGTGATGAGGACAGCCACAGTCAATCAAGTAGCTCCAGAGCTCAAGCAAGACATGAAGGCTGATCGCATACTCCCAAAGCGATTCCAAACAAATCAATGAACGGCCCCAGACTAAGGAATGGAACATTTGCATGAAAAGATTTAAGACGTTTTGAAAATTGGACAAAACTAGGCAAACAACCAGCTCAGTTTGTTGGGAGGAGACAGTGAGGTCTGCAGATGCTGGAGATCAGAGTCGAGAGTGTGTTGCTGGAAAAGCACAGCATGTCAGGCAGCATTCGAGGAGCAGGAAAATTGACATCTCGGGCCGGAGCCCTTCATCGGGAAAGGATTTTCCTGCTCCTTGGATGCTGCCTGACCTGCTGCGCTTTTCCAGCAACACACTCTCAACTTAGTTTGTTATGATGTGCGATTCAGGCCATTGCAAATGATCTAGCGAAAATTGATGAAAACACCGTGTTGTACAAAATGTTGATGAGAAGTTTAATAATAGAGCATGCTAAATTTGATCAGGGTAGGCAATCCTGGTGGAAACATGGGTACCATTGTGGATGATCTTTGGAGACTAGTGATGAACTGCTCTTACAAGGCCTGAAGACAGAACTGTTTTACGACGGGATCATAACTACAGTCTCAGGTGAGACATTTCTAATATACAGAGCAGCAAAAGAAAAACAGAGTTGTAGAGTTACAGCAGACATGAAAGTGCTTCAGAATGTAGGTCTCGTACTGAATGAGGAGTATGAGCTCATACAACAAAGTATTGGGCACATAGTGGCACAGTGGCTCAGTGGTTAGCACTGCTGCCTCACAGCGCCAATGACCCGGGTTTTATTCCAGCCTCAGGGGACTGTGTGCATGGAGTTTGCACATTCTCCATGTTTCTGCATGGGTTTCCTCCCACAGTCAAAGATGCGCGAGTCAGGTGGATTTGCAGTGCTAAATTGCCCATAGCCATAGGTGCATTAGTAGGGAGTAGGTGAGTGGGTCCTGGTGGGTTACTTTTCGGAGGGTCGGTGTGGACTTGTTGAGCTGAAGGGCCTGTTTCCGCACTGTATTGAGTCTAATCTAATCTAAATAATCCAACAATTGATATCATAGCAGAACAGTGGTTAGAACTACTGCCTCACAGTGCCAGAGACAAGGGTTCAATTCCACTCTTGGGTGGCTGTCTGTGTAGCGTGGGTTTCCTTTGGATGGTCTGGTTTCCTCCCAGTCCAAAGATGTGCAAGTTAGCTGGATTGGCCATGCTAAGTTGCCCATAGAATCCAGGGATGTGCAGGCTAGGTGGATTAGCCACGGTTACAGGGATAAGGTTGGGGCTGGGCCTGGTTGAGATGCTCTTCGGAGGGTCAGTGTGAACCTGATGGGCCAAATGGCCTGTTTCCACACTGTAGGGATTCTATGATTATGAGATACCCAGAAAACCAACGCCACTAAACATTTTCCAATTGGAAACATTCTGGAGTTTCAAAATGAGATGATACTCAGAATTCAAACAGTTCAGGTCGAGACAAATGAGGTTTAACTCAGCAACTGAATAGATATAGGGCATTACCAGCCAATAGCAGACACACTGAAGAGGTTACAAATGAGCACAGCAGTGAAAGCAGATTTTGAAGTTATAGAAACCGTTAGAAGCTTAAAAAACAGAAGTCGCAAAGCTTTCACCGTTGACAGAAAGAAAGCTGCATGAAATCTGGGAAGCACATTGATGTGATGTATAATGCATCCCGTTGCAGAAATGCCCTCTGCAAAACTAGCCAGATTGTCATTCTATATCAGTACTTCAAGCAGCAGAAACACCTCGCTGTCATCAATGACTTGTCAGTCTTCAATTGGATGTTAGTGATACCGAGAGCACTTAGTTTTGAAATCGTTAAGACAATTTATCAAGGTCATTCGGACATTACAAAGTGTTTTGCATGAATGCAATAGTCAATATGTTGGCTGGGAATTTCCAATTCAATACAAGAAATCAACAATAATAATATTTCTTGCTTGCTGAATTACCAAAAGATGAAAATACCACTATTACCATCATCTTTTCATCAAGGCCGCTGGATCACTTGGGAATTAATTTATTTGAGTTCAAAGGAAAAATCTTCATTATTGTCATCGCTTACTACTAATCAGCTACACAAGAATATGGCTGAAATAGTGATCAAATCACTCAAGAGAATCTGGACACGCAGATTTCTGGACATGTTAGTCACACACAAATATTCACAGCTTGTTAATGAGTAGCATTTGATATGAATATGATTTTATTTTTGTTACAAGTTCGTGTCACAATTCTCAAGTGAACGGAGAAGCTATGCAAAAAAGCTCATAAGATATGACTAAAAAATGTGAAGGCTCATATTTTGCATTGTTGAGCTGCAGATCACCACCACTGCAGAATGGATTAGCACTGATGAAGGGGGGAGATTGAGAACACAACTTCCACCTCTGTCTCAGAAACTACAGCCAAAAATCACAGAGAATTGGCAAAGTGTAAAGGAGAAAAGAGGAGCCATGGGACAGCTAGGCTTGAAATTTTAATAAAAGATACAGAACATGACTGTTACAAAAGCTGGTTACAAGAGTAGAGATGAAAGATATAGAGAGAAAGAAAGATTACAGAGAGAAAAAAACACAGCAACTATAATCTTCAGGGCTGAAACAAATCAAGGGATAATCAGTAGGAGTTGTGACACATTGATATCATTAAACATGAAATCAAAAGAAACGTGGAATTATTTCTAAAAAGAAAAGGAACAAGAGGATTCTACAACCACCCAGGAGAGAGACATTCAGTCCGAGAAAAGGAAGAATGCAAAAGCATCCAAGAGGTTCAGGGTGGTTTATATTAAAAAAACCTGGGTGGCACCGTAGCACAGTGGCTAGCACTGCTGCCTCACAGTGCCAGAGACCTGGGTTCAAATCCCGCCTCGGGCAACTGTCTGTGTGGAGTTTGCACACTCTTCCCCCTGTCTGAGTGGGTTTCCTCTGGGTGCTCTGGTTTCCTCCCACAGTCTAAAAATGTGCAGGTTCGGTGAATTGGCCATGGTAAATTGCCCGTAGTGTTAGGTGAAGGGGTAAATGTAGGGATATGGGTGGGTTGCTCTTCGGAGGGTCGGTGTGGACTTGTTGGGCAGAAGGGCCTGTTTCCACACTGTAAGTAATCTAATCTAATCTCTGGAAAAGACTCAGAGATTGATCAAAGCACCATAAAGATTAGCCTTGTGAAGTCTAAAACTTTGGAGGGGAAGATGTTCTTCAGGGCAATAAAGTCTTGGGGGGGGGATTAGATATCAGCTTGCGAAGCTTATTGAAATGTGTGTAATTACAGTTCTGTAAGTATATCTTTTTATGGACAACACCTCAAACTTGAGAAACAACATTTGGGAGATTAATTTCAGTTGGGCCCGGTTCACATAATACATATTTTCCTTTTGGATAGTGCTATGGGATCTTTGATAGCTGCCTGCCAGGGCAAATGGGGCATTTTTCCTTATGTGGAGAAAGTGAGGACTGCAGATGCTGGAGATCAGCGCTGAAAATGTGTTGCTGGAAAAGCGCAGCAGGTCAGGCAGCATCCAAGGAGCAGGAGAATCGACGTTTCGGGCATGAGCCCTTCTTCAGGAAGGATTCCTGAAGAAGGGCTCATGCCCGAAACGTCGATTCTCCTGTTCCTTGGATGCTGCCTGACCTGCTGTGCTTTTCCAGCAACACATTTTCAGCATTGTTCCTTATGTCTCAATCAAAGGGTGGTGCAGCACGCCCTCAGTTCCTGTCTAATTTCAAGGTTTCTGAGTGGGGCTTTAGCTCAGCTGAGAATGCTCCCATTCTGCCAGGCCTGAAGGTTCAAGCCACTGACTGGTTTATCATTGGATATACCAGCGATCTAGTCCACAAAAGATAACACCTACTGGCCATAGTTGTGCGTCCAGGAAGTTTTGTTCACTGTTAGTGACGCCAAATTATTGCCTGCTCTCCTGAAGAGACCAGCAGTCTACACATGACCAATTGATGTGAAAGATTGCCAGAAAGGAATTCAGTCTGTTAGGGCAAGATTCTCTGTGTCTAAGACATTCCCTGTGAATTTTCCTTACATCAAATTTGGCTAATCTGGGTGCACTGTTTGATTAGCATTCATCTGATAGATAGCACCCAGTTGGTCTCAGAATAGCCTGCCATCTGATCCCAGCCTCCATGGGATAATAACTCCCACCAAGATGTGTATGCACGCCATTACAAATGAACATATTATCGGTAAAGACCTATTAAGCTGGTGCTCTTTGTTACCATGAAATAGAAGACTAAATGGAGTGACCAGATGCAGTCTTCAAAAGAATGAACTGCTTGCATAAAGGTCGAGCAGGTGTCTGCACTTGTGGTGGCTTGTCCAAAACTGGAGTTATCAAAATAAGGTCATTACAAGGAAGGAATTCAGGAGAAAGATCTTTACCAAGAAAATGATGAGAATGCGGGGCTCACTACCACATGGGAAATGGTCGAGGTGAACATCAAAGGTGTTTCCTAATGAAGACAGGAAGGTTAAAGGATACGCTGGAAGGGTGAGATGGAAGGAGGTTTATGTGGGGCGTAATATTCAGCATAGATCAATGGGCTGAATGGCTTGTTGTACATTCTACATGGTTTGACACATGAGGGAAAACTACCTGGTGTCTATTTCTCGTTCAGTTCTCCAGTGTCTGCCTGATGCAAGTGCTGTTAACAGCGAGAAGCCAGTGATGAGAAACCACTTAAATATCCAAACTGAGGCCCACAGCCATTTGTGGAATCCCGTTTACAATTATTGGGAACAATTCATGAAATTCTGATTCACATATTTGTGCCAGTTGCTGGGCAGCTTTCACAACCGATCTACAAGGCACTGCTCTGGGCTACTCAGGAAGAGGCCCCAGCATATTTAACATTTTTGGGGGGAATGTGGGGACACCACACATCTTGGCCAGAGTTATTATCCCATGGAGGCTGGGAGCAGGATGGCAGGCTATTCTGAGGCCAACTGGGTGCTAACAATTGGATGAATCCTAATCGAACAGTCTGCTGTCTCCAAGAGGAAGAACACAAAATGCTTCACTGTGGGAAGAGAGAGATTTCAACCCTCATAACTGTCCCCTCACAGCTAGCAAACTATGGCCTAATGGTATCTTAGCTGGACTGTTATCCCAGAAACTCAGCTAATGTTCTGGGGACCCAGGTTTGAATCCTGTCATAGCAGATGGTGGCATTTGAATTCAATAAAAATTTGGAATTAAGACTCTAAAGATGATAATGAATCCATTGTCAATTGTTGGGAAGCCCATCTAGTTCACTAATCCTTTAGAGAAGGAAACCTCATCCTCACCTCTCAACTGACCTCTGGACACTTGAAGGTTGGCCCAGAGGTCAGAGGTGAATAAAAAAAAATGGAGCAGTCACACAAGTTTGGGACTAATGTTTTTAAGACCCAATGCAGGTGGAGAAACAAAAATCATGTAGCCTCCCTCCCCGTACCCTTACTTAAGTTGAAATAAGATGTTAACATAAGACAACGCTTTCAAAGAATTAATTGAAACTTGCAACAGTATAGATCGTTAATCACTACACTGACCTTGCCTTTCAGTTTATGGACCATCTTCAACTGTTTTAATTAGATTATAGCCTTGCAACTTGTACAGTTTCATTATTTGGTACAGCGTGAATATTTCTGTCTTGTTTCAGGGATGAATCACCCCCTGTGTGGAGTTATATATTGAACACATTTATTAGTTGCTAAATTGTGATCCCCGAGGGATTGCAGCTCCACAGTTTTGCATCAGAGTAAAATTGGACAATGGATGTGGCAAAACAAACAGACTCACATTTTCCTGTCACATTAAAACCATTGGAATCTCTGCAACTAAATAAAATGTGCAGCTCAGGCTGTTATTGATCAAATGGTTTTCAAGGCAACGGAAAAACCTGGACACCCTACGACTGAGAAGAGTAGGCATACAGGGATGTCTTTGAGTTCCCCTTCAAGTTACACACCCTCTTTACTTGGACCAATATCACCATCACTGATCAAAGCTTGGAATCCCCTGCCTGACAGCACCAGAAATGCTTTCACCACACTGATGGCAATTTAAGAATGTCCAGCATCACCTTCTCAAGGGTAATTAATAGTGGACAGTAAAGGCCAGCCTCATCACTGCTGCCCACAAAAGTAAAAAGGTAGATAAAACACTGAAGCTTCTCTTACAAGCTGGCAATGATGGAAGGAAACTGAAAGGGGCATTGGTGGAACTGAGATGACTGGGAGATTGGAAATGAAGGGGAAGGGAACGAGTAGGACATTTTAAGGCATCACATTATCATGGGGAAAGGGGTTCTTGGAAAATGCGATGATCTTGATGTTCCTGTTTGGTTTTCTAAGAAGGTTTGGTGATATGAAAACCCAATTAAAACACTGACCAATTAATTCCGAATCAGTCTAGTGTTAAAAATATTAAATGTTTTATCATTGAGTTCTTTTGTCAATTTTGCAGCAGGAACACTGTGGGCAAGATCAAACGCACAAGAGAACACAATAATCCATAAAAATGAACAGATATAATTGCAGTCGAAAGGGAAATGTCATCTTGCAGCAATGCACAAATGAAGACCTCACCCTGTCCACTCTCTGCTACCTGTGATTTCCAACATTGCCTTAGTGATCTCCCCCAACTCTGCACAGCTCGCTTCGAGCTCCTTCCCAAAATTCACAAACAGGACTGACTGGGCAGACCCATTGTTTCTGCCTGCTCCTACCCCACAGAACTCACCTCTTCCTACCCTAACTCAGTCTTTTCTCCCCAGTCCAGTCCCTGCCCATTTACATCTGTGATTCCTCTCACACTTTACGGCGGTTTCAGAATTTCCACTTTGCAGGGTCCAGTCGCCTCCTCTGCTTCTTCCTGGACCAAAGGCCTGAACTATCCCCATTCACCACCACCCTCCTCTGCTTGGCCAAACTCGAGCTCAACCCCTCTCATGTTCCTCAGGTCAGAAGGCTGGCCGTGGGTACATGCATAGGCCCCAGCGATGCCTGTCTCTTTGTAGGGTACGTGGAACATTCTTTGTTCCAGTCCTATTCTAGCCTCCACCTACAACTCTTTCTCCGGTATACTGATGACATCATGAGTGCTGCTTTCATCCAGAACTGGAAAAGTTTATCAATTTCGCTTCAATTTCCATCCTGCTGTCACCTTCATTTGGCCCATCTCTGATTCCTCCCTTCCCTTCCTCGACATCTCTGTTTCCATTTCTAGGGATAGGTTGGCCACTATAAACCCACAGGCTCCCACAGTTATCTGGACTACATATCCTCTCACCCTCCTTCCTGTAAAGACTCTATTCTATTCTCCCAATTCCTCCGTCTCCATTGCATTTGTTCGGCTGAGACCAACTTTGACATGGGAGCTTCTGAAATGTCCACCTTCTTCCTCAAACGAGGATTCCCCAACCCCATGTCTAACAGGGCCCTCAACCAGATCTGACCGACCTCCTGCACTTCAGCCCTAAATCTTCTTTTCCTCCCACAACAGAAATAGGGTTCCCCTTGTCCTTACCTACCATCCCACCAGCATCCACAACCAGAGGACCATTAGCTGCCATTTCTGCCACTTCCAACAAGATGCCCCCACTGGGCACATATTCCCTTCCCCCTCCTTTGTGAGCCTTCTGCAGGGACCATTCCCTCTGGGACATCCTGGTCCTCTCTTCCTCCACTCCCAATGACACCCCCGCCCTACCCCCACGGCACTTCCCCTCCAACTGCAGAAGGTGCAACACCTGCCCAATTACTTCCTCCCTCCTCAGCATCCAAGGGCCCAAACACACCTTCCAGGTGAAGTAGCGCTTTACCTGCACTTCACATGGTCTAGTCTACTGCATTCGCTGCTCACAATGTGGTCTCCTATACTGGGGAATCGAAATGTAGACTGGATTGCCACTTTGCAGAACACCTACGTTCTGACTGTAAAAAAAGACCCTGAGTTTCCAGTTGCCAGCCACTTTAACTCACTCACCCTGTTCCCTGGCCAACATCTCTGTCTCAGGCTTGCTGCCATGCTCCAGTGAAGCTCAGCGCAAGCTGGAAGAACAGCACCTCATTTTTCGCTTGGGAACCTGCAGCCTTCTGGACTCAGTATTGAGTTCAAAGACTTTAGGATTTGAGCTCTCCCATGTCCATACAACCCCCACACAACAGCCCTTGTTATTACATTATCTGTTATTGCAAACTTTACCCATTGTTAGTCACTAACAGTCCTCATTAATAGCTATTCACCCTCCTGGTCAGATTGTTATTCACTCTTTTGTCTGTCCAACTGCTCTTCTCTCTCTTTGGGCTCCATCCCGAATGATCATTTACTCAATACTCCCTCCCCTCAATGTATCTTCCACATATAAACTGAAATGTTCTTAGCCACTATAAATTCGTAGGAAGGGTCACTCAACACAAAACATTAACTCTGATTTCTCTCCATAAATGCTGCCAGACCTGCTGAGCTTTTCCAGCAATTTCTATTTTTGTGTCCTATCAGTACCGCCTTCCCACTCTTGCCCCTCCCTTCCTGTTGACTGGGTTAACCATTGTACCATGAGCTTGGCTGATGCTATACTCCTCCAACGATCCACTAATATTCAGAACAGAAAGCTGACTAGTGAGCGTCACATGTGGGCATGCCTGCGTTAGCTGCCCGTCTGTTTTTGGACTGCTTGCCATTAAACCATTCCCTATTTGCCTGCTTGACCATCACTGGCTGCATGTGTTGTCCATGTTGTTCTTTGCCTCGCGATTGTACATCAGTGACTCTAGCCATTGCTCTAGCTCTTGGTAAAGACCTGACCGATTAGAAACAACTTGGCTGCTCCCAATTTAAATGAAACTTTGCAGTTAATTGCAAGCCATCATTAGCTGGTGTATTCTCCATGGCAATGCCTTGACCAATCAACATTTCCTCTCATGCTGAGCTCTAAACCCTGGTGCTCAGGGCTATACATTTTCTACACATGGGTTAATCTCCATCATGAGTAATATCCACAATGGTTCCCATGCCACAGAACGGGCAGTTTACTTACCTGAGCTTTCCTGCAATGCCTTAATTGATACCTCAACGTAATTTATTTACTGTAATTTTAGTTACATTAACTTACTTTAACTATACTCTTCTATTAATCTCAAGTTTTTAATGAACAGTTAAAAAAAAAATTCTTCTCTCTTTCTCACAAATACTTCCTTCTCCTTCACCCATACATTCTTACTTACCTTGGACACGATTTTCATAAAGACCGGAGCTGAAACATGGTTATGAACACTAGCTGT
The DNA here is from genome assembly GCF_047496795.1 of Chiloscyllium punctatum. Taxonomy (NCBI): domain Eukaryota; kingdom Metazoa; phylum Chordata; class Chondrichthyes; order Orectolobiformes; family Hemiscylliidae; genus Chiloscyllium; species Chiloscyllium punctatum. The sequence goes on from NC_092749.1 coordinate 94,574,557, forward strand.
TCAAAGACCAATCAACTCATGACTTTTATGGTCTCACCTTCAGCTTTTTTTCCTCCTCTCCTCATGTTGTTTTATCTGGTGTTCACTCTCCCACCAACATTCTGAGGTCCTGATGATTGTCTCCAAGTCTGAGGGTCCTTTTCACACTCATGTGCGCACATACAATCTGCCCATAACAACGCTACAAAATCAGTAGCTGCCATTTTCTGGTTCATTTCTCAAGGTAAAGACTTGACCAATTAGAAACAATCTAACTGCTTTAAATAAAAAAAAATTGCAGTTGATTGTCACTCATCATTAGCTGGTGCATTCTCCATGACAATGCCTCTACCAACCAGCATTCGCTCTGATCCAGTGAAAGCGTTGTTTTTCTTGATAGTTCTTGTGAATTGCCACCTGAAGTGCAAGTCAAAATGTTTTGACAAGATATGTCTTTTTCAGCAATACCTAACAAAGCATTTATTAAATGGTGGAATAAGTGTAAGGGGCCGAATGGTCTATTCCTGTTCCTATTTCCCTCAGGCACACAAAGACTTCAGTCCTGCCAGAAACCAGATACAGGCACAGCCATTCACTGCTTTATTAAAGGTTACATGTAACTATAAAAAGCACAGTGATGCTTTGCTGTGGAAGATCACACCTACAAGTTGTGTTCCCGCTTTCTGCACGTCTAATCACTCGCTCACCATCTGATCCTGCAACGTAAACATGCCATTTTTTTGAGCTTAACTACTTCACACAGTCTCAACTTAATTTACGCCATCAGCCTTTATTAAGAATTTTAAAGAACTTGAAACATTTGTTAATTAATGCTTTCTTTTTGAGTAGCGTCAACAACGGTAATAATTTACATTTGTAGAACCCATTTAATAAAGGAAGATGTGTCAAGGTTTTACAGAAATATAAATCAGACAAAAAGTGATGAGTCCAAGAAAGGAGACATTAGGAATGGTGACAAATCAAAGCTAATAGAAACTGCTGGTGTACAGCTTAATATAGGATGGGTTATATATTTTATGTCTGCATTGCAGATATGCTTGTCTCCAATGTTATAAAAAGCTTTGAATAAGTTCAGGGTTCAAGTTATACAATGTGTAGTTTGCCCTCAGGATCAGGATGGTAGATTCTGCAGGTTTCCTCCTGTAGCTCAGGCGCAGCTCCTTCAGATCTGAGTCAACAGGTTGTGAGTTCAGTCAGCAGGCAGTTTGACCAGTCTATAGGATCTTGCCTTTACTGCTGAAGGAGATGAGTAAAGGCAAGAAATAAGCTCTTTTCAAACAGTAGGTAGGCTTCAGCCTGTGCTGTGTTGGCCAGGGGTTGGTCATACACACAAACCGCAGCTTGTGAACTGAAGTTACTTGAGTTCCTAGCCACTGGCTTGGGCAAACTTCAATAAGTTAGGAATGGTCATAAGATGCAAATCCTTATTTGATGGATGACTAATGAGGTAAGGCTACTGGTGTCCTTGGGCTGGAGCCAGTAAGGAAAAAGCACAGACTCAGCAGATGAGCCAGAACCAATGAAGAATTAGACACCATAGTTCGGGAAGAGAAGGAAAGAGGATGAAAGTAAAATATTTTAGGCGTGCCCGAGCAAAAACTCTGGAGATCAATCTTCGCAAAGTTGAGGACCACATGCTTTGAAGCATAGAGATGACGCTGAGTACTTGGGGAATCACCTGGCCAGTGTGAATTCCTATTCTCAGGTATTAGCTTTTGAATTATTTGACAGTTCAGAGAATGTCATAGAAACCCAATGGCATGCCTGCTGTTAACTTTTTCTGAACCGAGCAGTATGAATTTTATGTCTGTTTTGACAGAACTAATAAAGTTAGTGATTAGTTAACACAGATTTGACTCTATTCCTTTTTATGCTGAGCTAATAACTGCTGTGGAGGCTGTAACCAAGCAACGGCAATGAGTACAATGCTGGGTCCCACAGTTTGAGAAGAATGCCAAAAGCTTAGAGAGGGTGTAGGATAAGACTTTTTTTAATCCTTTCCATGATGAAGCACTTCAATTTTGTGAAGAGGCTGGAGACATTGAGGTTGATAATCTTAGAGTCAACAGGGTTAAAAGCAATTTGATGGAAACTTTCATATAGAATAAGTGAGAAAAACATACTTCTGGTGACAGAAGAGTTAGGAACAAGAGGACAGAGATATGAGGTGATTGGCAAAAGAACTGGAGATACTTGTTGCAACGAGAGTGAAAATACTTTTGTACACAATACGTTGTCATCTGGAAGGCATGAGCTGAAAGAGTCAAGGACCCAAGTGCAATAGTAACTTGCAAAGTGGGATTGGGTCGAGGCAGGACAGGAAAGCTTTGCAAGTCAATGGGAATGAGTAGGAATTCAGGCAACTGTTAGGTAGGACAGTTGAACTGAAAGGGTAAATTTGGAAATTTTGGAATAACTCCACCCACTGATATTTATGAATGGCATGGTGGCACCGTGGTTAGCACTGCTGCCTCATAGCGCCAGAGACCCGGGTTCAATTCCCACCTCAGGCGACTCTCTGTGTGGAGTTTGCAAATTCTCCCCATGTCTGCGTGGGTTTCCTCCGGGTGCTCCGGTTTCCTCCCACAATCCAAAAATGTGCAGGTTAGGTGAATTGGTCATGCTAAATTGCCCGTAGTGTTAGGTGAAGGGGTAAATGTAGGGGAATGAGTCTGGGTGGGTTACGCTTCGGCGGGTCGGTGTGGATTTGTTGGGCCGAAGGGCCTGTTTCCACACTGTAAGTAATCTAATCTAATCTAAATAACTGTCTTGGGAAGAGATAATCAGTTCTAAGCACACAGTTTGAGTTTGCTGTTACTTGCAAATTAGTTCTACAGTGTACAACCATCTATACATCTCATTACTATTAACTATGTTCAAGGAAATCTTGAAGTCTGATCTGAGTCGCATTCAACAAAGAAGACACCACACTGAAAATAATCATGAAGGTCAATTTGACACCACTTCAATGAGCTCAATACACTCCTTTCTATCGTCACCAATTTGGACTGAACCAAATAAATTTCTGTGTGATTGCATTAGGTTGGAGATGTGGTGACCCACCATTGAGTGGTGCTTAAAATGATAAACAAGAATTAGACAGGCTAGATACAGAGAAACTATTTCCTTGAGGAGTCGTGGAGCTGGAACAGGGCCCCATACTGAAAATGAGATGGAGATAGTTTATGAGGGAAATCAGGAAACACATCTTCCACACAGATTCGTGAAGTTATGGAATTCTTCCCCCAAAAAAGGCTATAAACACTGGAGGTCAACTGAAATTTTCAAGATTGAGATAAACAGATTTTTTGTGAGGTAAGACATATAGGACAAATGCAGCATGTCATGTGAGAATATGCTGAGAGTGGGTGAGAAAGGGTAGGTTGGGCTGAAAGCGGCCCATTTCATGATAGGACCAGGGTGTTGGGTTGGGAAAAAAGCATGGAAGGATGGAATCAGGCTCTAATGTTATTGAACTCAATGTTGTCCTAGAGACTGCAGGGTCCCCAAATAAAAAACGTGTCCAATTCCGGTCTCTCTGTTATAGGAAAATGTTGTTCAACTTGAAAGCATTCAGAAAAGATTTACAAGGATGTTGCCAGGATCAGAGGACTTGATCTACAGGGAGAGGCTGAATAGGCTGGGGTTTTATCCCGGAGTGTTGGAGGCTGAGGGGTGACCTTAGAATCATAGAATCTCTACAGTGCAGAAATTATAAAATCATGAGGAGCATGGATAGAGTGAATAACTAAGGTCTTTTTTCCCAGAGTAGGGGTGTTGAGGACATAGGTTTAAGGTGAGAGGGTAAAGATTTAAAAGGGACCTGAGGGGCAGGTTTTTACACAGAGGGTGGTGCGTGTGTAGAATGAGCTACTACAAGAGGTGGTGGAGGCTGGTACAAACATTTAAAAGGCATCTGGATGGGTACATGAATAGGAAGAGTTTAAAGGGATATAAGCCAAATGCTGGCAAATGGGACTAGATTAATTTAGGACATCTAGTTGGCACAGATGAGTAGGACTGAAGGGTCTGTTTCCATGCTATGTAATTCTGACACTGTGGGATTGGATTTGAGGTATCAACCAGTCATGTAATTGAATTGAACAAGCTTTAGAAATTCACATACTCCTTCCTGTTCCAATATGTCTGCTTTGTGAAGCTCGCTGAGTTTGTTGAGTTTGTCCCTTTATTTGTGACAAAACATAAATTCAAATGAACTCTAAATTACATCAATCTAATTTGAAAAAAAGATATTAAATGCTCGAAAGAAACACAGAATCTAATTGCTTTCATGTTTTTCTAGTGGATGATTCATCGATCCTCTCAAATATTATGCAAAGGCTCTTGCATTATTAAATTTAATCTGAAATTCTGCTACAATAGCTAGCTGAATTTACATGGTGATAAATAATGAACTTGTCTAAACTTTCTGATAAAGAGGACTTGTGCACAGGATGTATGTGAGTGAATGATTAATTTGATGGGAACATTGTTATAAATGAACTCAACAATGTGATTTTGTTCAATTTTCGAGCAGATATGTATGAATAGTTAATGGGGAAGGTATATTACAAAAGGAGCAGGAGTAGACAATTCAGTCAATTATGCCTACCCAATATTTAATTGGATCATGGGCTACATGGTGGTTCAGTGATTAGCACTGGTGCCTCACAGTGCAGGGGACCTGGGCTCAATTCCCCACTTCTCGGGCAACTGTTTGTGTGGAGTTTGCACATTCTTCCTGTGTCTGCGTGGGTTACCTCTGTGTGCTCCAGTTTCCTCCCACAGTTCAAAGAAGAGCAAGTTAGGTGGATTGGCCGTGGGGAGTTTCAGGGATAGAATGGGTCTGGGTGGGATACTATTCAGGGTGTTGGCATGGACTCGATAGGCTGAATGGCCTGATTCCACACTGTGGGTAGTCTATAATCATGGTAATCATGGTAAACATCTACCTTGCAGCTACTTTCCCATGCTATCTTTATAATATCTTGATATCATTCGTCTCCAGCAATCTATCAATATTTGTCTTGAACATGTTCAATAATTGAACTTACACAGAAATTCCTCAGAAAATCCTCCATATCTCAGTCAGAAATGGCCTATCCATTGTCTGAGGTTATGCTCACTTGTTTTAGATTCACTAGCCAGAGGATACATCTTATCTGTAATTACGCTGCCATATCCTGTCTAAATAAAGTCCCATTTTCATTAATTATTTCTCATAAGAAAATACAAATATCCCAAGGATATATCTGATGAACCTCCAGTGCACTCCCTCTATGGCAAGTATATTCTTCCTGAGATAGGGAGACTAAAGTTAGACACAGTACTCCAGGTGAAGTCTCACCATGGCTCTATATAACAGCAGCAAGATAGGTCTTTAATTCTGTACTCAAATCCTCCTGTGGAAGGCCCAGTATGTTATTTTCTGATGAAGGGTTTATGCCTGAAACGTGGATTCGCCTGCTCTTCAGATGCTGTCTGACCTGCTGTGCTTTTCCAGCACCATACTCTCAACTCTGATCTTCGGCATATGAAGTCCTAACTTACTCCAGGTAAATGATTTGCCCTTCTAATCACTTGCTGCATCTGTATGCCATCCTTAGCTGACTCATGAACAAGTCCATTCCGATTCCTCTGGGCATCCACACTTCCTAATTTCTCACCATTTAAGAAATAGCCTATCTTTCTGTTTTTTTCTGTCAAATAGGGGACCAGTTAACATACTTTGGCTAGATGGTTGGTTTGGAGTATCATTTAAAGAGGGAAGCTGCCATCCTTAACTGGTCTGGCCTACATATGATTCCAGACCCACAGCAATGTAGTTGACTCTCACCTACCCTCTGGGTAATTAGGAATGCAGTAATGAATGCTGGCCAAACCAGTAACATCCACACCCTGTGAATAAATAAAGAAAAAATAATCATCTTCCCTTGTCTGAGGCATGGTGACCCTCAGGTTAAAGCATCATCACCTGTGTTTATAATGAGAGAGTGGGACAAGGGGTGACTACCTTGACCTCATCAAAGTGGATTCATATTATATTCTACCTCTCATTTTCCCGTCCACTCACTTTGCCTGTCCAAGTCCACTAGAAACCTCCCAAATCTCATTCCTCTCTAGGTCTGTGTTACCAGCAAATCATACAATCATATAGCATGAAAATAGGCCCTTTGTCCCAATTTGTCCATGCCAACTCAGTTTCCTAAACTGAAATCGTCCCATTTGCCTTCATTTTACCTATATCCCACTGAACCTTTCCTATCCATCTACCTGTCCAAATGTCTTTTAAATGTTGCAATTGCACCCACCTCTACCACTTCCTCTGGCTGCTCGTTACATACACGCACCACCCTCTGCAGGAAACATTTGTCCCTCAAGTGCCTTTTAAATCTTTCTCCTCTCACCCTAAACCTATGATTTCTAGTTATGGAATCCCCTCCCTTGAGGATAAAACCTTGGCTATTGACCTTATCTATGCACCTCATGATTTTATAAACCTCCATAAGGTTAACACTCATGATGTTATTTTTCAGGAATTATGTACCTGCACCCAAAGGTCTCTCTGTTTGACAAAACACCCCAGAGCCTGACCATTAATCGTGTAAGTCCTACTCTAGTTTGTCTTGTCAAAATGCAACACCTTGCACTTATCTGAATGAAACTCCATCTGCCACTCCTCGGCCCCCTGGCCCAGTTGATCATGATCCCGTTGTACTCTTAGATACCTTTCACTGTCCAGTATACCATCAATTTTGGTGTCATCTGCAAATGTACTAACCATGACTTCTGTATTTAAAGATTAAAATTGACCCCTCATTCAAATAATTTATGTAAATTAGGATCAACTGAGGAATGAACACTGACCCTTGTGGTATTCTACTAATAGCAAAAGAATCACCTATTTATTCCTATTCTCTGTTTCTGTCTGTTAAACAATTCCTTCTACATTCTAATATATCACCCCCCCCCCCCCCCCCAGTTTCATGTGCTCTAATTTGATTTGCTAATGATGCTTCATTTGTTTCTTTCCAGTCTCCACAGGAATATTTCCAAATCTATAGAATGTTGAAAGATAACCACTAATGCACTATTTCTCTGACCACATCCTTCAGAACACTGGGTGAAGCTCAGGGGAATATCACCCTCCAATCTGGTTACATTTTCGAAGAGACTTTCTTTACTGGTGCTAATTGTTTTCAGTTTCTCTGTTTCACAAGTCCTTTGGCAGCTGAGGATTTAAGGGAGATGTTTTGCATCTTGCTCTGTGAAAACAGACAGAGAAGTGGAATGTTATAGAGGCCTGAGCGATGGGGGCTGTGCTGAGATTTGGGGCAGAATAGGGTGAGAAGGGCCATCACGATAATGAGAGCATCTTGCTGCATGTTGTCTGCTTTGTATTAACAATCGCAAGTTCAGGGAGATTATTAAACATCTCACTGATGACCCAATATACTTTATTAATATCTAGCTTTTTACCTTACCAAACTCACTAAAGAAACTAAACATCAAGGAAAAGCAACCCCCATGGGAACCAGAGCTGGTATTTGGTAGCTTCAACTCACTGCTTGCTCCAAAGGTCCTCATGTTGTGCACTGAGCACCAACATATGAGGCATGTTGCACAGGCACTAGTCACACACAATCCACGCCCATGAGCATCTGACATGTGCCAGCCTCTCAGAATCATCATGCCACGTCTCTGGTCCACAGACATGATGCTCCTGCCCTGCTGTTGCTGTAATGGTGGGGCAAGGACATTGTGTGCGAGGGAACACACCCAGCTCGTGGACCGGACCAGACTGCATCTCCAGGCTCATTGTTCACTGTCATAGCGGGCACTTACTCAGAGCCTACCTGGAAGATCAAGGCAGCCCTTGCTCTGCATTTTTTTTGTGTGTTGCCCCCTCAGCCAGAGATTCATATCTCACATTACTGTTGTCTTGCCTTGCCATTTGGTGCAGACACAAGAGTTGTTGGCTTGTCATCTTTGCCAACTTCCCTCAGTCAAGCCAAGGGTGGTACCCTTCCCTTGGGTGGGAAAGCTGGGTGGTGAGTTCCCAGTTCTATAAGTCAAGGGCAGTCTCGGATACCAATCCAAAGGCTTGGAAGCTGACAACTACGTGCCTTGAGGTGGTAAGAGACAAGAAGCTCTCCACATGAGGGGTGAGGAACCAAACCTCAGGCAGTCTGCCACCCGTCCTGACTCTTTCTGCCATCTAGGGGGCTGTGTTCCTCCTGGAATGAGACAGAGGGAGGTATTAATTGAGATGAAAGTGAGTGGCACAGCTGTCACAGTTGGTGTGGATGGGAAGGTGTCCCCAGTGTGAGAGTAGGCAGCACAGACTACATGTAGGGATTCATGGGGCTGGGGTTGGGATTGGGGGCGGATGACAGTGAGCTGAGGGAAAATGTTGCAGGCAATAGTCAGAGTGATAGAGCATGAGATTTGGTGGAAAGTGGGTGCAGGAGAAGGGATAGAGTGAGTGTGAGGCATTAGGGAGAAGTGGAGTGGAGAAGGACATTGACCTTTTCCAGTGAGTTCTTCCAGACTATTTTAAACAAGGAGGGGGGCATCCTTGGACCAGGCATGGTCTTGTGTTGTGGTCTCCATTGCTAGTTCTTAGAGGAGGATGATGTCCAGCTCTGCAGCACCCTATCCAGCAGGACCCTGCCCTTATAGCTGATTTCCCCCCTGTCAACCATCCCTGGAGCAAGTGTTGGAACTGTGCAGAGCAGCAATGGGCTGGCAGTGCTGGTCCAGGAGCACAACAGGCTTTTAACAATGGTATGACCACAAGGGATGTCAGTGAAGTCCAGGATATCTGCTGCATGACGAGTTGATCTAGAAACAACACTTGCTAACATGAGGTCAGAGCTGAATATAAGGGATGTCATAGGGATGGGGAAGGTGGTTAATGAAGCGCATTTGTTATGATATGGTGAGAAATCTCATCAGGCTTTGTGGCAAAATCCCTCCAAAGAACTCAATTGGACGTAGTCAATAAAATGTATGATTGAATCCAAAGTAACTATTCTGTTTCTCTACCATTTTCCTATTCTCTACTAGATTCTTTTGTCTTCACCTGGAATGCTCACAGATTGGTCTTGATTAATCTTTTCTTTTTCACATATCTAAAGAAGCTTTTATAGTCCACATTTATACTTCTTGTATTCCTGTTCCTTTATTTATCAGTTTCCTGGTCAATCTTTTGTGGGTTACAAATTGCTCCCAATCCTCAGCCTTACCACTTTTTCTGGCACCCAAAGAAATTATTTTACTTGATTTGATACAATTTTTAACTTCTTTATTTAGCAACAGGTTCCAGTTGGATTTTGGTGCCTTGAAGGATTGTATATCTGCTCTGGACTATGTAGTATTTCTTTCAATAATAGTCATTGCCTTTCTATCATCGTACCTTTGAGTGTATTTTCTCAATCCACCATTACCAACTTATCCTTCAAATCTTCAGAGTTTCCTTGTTTAGATTTAAGGCCCCAGTATAAGAATAAATTAATATTACAATAAAACTGAATGTGAAATTCTATTTTCTTATGGTCATTATTTTCAATGACTCCTTTATAGTAAGGTTTCTCATTAGTCCTTTCTCAGTTTGAAATGCTAAATCTAGAATCCATAGCTGGTTCTTCAATATACTACTCCAGAAATCCATCTTGCACACGTGCTAAAAATTCTTCCTTCACAACATCAGATTAGGCTTACCCCAGACTATATGTAAATTGAAGTCACAATTTTTATTCTGTTACCCATGTTAAGAAAATCTGCATTTTACTCATTTATACCATGACCAGCAATACTACTACTATTCAGTTGGCTATAAACAACTCGCACCAATGTTTCCTGTTTCTTGCTGTTTCTCAGCTCCACTGAAACTTCTGCATTGTGATCCTTTGATTTAAGATCCTCACCAAGTAATGCACTGATCCTGTCTCTAATTAAGGACACTAAACAACATCCTTTCTCTTTGTGCCGAGCCTTTCAAAATGATGAATAAATATCTTTAGATATTCAGTTCCTAACCTAGATTGTGCCAAAGGCACCTTTCTGAGGTGACAATTAAATCGTAGTCACTTCTCTCAATTTATTCCTTCAGATCATCAACCTTGCTGTCCATGGTACATGCATTCAAATAGAATGCTTTTAAGCTACTTTCTTAGCGTTATTTTCCATTTTACTCTGATATGATTACTGCTTTTGTTTTGTCCATCTTCTCATTTCAGTTGCTACCTCTCTACTTTGTGATACTCCTTCTGGATTAGTGGTGCTGGAAAAGCACAGCAGTTCAGGCAGCATCCAAGGAGCTTTGAAATCGACTTTTCGGGCAAAAGCCCTTCATCAGGGCAAAAGCCCTTTGTGATACTCCTGTTATGGACCAGACCAGAGCCCCTCAAAATATTCTAAGAAGGAAGCCTAGACTCTAACCTTTTCTATCTTAAAAGTACATGCGAAGTGCTGTGTGCCAGATGTGATGTGACTGGTCAAACTACTTGACATTAAGCAAAACACAATTTATTTAAACACTAGAGTTAAAATACACACAAAGAAAGAGGGATTTAGAATAACAATTGTATAACAGATACAGCAACTATTACTAATTAACTGTTTCAACATAATAACATCCCATAACCACACCCCTTGGCACAAAAATAAAATTCAGACAGTCCAATCAAGGAAGAAAAAATATCAAGGGAAAATTCAGAGAGACATTTACTGAAGTTTCCAACTCTGTTGAGACCCCAGTAGTTTCTGATGTTACTGAAAAACCAAAACCCAAATATTCTAATCTGTGAGAGCTGGCCACACCCAGTCAGGCTGTTAAAAAAACAAAGAACAAAATAAATTGCAGCACAAGAACAAGTCCTTCGGCCCTCCAAGCCTGTGCTGATCCAGATCCTGTATCTAAACCTGTCTCCTATTTTCTAAGGGTCTGTATCCCTCTGCTCCCTGCTCATTCATGTATCTGTCTAGATACATCTTAAATGATGCGCACCTGCCCACTTCTGCTGGGAATGCATTCCAGGCACCCTCCACCCTCTACGTAAAGAACATTCCACACACATCTCTCCTAAACTTTTTCCTTCTCACTTTGAACTCATGACCCCTAGTAATTGAGTCCCCCATTCTGGGAAAAAAGCTTCTTGCTATCCATCCTGTCAATACCTCTCATGATTTTATAGACCTCAGTCAGGTCCCCCTCAACCTCTGTCTTTCTAACAAAAAAAATCCTAATCTACTCAATCTCTCTTCATAGCTAGCACACTCCATACCAGGCAACATCCTGGTGAACCTCCTCTGCACCCTCTCCAAAGCATCCACGTCCTTTAGGTAATGTAGCAACCAGAACTATACACAGTATTCTAAGTGTGGCCAAACCAAAGTCCTATACAACTGTAGCATGACTTGCCAACTCTTGTACTCAATACCTTGTCCAATGAAGGAAAGCATGCCGTATGCCTTCTTGACCACGCTATCGACCTGCGTTACCACCTTCAGGGAGCAATGGACCTGAACACCCAGATCTCTCTGATCATCAATATTCCCCAGGACCTTTCCATTTACTGTATAGTTAGCTCTTGAATTGCATCTTCCAAAATGCATCATCTCATATTTGTCTGGATTGAACTTCATCTGCTATTTCTCTGCCCAACTCTCCAATCTATCTACATTCTGCTGTATTCTCTGACCGTTCCTTTCACTATCTGCTACTCCACTAATCTTAGTGTCATCTGCAAACTTGCTAATCAAACCACCCGTACCTTCCTCCAAATCATTTATGTATATCACAAACAACAGTGGTCCCAGCATGGATCCCCATGGAATGCCACTGGTCTCAGGTCTCCATTTTGAGAAACTCTCCTCCATTACTACTTTCTGTCTCTTGCTACCCAGCCAGTTCTCTATCCATCTAGCTCATACACGCTGGACTCCATGCGACTTCACCTTCTCCATCATCCTTACTAATCTAACTCAATCAACAACAAACAGCAAACATTCCAATGAGGATACTGGACAGACACCTTTCCCCACTCTGTCCCAAATTTTAGTCCATTGCTTAGCATGCTTTCCTGAACTTTGGAATGTGTTGGCCTGCAACACTCAGTCCAGGATAACTTCATTCAGAGGAAGGTTAGATACTTTCAGGTAGATGAAGTGGTGTCTTTCAAGTTGAAGGTCTTCCAGACATTATTGATATTTGCTTTGGTATGTCCCAGGGATCAACTCATACTGCATACAGACCTGCTGGATGAAGCTGATTGGATTGAACTCCTTCCTGAGTCTCTTCCTGACTGCTTTGAGAGCAATGCACAGAGAAGGTGAGCGTCCCGGCATGTAGCAAGGTGCTGTCAGGAAGGACATCACCAGCCAAGCTACATGGTGATGCTTCTTTATAGGTTCTGGTGATGAGCTATTCACCAAGTGACACAGAGAATGAACTGACAAGATCTACCACCTCCTTCTCCAACAGAGTTTCAAGGATGTTATGTGTTGACCACTGCCCAACGCACTTGCGATCAGAAGTGTTTTTCAACATAACCTATTCCACAAGGGAAGATGGTATGACACCATTCAATTACTTGGAGCATTCCTTGGCAATCTGGCCAGAGCCACTTTGCAGAACACTGAGGACAGGTAAAACCCCAACATGGAGTGATATTTAGTGCTTGTATATTGAGGGTCTCTGCACAGCTTGATGCAACTGTACACAAAGGTGATCATCATGACAAGGGCAATGTTGATTGCACCTTTACCCCATTTATCTGGAGGTTTCTCCATTGTTTGCCTGCAGTTAAGTTATACCTTCAACCTCCAGGTAAAACAGAAGATGAGTTGATTGGTTGCCAGAGTGTTGGAGTGAGGAATGGGTGAGACTTCCACCACTTGCATTCACTGCAGATGACTCTACAATGGAAAGGTGCCCAGTTTTTGTTTCACCATGGCTACTTGTTCCTCCCAGTTTTTAGCACATGGCCCAGCCCCTCTGAACCAAATCCTCAACACCCTCAGGTAACCTGATCTGACAATGAAGGGGACAAAATTTCGGTCAGCCCAGTTCCCAAAGAAAATGACTTTGCTCCTGCCTCAACTTAGTTTGGCTCCTGAAGCCAGTCTGAAAGGGTTGCAGATGTTAAAATGCCCGTGCTCTCACCGTGCATCCGAGCAGAAGACAGTGACGCTGTCCATATACAGGAAGGATTTGACCGGACTGCCTGCACTAACCGGGATAGCCACCCCATAATCAGAGGGTTAGATAGGGTGGACAGGGAGAGCCTCTTTCCAAGTGTGGGGACGGCAAACACGAGGGGACACAATTTTAAAGTGAGGGGAGATAGGTATAAGACAGATGTCAGAGGTAGTTTCGTGACTCAGAGAGTAGTAAGGGTATGGAATGCTTTGCCTGCAATGGTAGTAGATTTGCCAACTTTAAGTCCATTTAAGTCATCATTGGACAAGCATATGGATATACATGGAATAGTGTAGGTTAGATGGGCTTAAGATTGGTATGACAGGGCGGCGCAACATTGAGGGCCGAAGGGCCCGTACTGCACTGTAATGTTCTATTTTCTATGTTCTATATCCTTCCTGATGGACTCAGCAAAAAGGTGCTATTCATCATAAGAACAGGATGGGAGAGACAGTGCCGCTTGGCTCCAGGTTTGAGAGGAAAGCTTTCCATTGACTACCCATTGATTGAAACTGTGTTCCTAATGTTTTGTATTGAATTCCAGAGTCCCTTCCCAAATCTTGAGTACATCCATCATGTAGCTGTGTGATATGCTGTCAAAGACCTGGTCCTGCTGATAAAGCAGGTTTCCCGCCACTCAATGCCACACATCGGCAATCATTATCCCTGAGTAGCTCTCTGATATATTCCTGCTGTTGGAGTATAGGCTTGGTCAGGATGAATCACCTACTCTGGAGCAGACCCAACCTGATTGATGATGAAGTTGGACAGAATGGTGTCATCCACATTCCGCTGTGAGATGGGTCTTCAGTTTCTAATTTCCTCCCTCCCCCTATTTTGCTTTAAATAAGGGTGGTGATGCCTTTCCACATAGATTCTGACATACTGCGAGCCAGAAGCAGAGTCTTGTGCACCTGCAGCAGATCCTGGACAATCAAGTCCCTCAGAGATGAGCACAAATTGGCTGCTAAACTATTGCCTGAGGGTATTTTACACTTTTCAAAAGACTCAAGGATCTTAATCATCTCTACTAGAGAGTTAATGTTTTTCCCAGACAGTCAACCGTAGGAGGCAGTGGTCAGAGAAACAGAATAGCTTTTTGTTGGTGGTCTGACAACAATCACGTGGAACACAAACATAGAGTCATAGAGATGTACAGCATGGAAACAGACCCTTCGGTCCAACCTGTCCATGCCGACCAGATATCCCAACCCAATCTAGTCCCACCTGCCAGCACCCAGCCCACATCCCTCCAAACCCTTCCTATTCATATACCCATCCAAATGTCTTTTAAATGTTGCAATTGTACCAGCCTCTACCATATCCTCTGGCAGCTCATTCCATACACGTACCACCCTCTGCGTGAAAAGGTTTCCCCTTAGGTCTCTTTTATATCTTTCCCCTCTCACCCTAAACCTATGCCCTCTAGCTCTGGACTCCCCAACCCCAGGGAAAAGAATTTGCCTATTTATCCTATTCATGCCCCTCATAATTTTGTAAACCTCTATAAGGTCACTCCTCAGCCTCCGATGCTCCAGGGAAAACAGCCCCAGCCTGTTCAGCCTCATCCTTGTAAATCTTTTCTGAACCCTTTCAAGTTTCACAACATCTTTCTAATAGGAAGGAGACCAGAATTGCACGCAATATTCCAACAGTGGCCTAACCAATGTCCTGTACAGCTGCAATATGACCTCCAAACTCCTGTACTCAATACTCTGACCAATAAAGAAAAGCATACCAAACGCCTTCTTCACTATTCTATCTACCTGCAACGCCACTTTCAAGGAGCTATGAACCTGCACTCCAAGCTCTCTTTGTTCAGCAACACTCCCTAGGACCTTACCATTAAGTGTATGAGTCCTGCTAAGATTTGCTTTCCCAAAATACAGCACCTCGCATTTATCTGAATTAAACTCATCTGCCACTTCTCAGCCCACTGGCCCATCTTGTTAAGATCCTGTTGTAATGTGAGAGGTAACCCTCTTCGCTGTCCACTACACCTCCAATTTTGGTGTCATCTGCAAACTTACTAACTGTACCTCTTATGCTCGCATCCAAATCATTTATGTAAATGACAAAAAGTAGAGGGCCCAGCACCGATCCTTGTGGCACTCCACTGGTCACAGGCCTCCGGTCTGAAAAACAACCCTCCACCACCACCCTCCGCCTTCTACCTTTGAGCCAGTTCTGTATCCAAATGGCTAGTTCTCCCTTTATTACATGAGATCTAACCTTGCTAATCAGTCTCCCATGGGGAACCTTGTCAAACGCCTTATTGAAGTCCATATAGATCACATCTACTGCTCTGCCCTCATCAATCTTCTTTGTTACTTCATCAAAAAACTCAATCAAGTTTGTGAGACATAATTTCCCATGCACAAAACCATGTTGACTATCCCTAATCAGTCCTTGCCTTTCCAAATACATGTACATCCTGTCCCTCAGGATTCCCTCCAACAACTTGCCCACCACTGAGGTCAGGCTCACTGGTTTATAGTTCCCTGGCTTGTCCTTACCGCCCTTCTTAAACAGTGGCACCACATTTGCCAACCTCCAGTCTTCCAGCACTTCACCTGTAACTATTTGGGGTGGCACGGTGGCACAGTGGTTAGCACTGCTGCCTCACAGCACCAGAGACCCGGGTTCAAATCCTGCCTCTGGTGACTGACTGTGTGGAGTTTGCACGTTCTCCCCGTGTCTGCGTGGGTTTCCTCTGGGTGCTCCGGTTTCCTCCCACAGTCCAAAGATGTGCAGGTCAGGTGAATTGGCCATGCTAAATTGCCCATAGTGTTAGGTAAGGGGTAAATGTAGGGGTATGGTGTGGGTTGCGCTTCGGCGGGGCGGTGTGGACTTGTTGGGCCTGTTTCCACACTGTAAGTAATCTAATCTATCGATGATACAAATATCTCAGCAAGAGGCCCAGCAATCACTTCTCTAGCTTCCCACAGAGTTCTAGGGTACACCCGATCAGGTCCTGGGGATTTATCCACCTTTAACCGTTTGAAGACATCCAGCACTTCCTCCTCTGTAATCTGGACATTTTGCAAGATGTCACCATCTATTTCCCTACAGTCTATATCTTCCATATCCTTTTCCACAGTAAATACTGATGAAAAATATTCATTTAATATCTCCCCCATTTTCTGTGGCTCCACACAAAGGCCGCCTTGCTGATCTTTGAGGGGAGAAAGTGAGGACTGCAGATGCTGGAGATCAGAGCTGAAAATATGTTGCTGGAAAAGCACAACAGGTCAGGCAGCATCCAAGGAGCAGGAGAATCAACGTTTCGGGCATAAGCCCTTCTTCCTGAAATGTCGATTCTCCTAATCTTTGAGGGGCCCTATTCTCTCCCTAGTTACCCTTTGTCCTTAATATATTTGTAAAAACCCCTTTGGATTCTCCTTAATTCTATTTGCCAATGCTATCTCGTGTCCCCGTTTTGCCCTCCTGATTTCCCTCTTAAGTATGAAAGGACAGACTGAACATCCAGCCTCAACCATTCTCGGTTCCACTCTGCCTGCAAGTTACTGAAGGTGTCGAGCACCTTTCATCCTTTTCCATTTCCACGGGGGACAGGCCTGGACGTCATCTCTTGACTGCTGTTAGTCCTGTTGGGTTGTCCAGTGCAGCAAAGTTGCAGTTGAAACCATGGCCTAGAGTGACCAGGCTGGATGTTGCCAGCAGCAGTGGGAGTTGCTAAACTAAGTCCAGCCTCCTGCTGGTTGGAACCATGGTGTACAAGTTAATTAACTGGAGGAAGGCTTTTGTATGTTACATCTGCCTTGAGGATGTGCCTACACTCTACCATTTTTACCACTGGAGACGGTGACACTGCATACCAACAGCAGAATAACTAAGCGGAAGAATGACCAGATTGAAGGTCCAGTGACCACCATGGTGACCACTACCTATAGGAACTGAGGCATGGCATTGCTTACACTTGCAGGTCCACAGGTCAAGAAATCTTAGTTTCAAACACATTGGATAATAAACTTAATGTGACATATGTTAATGACAGCAGTCAGCACTGGTAGAAATTTTGACTTTAGCAGTCTGCTCAGGGAATAAAATTTACTATCTCCTTTTCCCGCAAAACCTTCACTCACTCTTCTAACTGATGCTGGCCTCCTCTGGGCTCATGTCTAACTCACCTTTGCGAGTGAATCAAGGCATGCAGTGATTAATGCACTGACCAGTGACAGGTACGACACCTTTACCTGCCCTATGAAGCAAAAAACAAATTTAGGGTATATTGTTTATGAGATTGATAGCTCTGTGCTAATATTGTAAGGGCTATGTCTTTTTACTTTTTCTTAAAAAAAGGTTTAAATTGAAAGGGCTTTAAAAAAACAGCGTTTATCAGTGCAGCGACAGTTTTGAAAGAAAATAAACTGATCCCCATGGTGAGTGTTATAAACTTCTGTTTGAACAAACAGGAAATGAAGTTTGGAGCTGAGGGATCTACAGAAACAGGTTTTTTCAGGCAAAAAGAAGTTGATTGGTCTATGGACTAGTGACCAATTAGCAAGACAGAGACCTTTTTGCCTCCTAAAACCCTCTGTGTGATTGTTTCTCAAGCAACTGAAAAAATTTTAAGTTATATACAACTTACTGAAAGTGAGTGATTACTTCTTCGCTGGCTCAGAAGTGGTCTCTCTATTCTCTGCAGTCAAAACTTACTGTAAACCTGAAGAAAATCAGTTTATCTTTCCTGCAACAGTTGTTGTAAGCTGTGGCTTTTAACTGGTAATTCAGGGACTTTGTTTTAATAAGTGAACCAGCCACCCCATGTCTCTTACCAACCAGTGGAAGAATCCGGAGACTGCAGTAAAGTGCTGGCAGCAGAAAAGTCACAAGGATCATCTTGACAACAGAACCTGGGAACAAAGACTCCTGAACTGTCTGTCTTGTTTTCCCATCTTTTAATAACCTATTTTACCCTGTGTACTTGTCATCATGTGTGTGTATGTGTCTATAATGGGTGGTTTATGAGGGGCATCAGATTTTTATTTCATAGTGCTACATGCCAGTGGGGGATGTGGTCTGTGCTTTCCAACAAACTGGCTTTCAAAGTCAGGTAAACCTGGGAATATTTTGTGCTTTATAAAGTCTTTCACTTTTGGTATGACTCCAGGAATGGTTAGACTCAATTTCCAGCACTTTACCCCAGTGAGAGAGTTAACAGTATCAATGATGTCAGCTCACTTGGGATTGAAACGTGAGGGTTAAAGGTTCCAATGAAGTCCTGCTTACTATATTTAATGCTTCATTAATTAATGCTACTTGTTTGTATTAATATGTTGTCCAATCCTTCTCTGTCTACATTTCCCAGAACCTACTTATTTCATTTCAACATGATGTGTAGCAATAAGCCAATTTACATGACCCATCCAGGCAGTTCCATTGTTAAAAGCCCCACCACGTCTGACCAAAAACACTTGTTAAGATGATAATGCATTGACTGCTTTAATTAAGACTCCATTGAACGTCTTTTCTGGGGTGACAATGGCTGTAATATAAAAGGAAACGTAAATGATTTGGGTGCAGTGTGCTTCCTCTGATCAGTGTTTGTTTAGTCAGATGAACTGTAACTAATGATAGTATCACAGGCTGACAATTCAGCACAGCGTTGAGGGCGTTCTGTGCTGTGTATTGCATGAGAATTCAGCTGCAGGCAGGGATTATTGAACTAACATTTACACCTCCTTAACAGAGAGGGCAGCAAAGAGCTTTATACACTCCATCTAAAAAACATTTATGCAGTTTAATGTAAAATGATGCATGTACATTATTTCCCAGACTATGATAAAAATAAAAACATCATTAACACCTGAAGATTTAACAGGTTAGGTCATGCATTTGTTGTTACTGTAATCACAGTAACAAAATGTGATTTTTAAAAATTCATTCATGAGGTGAGGAAAGTTACTGGCCAGGCCAGCATCTATTTGTCCATTCCTATTTACCCAGAGGGCAATTAAGAGTCAACCATATTGCTGTGGGTCTGGAGTCACATGTAAGCCTGACCAGATAAGGAAGGCAGTTTGCTTTCCTAAAGGACATCAGTAAACAAATGGTTCTTTTTTTCCTGACAATTGGCAATGGATTCATGGTTATCATTAGACTCTTAATTCCAGATATTTATTGAATTCAAATTTCACCATCTGCTGTGGTGGGAGTTGAATCTGGGTCCTCAGAACATTACCGAGGTTTCTAGATTAACAATCCAATGATAGTATCACTAGTCACAAATAACAACTTATTTCTGCTTCCTTCCTATATCCTTTTAATTCTTTTAACCTACCAGAATTGTTTTTGTCTTTCTATCTGGGTACATCCTTCTATTTCCATTCACTTGACTCTGTCTTCTCAAACTTTCTGTGTATATTAAAGCTAAACTTTGAATTTAGCCACCGATTCCACATATTGGTTGTGACATTCATTGATTTGTCTGAATTAAAGACACTGGTTCACATTGCCATATTGCACTTTGTAATACCAGCAGACTTTTAGTTTCTTTTTGACTATCATTTTCTTCCTAATTTTCACTTTGTGCTGTTGGAGAATTTTGGGCAATAGGAAGTTTCTCATTCTCTCCATTTGACAGGTTTCCAGCTTTAGGCAAATGACCTTAATTATACTGATGAATTCTCTCACCAGTCTTCATGAGGTATTTGAAAGCATCAGCCTCTTTACAGCAACTCCAACAACATTCTTCTCCTTATCAACCTGGTGGTTTTTCACAATTACCGTCTAACTACACTGAGCTTCTTAAATTTCATTCCTCAGTATCACAATTGATCTTCCATTTATCTTGCGTTTCTTTTACTTTTTTATTGACATCAAGTTTAAACAAACAAAAAACTTGCCTTAAGAATGTGTCCAAACACTAACTTGAAAGGTGAGCAACCTGCCTTGAACTGTGGGGTTGTTCCAGATAGAAAGACAAAAATAATTCTGGTAGGTTAAAAGAATTAAAAGGATATAGGAAGGAAGCAGAAATAAGTGTTATTTGTGACTAGTGGTATTATCATTGGATTGTTAATCCAGAAACCTCGGTAATGTTCTGAGGACCCAGATTCAACTCCCACCACAGCAGTTGGTGAAATTTGAATTCAATAGAAGAACAGAGAAATGAAGAGAAAAATAGAAATTATTGCCCAGCATGTCACCCAGCGAATAATTTTACAAAAACTCATTTATTTCAGAATAATTTGACAATGGGTTATGTTGTGATATTACAGTGCATTTGACTCCATTATTATGATTGAGAAATATTTCAAACCTTTCTGCCACAAACTGTGAACCATTATCTAACATCAACATCTTTGGCAACATGTAAATTGCAAAACAGCTTTTCAAATCTGCAATAGTTTTGTCACTTGTAATATTAGCTATGGATTCAGCATTTACCATTTGATTTGGCTTATGTTCAAAATTTTATTGATCAGACCAGACCCCCTCAAATATATTATAGAGGTAGCCTAGAGCCTAACGTTTCTTATTTTAAAGGTAAATATGAGGTGCTGTGTTCCTGATACAATTTGATTGGTCAAACTACTTGATGTTAAGCAAATCACAATTTATCCAAACACTATGGTTAAAACACAACAAAAGAAAAAGAACTTGGAATAACTTAACTTTATTGGAAAACTTACCAGAATAATAGATATAGTAATGATTACTAATTAACTATTCCAATGTAATAACATCCCATAAACACAACTTTGGCAAAATGCAGAAAACAGATTTTGGCTCATATGCAATACAGTAGCCCGGGAAGGAAACCTCAGCTTTTGGCTGTAATTGAGTGGGGAAAATAGCTTCCACTTTTCCAAGACCCCAACAGCAGCTGCTGTTGAAAACTAAAAACTAAAAATCCTAGTTCTGTGGGTGGGATCTTGTTCACACCCTTTCAGGCTACTTCTATTGTTCCAGCTTTAAAAAGAACTCTCAAGGCTTTACAAGTTGTTTAACCTCTCATAGACTGCTCAGTGCCTGTCCCCCAATCTTTCTCTCTCTAAAAAGAAACCAGAACAAAACACACCTCTTAAAATCATTGCATCATTGCAAAAGCAAGGTACTGTTTCCCTCCCACCTCAGGCAGCTAAACATGCGTTCTTCCCTATAACATTGTAACTATAAAATGAAAGGAATTTTGGTTAATCGTTTCTCACTATGAAACACACTTCACAACATCATACCAACTCTTCAATATCTCTATCCACATTTGGATATGAAAAAAAAGCTCCTTGCTTTCACTTTGTTATGGGCTATCCCTATATATTCTAGTTGCTGTTCCACCACCATTCTCTGTCTAAATGGAATAATGACTCTTAAACATCATAGGACACAACCTTGATCTGCACTCAGGCAATTTTTAAAAATGAATCATTCCTGCAATGTCTCATCATCACAGTCTTTAGGCCAATCATTCATGAACTATGTAAGCCCATTAATGATCTATCATGGACAAGTGGGAGAGGTGAATTGAATTATTCTTACTGTCATTCTTCTTGTCCAAAATAAAGGAGGCTTTTAATTATTCTTTTCTTATTTCCTTTACCTTCCTCAAAATAGGTTGTGACATGTTTCCCAAGCCATATTCATGATGTCCAAGTAAAATAACCAAGTGCAAATCCTTTAGCTTTGAAACAAATTAGGGTTTCAAAATCAAGGGAATAGATTGCAATATAGATTCACATGTGTTCAGCCGAGGAAGATAGCAAAGATCAAGGAGTTCCAAATGAATTCAAACCAACGACATCAGGATTAGTTCATGTGAATGAGAAAGTCTGTTTAAGACAATGTCCATTGGAGGTTCTGCTGTTGGCTTCACACAAAACATCACACCATAGGAACTCAAACACTATTGATTTGCAAATTAAAGAGAAATAGATATAAGGTTAATTATACAGCTTTGACTTTTGTTCATCAGTCTGCGTCAACAGCAAAAGACAATGGTCTGACAAAAGGTCACTGGACTTGAAATGCTAGCTTTGTTTTCTCTCCTCACAGATGTTGCCAGACCTGCTGAGATACTTCAGTACTTTCTAATTTTGTTTCAGGTTTTGTTTCAGGTTCCAGCATCCACAGTTCTTTGTTTTTATCTTTGTGCTTTCTTAATTGATCTCTGACAGATGGAGCCTTACTGATTCCTACTGTAAGTAACCTGGCCAATTTAACTGTAGTCTCAGCTAATTTTATTGCATCAGGGAAATTATCTTGCTTCCTCCTACTACCAATGACATAGAATAGGATATATCACTAACATCAGCCTCCTGTTATGGGACAAATAAGTTTCACACTAGTTTTTTGAAAGGGAATGTGACTTAGACAATTCTTGTGAACGTCTGTGACTTGGAGTGTTACCACGAGTTGGAGTGTTATTGTTTCCTTTGTATGGACACGTTGCCTGTTTGTCACAGCTTTTCTGACACTTTTGTTGCACCTTGTCTAGAGATAAGTTGGTGGCCACTGTGAATCTAGACTTGTGACTCAGAGACTGTGAACCTGGTTAGCTTGTCTCACATGGAAATATGGCATTCCCACATTCTGGCTTAGGATAAGAAATCCCTTGAAATGTTCAATCATCCCCTCCACCCATTTCCATGGCTATGGCCTGCCCCCAGATCAGTTTATTGCCTTTAGTAAATTCTTGGCTGGGGCTTTATTTTTCCTTAGGCCTACGAAAAATGTCAGTAAGGATACTTTTGTAGGTTTGTGCCACACGCATACAGAGTGGCTGTAATGTAAGAGTGTCATCTGAAATAATCTTTCTTGGCAAATGCTTCCTATGATGAAATATTACTGTTAAGGAAATTTCATTCTTGCCGTGTCATGAGTCCAGAATTTCAGAATATTCTATACTTTTCGAGTTTTGAGGGGCCACACCTCCACATGGTTGAAGAAAACATTTATCGTTATCGTCTATTTGGTTTATTTCTAGCAAATAAGAAACCTTTATTGATAACTTTATCCGTCTCTTTGTTGGAGTTGATTCCCCTATTGACCCATTTAAACTATTTTATCAATTCCAAGATGGAGGACGGGAAAAATTTCTGGCTGTAACAGCTGATCCTTTTTTGAGGTATTTTAGGTGTTGGAGGTGATTTCCTCGAATTCCAGGAACAGCAATTACTGTTTTATATGCTATTGCATTGTTTTTGAACTTTGGAAAAAAAAAGTCAAAACAACTGCAGTTTTGAAAGGGGGAAGAACAGACAAAGAAAGCACATGGTGAGGTCATTGCAGAAGAGAGAGAGAGAGAGAAAGAACCTGCACAGTTACTGCCTTTGATGTTTGAATTCGTGTATCACTGGACATCGGAGTGCATCTGGGAAAATGATCAAACAGTGAAATTCACAACTGATCTTGCAGATCTGTTAGGTGAAGTAACAGCACAAAATCAGATAAGTTAATCATTGTTTTAAGTGTGGCCTACAGAGAATCTGCAGTCGTGAGTAGAGTAGGTTCTTTCTTGATATGTCTTTTGATTAAACTTAAAATATAAGCCATAACTATTAATTTAACCTGAGACAATGTTTGTAGAGGAATAAGACAGTGTTATTTTCTGGGTCTGTAGATTGTGAAGGAGCAAAAATGGCCTTTAGTACAATGATATGTACTTCTTGTCAGATGTGGGAGTTTAAAAAGAGTTTAAGGGTTACTGTGGATTATATCTGCCATAATTGCTGTGAATCTTATCAGATTGAATGGATCAGTTGGAGAGACAGTTAGAAACAATGAGGAATTTGCAACAGCAACAGTATGTGATGGATGGCAGTTATAGGAAGGGGAGAAAGTCTCAGATACAGTCACATAGATGGGTTAACTCCAGGAAGGGTGAGAGAGGTAGGCAGCTAATGCAGGAGTCTTTTGTGGATATCCCCATTTCAAACAGATATGCTGTTTTGAAAATGTAGGGGGTGATGGATTCTCTGGGGAATGTAGCACGAACAGCCAAGTTTCTGGTGTTGAAACTGGCTCTAATGCAACGAGAGGTATGTTGGGTTCCAAGAGATCAATTGTGTTGGGGGATTCTCTAGTTCGAGGTACAGACAGACATTTCTGTAGCCAGCAGTGAAAAAGCAGAATGGTGTGTTGCTTCCCTGGTGCCAGGATCAAGGATGTCTCAGAGAGGGTGCAGAATGTTCTCAAGCGGGAGAACGGCCAGCAAGAGGTCATTGCCCACATTGGAACCCATGACATAGGAAGGGAAAAGGTTGAGATTCTGAAGGGAGATTACAGAGAGTTAGGCAGAAATTTAAAAATGAGGTCCCCGAGAGTAGTAATATCTGGATTATTCCCGGTGCTGCGAGCTAGTGAGGGCAGGAATAGGAGGATAGAGCAGATGAATGCATGGCTGAGGAGCTGGTGTATAGGGAAAGGATTCACGTTTTTGGATCATTGGAATCTCTTTTGGGATAGAAGTGAACTGCACAAGAAGGACGGATTGCACCTAAGTTGGAAGGCGACTAATATACTGGCAGGGAGATTCGCTAGAGCTGGTCGGGAGGAATTAAACTAGCAAGGTGGGGGGTGGGGAACCTAGGGAGATAGTGAGGAAAGAGATCAATCTGAGACTGGTACAGTTGAGAACAGAAGCGAGTCAAAAAATCAGGGCAGGCAGGGACAAGGTAGGACTAATAAATTAAAAAGCATTTATTTCAATGCAAGGGGCCTAACAGGGAAGGCAGATGAACTCAGGGCATGGTTAGGAACATGGGCCTGGGATATCATAGCAATTACAGAAACATGGCTCAGGGATGGGCAGGACTGGCAGCTTAATGTTCCAGGATACAAATGCTACAGGAAGGATAGAAAGGGAGACAAGAGAGGAGGGGGAGTGGTGTTTTTGATAAGGGATAGCATTACAGCTGGGAGGATATTCCTGGAAATACATCCAGGGAGGTTATTTGGCACTGAGAAATAAGTAAGGGATGATAACCTTATTGGGATTGTATTATAGACCCCCTAAAAGTCAGAGGAAAATTGAGAAACAAACTTGTAAGAGATCTCAGCTATCTGTAAGAAAAAATAGGGTGGTTATGGTAGGGGATTTTAACTTTCCAAACATAGACTGGGTCTGCCATAGTGTTAAGGGTTTAGATGGAGGGGAATTTGTTAAGTGTGTATAAGACAATTTTCTGATTCAGTATGTGGATGTACCTACTAGAGAAAGTGCAAAACTTGACTTACTCTTGGGAAATAAAGCAGGGCAGGTGACTGAGGTGTCAGTGGGGGAGCACTTTGGGGCCAGCGACCGTAACTCTATTAGATTTAAAATAATGATGGAAAAGGATAGACCAGATCTAAAAGTTGAAGTTCTAAATTGGAGAAAGGCCAATTTTGACAGTATTAGGCCAGAACATTTGAAAGCTGATTGGAGGCAGATGTTCACAGGTAAAGGGACAGCTGGAAAATGGGAAGCCTTCAGAAATGAGATAACAAAAATCCAGAGACAGTATATCCCTGTTAAGGTGAAAGGAAAGGCTGTTAGGTATAGGGAATGCTGGATGACTGAAGAAATTGAGGGTTTGATTAAGAAAAAGAAGGAAGCATAAGTAATATAAAGACAGGAATGATCAAGTGAATCCTTAGAAGAGTATAAAGGAAGTAGGAGTATACTTAAGAGGGAAATCGGGAGGGCAAAACGGGGACATGAGATAGCTTTGGCAAATAGAATTAAGGAGAATCCAAAGAGTTTTTACAAATACATTAAGGACAAAAGGATATCTAGGGAGAGAATAGGGCCCCTCAAAGATCAGCAAGGTGGCCTTTCTGTGGAGCCGCAGAAAATGGTGGAGATACTAAATGAGTACTTTGCATCAGTATTTACTGTGGAAAAAGACATGGAAGATATAGACTATAGGGAAATAGATGGTGACATCTTGCAAAAATGTCCGTATTACAGAGGAGGAAGTGCTGGATAAATCCCCAGGACCTGATCAGGTGTACCCTGGAACTCTGTGGGAAGCTAGAGAAGTGATTGCTGGGCCTCTTGCTGAGATATTTGTATCATCGATAGTCACAAGTGAGGTGCCGGAAGACTGGAGGTTGGTTAAACTGGTGCCGCTGTTTAGGAAGGGTGGTAAGGACAAGCCAGGGAACTATAGACCAGTGAGCCTGATGTTGGTGGTGGGCAACTTGTTGGAGGGAATCCTGAGGGACAGGATGTACATGTATTTGGAAAGGCATGGACTGATTAGGGATAGTCAACATGGTTTTGTGCGTGGGAAATCATGTCTCAGAAACTTGATTGAGTTTTTTGATGAAGTAACAAAGAAGATTGATGAGGGCAGAGCAGTAGATGTGATTTATATGGATTTCAGTAAGGCATTTGACAAGGTTCCCCATGGGAGACTGATTAGCAAGGTTAGATCTCATGTAATAAAGGGAGAACTAGCCATTTGGATACAGAACTGGCTCAAAGGTAGAAGACAGAGGGTGGTGGTGGAGGGTTGTTTTTCAGACTGGAGGCCTGTGACCAGTGGAGTGCCACAAGGATCGGTGCTGGGTCCTCTACTTTTTGTCATTTACATAAAT
Organism: Chiloscyllium punctatum; assembly: GCF_047496795.1. NCBI lineage: Eukaryota > Metazoa > Chordata > Chondrichthyes > Orectolobiformes > Hemiscylliidae > Chiloscyllium > Chiloscyllium punctatum. The sequence goes on from NC_092749.1 coordinate 94,601,309, forward strand.
GATTTGGATGCGAGCATAAGAGGTACAGTTAGTAAGTTTGTAGATGACACAAAAATTTGAGGTGTAGTGGACAGTGAAGAGGGTTACCTCAGATTACAACAGGATCTTGACCAGATGGGCCAATGGGCTGAGAAGTGGCAGATAGAGTTTAATTCAGATAAATGCGAGGTGCTGCATTTTGGGAAAACAAATCTTAGCCGGACTTACACACTTAATGGTAAGGTCCTTGGGAGTGTTGCTGAACAAAGAGACCTTGGAGTGCGGTACATAGCTCCTTGAAAGTGGAGTTGCAGGTAGATAGGATAGTGAAGGTGGCGTTTGGTATGCTTTCCTTTACTGGTCAGAGCATTGAGTACAGGAGTTGGGAGGTCATGTTGCGGGTGTACAGGACATTGGTGAGGCCACTGTTGGAATATTGCATGCAATTCCGATCTCTTTCCTATCGGAAAGATACTGTGAAACTTGAAAGACTTCAGAAAAGATTTACAAGGATGTTGCCAGGGTTGGAGGATTTGAACTAAAGGGAGAGGCTGAACAGGCTGGGCTGTTTTCCCTTGATAGTTGGAGGCTGAGGAGTGACCTTATAGAGGTTTACAAAATTATGAGGGGCATGGATAGGGTAAATAGGCAAAGTCTTTTCCCTGGGGTGGGGGAGTCCAGAACTAGAGGGCATAAGTTTAGGGTGAGAGGGAAAAGATATAAAAGAGACCTACGGGGTAACTTTTTCACACAGAGGGTGGTACATGTATGGAATGAGCTGACAGAGGAAGTGGTGGAGGCTGGTATAAATGCAGCATTTAAGAGGCATTTGGATGGGTATATGAATAGGAAGGGTTTGGAGGGATATGGGCTGGGTGCTGGTAGGTGGGATTAGACTGGGTTGGGATAAATGGTCAGCATGGATGGTTTGGACCAAAGGGTCTGTTTCCATGCTGTACATCTCTATGACTCTATGACTCTAATTACACACTGTGCTGTCTGAATACAATGCACACAATGTGGTCCCTCAAAATGCTCAAAATCTCTTCAAAATCAACTTGAGCCGTTCCAGCATATGACAGAATACTCTTCCATCCTTAATTTATTGAAAGAAACAAGAGATGAACAAGAACAAACCCAGTCTCAACATCATCTTTCCTCTCAGGCTATCACATGCTCCATTGGCAGGTAGCCATTACTGAATGACCTGTATTAACCCCTCCACAACTGAGATGGCAGCAGAGAGGGCTACCTACACAATATGCTGCAATGTTGAAGAAACCACTTCAGATGAGATATTAAATTGCTTGCTTTCTAAGGGCATAGGAGGGCACTGCAGTAGACCAGGTTATTCACTCTTGCGTCCTGGCCAATATTTACCCCTGAAGTAGCACCAAAATTCACTGATGGTTTGGTTATTTATCAGGCTGCTATATTTTGTGGGATTATACTTTACACATGTTAGTGCACTTCATTTCACAAAATAGCTAACTGGCTATAAAGAGTGTTCTTAGTTTCCTCTTTTGATCACATTGCGCACTTCAAGACATTTCCAGGCTCCTCTCTAATGTTTCACACATTCCACTAAAATAATTTGCTGCGCTTTCCTGCTCACAGAATCAATCAATGAGCTGTTTCCATGATGGACCTGAATCTCGATAAACAGATGACTATTTTGTTAAACATTTTATGCTTGGATTGGCATTGATGGCCCATTCAAGGACATTGCCTTTACTATGACTCTCTGCTTGGCTACAAATCACACCCAGGATCATAGAGGTATTATTTGCTGCTTGGATCTAATTTGTTTCACCCACTGAGTGATAGGTTTCACAGGTTAAGGCAAGGCCAAAGAAAATTTAAGGTCAGTATTATTCTAGCATTGGAATGTGTAAGAGAATTGGAGCTTAATTCATCGTTAAAGTCCCATACCTGCTTCAACATGTATTTTAACCCCTAAATTCAATGCTTTATTCTGAGCACTAATGGAAAAATTATCATCACTATATTTCAGTGACTGACCTATCAGTCAATAGTTATTCAACACTGAGTAATTAGAGGAACAGAAAGGACTTGCATTGATGGAATACTTTTTTTTACATCCTCAGGACATCCCAAACCACTTCACAGTCAATGAACCAACAAGGTCCAAGCGAGGAGGGCAATAGATGGGTGCCTGGATGACACAGTTTAAACAACTGTCAAATTGCTCGAACTCATCCAGGATATATAGTGATGGATGCGAGTACAGTTACAAAGTTTAAAAGACATTTAGATAAGTAGATAAGGTCTGTTTAGAAGAACATGGGCCAAGCAGAGGCAGGTGAGACCGGTTTAGTTTGGGATTATGGCTGCCATGGGCTGTTTGGACTGAAGGGACTGTTTCTGTGCTGTACGACTCTACGACTCAATGACTCTATGATACAATCAGAAGCAATTCCACTTGGCTCTAGAGTAACACTATCCACTACCAGCACCCCACTGCTGTAATGTACAACACTCGACAGGATGAATGACTGTAACATTTTGATGCCATCTCTCAGCTGCAGAACTGCTCATTGTCATTAACTAGATGTGCCGTAATTCAGTGATAGCCCTGTTACCTCTGAGGCACACAATCCTTTCAGGTGGTGAGAAAGATTCTATTCCGTTATTCCAAAGATGGGCAGAGGGTTCTTTATTCTGTCCTGGCTAGTAGTGATCCCTCGACTGACACCACGAACAATAGTTTATCTGACCTTTAACACATCGCTGTGTGTGAGGCCTTGCTGTGTGCAAATTGGATGCTGCATTGTCTACAACATATTGATAGGTTTAAGGTAAGTGTTCGAGTTAGGGTTAGGGTTGAGGTTGGGGTTAACCTTAACCCGAACTTCAGAAGTGGTTCACTGCTTGGTAGGTGTATTGGAACCGCCTGATGTGCTTATGTAAATACAAGTCTTTCTTTAGCATTGAGGTAGATGATCAGCCATGATTGTATTGAATGGTGCAGTTGGTTCAAAGGGCTCCTGGGCCTAGTCCTGTTCCTAGTTTCTACGTTTCTATGTGTGCTTTTTATTTTTCATGCTGCAATCATCCTGACTTGGACAGATACTTCCATTCCTTCTCCATGGGTGGATTGTATCTTACCTGAGGCACAAAGAATGCAGCAACTCATAGAGAAGACCAATCACCATCTTCTTGGAAATAATGTGTAATAAATGCTGGCCTTGCCAATGAAACCTATATTTCAAGAATGAGTTTCTCAATAGTTCATACTTAGGAACCATGTCTAAGGCCCATCACCAAATATTATGCTGCAGGATTTGCAATTGATATTTTATAACAACTAGAAGAAAGTCAAAGAGTTATACAACATTTGGTCCAACTCATCTGATCAGATATCCTAAATTAATCTAGTCCCATTTGCCAGCATTTGATCCTTATCCCTCTAAACCTTTCCTGTTCAGATACCCATCCAAGTGTATTTTAAAGATTGTAATTGTACCGTTCTGCACCACTTCCCCAGGCAGCTCATTCCACACACGCACCACCCTCTACTTGAGAAAGTTGCTGCTTAGACCCCATTTAAATCTTCCCCTCTCACCTTAAACCGATGCCCTCTAGTCTTAGCCTCTCTTACCCAAGGTTAACCCCTATCCATGCCCCTCATGGTTTTATAAACTTCTGTCAGGTCACCCCTCAGCCTGTGACGCTTCAGCCTCTCCCTATCGCTCAAACCCTCCGCGATATCCTTGTAAATCCTTTCTGAACCTTTTAAAGTTTCACAACATCTTTCCTAAAGCAGGGAGACCAGAATTGAACGCAGTACAGCTGCAACATGATCCCCCAACACCTGTACTCAATGCACTGGGCAATAAAGGCAAGTGAGCTAAATGCCTTCTTCACTATCCTGTCTACCTGTGACTCCACTTTCAAGGAACTATGAACCTGTGCCCCAAGGTCTCTTCGTTCGACAACATTTCCTAGGACCTCTCCAGTGACTGCAAAAATCCTCGTAAAGCTAGTGAAGGAATGTATAAAACTGGATTAATGAAGTTTAAAGAGAATGTCACGACTGTGGATATGCATGACCTCACCTTTCTAACGCAGACTCTGATAAGATTCATGATTCCAAGTCACAGAGGTTGGTTCCTTTTAGTTTTCCTGTGGCAGAGCCAATTAATTTCAAAAGGAGCAAGAAGATGCATTACTCGTCATGTGTCTCTATGCGATGGCAGATGCTTTAATCTCAGTTTGTCCATTCATGCCTTACAGCTTGCCAAAATTATTTTCCACATATAATTTTGCGTCAATTATCATCTGTTTCTGTTGTCAAAGATCCACAATCTATAAAACCTAAGTTTGGTATCATCCATTCAGTACTCTCTGCCAATCCAGCTGTCACTCAATGTAGCACCCTCACTTTGGAGTCAGACATTTGTAGATTGCTCTCCAGAGACTTGAGTTTATGACTGAGGCTAATGACTCTTTACCAGTTTTGCTTTTAAGAGAGACATTACACCAAGGCCTCAACTACACCCTTGCCAGAATATAAAAGGTCTCATGGCATTATTTCAAGGAAGGGCAGGGAAATTCTTGGGTTTTTTTGGCCTGCATTTATCCCTCAACAAACATTATTAAACAGATGACCCAGTCATTCTCTCATTGCTGTTTGTGGGATCTTGCTATGGACTGATTAACTGCCGTCTTTCCAACATTACAACAGTTGCCATGCCTCAAGAGTTCTTTCACGGCTGTAAACTGCTTTTGTACACCCTGGAGGTTATGAAAGGCGCAATATAAATGTGATGGCTTTCTTCATGTCTCCCAGCTGTCTACTGAATCTCTAGTTGAAATCTCGAAGAAATGGTATCTGGATCCAAGTGACAGAGAATGACAGAGCACAAAAAGAGACAATTCAGCCCTTGATCCCAGTGGTAACTCTTCGAAAGAACTATCTAATTAGTCCCAGTGCCCCTCTTTGTAACCAGTAGTCCCAAAAATTCCTCCCTTACAAAAAATTATCACATTCCTTTTTGGAAGTTATAATTGAATCAGCTTCCAGATCATAACAACTTGCTGAATGCAACAAAACAAAACACATTAAAAACATAAGATATAGTAGCAGAATTAGGCCATTCAGCCCATCAAGTCTGCCTCATCATTCAATTATGTTTCTCAACCCCATTCTCCTGCATTCTCCCTATAACCTTTGATCCTCTTACGAACCAAGAACCTATCTATCTCTGACCTAAATACATCCATTTTGCCCCCACAGCCCTCTGCAGCAATGACCTAAACAGATTTCTCACCCTCTGGCTGAAGAAATTCCTCTCCATCTCACTTCTAATGGACTGTCCCTTCACTCTGAGGCTGTCCCCTGATTCCTAGTCTCTCCTACGAATAGAAACATCTTCTCTACATCCACCCTACCCAGGCCTCTCAGTATTGTGTAAGCTTCAGTGAGATGCCCTCCCCAACCTTCTAAGCTCCATGGAGTACAGACCAAGTCCTGAACTGCTTCAAATATGACAAGTCCTTCATCCCCGAGAACCCCTCTGGGCTCCCTTCAAGGCCAGCAGGTTATTTCATAGATACAGGACTCAAAGCTGCTCACAATATTCCAAATGCAATCTGACTAGAGCCTTATGCAGCCTCAACACTATATCCTTGCTCTTGTATTCTAGCCCTCTTGAGATGAACACTAATATTCCATTTACCAATTGAATTTGTATGTTAATCTTCAGAGAATCCTGAACTAAGACTCCTAAGTCACTTGGTTCTTTAGATTTCTGACACCTTTCCCTGTTAAGAAAATGTGCCTCTGTTCTTCCTCCCAAAGTGAATGACCTCACACTTTTCCACAATGTATTCCATCTGTCACTTCTTTACCCACTCTCCTAGCCTGATCAAGTCCTTCTGCAGCCTCCCTGTCTCCTCAACACTACCTGTCCCTCCACCTATCTTTGTCTCATCTGCAAATCTAGCCACAATGCTCTTAGTTCCTTCGTCCAGATTGTTCAAGTATATTGTGAATGGTTGTGGTCCCCAACACTGACCCCTGCAGAACTCCACTAGTCACCATCTGCCACCCTGAAATAGGCCCCCTTAACCCTACTATCTGCTTTCTGCCAGTCAGTCAATCCTCTAACCATGCCAGTACCTTGCCCCTAACACCATGGGTTCTTATCTTATTTAGCAGTTTTCTGTTTGGCCCCTTATTAAAGGCTTTCTAGAAATCCAAATAGATCATGTCCATTGGCTTTCCTTTCTCTAATTTGTTGGTTAGCTCTTCAAAGAATTCGAACATATTGGTCAGGCATGACCTCCCTTTGGTGACGCGGTGCTGACTCTGCCCTATTTTATCAAGCACCTCCGAGTACTTCTTAATCTCATCCTTAATAATGAATTCTAAATTTTAACAACACATGAGATTAGGCTAACCAGCCTATAGTCTTCTATCTCTTTGTCTTTTTATACAGGGGTGTGACATTAGCCATTTTCCATTCCTCTGGAACCCTCCCAGACTCCAGCAATTCCTGAAAGATTATTGCCAATGCCTCCACAATCTGTTCAACTATCTCCTTCAGAACTCTGGGGTGTAGCTCATCGAGTCTGGGTGATTTAGATTAGATTAAATTAGATTCCCCATAGTATAGAAATAGGCCCTTCGGCCCAACAAATCCACACTGACCATCCGAAGAGTAACCCACACAGATCCATTCCCCTAACCTATATATAACCCTGACTAATGCACCTAACACTATAGACAATTTAGCAATTTAGCCATTCACCTGACCAGCACACCTTCTTCTTATTGATGACCAATATACTCACCTCTGCCTCTTGACTGTCTTGAAATTCTGGTCTGCTGCTGGTGTCTTCTACCATGAAGACTGATACAAAGTACCGATTCAGTTCCTTCGCTATTTTTTGTTCCCCATTACTAGTTATCCAGCCTCATTTTCCAGTGTTCCAAAGCCTACTCTTGCCTCTTTGCTGCCTTTTATATATCGATAAGAACTCTTGCAGTCTTCGTGTATATTACTAGCTCACTTAATCTCACATATCATCTTCTCCCCCATTATTGTTTTTATTAGTTACCCTCTGCTAGTTCTTAAAGGCTTCTCATTCTGCTGGCTTCCCGCTAATCTTCACCTAATTGTATGCTTTTCCTTTTGCTTTTATGCTATCTCTGACTTTCCTTGTTCGCCATGGCTATCTGGTATATTTCTTCATTCCTGGGATGAATTTCTGCTGTGCCTCCCGAATTAACCCCAGAAACTCCTGCCATTGCTGGTCCACTCTCTCCCCTTCTAGACTCCCTTACCAGTGGCACAATGGGGCTAAGTGGTTAGCACTGCTGCCTCACAGCTCCAGGGACCTGGATACAAATCCAGCCTTGGGTGACTGTCTGTGTGGAGTTTGTACATTCTCCCTGTGTCTGTATGGGTTTCCTACAGATGCAGTGGTTCCCACCCACAAAGATGTGCATGTTAGATGAATTGGTGTGCTAAGTTGACAATAGTGTTCAGGGATGTGTAGATTAGGTGCATTAGTCAGGGGTTAAATGTCAGGGAATGGGTGTGGGTGGGATACTCTTCGGAAAGTCAGTGTGGACTTGTTGGGCCAAAGGGCCTGTTACCACACTGTGGAGATTCTATAATCAATCAACCCTGGCCAGCTCCTCCCTCAGTTTTTATAGTTACCTTTACTCAATTGGAATACTGTTACATCTGATACCACCGTCTCCCTGTCAAACTGCAGGGTGAGTTCTATCATTTTATGGTCACTGTTCCCAAGAGGTTCTTCCACCTGAAGCTCCCTAATCAAGTCTGCCTCATTACATATCACCAAATCCAGAATTGGCAGCATCTGTGAAGAGAAATCAGAGTTAACGTTTCAGGTCAAGTGCCCCACTCTGATTTCTCTTCACAGGTGCTGTCAGACCTGCTGCACTTTTCCAGCAGTTTCTGTTTTTGTTTCTGATTTACAGCATCTGCAGTTCCTTTGGTTTTTATACAACAAATCCAAAATTGCCTATTTCCCAACTGGCTGCACCAGAAACTGCTCTAAACAAATCACTTAGATGTTCTACAAATTCCTTTTCTTGAGATCTGTTACCAACCTAATTTTCCCAGACCGCCTACATATTGAAGTCCCCCATGATTATTGCAGTAGTGCCTTTCTTACATGCCTTTTCTACCTCCTTATTTATTTCTCCCCCATTTCCTGACTACTGCTAGGAAGCCTGTACACAGCTCCCATTAGGGTCTTCCTTCCTTTATGCTTCCACTAGCTTCAAACTTTATAAAAATTCTAGGTATCAATTTAATTTCATTTCTTACTAACAATGCAACCTCAGTCCCTCTGCCCATCTGCCTGTCCTTTCAATAAGGTGTGGATATTTAGTCCCCAGCCCTGATCCCCTTGCAGCCATGTCTCTGTGAAACCTAAACATCATACCCGCAAATTTCAATCAGCGCTCATTTACCTTGTTGCATATACTGTGTGCATTTCAGTGCAACACCCTCAGTTCTGCATTGAACTCCTCCCTTCTCAAAGTTGTCCCCTTATCTGCTCTGCCTGAAGTCAGATTCCTGACTCTTTCCACAATCTCTTGTGCTATTACTTCTTCTGGACACTTGAATGACCTGTGCTAAGCCCTGCCCCGCCCTCCCAACCCTTTAAGTCTTTCTAGAATTTTCCATGCAACCAAACCTAAATAATTTTTTTTGCCCATTGCCTTCATTCTGTATCATTTGGTCAGTGCCTCTTCTGCCATTGGAACCTGTTTCTCCACATTTCTGTTTCTGCAGCATCCTTTTTGTCGGACAGTTGCTAATACAGTAATAGCTTATGCCATGATATTACAACGGACAAGGTGTGGAGGAATAAATTACTTTCACTGACTCAGAATTGAACCCACACTGTTCCTGTTTAGCTGCATTCCATTTAAATTATGCCACTTCGTTTTACGCCATTTTCAGCTTATCAAAGATTTCCTGGGAACGCTCTACTTTCAGAGAGCGGGGGACACTTGCATCAAAGAAGAACAGCACATTTCACTTCCTTCAAAATCAGTGGAGCTAAAATTTCAGCTCTGCTGCGGAGAGAAAAATGAAAGCTTAAGAGGAATAGGCCGAACATTTAGTTCAGAATAAATCCAAACTTGAGAGTAACGTCTCTGAGATGACGGGCTCTTTACGGCTCAGCTCAGAAGGATGAACGAAGAACTGAAAGCCAAAGAAAGTAAGAAGGTTGAAGAACAAGCTCTGCCTCATTAACCCAGTGAAAAGGTTATTGATTTACAGGGAGTACTTAGAGCAACTCACATGTAAAACAGATCAGTCTCAGCAGGAGCAGCTATGGAAACAGTCACTTGAGCGGAAAGCAATGTTGCGAAAATGACAGATTTACAAAAAACAGTACACCACATGGAACAAGAAATTGCAAATTACTCATGAAATAGGCCTTTCAGGTACAGATGCCAGCAATGATGTTCTAGTGAAAGAACTTAAACATTACGCAGAGAAAACCAAACAACCACGGAAGAAGCAGGTGGAAGAGGTCTAGACAAATAAGGGGAAAAACAGTTTAAGAGGCTGAACAGTAATTAGAGCATGAGATGAAGGAGAAAATACACTGAACCAACAGAAAGCTAGCACTCTGATAGAATTAGAAGAATTCTCAGTGTAAAACTGAAAACTAAAAACAAAAACTGCTCTTAAGGATCAAAACAGAAGATTTGGACCGCTCAAAATAGCCTGATAAATGAGCAGTCAGCGATTAGCCTGGAAGGAAATGTGGTTGTAGTCAATCAGGTTAAGCAAATTGTAGAGCAGCAATTGAGTTCCATTAAAGAAAAACTTGATGTCGCAAATAGGAATGATAAACAGTATAATTGGTGATATGAAATAAACAACATTTCGAGCCAAAGGCACCATCATGATATCAGTCATGTGAACAAATCATATGTAACAAAGTCTCATAGACTCTCTTGCTATTGCAAATAGTTAAATTTTCTTTTGGAAAGGAGGAGGATATTGTACTTTGCCTTTGAAGACTTTGTCTTTAAGGACTGCGTCTGCTGCATGATTACAATGTGAGTTTACATGCGTTGGACACAGAAAGTAGTTGTGTTGCTGTAATGTCACCATTTTAAATAAACTAATCCTTGGAGTTAATCAGTCCCTGATGAGAGACTGATTATTAGTGCTTAATTATTAATATGTTGTGCTGCATTGAATTAGGTACAATATTCCAACTGAGGTCAAACAGGTTTTATTAAGACTTAGCATAGTTTCCTTGTTTCTGTTCTTGTTTAAAAAGTCAGGCATTGTATAATTTTTTTTAACCTTATCAATGTTTCCTGCCATTTTCATTTGGTGTCTATATTCCAAGGTTTTTCTGTTCCAATAAACTTCCTTTTAAAATGGCACAATTTTGTTTAATATTGTCTCTCCTACTTCTTTTCATCACTTGCCATTTCTCAGCATTAAGTATCATCTGCCATACATTTATCTGCTGTCTCTTACTATCCTCCTCAGTGTTTGCTACACTTACAAGTCAGGTTGTATGTTTGCTTGCTGAGCTGGTAGATTTGTTCTCAGACGTTTTGTTACCAGGCTAGGTAACATTGTCAGTGAACCTCGATGAAGCTTGGTATTCTGTCTTTCTTGCTATTTATGTTTCTTGGTCTGTTGTGGTGGGTGATATCATTTCCGGTTCTTTTTCTGAAAGGTTGGTAAATGGGGTCCAAATCTATATGTTTGTTAATGGAGTTCTGGTCTGAATGCCAGGCCTCTAGGAATTCCCATGCATATCTTTGTTTAGCCTGTCCCAGGATGTATTGTCCCAGTTGAGCTGGTGTCCCTCTTCGTCTGTGTGTATAGATACAGATGATAGTTGGCCATGTCTTTGGTGGCTAGTTGGTGCTCACGTATCCTGGTGGCTAGTTTCTTGCCTGTCTGTTTGTTGCAGGGTATTTTGTACATGACGTTTGTTCTGCTGGTTGTTGGTATGTGGTCCTTTAAATTCATCAGGAGCTGTTTCAGTATTTCAAGAAACACTTATCAACCGCAAACTTTTAAATGATGCCCTGCAAATCTAATTCCAGACCATTAAATTAGTATTTATCCAACGATACAATGATCCTAGTATTAAATCCTGGTAGATTTCATTCAGTTTGCAGACAACTCTTCACCATCATTCTCCCTTTCCTGTTTCTTGGCTGATTTTGTATGCATGTTACCACTGTCCCTCTATTCCCACTGGTTTGTTAACAAGTTAATTAAGTAGTACTTAAGTAAATGCATTTTGACATTCTATATACATAACACAAACTGACAACCCAACACATTATAGAACTGTAGCACTGTTATAGCCCAGAAGAAGGCTATTTTGTCTGACATGTCTGCATCATCCCTCTGAAAGCTTTCTTTCTGTAATCATGTACCTTCTGCTTCTTCAGATAAAAGTGCATTTCCCTTTCAATTGGACTTGCCTCCTCCACAGTCTCAGGTAATCCCCTAACAACTCATTTTATGTGAAAATGGTTTTCTTCGTGTTACTTTTCCATCTTTAACCAATTACTTTGAATCTGTGTCCTCTTTTTTTCTCCAGTGTTCATGAATGCAGACAATCTTGACTTTGTCCAAAACCCTCATGATTCTAAGAATATCCATCAAATTTTCTCTCAGCTTTCTTCTCTAGAAGGAAAAGAACACTAACTCCGATCTGTCCTCACAACTGAAGCTTTTCACCCCAGCACCATTCTCGTGAATTTTTTTTCTGTATACCTAATGCCTTCTCAACCTTCCTAAATTAATTCATGCAAGGACTCTGTCAAGTCAGTTAAATGTAATATGCCTTCAACAAATCCATGCGGCCTTTCACTTATTAATCTATAACTTCCCAAGTAGGAAATCGTTTTGCTTAGAGTTTTGCCTGCAGTTTTCCCTCCATCAGTGAGGTAGCCTGATTGATTTGTTGTTACCAGATTAATCCCTCTCCTGTTCTGAAAGGACATTTCTCTGGTATTACCGTCATATTTAAAGAGCACTGGAAAACTTTGGCTAGAGAATCCCTAACTTCTAAGTTCACTCCCACAGCAACCATTCTATCTGGACCAGGTGACTTTTTTTACTTCCAGTAATTTGAATCTTTTAAGTAGCTCCTCTTTATCTATTACTTTTTAGTCCAATTCTTCTCCTATCTTCTCCCGTACTGTGTCATTGACAGCATCCTCTTCCTTAGTAGAGACATCTAGGCTACTTTTGGAATACCATGTTCAATTCTGGTCTTTTTGCTGTAGGAAAGATGTTATTAAACTTGAAAGGGTGCAAAAAAGATTAGCATGGATAGTGCCAAGGTTGGAGAGTTTAAGCTATAAGGAGAGGCTGAATAGGCTGGGGCTATCTTTCCTGGTACATTGGAGGCTGAGAGGTGACCTTACAGAGATTTATAAATTCATGAGGGGCATGGATAGGGTAAATAAACAATGTGTTTTTCCCAGGGTAGGGGAGTCCAAAAATAGAAGGCATTGGTTTAAGGTGAGAGGGAAAAGATTTGAAAGGGATCTAAGGGCAACGTTTTCACGCAGAGTGTGATGCTTTTATGAAATGAGCTGCCAGAGGAAGTGATGGAGGCTGGGGCAATTACAACATTTAAAAGATATCTGGATGGGTATATGAACAGGAAGGGTTGAGAGGGATGTGGGCCTAGTGCTGGCAAATGGGATTAGATTAATTTGGAAAATCTGGTTGGCATGAATAAGTTGGACTGAAGGGTCTGTTTCCTTGCTGTACAACTCTCTGACTCTAAATACAAAGTTCATGCTGCGTAGCTATGAGGGCAAGAAGGTCAAAATGCTTAAAATGATTGATTTAGGCCCTATGTACCAACTTTAGTCTACCACTGACTAGAATGCAGTGTGTTGGAGGTTCCTGATGAGTTGCCGCAAGTTGTGATTGAGAGTAAAGGAAATACAGACAGCAACAAGAATATGAGACAGGTAGTGAAATAATGCAAGGGACCTCAACACTGCGCTGGCCTTTTCAAAATGCTTTGCTAAGTCATTGTCGTGGTTATGTGGTGCCACTGGGATATGCTATTTAGTATCTGTGCTGAATCAATTTTCTATTTCTAATCGCCATCGCCAAATATATTCTGTTTTAAAATTGTAAGGATGCAAATTCATTACAATTTCTGATTATCTGTGCAGTGTTTATGTTCAGGAAACAATGTTATTACAATTCACTGTAGAGAGTCTTTTTTTTAAACAGTGCTGTCATATTGAAATGTGCTGTAGTTAGAGGGTGATCAATCATCCCTGTTTCTTCTTTGTGCCTGACATTATTTATGCTTAAATGGTGAGCTAAATATAGACGTACAAAAATGCACAGTGAATGTTATTGAGCTAATCAAACAAAAACTTTGGCTTGGATTTTACAACATTCCCCTACCACAGATAGATTTGGAGGTTGGTGTTCTCACCAAATGAAGCATATGACCTCTCCACCATGACCCCAGCCTGAATCCTATATTACTGTTGGCAGAGAAGGTTTTAGGCAGAATGCCTGCCCTTAGACCTAAAGAGGTCTTTGAGTGGCCAATTAATGACCACTTACAGGCTTCCTTCCACCTCTGCCTCCATTTTATGCACAGCAAGGAAAGGCCCAGGAGATGCCTGAAGCTTCCACTGCAGTCTGGCAGGAATGGGGAAGGGTTATCTGCTTTGGGTCATTCCCCAGTGGCCATCAGAGGTACCCATACTCCTTCAAGACTGAAGAAACTCCAGAAAGTTGTGAACACAGCCCACACCATCAAGCAAGCCAACCTTCCATCCATATACTTGTTGCTGCCTCAGAAAGGCAGCCAACATCAAAGACCCCTCCCACCCCAGTTACTATCTCTTTCAACCTCTTCCATTGGGCAGAAAATACACAAGCTTAAACACACAGACCAACAGATTCAAGAACAGCTTCTTCCCGCTGTTATTAGACTTCTAAATGGACCTCTCAAATTTCAAATTTAATGTTGACCTCTCTCTTTGTGGACCTTCTCTGCAGCTGTAACATTGTATTCTTGGCTCTGTTCTATTACCCTAATGCACTTTGTATGACATGATCTGGAAAACAAAATGCAAAACAAAACTTCTCCCTCTACCTAGGTACATGTGACAATGTTAAATCAATCCAGATCAAATCAAGATCACAGTTATACTTTAAACTTCCTCTCTGGTATTGCTCTCCCAAAGTCAGCTTCCCAACTCATTCCTTACTGGGTTCTGCCAGCTAGGTCCATCCAAAGTCCCATGACATGACTCCAAGTCCAGGTTCTATCAGTTTTCATCCTCACAGACTGCCTGGAGTACCAGTAGTGGTCACCAACTTAATCCTGGCACTGCTGGGGCTACAGAGCTGCCAGGCAAAACAGATTTCCACCAAAATGAAGGCAGAAGTGCAACTCTGAAACAATTAGTGGTCCCAGTGTAATATCACTGCGGAGAGCCACGTCTTGGGTGGGTGTGCGGCCAACCAACATTTTTATTGGGGTTGTGGAGAGATGTAGGGAAAACAGATCCCTGTAACACGGCTTTGTGAGGGGCAGGTCATGTCTCACAAACCTTATCGAGTTCTTTGAGGATGTGACTCGAAAGGTTGATGAGGATCGTGCTGTAGATATGGTGTATATGGATATCAGCAAGGCATTTGATAAGGTTCCCCATGGTAGGCTCATTCAGAAGGTCAGGAGGAATGGGATACAGGGGAACTTAGCTGTCTGGATACAGAATTGGCTGGCCAACAGAAGACAGTAGAAGGAAAATATTCTGCCTGGAAGTCTGTGGTGAGTGGTGTTCCACACGGCTCTGTCCTTGGGCCTCTACTGTTTGTAATTTTTATTAATGACTTGGATGAGGGGATTGAAGGATGGGTCAGCAAGTTTACAGACGACACAAAGGTTGGAGGTGTCGTTGACAGTATAGAGGGCTGTTGTAGGCTGCAGACGGGACATTGACAGGATGCAGAGATGGGCTGAGGGGTGGCAGATTCAACCTCTGGAGTTCAACCTGGATAAATGCGAGGTGATGCATTTTGGAAGGTCGAATTTGAAAGCTGAGTACAGGATTAAGGATAGGATTCTTGGCAGTGTGGAGGAACAGAGGGATCTTGGTGTGCAGGCACATAGATCTCTTAAAATGGCCACCCAAGTGGACAGGGTTGTTAAGAAAGCATTTGGTGTTTTGGCTTTCATTAACAGGGGGATTGAGTTTAAGAGTCGTGAGATCTTGTTGCAGCTCTATAAAACTTTGGTTAGACTGCACTTGGAATACTGCGTCCAGTTCTGGTCTCCTTATTATAGGAAAGATGTGGATGCTTTGGAGAGGGTTCAGAGGAGGTTTACCAGGATGCTGCCTGGACTGGAGGGCTTATCTTATGAAGAGAGGTTGACTGAGCTCGGACTTTTTTCATTGGAGAAAAGAAGGAGGAGAGGGGACCTAATTGAGGTATACAAGATAATGAGAGGCATAGATAGAGTCGATAGCCAGACTATTTCCCAGGGCAGAAATGACTAACACGAGGGGTCATAGTTTTAAGCTGGTTGGAGGAAAGTATAGAGGGGATGTCAGAGGCAGGTTCTTTACACAGAGAGTTGTGAGAGCATGGAATGCGTTGCCAGCAGCAGTTGTGGAAGCAAGGTCATTGGGGACATTTAAGAGACTGCTGGACATGCATATGGTCACAGAAATTTGAGTGTGCATACATGAGGATCAGTGGTCGGCACAACATCGTGGGCTGAAGGGCCTGTTCTGTGCTGTACTGTTCTATGTTCTATGTTCTAACATCCACCTCATCAGAGTTCAAATCAAATTATTCAAGACAGACCCTGAGAGGTTTGCGAATGTGAATTCTATTTTTTTATATATAAAATCGAAAGAAAGGATGGTGCTGATTGCAATAAACGATGATCAAGAAACTGTTGATTGTCATGAAAAGACCAAAATGGTTCACTAATGTCCTTTAGGTAAGGAAATCTGTTGTTTATGCCATGGTCTGGCCTACATGTGGCTTTAGTTTGTTGGTACACACTCAATGGACTAAAGTGTCTCTTCTGTACCGAATGATTCAATGATTCTTTGTTTTTACCAGGACAATTACTCTCTTCACTGCCCTGTGAAAGTGGCCTGGCCAGAAAATGAATGGTGGTCTAGCATCCCAGGAATAGATTGTAGAGGAAAGGGCCTACCTTTCCTCAATAAAAACACATAATGTTGGAGATACTCAACATGTCTGGCAGCAATTGTGGAGAGCAAAAGAGAGTTAATGTTTTCAGCTGATGACCTGTGATCACAGCTGGGAAAAAAAATGGAAACGTTGCTGTGGGAGAGGATGGATAAAGTACTCAAAGCAATACTCATAGTATCAAAATGATAGCGTGGAAGATACGAGACATTAGTTGGTAGCAGAACAAGCAGGTTAACCATTCTGGAATTCTCTTGAGTGTGCCTCTGGATTTGGCTTTCCATTCCATGTCTTGGGTCAGGCCTTCCTGGGGCGTCACTGTTCCTGGAATTCTCCTAGTTGTCTTTTTTTCTTCAATCTGAATTTGTGCATAATGCAACTGCACCAATGGGGGGGGGGGGCACCAAACCACACAGTTACAATGGAGCAGCAGAAGCTGTTCAGTCCAACCCACTCACACCCAACTTCATCTCACTTTGTCAACAAATCCTCACTCTCCCCTGCCTCCTCTGAAAGATACCTTTCCTATTCACATCAGCTGTTTATTGTGGTAGGAGGTGGCATATTCTTCACTACTCTTTTGATAATGAGGTTCCTATTGAACTTATTAGTAATTATCCTATATTTCTGCGTTCCTTCATGGATGAAAATACATTATCTACATCTATGCTGTCAAACACCTTCATAACTTCAGAGATCTGCAATTGATCCTCATTCAGCCATCTCCATCCTAGTGATGACTGAAGATGTCAATGTCAAGCCATTAATGAGCTGCACAAAGATTGATGATGGCTGCATGGTGCCAGACACATCATCTGCTTCAATTCTGCAACCCTTTTTAATCATTTTCACATGAAGCATATGTTCTGAAAGTGTCAGCTTGAAAAGAGCGCACTTGTATCCTGTCGAAAAGGCATCAATGTGTGCCAGCCTGTTCGCCTGAATATCAGTCAGTTGGCTATCCTCAATGCTGCAGCATTGCAGTGACACAGTTGGGAATACACCTACCTCAAAGTCCAAAAGCCATGGGCTCAAAACCCACTCCTCGTGCTTGACTGTACAACACAGGCAGCCATTGTCAGGAAAAACATGACAGTTTGGAGAAGATGTTAAAGCATCATCCCACCCAGCTCTACAGATGAACGCCAATTGGGGTTCCATTAAAAGTGAGTTTTTTTTTAGTCTTTCCTGTCTATCGAGAGATCTCATTTAACTGCTTTTGCAGCACATACCGCTTATACTCCAAACAGAAACAATTTCTAATGAAGAAGATGGAGGGGAGGTGGGAATAAAGGTCGCCAAATCCATGATGTTCCAACAACTGATGTCCATGGCACCATATATACCTTATTATCAATACAATATTTAGGAAAATAAAGATTTTGTTCCCCAAAAAGGACCAGATGTAGGTGACCTAACAATATGAGTAGCTATGTCTATGTGCTGTAAGAATTCAATAAGTGGTTGATGCAGTGGAAACTACAATCCCCTCGAAATAGAGGATATCAGCATGTGGTCAGGGACAGAGGCAGCCCTCATCCTTGTAGTTGGCAGTTCCTATCAGAGAGCTCTCTTCTTCAGATGGAAGATGGGTTAGGAGAGAAGGAGGAACATCCAAGGAAGAATTCCGTATCACTTCAGCTAGAGATGAGGATGTTGACTCCCTAATGCTAACAAGACTGACACATACCATGTGAACAAGCTGTCCATCATCTAGTATCACTGAACTGTCCTCAGTTGTCACGGTTGTATACTTTTTAAAACATTACCCAATATATCATATCAAAACTGCTGCCTCTTAACAAACTTAATAATCTCTCTGAGGAATCCCTACAAATATCAACTGCCAAATTAGATAACTGTGGTCACTCATCCTCAAAATCTAACACTCACACAATTTTACCAACAGTACAGATGTTAGAGTCAGAGAGTAATTGAGATATACAACACAGAAACAGAACCTTCAGTCCAACGTGTCCAAGCTGACCAGATATCCTAACCTAATCTAGCCCCATTTGCCAGCACTTGGCCCATATCCCTCTAAACCCTTCCTATTCATATATCCAAGAAGGTGCCTTTTTAATTGTTGCAATTGTACTAGCGCCCACCATTTCGCTGGCAGCTCGTTCCATACACACACCATCCTCTGTGTGAAAAAGTTGCCCCAAGGTCCCTTTTAAATCTTTCCCTTCTCACCCTAAATCTATGTTCTGGCCAATATTTACCTTTCAGCCAAAGTTATCAAAAACATTATCTGGCCATTAATCACACTTCTGTGTCCAAACTAATGACATTAAAATGGTGACGACTCTTCAGTTATTGGCTGCACTGGGATTAGTTAGCTCAGTTGGCTGGCCAGCTGGTTTGTGATGTAAACTGTCACCAACAGCATCGGTTCACTTCCTGCATCATTTGAGGTTACCATGATGGTCCCATCTTCGCAAGCTTGGCATGGTGGCCCTCAGGTGAAACCATCACCAGCTGACTCACTCGAATGGATGAGTGGGATTATTATGACTTCACAACGGATCTGCTAAAGGAATTTGTTTTCCAGTGGTGGAATAGCTTTTGTGAGTTGAGGCCAATAATCCTCATATACCTGCCCAATCTGACAGTAAGTATTGAAGTTTGAATGTACTGATGTACTTCACATAAGACCTCTCATGAGTGGACTTAGTCCTGATGTTCTTTGGAAAATATTTAGTAAAATTAGTTTACATGGTTGGTAAAAACGGGTTGTAAAAGTGAAAGTATTGAGATAAATGGTTGAATAGAGGAAAGAATTTGGATAACCCCTTTCATAACTTTGGGACCTCTTAGAGTACTTTACACTCACTGAAATACTAGTTGTTGCTGTTGTGTTGTAGGACACTGGATAACACAGTAAACTCCAAAAATTAACAATGAGTTCAAGGTAACCTGTTACACTGTAGTTGATGGCTGATAACTATTGGAACAGTGGCTCAGCTGTTAGCGCTACTGTCTCCCCAGCACCAGGGACCTGGGTTTGATCCACACTTGGGTGACTTGTTAACATTCGGGAGACAGCAGTGTGGAGTTTGCAATTTCTCCCTGTGTCTGCGTGAGTTTCCTCCAGGTGCTCCGGTTTCCTCCCACAATCCCAACATGTGCAGGTTAGGTGGATTAGCCCATAGTGTCCAGGGATGTGTGGACTAGGTGGGGTTGCCATGGGAAATACTAGGTTACAGTAGTAGGGTAGAAGGGTGGGTCTGGATGGGAGAGTTGGTGTGGATTCAATGGGCCAAATGGCCTACTTCCACACTGTGGGGATTCTATGATTCTACATCTGAATCTCAATAGAACTTTGTGCTCTTCTTCAACATAACAGGACTTTGTCATCGCACAGAGAAGTCACATAAAGCCCTGGTCTGACATCTCAGCTGAGGGATAGCATTTATAGCAATGCAATACCTATTCAGTACTCCATGAAAATGGCAACCTGTAGCTTTGTATGCAATTCTCTGGCATAGGATTTGAATGACATCCTTATGGTGCAGAGACTAACCAACTGAGGCAAAGCCAATACACAATGACAAAGGAATAGATACTTCTGAGATGTCAAGTGTTGTTTTACAGGGGATCAGTGTTGGAATAATTTCATTCTCCAAAATGATCTGGATGTACAATTGGCCATATAAAACTGAGACAAGTAGAAGGAGACAAAACAAATGCAGATGAAATAGATGGCATTAAAGAAGTTATGAAAATAGACAGTCATTTTCCTGGTTGTGCTGGAGTTTCTGTTGCTCTTATGCCAAGCCATTGAACCGGTCAATGAACTACCCTAGCAATTTACCTTTTCCATTTTTGATTAATCTCAGAGCACACGTAGGTGGTATGGCTGAAATGTTATCACACTTACCATCGCACAATCCCATAAACTGATTGCTTTTTAATAAATAAGCTATACATCTTTCCTTCCTCATCCCATCTTTGAAACCTATCTAAGGGAGAACCACGCTGTTTTCAGTGCTTAGTGTAGTCTGACAACCTCTCAATGTTTCATGTGGGACCCTCACATACAGGAAAGCCTTCAAGTAGTTAAAACTGTTCACTTTTATTCAGTATTATCAAAAGCAATTTAAAAAAAAAACAACCATTTATACTTGCCCCTGGGTAAAGACAGTGATTGCTTTCCCTCTGAGCAGCAAAACAATTGACAGACAATGAGTGTTAACTGTAACCAAAGACCATAAGACAAAGGAGAAGAAAGTTGTCTATTTGATCCATCAAGTCTGCTCTGCCATTCAATATTTTCCTGCTTTGTCCCCATAATGTTTGATCCACTTGGCAATCAATAACTTATCTATCTCTATTTTAAATATACTCAATGAAACCGGCTCTTATCTACTAGAACTGGGTGTCAATTAAGTCCAAGGAGACAGTGAGGGTCTGCAGATGCTGGAGATCAGAGTTGAGAGTGTGTTGCTGTAAAAGCACAGCAGGTCAGGCAGCATCTGAGGAGCAGGAAAATCGATGTTTCGGGCCGGAGCCCTTCACCATTCCTGCTTTTCCAGCAACACACTCTCAACTGTCAATTAAGTCCTGTCTGGCCTGTGGTAGCTCTTTATCTTGCAAAAGGTGAAGTTTCTCTAGCTCAATGTCCTTATCTTCCTCCTCCGCAGACTGCTGCTGCTCTCCCAGTTCTTCAGCAGCCATCACTTTCCCTGCTTGTATGTTCCAGTCGTGCAGAGCACTACACGTGAGGATGATGTGGCGCCCTCTGTCTGAACTGGACTGCAAAGCCCCTCCAGGCTGATCCAAGCATCAGAACCTCACCTTCACAAGCCTGACATCTGCTCCACCATTGAAGAAGTGGGCTTTCTCTCTACTCTTGGTCTCAGTGAAATGTGGGGGGAGGGGGATTGTGTAATGAGATTGTCAGTCGCGGTGGTCCTTATCGCCCAGTAACTATTCTTATCAGACATCTTGCCCCTGAAACAAAGCAGGAAGATGATATTTCTCAAGGATATAGCATCACGGCAGTAGCCTAGGTACCTGCTGCAGATCTGTAAGAGATAACTTGCACATTAATGGAATGGAAAGGCCTTCTCTGTTGATGATGTCAACTGCATTATGATATGGTGCTCCCAATGCCATGTCTGTACAGTCTCTAGCACCCTGTACCAGGCTGAGGACAGCTATGGTCTGGCACAGATTGCATCAGTAACTCCAGGATACATTTGGAATTTGAAGTTTGAGGTCTTCCACAAAGCAGACAGTTGTGTAAAAGTTCAGTGTAAAGGTTTACCTCTTTGTTTTTCAGAGACAGTCCCAGCAAGGGCCAACACTTGAACCTGGTGCTGTCGAGGGTATGGGACTGTTGGCCTATCAGAATGGGGTGTATCTTTCAAAAGTAGCTCTGCTCTGACATATGGAAAGGGATGGAATGTTAGCCTTAGGCAATTAACACCCCTCGAAGTGTAAAAGGACTGAGGGGGGATGGCCTTTTTGGTGTGGAATCCAGCATCCTGTAAAATCCAGCCACTAATTTACATAAAAAGAGACTATTATTCTGAGTAATGGTTAATTATTCACAAACTGAACCAAAACAGCCCATAACTGCTTAATAACAGTCTTCAGGCTCAATACAGAGAGAGCATTTTGTCCTTGTGGAGTTGATCGACCAACTAATCTTTTCCTGCCATTCATCTTAATATGTTCACAATTCAATCAATGAAGCAATTTTCTACATTTGGACTTAATGCAAGAGAATGGTGGCAAATGCTAATTGAATATAACCTCACTAGTCTCTTCAACTGTTCACCAAATGAATGATATTCAATCTCTTCAGGGCCCTGATATGGTCATGTCTTTGAATCCACATGGAACAGTGCATTGATAGTTCAAAAATAAAATTTAAATGTCAGAGTGGTAATGTGAAATATGGAGATCGTATACTTAACCATCAGATTTAATTCAGATTTATGTTACTGAACACTAGAGCGCAAGCAAAATATGCAATAATATGCTAAAGTCATGCAATATTAATAAAATTACAAAATTGCCAGTTCATTAATATTTAAATGCTTTCCTCCATCTTGTTAACTGACTGTAATTGAAACTCTGCCTTAATGATCTTTTATGCAATCAATACTCATGGGGTATTTGAGTGAAATAATTAATTTTCATCCACAGAGTTTATTAATAAATGCACAAGATGGAAACGAAAACTGACATGAGACTGCAAAACATCATGAGAGCATTTTGGATTTTATTAATAATGCTTCAATTGGAAAGAAATAACAAACTTGCATTAATTTAGTACCTTTCATGACCACAGGATGTTCCGAGGTACATTTAAATTGATAATGCACTTGTCAAGGTGCTGGAACTGTCACACTGTAGGAAATGGGGCAGATAATTTGTGCACAGCAAGCTCCCACTAAAAGCACAGGGGTAATAGTCAAATCACCAGCTTTAAGTGATGTTAGCTGAAGGATTCATATTGTCTGACACATCAGGAATAATTCCCATTCTGTGCTTCAAATGTGTCTTGAGATAGTTGATGTCCAAGTGAGGGAGTACATAAATTCTCTGGTTGAGGTCTCATCAAAATCATAGAATCCTAGATTCCCTACAGTGTGAAAGCAGGTCATCAAGTTCACACCGACCCTCCGAAGAGCATCCCTCCCAGACCACCCTCTACGCTATGTCTGTAACCCTGCATTTTCCCTGGCTAATCCATTGCATTTACACATCCCTGGATACTATGGGCTATTTAGCATGACAGAACTATTGCTTTAAAAAGATGGTCCATCTGGAAGTGCAGCATTCCCTCAGTAGCGCAGTGCTTGAGTTCACCTTGATAATGCGCTCAATGTGGGGTTATGCTTGAATCCACAACATGCTCACTCAAAGGGGAAATAGTGGCCCATCACCCAGTGCTGATACACAAATTAGCAGGGACAACATTTGTTTCTATTCCCTCAGCTCAGACTTCAAAGCAAAGAGCTGACAGAACTATTACCTTGATATCACAGTTTGCTTAAATCATTTCTACTTTGCCAAAGAGCTGAGATGTTCATTTTTAGTGAAGAACTCTAACAGTGTCTGATTTTGTTTTGAAAATGTTCATTATGAAATTAATCTAAAACCCTTGAAAAACTGGAGGATTGCTCGAGATCCTGATGTTTTATTAGTTTGCAATAGAGATTACTGTTTGGATACTGTGATCTTGTATTAATAGACACTGTTAGATCTGTTACCTTGGGAAAGGATCAGAAATAATGGGGAATGGGATGTTGTGATAAGACCATAAGACCATAAGACATAGAAGCAGAAATTAGGCCGTTCAGCCAAACATTCAATCATGGCTGATGTGTTTCTCAACCCCATTCTCCCCCTTTCTCCCCGTAACTCTTCATCCCCTTGATACTCAAGAACGTATCTATCTCTGTCTTAAATATGCTCAATGACCTGGCCTCTACAGCCTTCTGTGGCAATGAATTCCATAGATTCCCCACTCACTGGCTGAAGAAGTTTCTCCTTATCTCAGTTCTAAAAAGTCTTCCCTTTACTCTAAGGCTGTGCCCTCGGGTCTGAGTCTTTCCTACCAATGGAAGCATCTTCCCAACACCTACTCTGTCCAGGTCATTCAGTATTCTTAATGTATCAGTTAGATTCCCCCCCTCATCCTACTAAACTCTGTTGAATGTAAACTCCAGAGTCCTCAAACGTTCCTCATATGTTAAACCTTTCATTGCTGGGAACATTCTCATGAACCTCCCCTGTACGTGCTCCAGGGCCAATACATCCTTCCTGAGATATGGGGCTTAAAACTGTGCACAATACTCCAAATGTGGTCTGACCAGAGCCCTATAGAGCCTCAGAAGTACAGCCCTGTTTTTATATTCAAGTACTCTCAAAATAAATGCCATCATTGTATTTACCTTCCTAACTCGTGACATAACCTGCAAGGGTTGGGACAGGGCCATTGAGGAGGTATCATTCTAATAATGCCAAACCATTTCTAACCTTTCAACCTGACAATGCCAAACCTAAAGAGAAATCTAAAGTAATATCAATTGATAGGAAATACCAAGTAAAGGCAAAATACTGTGAATGCGGGTGATCTGAGATAAAGTCTGCAAGGTCAAACACCGACGAGGCAATGATTCTGTGGAGCATCTCTGCTCTGTCTGCAAAACAGTGCTGATCTTCTAGTTGCGCCCATTTCAATGTGCCATGTTGCTGTCGTCTTAATGTTTCTGTCCTAGACCTGCTACCAGTCAATCCCCAACACCAGCTAGAGGAACAGCACTTCATTTTACACTTAGCCACTTGTCAGCCTTCAGGACTCAACACTAAGTTCAACAACATCAGATCATGAAACTGAAACAGAAATTGCTGGAGAAACTCAGGAGGTCTGACAACATCTGCAGGAAGAAAGCAGAGTTAATGGAAAACAGTGGTATTTATGCTGAAGCCAAAGTTAGGGGACAGAAGGGGAGAGGTGAGCAGGTAGTTGAGGCTGAAGTCCAAAGAGAAAGAGACATGAGAGGGGTAGATAAACAATGAGATTATGGATGGCAGATCAGGACTGACAAAAAGCTGAATAAGTGATAATAAGAGCTATGAGTGAGAGAAAATGGGTGAGCTGTACTGAATGCAGTCTATTTAACGTGATAATGGGCCTAAGAGTGCTAAAAGAAAATCATGTCACAATGGGACCAGTTGTAGGAGTGGGTAAAATACATGGAAGGACGGAATCAGGCTGTAATGTTATTGAATTCAATATTGAGTCCGAGAGGCTGTATGGTCCCCAAATGGAAAACGAGATGTTGTTCTTTGAGTTTGCACTGAGGCTCGCTGGAACACTGCAGAAGTCCTGAGACAGAGATAGTGGCATGGAGACACGGTGATGTGTTGAAGGGGCAGGCAACTGGAAGCTCAGGGTCATTAATGCAGACAGAACATAGATTTCCCAAAGTGTGGAAACGGGCCATTAGGCCCAACAAGTCCACTCCAACCCTCTGAAGAGCAACTCATTCCTCTATCCTATTACTTAACATTTACTCCTGACTAATGCAACTAACCTACACATCCCTGAATACTATGGGCAATTTAGCATGGCCAATTCACCTGACCTATACATCTTTGGACTGCAGGAGGAAACCGGAGCACCCGGAGGAAACCCACACAGACACAGGGAGAATGTGCAAACTCCAGACAGACAGTCGCCCAAGGTGGGAATTGAACCCGGGTCGCTGGTGCTGTGAGGCAGCAGTGCTAACCACTGAGCCCACCATGTTCTGCAAAGCGGCCACCCCACTCTGTGCTTCATCTCATTTTTTGTGTTTATTTCTGTTTCTATTTTTGTTTCAGATCTCGAGCATCTGCAGCCCTTTGTTTGACTCCAGACCATATACTCCGGTGTTTTATCTGCATGGGTTTGTTCTCTGCAGACAGGCCTATTTCGATCATTAACACCTTTTCATAATTTATAGCTTTTCCCCTAAAACCATTCGCACTCCCTTTGCCTTTTGCTGTGGGTGCCCTCACTTCCTGATTCACTCGCTCCTCTTCTCGCTGTGTCAACAGCATAAAAATAATCACTAATTTTAAAAAAAACAAAACAAGGGGGTGGCACAGTGGCTCAGTAGTTAGCACTGCTGCCTCACAACACCAGGGACTCGGGTTCGGTTCCCACCTCGGGTAACTGTCTGTGTGGAGTTTGCACATTCTCCCTGTGTCTGTGTGGGTTTCCTCCAGGTGCTCCAGTTTCCTCCCCCAGATATGCAGGTTAGGTGAATTGACCATGCTAAATTGTCCATAGTGTTAGGTACTTAGTCAGAGGGAAATTGGTCTGGGTGGGTTACTCTTCGGAGGGTCGATGTGGACTTGTTGGGCTGAAGGATCTGTTTCCATACTATAGGGAATCTAATCTAATCTACAAAAAACTA
This sequence comes from Chiloscyllium punctatum, assembly GCF_047496795.1. Taxonomy (NCBI): domain Eukaryota; kingdom Metazoa; phylum Chordata; class Chondrichthyes; order Orectolobiformes; family Hemiscylliidae; genus Chiloscyllium; species Chiloscyllium punctatum. The sequence goes on from NC_092749.1 coordinate 94,627,443, forward strand.
ATCATTATTCAGCCACATTCAATGCTGAAGAAGAGTCCTTATCAGATTCGAAACATTAACTGCTTCTCAGTGCACTGGTGCTGTCGGACCTGCTGAGTTGCTCTACTGCAATGGGAAGGTGCTTATGGGAGGAATGGGTGAAAAAAGTGATGAAAGAGTGATGAAGGAGTGAATCTGGATGTCACTGTCCCTGCGGAATGTGGACAAACAAGGTAAATGTGTTGGGTTGTGGTGCCGTGATGGAGGTGGTGGAAATGCTGAAAGACTGTTGGAGTGGAAATAGAAGGCAGGGTGTCCCCTAGCAACTGGCTACATTATCTACTAAACAAGTGGTTTATTCTGTCATTGGCTCACTGTCTTTCACTACACATTTCCTTGATCTTGTCTTGATGTTGTTTAAAACACCATCTTGATCGTTTGGAATTCTGTACATCTTTCACTGTACATCAGGCTAACCGGCCTACAATTTCCCGTGTTCTGCCTCTGCCTTCTTGAGCAAGTATGTTACAGTAGCCATTTTCCAGTCCTCTCAGATTCTCCTTGACTGCAGTGATTCTTAAAAGATCACCACCAATGCCTCCACAATCTCCTCAGCTACCTCCTACAGAACTCTGGTGTAATCCATTTGGTCCCGGTGATTTTTCCACCTTCAGACGTTTCAGCTTCCCCAGTAGCTTCTCCTGACTGATGACCACTCCACTCACTTCTGCTCCCTAAATCTCTCGAAGTTCTGATATGCTGCTGGTGTCTTCCACAATGAAAATTAATGCAAAGTACCTATTCAGTTTCCCCACCAATTCTTCATTCCCCATTACTACTTATCCAGCTTCATTTTCCAGTGGTTTATTATTTACTCTTACCTCTCACTTGCCTGTACTATATCAAAAAAAGTTCTTGCAATTTTTTTTATATTGCGAGCTAACTTACACTCATATATCATCTTCTACCCTTATGCTTTTTTAGTTGTTCCCTGCTGGTTCTTAAAGGCTTCCATATTCTCTAGCATCCCACTAATCTTCACTACATTTTATGCTGTCCCTGACTTCTCTTGTCAGCCATGTTTTGCCCAGCACTCTCTTAGTATATTCCTTCTCTGGTGGGATGAAATTCTGCTGTGCCTCATGAATTAGATTAGATTAGATTCCTAACAGTGTGGAAACAGGCCCTACGGCCCAACAAGTCCACACCAACCCACGGAAGAGTAACCCGCCCAGACCCATTCCCCTGCCCTCTATTGACCCCCGACGAAGGCACTTCACACTATGGGCAATTTAGCATGGACAATTCACCTGACCTGCTCATCCTTGGATTGTGGGAGGAAACTGGAACACCCAGAGGAAACCCACGCAGACACGGGGAGAATGTGAAAACTCCACACAGACAGTCGCCCGAAGCTGGCATCAAACCCGGGTGCTGTGAGGCAGCAGTGCTAACTACTGAGCCACTGTGCAACCCAGTTACACACAGAAGCTCCTGCCATTGCTGCTCCACCATCTTTCCAGCTAGGGTCCCCTTCCAATCAAATCTGGCCAATTCCTCCCTCATGTTCTTACATTTACCCAATTGTAATACTGTTATATTTGATTGCAGTTTCTCCCTCTGAAACTGGAGAGTGAATTCTATCTTATTATGGTCACTGCCCCCCTCGGAGTTCCTTCACCTTAAGTTTCCTAATAAAGCTGCTTCATTACACATCACTAAGTCCAGAATTGCCTGTTTCCTAGTGCTCTAAATAACCCATCCTCTAGGAATTCCATTGATCCCTTGTCTTGCGATCTGCTACCAGCCTGATTTTCCCAGTCCACCTGCATATTGAAGTCCCCCATGGTTATTGTAATATGCCTTTCTTACATGCCTATTCTATCCTCTGATTTATTTTCTTTTCCGTGTCCTGATAACTGCTAGGAGGTCTGTACACATCTCCCATCAGGATCTTTATTCCTTTGCCGTTTCTCAACTCTGCGCACACAGATTCAACACCTACTGACTTTCCATCACTTCTTGCTATTGATTTAATTTGATTTCTTACTGACAATGCAATCTTGCCTTCTCTGCCCATATGCCTGTCCTTTCGATAAGATATGTATCTTTGGATATTTAGTTCCCAGCCCTCAACGCCTGCAGCCAGCTCTCTGTAATACTCACAACACTATATCTGCCAATTTCAACCTGCACTACAAACTCATTTATTATGCTGTGCATACTGCATGCATTTAAGTAGAACACCCTTAGTCCTCATTAACTGCCCCCTTCACATAATTGTCCCCTTATCTGCTACACCTGAAGATAGATTCTTGACCCTTTCCATACTTTTTGTCCTATTACTTGTACTGGACTTTTTAATAACCTCTGCTGAGCCTTCCCCTCCCCTTTAATTTTGTCCATAATTTTCCACACAACTGAACCCACCCCTTCACCTCTATTTAGTTTAAAGCCCTAGTTTTACAATTCACCAGGACTCTGGTCCCAGCATGTTTCATATGGAACCTATCTCATCAGAACAACTCTTTCCTTTCCCAGTACTGCTGCCAATGTGCCAGGAATTCAAACCCTTTCCTCCCACAACAATCTGACCTCTTTAATCTTGTTGACCCTCTGCCAATTTGGTCGTAGCTCAGGTAATAATCCAGAGATTCTTGCCTTTTTGGTTCTGCTGTATAATTTAGGCACTAGCTGCTCATATTCATTCAGCGGACCCTCTTTCCGGTTTGTAACAATATCATTGGTACTTATTTGGACTACGACAATTGGACCTTTCTCCTCCCACTCCAAGTTCCTCTGCAGTCTGTGCCAATACTATGACTTTAAGAGATGTATTTTGGCCTTTTTGTGGGAAGAGGTTGAGACAGCGGTATAAAGTGGTCTGTTCCAGGTCAGTTAAGTAAATAGCTTGTGAGGCCTTAGGTTTTTTTTTAAAGTTGGAACAATAGAAGCAGCCTGAATGGGTGGGATCAAACTCCAACAGAACCAGGATTTCAGTTTAACCTTCAGTAGCTGCTAGGGTTTGGAAGCTGCTGTACATCTCTCCTTGCTACAACAAAACATTTGAGTTCTCTCTCTCTCTCTCTCTCTCAGAGTTTTCTCTTGATATTCCTTTCGCCAGAAGTGGAGAATTTCAAGTGAGAAAATGTATTTTACTGAATTTTCCTTTGCCAAATGGGTGTCTATGGGATGTTACAATCTTGGAGCAGCTAATCAATGGTAGTTAACATATATATTATCTTGCTAAGTATTTTGATAGAGTTGCAGTTAACCTTTTTTTAAATTCTTATTTTGTCTGTATTATAGTTGCAGTGTCAGAATAAAGTATGTTTTGCTTGGTAGTTTGACCAATAGAATTGCAATCTGGAACACAGCACCTTATGTTTGTCTTTAAAGAACGGAAAGGTTAGGGTCTAGGCTATCTTCTTGTCATATCTTGAGGAATTTGGTCTGGTTCATAACAAGTCCAGATGAAGTTAAAAATCACACAACACCAGGTTATAGTCCAACAGGTTTAATTGGAAGCACACTAGCTTTCGGAGAGACGCTCCTTCATCAGGTGACAATCACCTGATGAAGGAGTGTCGCTCCGAAAGCTAGTGCGCTTCCAATTAAACCTGTTGGATTTTAACCTGGTGTTGCGTAATTTTTAACTTTGTACACCCCAGTTCAACACCGGCATCTCCAAATCAAGTCCAGATGAGATATCCTGAACTTGGGCACCCAGGAGGAAAAACAGCCTTTAGGAGACTCAATCCTGACCATGGAGAACAGTGTCTCTTCCCTTGACTATACTATCCCTGATTACAACTACTTTTCTATTTTCTCCCTCTATTGAATAGCTTTCTGTGCCACAACACTATGGTCAGTTTGCTCATCCTCCCTCCGTCCCCCACTCTCATCCACACAGGGAGCAAGGATCCCAAACTTGTTAGACAAGCCCAAGGGCTGAAGCTTCTTCAGCACAGTCACATGGATCCCTCCTACCTCACATGTAGGCACACCTTCCTGTCCCTGACCACTGTCTGGATTTGAGTTAGTCAACCTAAGGGGTGTGACTGCCTCCTGAAACACAGCATCCAGATAACTCTCCCTCTCTCTGATGTGTTGTGATATTAAACCTCAGACTCCACCTTTGAGCTAAAGTTCAAACAAGTCATACATCTGACAGATGTGGTCATTATGAACCACAATGTGATCCACCAGTTTCCACATCATTCAGTTAGTGCACATTGCTTGGCCAAGCACCTCTACTTTATTTACTTAGTTCTCAAACTGACTTTTAAAAATTTTGTTCCAATCTTTTAGTTTATAACTTATAAATTATTCCCCCATTTACCTTCAAACTGAAAGTAACCTGTAATGGGTAGGCCAGTTAATAGCTATCATCAACCATTAAAACCTTACAAATTATGAGCCATAAAAAGCAAGAATAAAGTGTTTTGTTCCCCTCTGCACTGAAATCTCACATTTCCTCCAAATTCCCTGAACTATATATTCATTTAAGCTATGGTCTAGATTAGAGTGGTGCTGGAAACGCACAGCAGGTCAGGCAGCATCCGAGGAGCAGGAATATTGATATTTCTGAATTCCTGCTGAAGGGCTCCTGCCCGAAACATTGATTTTCCTACTCCTCAGATGCTGCCAGACCTGCTGTGCTTTTCCAGCACCACTCTAATCTAGATTCTGATCTCCAGCATCTGCAGTCCTCACTTTCGCCTTCATTCAGGCTATGACTCACTCTGGGTGTGATCTCTCCCTCCTGACCATGCAAGGTTTACTTCGGGTGTTCAGCCTACAGGGACTTTCATTGCCTACAGTAATTTTAATGTTAAGGCTTCTTTATCTGGTTCGGCAATATTGAGGTGCAGAAAAGAGAGCTTGATATGTTGTCAGTTTAAATACATTTAGATTGCAGATTTCTTGCCTTCCAAATATGTGTTGGAAATGTTGTCATTCTTGGCAACCTTTTCCAGAATCTTCAATGCTAGCTGGAGTGTTTTACAGCCATTCAGATTTCTTCCAGTTTACTTAGTTAGCTTGATTAACTGAATTTGCCTTGTTAACCATGCTCTGAGATGTACTACGTTTAGTGGCCACTACTTTAGCTTTTTATAGATTTACTGCTTGGTTGCAATGGTGATGCTGTTGAATACTTTTTCATCTTTCTTCATGTGGCTGTAAGTTGTGTGAACAAATCAATAATTTTAGATGGGAAAATTGCTGTCAGATTTCTAAACTGAAAGCAAACAATTTTTTTTTAAAGGGGTTGCTTTACTGTTTGTTCTGACTATTACTGGCTGATTTGTGGACTAATCTGTTCAATTTTAACTTCCCCTCACCTCCTGAATGGGCAGCAAAATAAAAGCTTGTGGTTTTTTTCTATTGTCAAAGGAACTTTTCTTATAGCACCAATACTGTTTAATCTCTATACCAGATTGAATTAATCTTACAGGGATCCAATGTCTGCTGGCTGGAGCAAAGTGCAATCCCAGAATTAAGTCTTCATGTGTAGAATTCCAACAAAGCTGCAGAACCCTTGCACACAGTGAGGCTCACAGTGACAGAGATCATAGAATCATAGAATCCCTAGAGTGTGGAAACAGGCCATTTGACCCAACAAGCCCATACCCACCCTCTGAAGAGTAAGCCATCCAGAACCATTCCCCTACCCTATTACTCTACATTTCCCCTGACTAATGCACCTAACTTACACGTAGGGGTGACACAGTGGCTCAGCGGTTAGCATTACTGCCTCACAGCGCCAGGGACCTGGGTTCAAATCCTGCCTTAAGTGACTGTTTGTGTGAAGTTTGCGCATTCTCCCTGTGTCTGTTTGGGTTTCTGTCAGATGCTCTGGTTTCCACCCACAAAGATATGCATGTTAGATAAATTGGCCGCGCTGAGTTGTCCATAGTGCTCAGGGAAGTGTCTATTAGGTGCATTAGTCAGGGGTTAAAAATCAGGGAATGGGTGTGGGTTGGATATTCTTCAGAAAGTCAGTGTGGACTTGTTGGGCCAAAGGGCCTGTTTCCACACTGTGGAGATCCTATAATCAATCAACCCTGGCCAGCTCCTCCCTCATGTTTTTATAGTCACCTTTACTCAATTGGAATACTGTTACATCTGATACCAGTGTCTCCCTGTCAAACTGCAGGGTGAGTTCTATCATTTTATGGTCACTGTTCCCAAGGGGTTCCTCCACCTGAAGCTCCCTAATCAAGTCTGCCTCATTACATATCACCAAATCTAGAATTGGCAGCACCTGTGAAGAGAAATCAGAGTTAACATTTCAGGTCAAGTGCCTCACTCTGATTTCTCTTCACAGATGCTGTCAGACCTGCTGCACTTTTTCAGCAGCTTCTGTTTTTGTTTCTGATTTACAGCATCTGCAGTTCCTTTGGTTTTTATACAACAAATCCAGAATTGCCTGTTTCCCAATTGGCTGCACCAGAAACTGCTCCGGTTTCCTCCCACAATCCAAAGATGTGCAGGTCAGGTCAATTGGCTATGCTAAATTGCCCACAGTGTAAGGTACATTAGTCAGGGGTAAATATAAGGTAGGGGAATGGGTCTGGGTTGGGTACTCTTTGGAGGGTCGGTGTGAACTTGTGGGGCCAAATGGCCTGTTTCAATACTGTAGGGAATCTAATCTTGAAAAGTATCCCTGAACACTCTGGGCAATTTAGCATGGCCAATACACCCAACCTGCACGTCTTTGGACTGTGGGAGGAAACCCACGCAGTCACCAGGAAAATGTGCAAATTCCACACAGATGTACAGCACAGAAATAGATCCTTTGGTCCAAATTGTCCCTACCGATCAGGGTTGGGGAATTGAGGACTAGAGGGTATAGGTTTAATGTTAGAGGGGAAAGAAATAAAGGGAACCTGAGGGGCAACTTTTTAACACAGAGGGTAGTACACATATGGAATGCGCTACAAGAGGAAGCGATTGAGATAGGTGCATTGACAACATTCAAAAGACATTCAGACAAAAACATGGATATAGGAAAGGATAGAAGGATATGAGCCAAGTGCAGGGAAATACGGTTAGAGTGGATAGAAATTTTAGTTGGCATGAACCAATTTGGGCCAAAGGGTCTGTCTCTGTACTGTACGACTCTATGACTCTATGACCAGATATCCTAAATTAATCTAGTCCCATTTGCCAGCAGTTGGCCCAAATCCCACTAAACCCTTCCTTTTCATATACCAATCTAGATGCCTTTTAGATGTTGGAATTGTACCAGTCTCCACCACTTCCTCTGCAGCTCATTCCAGATATGCACCACCCTCTGTGCGAAAATGTTGTCCCTTAGGTCCTTTTTAAGTCTTTCCCCTCTCACTCTAACCCATGCCCTCTAGTTCTGGACTTCTCCCCCCCCTAGGGAAAAGACCTTGTCAACTTACCCTATCCATGCCCTTCATGATTTTATAAACCTCTATAAACCCCTTGATGAATGCTGTTGGATGAGAAGGAATTGAGTCTTCTATACCATGCAATCAAACCATGCTGGCACTAGCTGCCACCACATATTGAAAGCTGTACTTAAAAAAATATCAAAAATCTTCAGAAACCACAAGTTGCCAACATGTTACATTCTTCTCTTGGACATAATCACATGCAAAAACTCCTGAAACAATTAAGTGGATTATTTCTTTCAAGATAAAACTATTCATTGATCACGTAAAACCTTGATTGAAGAAGGGTCGCTGGACTTGAAATGTTGACACAGATAATGTAAACGGAGAGCTTCATATATGGCATATCCACTGCTATAAGATTCAGACTTATTGGCAAGTATTTGGACTAATGTGTCATTTTCTAAGAGGAATTGTGCTTGACAAGTAGTTTAAGACAGTTCCCCTTATCACCATATCATATCAACACCCAAGAATTCTGGGTGAAGGTCATGGATGAGTCACTTTCCCCAGAAGGGAATTGTGTTCTTGCGAAGAAGGCGTTTGGTATGCTTTCCTTTATTGGTCAGAGGGTTGAGTATAGCAGTTCAGAGGTCATGTTGCGGCTGTACAGGACATTGGTTAGGCCACTTTTGAAATATTGTGTGCAATTCTGGTCTCCCTTCATAAAGTCACAGAGATGTACACCATGGAAACAGACACTTTGGTCCAACCCGTCCATGCCGACCAGATATCCCAACCCAATCTAGTCCCACCTGCCAGCACCTGGCCCATATCCCTCCAAACCCTTCCTATTCATATACCCATCCAAATGCCTCTTAAATATTGCAATTGTACCAGCCTCCACACTTCCTCTGGTAGCTGATTCCATACATATACCACCCTCTGTGTGAAAACGTTGCCCCTTAGGTCTCTTTTATATTTTTTGCCCCCTCACCCTAAACCTATGCCCTCTGGTTCTGCACTCCCTGACCCCAGGGAAAAGATTTTGTCTATTTATCCTATCCATGCCCCTCATAATTTTGTAAACCTCTATAAGGTCACTCCTCAGCCTCCGACGCTCCAGGGAAAACAGCCTCAGTCTGTTCAGCCTCTCCCTATAGCTCAAATCCTCCAACTCTGGCAACATCCTTGTAAATCGTTTCTGAACCCTTTCAAGTTTCACAACAATCTGTAGGGAAATAGATGGTGTCATCTTGCAAAATGTCCAGATTACAGAGGAGGAAATGCTGGATGTCTTGAGATGGTTAAAGGTGGATAAATCCCCAGGACCTGATCAGGTGTGCCTGAGAACTCTGTGGGAAGCTAGAGAAGTGATTGGTGGGCCTCCTGCTGAGATATTTGTATCATCGATAGTCACAGGTGAGGTGAGGGAAGACTGGAGGTTGGCAAACGTGGTGCCACTGTTAAAGAAGGGTGGTAAAGACAAGCCAGGGAACTATAGCCCAGTGAGCATGACCTCAGTGGTGGGCAAGTTGTTGGAGGGAATCCTGAGGGACAGGATGTACATGTATTTGGAAAGGCAAGGACTGATTAGGGATAGTCAACATGGCTTTATGCATGGGAAATCATATCCCACGAACTTGATTGAGTTTTTTGAAGAAGTAACAAAGAAGATTGATGAGGGCAGAGCAGTAGATGTGATCTATATGGACTTCAGTAAGGCGTTTGACAAGGTTCCCCATGGGAGACTGATTAGCAAGGTTAGATCTCATGTAATAAAGGGAGAACTAGCCATTTGGATACAGAACTGGCTCAAAGGTGGAAGACAGAGAGTGGTGGTGGAGGGTTGTTTTTCAGACCGGAGGCCTGTGACCAGTGGAGTGCCACAAGGATCGGTGCTGGGTCCTCTACTTTTTGTCATTTACATAAATGATTTGGATATGAGCATAAGAGGTACAGTTAGTAAGTTTGCAGATGACACCAAAATTGGAGGTGTAGTGGACAGCGAAGAGGGTTACCTCAGACTACAACAGGATCTGGACCAGATGGGCCAATGGGCTGAGAAGTGGCAGATGGAGTTTAATTCAGATAAATGCGAGGTGCTGCATTTTGGGAAAGCAAATCTTAGCAGGACTTACACACTTAATGGTAAGGTCCTTGGGAGTGTTGCTGAATAAAGAGACCTTGGAGTGCAGGTTCATAGCTCCTTGAAAGTGGAGTTGCAGGTAGATAGGATAGTGAAGGTGGCGTTTGGTATGCTTTCCTTTATTGGTCAGCGTATTGAGTACAGGAGTTGGGAGGTCATATTGCGGCTGTGCAGGACATTGGTGAGGCCACTATTGGAATATTGCGAGCAATTCTCATCTCCTTCCTATCGGAAAGATGTTGTGAAACTTGAAAGGGTTCAGAAAAGATTTACAAGGATGTTGCCAGGGTTGGAGGATATGTGCGATAGGGAGAGGCTGAACAGGCTGGGGTACCTGTTTTCCCTGGAGCATCGGAGGCTGAGGGGTGACCTTATAGAGGTTTACAAAATTATGAGGGGCATGAAGAGGATAAATAGACAAAGTCTTTTCCCTGGGATCAGGGAGTCCAGAACTAGAGGGCGTAGGTTTAGGGGGAGGAGGGAAAGATATGAAAGAGACCTAAGGGGCAATGTTTTCACATAGAGGGTGGTACGTGTATGGAATGAGCTGCCAGAGGATGTGGTGGAGGCTGGTAAAATTGCAACATTTAAGATGCATTTGGATGGGTGTATGAATACGAAGGGTTTGAAGGGATATGGGCTGGGTGCTGGCAGGTGGGACTAGATTGGGTTGGGATATCTGGTTGGCATGGACAGGTTGGACCGAAGGGTCTGTTTCCATGTTGTACATCTTTATGACTCTATGACTCTAACATGTTTCCAATATTCCAACAGTGGCCTAACCAATGTCAATCGAAAGGATGTTGCGAAACTTCAGGAAAGATTTATAAGGATGTTGCCAGGGTTGGACGGTTTGAGCTATAGGGAGAGGCTGAATAGCTGGGGCTGTTTTCCCTGGATCATCGGAGGCTGAGGGGTGACCTTTTGGATGTTTATAAAATCATGACGGGCATGGATAGGATAAATAACTAAGGTCTTTTCCCTGGGTGGGGTGTCTAGGACTAGAGGGCATAGGTTTAGGGTGAGAGGGGAAAGAAATAAAAGAGACCTAAGGGGCAATTTTTCCACACAGAGGGTGGTACATGAATAGAATGAACGTGTATAGAAGAAATGGTGGAGGCTGGTACAATTACAACATTTAAAAGGTAGCTGGATGGGTATATGAATAGGAAGGGTTTAGACAAATAAGGACCAAGTGCAAATGGGAGGAGGTTAGTTTAGGATTTCTGATTGGCATGGACAGGTTGGACTGAAGGGTCTGTTTCCATGCTGTACATCCCTATGACTCTGTGACTAATTATCTTCATTGGGTTGGGCAGAGGTGCCAGGACTGGAAGTAGAATTCTGGATGGTCCTGGTCACCAACACAGATAATTTCTGAGTTAAAAATCACACAACACCAGGTTATAGTCCAACAGGTTTAATTGGAAGCACACTAGCTTTCAGAGTGACGCTCCTTCATCAGGTGATTGTGGAGGGCTCGATCGTAACACAGAATTTATAGCAAAAATTTACAGTGTGATGTAACTGAAATTATACATTGAAGAATTGATTGTCTGTTAAGCCTTTCATTTGTTAGAATACAGTGATAGTCTCACTTTCATGTGTAAATCACAAAACCCTTTTTTTTAAAGTTGCATTCTCAGGTTAGCTGTTAACAATGATGATAGCTAGACAATATGTTGAAGGTGTTAGCCGCCTGTGTTCTCTGTCTACGACCTGATGTTTAGATCGATTCCAATCTATAAAGTGAGATAACAGAGTTTTACATAAATTCATGTAGTTTTTGAGCTCAGAGTTCTACATTTATGTATGCAGTTTTTGAGCAAAGTGCAATGTAACTGCAAGTACAAAGAAATTCACCCCACAAAATATATGTGTGCATGTGGGTCATTGTCTGTTTGTGTGTGTGTCTGTCTGGGTTGGGGGTTGTGAGTGTGAGAGTGTGTGTGTGTGTGTGTGTGTAGTGAGTGCAGAGTGTGTGTAGGAGTATGTGTGTGTGTGTGTTTAGTGCAATGGTGGTCACCTGTAATGTGTCACGAACCCAAGGTCCCAGTTGAGGCCCTCCCTATGGGTACCGAACTTAGCTATCAGCCTCTGCTCGGCCACTTTTCTCTGCTGCCTGTCCCGAAGTTCACCTTGGAGAATAGTCACCCGAAGGTCCGTGGCTGAATGTCCTGGACCACTGAAGTGTTCCCCAACTGGGAGGGAACCCTCCTGTCTGTTGATTGTTGTGTGGTGCCCATTCATCCATTATCATAGCCTTTGCTCGGTTTCCCCAATGTACCATAAGGGAGGGTCTCAACCGGGACCTTGGGTTTATGTCACATTACAGGTGACCACCATTGCACTACACACACGCACACAGAGATATTCCTACACACACACACTCTCGCATACACACGGACACAGGTACACACAGACGCGCACACAGACACCCACACACACCCTTGTAGATACACACACTCCCACACATGCACCCCCTCACAGACTTAAGACACTCTGCACTCAATACACACACACACACACACACTCACACACACACTTTCTCACACTCACAATCCCCACCTCAGATAGACACACACACAGACAGACAAAGACCCACATGCACACATATATTTTGTGGGGTGAAATTTTTTGTACTTGCAGAGTTACATTGCACTTTGCTGAAAAACTGCATACATTCATGTAGAACTCTGAGCTCAAAAACTGCATGAATTTATGTAAAACTCTGTTTTATCACTTTTTAGATTGGAATCAATCTAAACATCAGGTCATAGACATAGAACACAGGGGGCTAAAACCTTCAACATATTGTCTAGCTATCACCATTGTTAACAGCTAACCCGAGAATGCAACTTTAAAAAAAAGGGTTTTGTGATTTACACATGAAAGAAGTGAAACTATCACTGTATTCTAACAGATGAAAGGCTTAAGAGACAATCAATTCTTTAATGCATAATTTCAGTTACATCACACTGCAAATTTTTGCTATAAATTCTGTGTTACAATCGAGCCCTCCACAATCACCTGATGAATGAGCGTCGCTCCAAAAGCTAGTGTGCTTCCAATTAAACCTGTTGGACTATATCCTGGTGTTGTGTGATTTTTAACTTTGTACACCCCAGTCCAACACCGGCATCTCTGAATCAAGATAATTGCTGAGACTTGTTACAGAGCATGTCTGCCACAGAGATCTCAACGAAGGCTTGTGTCTGTACTGACTGCTTGATGACTCATTGATGTGGCCATGTTCAGCTGGTCTTTTTACCAAGATAAAAGTGGAACATTAAACCCTAATGATTGATTCGAGTTTGGATGAGAGATGGAATTGAGAACATACTCAAATAGTAAATGAAGTCCTTAAGAGGTGCTGAATTTACTGTAAGTCCTTGCATATTACAGGATTTTACATTGTAGAATGCTTCAAAGTTAGAACTGGATTTGATGTGTGGAAATCAATAATGGAAAAAATAAGTCATTGCAGACATTTCAGAATCACAGAATGTGGAAGCAGGCCATTTGGCCCATCAAATCATCCCACTGAGACCCATCCACTGAGGCCCATCCACTGAGACCCATCCCACTGAAGGGCATCCCACTGAGACCCATCCCCACTGAGACCCACCCTACTGAGACATATCCGAGTGAAGGGTTTCCCACTGAAGGGCATCCCACTGAGACCCACCCCACTGATACCCATCCCACTGATACCCATCCCATTGAGGCCCACCCCACTGAGACCCATCCCAGTGAAGGGCATCCCACTGAAGGGCATCCCACTGAGACCTATCCCACTGAGACCCATCCGACTGAAGGGCATCCCACTGAGACCCATCCCACTGAGACCCACCCCACTGATACCCATCCCACTGATACCCATCCCATTGAGGCCCACCCCACTGAGACCCATCCCAGTGAAGGGCATCCCACTGAGACCTATCCCACTGAGACCCATCCCACTGAAGGGCATCCCACTGAGACCTATCCCACTGAGACCCATCCGACTGAAGGGCATCCCACTGAGACCCATCCCACTGAGACCCACCCTACTGAGACATATCCGAGTGAAGGGTTTCCCACTGAAGGGCATCCCACTGAGACCCACCCCACTGATACCCACCCCACTGATACCCATCCCACTGATACCCATCCCATTGAGGCCCACCCCACTGAGACCCATCCCAGTGAAGGGCATCCCACTGAAGGGCATCCCACTGAGACCTATCCCACTGAGACCCATCCGACTGAAGGGCATCCCACTGAGACCCACCCCACTGAGACCCATCCCACTGAGACCCACCCCACTGATGGATCACAGCAATGTGATCACAACCGAATTGTCTGCTTTTAGTTTGAAAGATAAATATAAGGCAGGACACTGGAGGGAACTGCCAGCTGTTCTTGTAATTAATGTCATAGAGAGTGTGAGAGTGCTGCGTGTGAACAACAATCCCACTAAAGCATGTACACATGAGTGCTCACGTGATAATGAAATATCATGGCTGATTCTTGTCCTTCCTTCATCCCCCTAAAAGGATCATACAAAGGGACAATAAAGAAAAACTGTTATGGAAGTTGGTGTGATTTTTTTTTTCAAAATGAGAGACCTATTTGCCAGATTTGACTTCTTTTGGCCCCAAAATCAAAAAAAAGCTTATTTCCCAACAGGTGATGACAAAATGATGGACCTGGAGAATGAAGAGGCTGCAATGAACTGACAATTGCCCAGAAATCACGAGACTCTGACAGGTGTGAAGCAGTAATCTCCTTGTGCCTTTATTTTCTTTGTATTCCCTTAGTGTCCGCACCAATGTCAAGGTCAACATTTATTGCCTTTTCTTAATCGTCTTTGAGTAGTTAATAATGAGTTGCCCTCTTAATCTGTAGCAATCCTTGTGTTGTAGAGATACCTAAAGCCGTGTAGAGTTAAGTTGCAGGATGTTGACAAAAGGATATTGAAGGAACAGCAACTTGGTTCCAAGTTAGGATGGTATTTGATGTGGAATGGATCTTGAGAGCAGTGATGTGCCCAAGAACCTACACAGTTTGTTCATCCTGGTGTTAGAATGGGTGGTCGTAATTATTTTGCAGCAGCATACTGCATTCATTAGACAAGTTCCTTCATTGTGAAGAGACTTTGTCCTGTCATTTGCTGGAAATATGAACTGACAAAGGCAACTGAGAGGCCGGCTTAGAACTTATCTTTTTAGCAAATGTGGTTTTAAGAATCAATCGAGAGATACAGAGGGATGGTGGAGGATGAGGTTCAATTCAAGTTAGCAAATTCAGAAAGAAGTAAGAAGTGAAGAAAATAAAGATCAAATTACGAAAGGCAGAAAAATGTAGAAAAACGAAGTTAAAAACAATTCTTAGAAAAGTTATTGGGGATGTGCAAAAGTATAGAGTTGAATTTAAATCAAGTCAGCCATGGTCCTATTGGAAGGTGGAGCAAGCTCTACCAGTTCATTATTTGTATATTCATATAACTTGCTTTGCATTTCCATTTTCATTGTCACATTAACTGATGCAATCTTGTTCCATATTAAAATTACGTTCAAATATTTGCAGAAGGTGGTGCCCACATTTTGGCACCATTGTGACCATCAAAGGTGAGTGATAACATTGTGGGTTAGTATTTCTTTCAAGGTGCCCAGCTGGAGTGGTTTTCAAATTTTGGCACAAACTCCTGAAATTCTGACTTTAATCCTTCTATGGCACTTTTCATGGTGACCTCTTTTCCCTCCTTCAAAATGTTCTGCACCTTCACAGTGACCCTAGAAGAGATGGTCAGGTCTCCATCTCCTTATTGTGTGTCAATTAACGACTGTGTTGCCTTCATTCCAAAAATGATTCCAGTTCAACATGCTAAATGAGAGCAGCTAATACTGTAGTGATCATAACACTGGACTGATGAACTGGACCCTGTTATACAAGTGGAGAAAGTGAGGACTGCAGATGCTGGAGATCAGAGCTGAAAATGTGTTGCTGGAAAAGCGCAGCAGGTCAGGCAGCATCCAAGGAACAGGAGAATCGACGTTTCGGGCATCAGCTCTTCTTCCTGAAACATCGATTCTCCTGTTCCTTGGATGCTGCCTGACCTGCTGCGCTTTTCCAGCAGCACATTTTCAGCCCTGTTATACAAGTTCCAATCTCACCACAGTAGCTGGTTGTATTTAAATTCAATTCATAAGATCTGGTAGTGGTGACTATCAATTACCAGATAAACCTATCAGATTCTCTAACAATCTCTCCCTAACATCAGCAAAATGAAAGAACTGGTCATTGACTTCAGAAAGCAAGGCGGAGGGCACACCACTATCTATATCAATGGTCAAGAGCATCAAGTCTCTGGGAGAGATAATCACCAACACTCTGTCCTGGTTCACCCATGTTGATGTTCTAGTCAAGATAGCCCAACTACGCCTCTACGTCCTCAGGAGCCTAAGGAAATCGGCATGTCCACAAAGACTGCTACCGATTTTTATCGATGCACTATCAAAAACGTTCTATCTGAATGCATGATGGCTTTGTATGGCAACTGCTTTGCCCAGGACTACAAGAAACCACAGAGAGTTGTGACCATTGCGCAAGCCAACCTTCACGCCATCTACACTTCTGGTTCCCTTGGGAAGGCAGCTAACATAGTCAAAGGTCCTTCCCACCCCTGTTATAATCTCTTCTAACTTCTTCCATTGGGCAGAAGATACAAAAGCTTAAACACACACATATGAACAGATTCAAGAACAGCTTCTTCCCTGCTGTTATTAGACTTTCAATGGATCTTTCAAATTTCAAGTTTAATGTTGATCTCACTCTTTGTGCACCTTCTCTTCAGCTGTAACATTGTGTTCTTTGCTCTGTTCTATTACCCTAATGCACTTTGCATGGTATGATCTGTCTGTACTGCACACAAAGCAAAACCTTTCACTGTACTGAGGTACACGTGCAATAATATATCAAATCAAAAAAAGAGAAACATGCTGCTCTTACATGGTCTGGCCTACATGTTACTCCAGATCCAGGGTGATGTGGTTGACTCTTTAATGCTTCCTAAGATGACATCACAAGCCTCTTAGTAAACAATGGCCAACAAATGGCAGCTTCACCAACAATGCCCACATTCTATGACAGAATGCTTTTTAAAAAAAAAACTTTGGGATCCTCAGGTCAGGAAAGCTGAGAAATAAATGCAAATCTTTCCTTGAAATGTTAACTCAGCCTGTCGCTCCACAGGTTCTTCCTGAGGTGTGGTGGGTTTCCAGAACTTTCTGCTTTTACTTGATTACCAGCAACTACGGATTCTTACTTGTGATCTGATATTAAACGCTGCTACTAGAGCTATCTCTTAAGGTGCAATCAATCCAACGCTAGAACAAATTGCCACTTTATAATAGCTCTAATGAGTGGATAGAAATCATTTATCTTTCACTAGCCTCGTGACATTATTTCAACTGCAAATCTATTCTAACTGGCAAAGTGGATCCAGCTCAGATGGTTTTGCTTCCTTGAATTCTGTAACTGTGAATTGCTTTTGATCTGAGTAATAAATCTTCATTTGCTGCTGTTTTAACTTCACTTCTTCGCTTTGTTGAAGTATGTCAGATTGAAAGAGGATTTGTTTTCCATCTAACTGGCACTGAAATCAATGAAATTGCTTCAGTATGACTACACGTCCCCACAACAGGCTGAAAATTATATGGTCGATTGCATTTCAAATGAAAGGTTCATATCACAGCAGAATGCTTTCGTCTAAGTTTTAAATCTTGTGCAAAACGCAATAAAAATGCAAGTCCTTTCTTTCGGTCAGCTGTCGCTTAGTTGGTAACAGCACTATCTCCTTCAAGCTCTACTCCATTTTTTGGACACATAAACCAGGCTGGCTTTTGGAACTGAGCGGAGAACTGAGGGGTGTTGCTCTTCGGATGAGATGCTAAACTGAACTCACACTGATGGGTGTAAAAGGTCCAACGGCCTTATTTCAACAAAGAATGGGAGAATTCTCCTTTTACTCTGGCAAATTTAATCCTTCAACGAAATCACAAGGACAAACTAATCACTTTTCTGTTTGGGTGTAAATCGACTGATGTATTGCTGATTTTATGGGCAGCACGGTGGCACAGCAGTTAGCACTGCTGCCCCACAGCGCCAGAGACCCGGGTTCAGTTCCCGCCTCAGGCGACTGACTGTGTGGAGTTTGCACATTCTCCCTGTGTCTGTGTGGGTTTCCTCTGGGTGCTCCGGTTTCCTCCCACAGTCCAAAGATGTGCAGGTCAGATGAATTGGCCCATGCTAAATTGCCCGTAGTGTTAGTTAGAGGGGGTAAATGTAGGGGAATGGGTGGGTTGCGCTTCGGTGGGTTGGTGTGGACTTGTTGGGCTGAAGGGCCTGTTTCCACACTGTAAGTAATCTAATCTAATTATTACACCTTAACTGGCTGCAAAGTACTACAAAGGTAAGACCCTCTGTGGGATAGTGATAATGTCCATGCTCCCAGACTAATAGGCCCAAGGTTCAAGTCCCACCTGCTCTGGAAGTGTGTAATAACATCTCTGAACAGAAATTACTGGAAAAAATCAGACTGGAGGCCTGTGACCAGTGGTGTGACACATTGATTGGTGCTGGGTCCATCGCTTTCCATCATTTATGTAAATGGTTTGGATGTAAACATAGGAGTCATGGTTAGTAAGTTTGCAGATGACACCAAGATTGGAGGTGCAGCAGACAGCAAAGAAGGTTACCTCAGATTACAATGGGATTTTGATCAGATGCACCAGTTGGCCAAGGAGTGGCAGATGGAGTTTAATTTAGAGAAATGTGAGGTGCTGCATTTTGGAAAGGCAGGTTAGGGCAGGACTTACACACTTAATGGTAAGGTCCTGGGGAGTGTTTCTGGAGTGCAGGAACACTGTTCCCTGAAAGTGGAGTCTCAGGTAGATAGGATAGTGAAGAAGGCATTTGGTATGCTTTCCTTTATTGGTCAGAGTATTAAGTACAGGGAGGTCATGTTGCAACTGTACAGGACATTGGTTAGGCCACTTTTGGAATATGATGTGCAATTCTGGTCTCCCTCCTATAGCAAGGAAGCTGTGAAACTTGAAAGGTTTCAGAAAAGATTTACAAGGATGGTTGCCAGGGTTGGAGGATTTTAGCTACAGGGATAGGCTGAATAGGCTGGGGCTGTTTTCACTGGAGCTTCAGAAGCTGACAAGTGATCTTATAGAAGTTTATAAAATCATGAGGGGCATGGATAGGGTAAATAGACAAGGTTTTTTCCCTGGGATGGGGGAGTCCAAAACTAGAGGGCAAAGGTTTAAAGTGAAAGGTAAAAGGTTTAAAAGGGACCTTAAGGGCAACTTTTTCACACAGAGGGTGATACGTGTATGGAATAAGCTGCCAGAGGAAGTGGTGGAGGCTGATACAATCACAACACTTAAATGGCATCTGGATGGATATATGAATAGGAAGGTTTAGAGGTATATGGGCTAAGTGCTGCCAAACTGGACTAGGTCAGTTTAGGGTATCTGTTCAGCATGGACGGGTTGGACCGAAGGGTCTGTTTCTGTTCTGTACATCTCTATGACTTTAGATGTGGCAGCATCTGTAGAGAAAAATCAGAGTTAACATTTCAGTTCCAGTGACCCTTCTTCAGAATACCTTTGAACAGGTTGATTAAAAAAAAAGGTTATTTTTTAAAAAAAATCATGAGGGTACTGAAGTTGTGGAAGATTATATATAAATGCGTATCTTTCTTTTACACGGACTGTATTGAGTTGTAGATCATTGATGTAATGTGAAAAAAGCTGCCAGACGAAGTGGTGGAGGCTGGGACAATTACAACATTTAAATGGCATCTGGATGGGTGTATGAATAGGAAGGGTTTAGAGGGATATGGGCCAAGTGCTGGCAACTGGGACTAGATCTGTTGAGGATATCTGGTCAGCATGGATGAGGTGGATCGAAGGGTCTGTTTCTGTCCTGTATAACTCTATGACTCTATGCTGTGATGTAATCAACATGTTCCTTGAATGTATGGCAGTTTTGAATGGTTTTAATGGTTAAAAAAATGTAACAGCCTCCATCAGCAGTCAGAAATGATAAAAGCAACCATTCTGCTGTAAATTGTTATGAAGCTCAAAGAATCACTTCTGTTTCCATTAATAATGGGTATGGTTGGTTAAAACCTTCAGCTATTTCCTCATTTTTCAAGCCTTTCCAAAACTCTGGCCTCGTTAATCTGTCTTCCTGCAGATGAAGAGATTGAAACATACACTCATGCATTATTCACTTTTAAAGTACCAGCAAATTTACCTGGAAGATATGGCACATTTCAAATTCTTAAAGAGCAGTTTGCAACCTTTTATCAGAATTGGTGGAAGTTTCTTAGAGGGATAAAGAGAAAGAAAATGGTTTTGATTGGCAGTTCTTGAGGGTTTACTGCAATAGTACCAAGGATGAAGGACTATACTTACATTGAGACACGAGGAAGAGGAGATTGTTCTCCTTCAGATAGAAATGTTTTGAGAGGATTTCAGAAGAATATTCAAAATCATGAATGGTTTTGATACAATATAAAGAGAAAAATGACCTGGATTTTCCCACTCTGATGGAGGTGCCCTTTTGAAGCAGTGAATGTGGAAGGATATTCATGTGGTGTTTCTGACTGGCTTCGCAATGTGCTTCCACTTCCTTCCACTTTTCCCAGATATCAATTCCCAGTGGTGGCTGGTTATGACATTTAAAGAGGTGATTAGTCGCTATTTTTGTGCTTTCATGATATTTTACGAACAGACCAAAAGATCCAAATTGTCTCTGCACTTTGGGAAGTGATTGCACAAAGGCAAACATTCAGTCAGCCGCCTAAAAAGATAAAGCAGCCCTGGCAATCTCTTCCATAGCCAGGGACCGAGTGTTCTGGAACTGTCTTTCTAAGAGTCTAAATGGGGAAGCAATGGCTTAATGCTATTATCGATAGACTTTTAATCCCAGGACCAAGAAAATGTTCTGGGGAACTCGGTTTTGAAACCTGCATTTAAATTCAATCATTAAAACAAAGCTGGAATTAAGAGTCCAATGATGACCAAGAATCCATTGTGATAGAATCATAGAGTCATAGAGATGTACAGTATGGAAACAGACCCATCAGTCCTACCCATCCATGTTGATCAGATACCCCAACCCAATCTAGTCCCACCTGCCAGCACCTTGGCCCATATCCCTCCAAACCCTTCCTATTCATATACCCATCCAAATGCCTTTTAAAGGTTGTAATTGTACCAGCCTCCACCACTTCCTCTGGCAGCTCATTCCATATGCGTACCACCCTCTGAGTAAAAGCTTTGCCCCTTAGGTCTCTTTTATATCTTTCCCTTCTCACCCTAAACCTATGCCCTCTAGTTCTGGAATCCCCCACCCCAGGGAAAATACTTTGTCTATTTATCCTATCCATGCCCCTGATGATTTTATAAACCTCTATAAGGTCACCCCTCAGCCTCCGACACTCCAGGGAAAACAGCCCTAGCCTATTCAGCCTCTCCCTATAGCTCAAATCCTCCAACCCTGACAACATCCTTGTAAATCTTTTCTGAACCCTTTCAAGTTCCATAGGATCTTTCCAATAGGATGGAGACCAGAATTGCAATCAATATTCCAACAGTGGCCTCACCAATGTCCTGTACATCCGCAACATGACCTCCCAACTCCCGTACTCAATACTTTGACCAATAAAGGAAAGCATACCAAACACCGCCTTCACTATCCTATCTATCTGCGACTCATTTTCAAGGAGCTATGAACCTGCACTCCAAGGTCTCTTTGTTCAGCAACACTCTCTAGGATCTTACCATTAAGTGTATAAGTCCTGCTAAGATTTGCTTTCCCAAAATGCAGCACCTCTCATTTACCTAAATTAAACTCCATCTGCCACTTCTCAGCCAATTGGCCCATCTGGTCAAGATCCCATTGTGATCTGAGGTAACCTTCTTCACTGTCCACCATACCTCTAATTATGGTATCATCAGCAAACTTCCTAACTGTACCTCTTATGTTCACAGCAAAATTATTTATGTAAATGATGAAAACTAGTGGACCCAGCACCGATCCTTGTGGCACTCCACTGGTCACAGGCCTCCAGTCTGAAAAACAACCCTCCACCACCACCCTCTGTCTTCTACCTTTGAGCCAGTTCTGTATCCAAATGATGAGTTCTCCCTGTATTCCATGAAATCTAACCTTACTCACCAGTCTCCCATGGGGAACCTTGTCGAATGCCTTACAGTTGATGCATTACTGATCACATCAACGGCTCTGCCCTCATCAATCCTTTTTGTTACTTCTTCAAAAAACTCAATCAAGTTTGTGAGACATGATTTCCCATGCATAAAGCCATGTTGACTATCCCTAATCAATCCTTGCCTTTCCAAATACATGTACATCCTGCCCCTCAGGATTCCCTCAAACATCTTGCCCACCACCGACATCAGGCTCACTGGTCTATAGTTCCCTGGTTTGCCCTTAGCACCTTTTTTAAACAGTGGCACCATGTTAGCCAACCTCCAATCTTCTGGCACCTCACTTGTGACTAACATTGATACAAATATCTTAGCAAGAGGCCCAGCAATCACTTCCCTAGCTTCCCACAGATCGGGCACACCTGATCAAGCCCTGGGGATTTATCCACTCTTATGTGTTTCAAGACATCCAGCACCTCCTCTTCTGTAATATGGATATTTTTCAAGATGTCACCATCTATTTCCCTACACTCTATATCTTCCATGTACCTTTCCACAGTAAATACTGATGCAAAATATTCATTTAGTATCTGCCCCATCTCCTGCGCCTCCACACAAAGGCCACCTTGCTGATCTTTGATCCTCTCCCTAGTTACCTTTTTGTCCTTAATGTATTTGTAAAAACCCTTTGGATTCTCCTTTACGCTATTTGCCAAAGCTATCTTATGTCCCCTTTTTGCCCTCCTAATTTCCCTCTTAAGTATACTCCTACTGCCTTTATATTCTTCTAAGGATGCACTTAATCTATCCTGTCTAAACCTGATGTAGCTAAAAAATGTGTTGCTGGAAAAGCGCAGCAGGTCAGGCAGCATCCAAGGAGCAGGATAATCAATGTTTCGGGCATAAGCCCTTCTTCAGAAAAACTCATTCCTGAAGAAGGGCTTATGACCGAAATGTTGTAAAAAAGCTCATTCCTGAAGAAGGGCTTATGCCCGAAACATCGATTCTCCTGCTCCTTGGATGCTGCCTGACCTGCTGCGCTTTTCCAGCAACACATTTTTCAGCTCTGATCTCCAGCATCTGCAGTCCTCACTTTCTACTAGTTGATTTATACCTGACATATGTTTCCTTCTTTTTCTTAGCCAAACCCTCAATTTCTTTAGTCATCCAGCATTCCCTATATCTACCAGTCTTTCCTTTCACCCTAACAGGAATATACTTTCTCCGGATTCTTGTTATCTCATTTCTGAAGGCTTCCCATTTTCTAGCCGTCCCTTTACCTGTGAACATCTGTGCCCAATCAGCTTTTGAAAATTCTTGCGTAATACCGTCAAAATTGACCTTACTCAAATTTAGAACTTCAGCTTTTAGATCTGGTCTGTCCTTTTCCATCATTATTTTAAATCTAATAGAATTTTCATTGCTGGCCCCAATGTTCCCCCACTGACACCTCAGTCACCTGCCCTGCCTTATTTCCCAAGAGTAGGTCAAGTTTTGCACCTTCTCTAGTAGGTACATCCAGATACTGAATCAGAAAATTGTCTTGTACACACTTAACAAATTCTTCTCCATCTAAACCCTTAACACTATGGCAGTTCCAGTCGATGTTTGGAAAGTTAAAATCCCCTACCATAACCACCCTATTATTTTTTCAGATAACTGAGATCTCCTTATAAATATGTTTCTCAATTTCCCTCTGACTATTAGGGAGACCATAATACAATCCCAATAAGGTGATCATCCCTTTCTTATTTCTCAGTTCCACCCAAATAACTTCCCTGGATGTATTTCCGGGAATATCCTCCCTCAGTACAGCTGTAATGTTATCCCTTATCAAAAATGCCACTCCCCCCTCCTCTCTTGCCTCCCTTTCTATCCTTCCTGTAGCATTTGTATCCTGGAACATGAAGCTGCCAGTCCTGCCCATCCCTGAGCCATGTTTCTGTAATTGCCATGATATCCCAGTCCCATGTTCCTAACCATGCCTTGAGTTCATTTGGCTTCCCTCTGAGGCCTCTTGCATTAAAATAAAAGCAGTTTAATTTATCAGTCCTACCTTGTCCCTGCCTGCTCTGACTGTTTGACTCGTCTTTGTTCTCAACTGTACCAGTCTCAAATTGATCTCTTTCCTCAATATCTCCCTGGGTCCCACCCCTCCCACCTTACTGGTTTAAATCCTCCCGAGCAGCTCTAGCAAATCTACCTGCCAGTATATTAGTCCCCTTCCAATTTAGGTGCAATCCGTCCTTCTTGTACAGGTCATTTCTACCCCAAAACGGTTCCAATGATCCAAAAATGTGAATCCATCTCCTGTACACCAGCACCTCAGCTATGCATTCATCTGCTCTATCCTCCAATCCCTGGCCTAGAAAACCCTATGGTATGGCCGACATGCGACTTCACACCCACAGCAATGTGGTTGACTCTTACCTTCCCTCTGAAAGTTTGGGATAGGCAATAAATACTGACATAGCCAGAGATGCCCTCATCCACTGAAAGAATTTAGGAAAACAATGGGGAGTGCCTGATTTGTCAGATGTTGCCCCAGCATAAATTGCCAAGGTGATTGGGTTGCATAGATTAGGGGCTAGGAGGGCACACTAGTAGCCAGGTTGCCAGGTGGGATGGTACTCGATCACCTGGACAAGCAGCATACCCAGCAACATTTGAATGAATGCTGCAGCAGCCAAGGCTGAGGATAAAGACTTACAGAAATGGTGCCACTTCCTTCCTTGGACAAAGTTCAGCTTTCTTGTCCTATTAAAGCAGCTGTACTACCGAGGGCCGCAGATCCTGTGGCAAGTGGTCATGGGCGTACCCAACCTTTTGGATGTGGGTCTCCTGCTACATGAAGAATGTAGATATTCCAGTACAGAAAGTGAGGACTGCAAAAGCTGGAGATGAGAGTCAAAACTTGTGGTGATGATAAAGGACAGCCAGTCAGGAAGCATCTGAGGAGCAGGAGAGTCAACGTTTCCAGCATAGGCTCTACATCAGGAATAAGGGGGACGCCCAAGGGGGCTGAGAGATAAATGGGAGGGGCTGAGGGGGGCGATAGCTGGGAATGCGATAGGTAGATGAAGGTGGGGGTAATGGTGATAGGCCAGAGTGGAGTGTGGAGCGAATAGGCGGGAAAGAAGATGGACAAGTAGGACGGTTTAAGGGGTCAGTGCTGAATTGGAGGATTGGGTCTGGGATAAGGTGGAGGGGAGGGGAGATGAGGAAACTGGCATTCCAGTGGTCAGAGCAATGTAGTCGAACACCACACTGAATATTTAAGCAGATTTGCTTCCAGGTCCTGCCTGCTGACAAGTATAGAAATTTCACAGGCTACTAATTCAAGTCATAAGGTGACAGATGCCCCTTGTGCCACAGTTACAGCCAGTTAGACCCATAGAGAGGATTTACCACCCTGGGTGGATATTCCAGGTTAAGGGGTTGATGGATGTTAAAATGACAGAGGAGGCTTGGCTTTCAGCATTTGGAAGAGTTTTAACTCTCTCAGTGTACAGCTTGTACACTAGACCCTCAAGAGATTTATGCACTTATGAAGAAGGTTACTTGGCAGTTGCTGTAACATATCTCAGACAACATTCCACAGAAGATTGTCTCTGGGTAGCACTGCGAAGATGAACAAATCTTTCACAGGGTGTGACTTACATTTTAGACAGTGCCTGATCTATGTCCTTGCTCAACATTGCAAGATAACCTATCATTGTGCCACTAAGGATGTGATCGACAATAGTGCTGCTGAGTCACACTAATGTAGATATGCACCATTTTCCAAATCTGTATTGATTGAAAATTATAAACTCTGTAACAAGCTCAATTTTAAAGGGTGTATGCCGAAATAAATAGTGTAACCGCAGGATCTTTTTAGATCAAACGCTCGCTGACCATTTTTGTTAGTTTATGTAATTTTACAATTGGCCAGCACTTGCTTAACAACATGGATTATGCATTTTCTTCTTGTAGCCCTAGATCTGGAGAATCTGCAATGCAAGGTGATTTTGGGTGCACTACAGTGCCTGCTAATCAAAGAATATTCAAAGTTACTTAGGCGTGTCTACCTAATAAATCAGAATATTTAGAAAGAGTTCAGAAGCAATTTACTGGGATGTTGTCTGGTATGGAGGGAAGGTCTTATGAGGAAAGGCTGAGGGACTTGAGGCTGTTTTCGTTTGAGAGAAGAAGGTTGAGAGGTGACTTAATTGAGACATATAAGATAATCAGAGGCTTAGACAGGGTGAACAGTGAGAGCCTTTTTCCTCAGATAGTGATGTCTAGCACTAGGGGATGTAGCTTTAAATTGAGGACAGATGTCAGAGGTAGTTTGTCTACTGAGAAAGTTGTAGGGGTGTGGAATGCCCTGCCTACAACAGTAGTAAACTTGCCAACTTTAAGAACATTTAATGATCATTGGATAAACATATGGATGAAAATAGAATAGTGTGGGTTAGATGGACTTCAGATTGGATCCACAGGTTGGCGCAATATTGAGAGCTGAAGGCTCTGAACTGTGCTGTAATGTTTTATGTTCAAAGTGGCATCTGATATTTCTGTATTCTGTCTTCCATGATTACAGAATACATATATTTGCCCTCTTCTGATTTTAATGCCTCGTGCAACAAAAATGGATCGGAGGAAATTCTGGGAATTTTTCATCCCAACCATGGTCAAGCATCTGAAATAGGTACATCCTGATTCAAATCCAATTTACAATTAGATTTTGTTTTTACATCCGCTGTGATATTTGCATATCAGAATTCATCTTGTGGGTCTTAAAAATCAGGGGAGCTGAAAGTTGTGATGGGCTTACTATAGCCACCTAATACAATTCAACTTACCCCTCAGTACCCTCTAATGCAGACTGCTACCAATGCCAATCCGGGATGTTTTAGCTCAGTTCATGACTCTATGCAATACTGGGTGAACATAGCTGCTGCCAGTGAGATCCCTTTGTGATGGTGACTGAACTCTTTATTCGCATGCAATCTCTTCTTCATCTCGGTACAGACCTTTGATTCACTGTAATGCTTTAGTCACTGTGGCTGATTGACCTGACCAGGAATCTTCACATCCTTTGCAAGAATAAACAGAAAATAAACTTGAATCATCATAAATCTGAAAACATCTTTGGAAATAGCATTTTAAAGAGTACTTTAATGTATTGATCAGTCCATTACTTCAATGGACCTGTTCCAGCTTGGGATGCTTGGTCAGGAAGTAACAAAAGCACAGCTTTTAATGTGGATAATGTTGGTGACCAGGCTGTTCTGTAGTAGAGGCATCATGAATAGCATAGTGGCTCAGTGGTTAGCATGGTTGCATCACAGAGCCAGGGACCCATATTCGACTCCGCCCTTGGGCAACTGTCTGTGTAGAGTATTACCATTCTCCCGTGTCTGTGCGGGTTTCCTACAGATGACCAGTTTCCTCCCACAGTCCAAAGATGTGCAGGTTATGCGGATTGGCCACGATAAATTGCCCATAATGTTCAGGGATTTGGAGGATGGGTGCACTAGCCATGGGAAATGCAGGGTGATAGAGTATGGGGGTGGGTCTAGGTTGGATGCACTTTGGAGGGTCAATGTGGATTCGATGGGCTGAGTGGCCTTCTTTCACACTGTCAGGATTCTACGGACAGGTTCAGGTTGGATTTGATCTTCAAGACCCTGTGCTGCTGCCATAGGCAGGAAGCCATGTCCCAGATATGAGATGCCAACATGAAAACAGCAAAGTGCTGCATGGTACTCAATGACCCGTTATTTGACAACCACTGGTATCGACTTCTCTGAACCACTTCACCTGTCACCTCTTCCTCCACTATTAAACGCTCCTTAACACATGCCTTTCTGACTATGTTTTTGATTATCTGTCTTAATATCTCTTCATGGGATTCAGTATCAAACGATATTGTTGCATTAAATGCGCTGTATTAATGCAAGATAGATTTTTTTGTAGATAATGCATAGGTTTTAATAAGAAATTATTTTAGACACTCTTTATGACAACATCAAGGCCAATCCTTGTCCATCTGGTACCATAACAATATGAAACAATTTTTAAAATCAGTTCCAACAATGATTGAGATTGTGGGAAAAGACATTTTTTATTCATTTGTGGGACGTGGGCATCACTGGGCGGGTCAGCATCTATCCTCCGTCCCTGGTTACCCTTGAGAAAGTGGCAGTGAGCTGATGTTTTCAACTGCTGCAGCCCACCTGCTGTGGTTGGA
The DNA here is from genome assembly GCF_047496795.1 of Chiloscyllium punctatum. Classification (NCBI taxonomy): domain Eukaryota; kingdom Metazoa; phylum Chordata; class Chondrichthyes; order Orectolobiformes; family Hemiscylliidae; genus Chiloscyllium; species Chiloscyllium punctatum. The sequence goes on from NC_092749.1 coordinate 94,655,406, forward strand.
GAGGAACCTGGGTGGTGATGTTTCCACATGTCTACTGCTCTTGTCCTTCTAGCTGGAAGAGGTTATGAGCTTGGAAGGTGCTATTTGAGGATCTTTCGGTGAATTTCTGTAGTGCACCTTGTAAATAGCGCATACGCATTTCAGTAACTCTATCTGGTTAACTACGTTCCATCCTGATTCCTATTATACAATAAATTTCCATTTAGATTTTGACTTGTCCTGAAGGTACATTGCAGACAGTGAAGTAATGCTAGAAATGTATTCACTGTTGTAAAGGAGGAAACGCGGCAGCCAATTAGAATGAAGCATGACAGCAGAATAACACGGTGATTTTGACCAGGTCATCGGTTCAAGGGAAGTTGTGTGAGGAATAGGTGGTTTCCAGATTTCCAGAAACATGCATCAGTTCTTCTTTGAGATAGTACATTTTATAAGACTGTAAGACCATAAGATAGCAGAGCAGACTTAGGCCATTTGGCCCATTGAGTCTGTTCCATTATTTGATCCGGTTAATATGTCTCTCAACCCCATTCTCCTGCCTTCTCCCCATAACCCAATCCCCTCACTAACCAAGAACCTATCTGCCTCTGTCTTAAATACACTCAATGACACGGCCTCCACAGCCGTCAGTGTAATGCATTCCACAGATTCACTGCCCTCCAGCTGAAGAAATTCCTCTCTATCTCATTTCTAAAAGGGTCATTCCTTCATTCTGAGGTTGTGTCCTTGGGTCCTCGTCTCTTCTACAAGTGGAAACATCTTCACCACATCCACTCTATCCTCTCTGTACTTTGTAAGATTCATTGAGAGCTCCTCTCATCTTTCTAAGCTCTGGTGAGTACAGACATGGAGTCCTGAACTGCTCTCCACATGACAAGCCCTTCATCCCCAGGATCATTCTTATAAATTCTTATAGGGCAGCACAGTGGCACGGTGGTTAGCAGTGCTGCCTCACAGCACCAGAGACTCAGGTTCAATTCCTGCCTCGGGCTACTGTCTGTGTGGAGTTTGCACATTCTCCTCGTGTCTGCGTGGGTTTCCTTCGGGTGCTCAGTTTCCTCCCGCAGTTCAAAGATGTGCGGGTTAGGTGAATTGGCCATGCTAAATTGCCCATAGTGTTAGGTGAAGGGGTAAATGTAGGGGAATGGGTCTGGGTAGGTTGCTCTTTGGAAGGTCGGTTTGGACTTATTGGGCCGAAGGGCCTGTTTCCACACTGTAAGTAATCTAATCTAATCTAAACCTCCTCTAGATCCTCTCCAATGCCAGCACACTCTTCCTTAGATAACGGGGCCCAAAACTACTCACAATATTCCAAATGCAATCTGGCTAGAGCCTTAAAAAGCCTCAGCAGTATATCCCTGCTCTTGTATTCCAGGCTTCTTGAAATGAATGCGAACATTTACCTTCCTAATTACCAGCTGAACCTGCATGTTAACTTTAGGAGACTCCTGAACTCGGAATCCTTTGTGCTTCAGCTTTCTGCAGCCTTTCCCCATTAAGAAAAATTTCGAAAATAATCTATGCCTCTATGTTTACTACCAAAGTGCATAACCCCTCACACCTCCCGACATTATATTCTATCTGCCACTACGTTGCCCACTTTTCTAGCCTGTCCAAGTCCTTCTGCTGCTTCCCCATATCCTCATCACTGCCCGTCCCTCCACCATCTTTGAGTTACCTGCCAATATAGCAACAATGTTGCATTGTCCTGATTGTTGGTGTATAACGTTAATAGTTGTGGTCCCAACACTGACCCCTGCAGAACTCCACTAGTCACTGACTGCCATTCTGAAAAAGATCCCTTAATGCCTCCTCTCTGCCTTCTGCCAGTCAGTCAATCCTCTATCCATGCCAGTACCTTGCCTCGACACCATGGGCTCTTATTTTGTAGACTCCTATGCGGCATCTTGTCAAAGGCCTTCGGGAAATCCAAATAGATCATGTCCATTGGCTTTCCTTTCTCTAACCTGCTCGTTACTTCCACAAAGAATTCAAACAGATTTGTCAGGCATGATCTCCCCTTGATGAAACCGTGTTAACCCAGCTCTATATTCCAATGCAGCTGGGGTCTCAGTTTAAGATTATGACTGAAAGTCAGCAGCTTCAAAAGTGCAACACTTATTGAGTCATTTAAAGCAAGGGTGAACTTTAACTCATAAAATGGCTGGGTTCAGGTTCAGGTGAACCTGGATATCATACTCAAGGTTAGAGTGGTACTGGAAAAGCACAGCAGGTCAGGCAGCATCCGAGGCGCAGGAAAATCAATGTTTTGGGCAAAAACTGATTCCTCATGAAGGGATTTTGCCCTAAACATTGATTTTCCTGCTCCTTGGTTGCTGCCTGACCTGCTGTGCTTTTCCTGCACCACCCTAATCTTGACTCAGTTTCAGGTGAGGTGACCTGAGGCCAGCCCAACCATTTGTGTATCCGACTGAATGAGTCAAGGAGTGGCAGATTGGCAGCTGCTGAATTAAGCTGCCTTATGGAGTTAACAGCGTCCTCAGGAAACCCTGGCTGAAGACGGGTTAGAGGAGAAGGCCAATCTCCTTAAGAGCACTCCTTGTGGGTCAGAGAGAGAACAATCGGTTTTCTGCCTGGATCACCAAGCCCCTCCTGAAACAGAAGCCCTCCCCCACTCAGACAAAAGATCTCCAAAATCATGGATCAAGCCCTCCTCCCCTCCCAACCCCAAGTCCTGAAGTCAGCTCTGACTCAAGCACCCAAATCCCTGCCTCTTGTCCTATCCTGGGCTGATACCAAGTTGGGAAACATGCTCACTTAGAGTCTCCTACATATCATGGACTCAATCTTGATAAACGGATTGCTACATGATCCCAGAGAGGAGGGTGAGAAACAGTAAAAAGAAACAGCAATATCTCAAAATGAAAATATAGAAGTTCCATTTAGAACAGTGGCTCAGTGGTTGGCACTGCTGCCTTGTAGTGCCAGGGACCTGGGCTGTCTGCACGTAGTTAGCACATTCTCCCTGTGTCTGTGTGGGTTTCTTCCGGGTGCTCCAGTTTCCTCCCACAGTCAAAAGATGTGTGGGTCAGGTGAATTGGCCATGCTAAATTGCCCATAGTGTTAGGTGCATTAGTAGGGAGTAGGTGAATGGGTCTGGGTGGGCTACTCTTCAGAGGGTCGGTATGGACTTGTTGGGCCGAACGGCCCATTTCCACACTGTAGGGAATCTAATCTAATCTAATCTAAAATATCCAAGACAAATGGACCAGCATGTGCAAGTTTTACTGGTCCTTTCCTTCTGGGATGTCAGGGTCATCATGGAGATCAATTGCACCGAGCTGACCTCGGGGACAGTAGCTTTCTCACCAGTAACAGCTTACTCATAAAAATACATTGTCAACCATTCTGCACATCTGACCTATCAGCAGCAAGAATGTTAACATGTGCTGACCAACCAGCTGCAAGAATGTAACATGGAGTGACCTATCGCAAGCCAATGAGTTAAACTGAACCTGTTCATTTCAAATTCCCATGCAAGACTGTTTGCTTTCAGCAAATCTGTGGGACTATTAAATAGCGAACCTTATTGTCACCTATTGCCTCAGGCGGACCAGTAAACAACAGTCAATAACTAACACAGAGAGCGTCCCCTCTATCCATGGGTGATATGTTCCAAGGCCTACTGTGGACACCTGAAACCACAGACAGATGGTGACTAACCCTATCGTTTAAATGGGAAGTTTACCTCCCTGGCAGCCTCCTGGCATTATTTCTGGAATGTTCCATGTAATATTTTCGGGCCTTGATAATCCGCGGATAACTGAGACTGCGGAAACTGAATCCATGGATATGGGAGTTCTACTGTACTTATCCATCTGACTTTTGACTGATTTTCTGAAGGAGAGTCCTCTGTCAGTAATATCCCCTTTTTACAGCATTACCTGCAGTATTCTGGTAAGGAAGAGTTTACAAGACCCAATGTTTGTTAGTTGTGCTATCTATTTACTGCTGTGTCACATTAATTAATGTTTTCTAAAGAAATCAGATCTAACTTATGATTTATACTGTTTGATGTTTTGAGAACAAATTACCCAAAGGGTTTTGTTTAGTAATCTTTGAATTCACCTTTTGCAGTTGAGGGAAAAACTGCATGATTGGGAGATCAAACTTCATAACCTCACCCTGCTGGTGGTTCCCTCCCCCTGCCCCTAACTCCCCCTCCAAACAGTGTACTCCTCCCTTCCTCAGCCCGACATCCAGCCTTGTCCCACTGCCCTCACTCCCAGACTGAGCTGACCGTCCAGCCAGAGAGGAGACAGGGAACCCAGGAGGTGAATTGGGGTGTGGGTGGGGGTGGGGAAGAGAGCTGAGAGTTTTCAATGGGTGCATGATCATGTAAGAATAGGTGAGGGTGTGTGGTAAATATTATGCCCATCATAGGGGTATTGGGCTGTAAAAATCGAGTGCTTTAACATTCCACCTGAATTGCTTCATCTTACTGGTTTTACACCCCTTTGAAAAATCTCAAGGATATCAGTATAACGGGGAAACAGGGTCAATGATAGTGCAAAAAGCTCAAGTCTTCATGGTCTGAAAGATCTGATCCACTGTGAGTGGAGTCACTGGGCAGACTCAGCTTGAATTTCTGGAGTAGGGACCACAGAGGTAAAGCTGGACTTCCTCAGGATCCGAAGGTGCATTAGCAACACTGACAGACTATCAGAAGATTTGAGCCCACATGTTGAAACACTCTCTGTGTTAGTTATTGACTGTTGTTTACTGGTCCGCCTGAGGCAATAGGTGACAATAAGGTTCGCTATTTAATAGTCCCACAGACTTGCTGAAAGCAAACAGTCTTGCATGGGAATTTGAAATGAACAGGTTCAGTTTAACTCATTGGGATCCAGTTGGGATGAGACAGTCTTTCTGTACAATCTCTCTGACACCATTTTATGCTCTTCTCCATTGGTGATCCATGGTAGGGTGGATTTTCATTGGGTGGGAACCCTGTCATCTTCCCCTTGATTAATTCAGTGGCAGGACGATCTATGGGTGACCTTCCTGTCTTGCTACTAATTGTGGCCCTTGAATGGATAATTAATGCCAATTAAGGTAACCTTCCTGCTGCTGTTTCTAACCCAGTGGTAAACAGGTCCAGGCAGCAGGCTGTGGAAGGGTCATCTCTGCCAATGACCTGACCCACTTCTGCAGTTATGTTCCTGCCTGGGAGACCTTGGAGAGGGAGCACATGTGTCCCATCAATGCTCTTGATGTCTTTAGAGAGAGGTGGACACTGTGGGAAATGCAGGGCTTTATTTCCCTTTCCAACACCATTTTGATTTAGTCCCATCCTGTTTTCCCTAAACCCTCCCCTCATTACCATCTTCACCACCTTTGTTGGTTTGCATTATCCATGAGGGGTTTTGCTTGTAAATACTCAAGTGGATATATGGGTATTTTTACTGGCAGTGCTTACTGGTTTAAAAAAAAACAAAACAAAAACTCACAGTAATTTTGCTGATTAACAGCCCCAATTAGGAGACTCATATTCTGTTGTAAATTTGCTTGCTAAGCTGGTAGATTTGTTCTCAGACGTTTCGCCACCATACTAGGTAACATCATCAGTGAGCCTCCATTACGTGGCATGGTGAGGAAACATCTGAGAACAAATCTATCAGCTCAGTGAGCAAACTTACAACCAGAACCATGACCTGAGCTACAAAGCTTCTCAAATATCACAAACTCATATTCTATGAGGTCCACCTGGTTGACTTCATTCCAATCAATACAATTTGGTCTCTGAGAGGAGGCGTCTATCTTGGTCAGGCAATACATGCATTTGAACAAGGGCTCTAGAATGAGGTGAGGGATAGAGCAGCGTACTCTCTGCCTTTGCTGCTCTGTGACAACCCTCCCCACCCCGCCATCTTTTTCCCTTTGACTGCGGTTGCTCTATGAGCCTGGGCTTCGAGTGCAGATCATTCCCAGAGCAGCATCTGCCTCCTTTGTGAGCAGCAATTGGTTGTCTCTAATTGATTGGCAGTTCTTGGTGGGTAGGACTTCCTGTCATTGGGGAGAGGATCCTCATCCTGAGAAAGGCCTACTGGTGACCTCATCACTACCAGATTAAGTCAGTCTGGTAAGCTTTGCCAGGAGAGGGCAGTGTGGGTGAGACTCTATGTCATTACTGACCCTTTCAAAATATTTATTCATCTATAAATCATTGAATTACAAACAATGTGCTGGAGAAACTCAGCAAATAAGGCAGCATCTGTGAAAGGAGAAAGAGTTAACTTTTTTGAGCCCAAAATGATTATTCTTCAGAGTTTTGTTTGGGGCCACCATCACCAGGAGGAGGGTGAAACCCTAGTTGAGGTAAAAAATAAGACAGGAAGGACCCCTCTGTATGGTGTCATCATCGGAACTGATCTGACAGAGAGTGGAATGGATTGCTTACAGGATGCAGTGTGTGAGGAAGTCTGGTCAAGGTAACTGGGAATCACTGGGTTTGGAATGGATATCGGCAGACAGCCTAACCACAGATATGTAAACTGGACTAAAAGAAGGGAAGAGTCAAGATATCATAGTGAAGACAACCTGTCCAGTGGTAACATCAGTTGGGATCATAACAGTGTGGAAGGAGATAATGCAGACCATTACTGAACAGCTGCATGCTACCTGAGAGGGGTCGGTATAGGAACAAAACTTAATCATTCAGTGCATTCGACAACAATGTATATGTTATCTTAAATTTAAAATCCTGATTTTTAAAAAAAATTCCAAATGTAACTATTGTTGTTTATTAAATTTGAGCTGCTGTAAAATGCCATTGCCTCACAGTTAGTTCTGACTGATTAGAATTTGTTTTTGTTTCTAATTTTTAAAAACATTTTACATAGACTTATAACATTGTGGACCACATCCATCACATTTACTCCAAAAAAACCTTCTAAAGATCAACATTGCATTGAAGAGACTTTTGAAAAAAATAACCCTTGCTGTATACTTAAATCTTTGGCTGGTAGAAAACTATTTTAAGTTGCATTTAAATGGTTGACGGGAATAACTTTTTAAAATATCCAGCAGGGTTTCTAATATACTGGCCACTGCAACGGACAGCTGGAACTGACGACCGGAAGCGCAGATACAAATCAATACAAATGCCGGAGGAAACATCACAGAAGCACTTCACAGGAGGCTCCCAAGCACTGAGGATGTCACCTAGACAGGGGACGAAACATCTGCAACACAAATTCCCAGCTCGGTGAACAGAACCACAACTGGGTTGCTAAGCATTGGAACATTTCTTCAAACATCAAAAGATCAGTTCACCAATGTCCCCAATTTCTGACTTAGTGTTAGACGAACAATTAAATTAATGACAGCAGTCTGTCTAGTTCTGTGACTTTCTGGCATCAGCAATATTCTCTAAGAGTTCTCTAGGTTTTAATGACAGCATCATAATTTACAGTGGAAACACTGGCAGGCGTGCAGCTGTGTAATGAATTTGCTGGGACGTTCGAAAATCCCTGAGGGCCTACTGTGCACATCTGTGTGTCAGGACATGCCCAAGTGTTCAACACAAGCTTCCAGTCAGGTTGTTGTGCTGAACACCTTCCAATCGAAATGCTTTTGCCCATTATTACTCTGTGTTGGAATCTTCTCTGAGCAAATTGTTTGCCATGTTTCCTCTTTAACAACACTTCAAAAAAGCTTCATTGGCTGAAAAGCACTTTGGAACAACACAGAGGTGGACAAGGTGATATTTAAAGGGATTTTTCCTCTTGTTTTAGATATGTTCCCATTTCACATGCAAGGAGTGCATTTTTGATCTGAATCACTTTCTGGAATTTAAGTTTTTCTAACTCTACTGCACTTGTCTGTTTCTCTGGCTTACCTAAGAGTTTGAGTAACTCCCTTACATTTTCAGTTTTACTTTTGTCCTTGGTTAAACCCAATTCTAACGTCTTTGCTAATTCTAAGAGAATGGTCTTTTCTTTTCTTTCTAAACTTTCTTGGCAAATTTGGGAATCACCTTCAAATCCCAGAGCCTCTTTAGCAACTTTAAGAACCATTTCTCTCGCTTGCAATTTAACCAACGACAAGTAACCAAAATTAAATAGATTGTCTCACCTACATTTTATTTATAGTTCTAGGACACTAATCGGCGTGTGTTTAAATCTGGTGGGATCTTCTGTACCCCAAATCTATTCAAATCTGTCCAAATCTCAGACTGGATCTGTCTAAATGTGTCTGAATTCTAGAGGAACTTCCAGACTGTTACAACATGGTGGAGAACCCTTCTACTAATTAAACCAAACACACAGAAAAGCTCACCTGACCTCATAATCTGTTAAAGTATGAGTGACAGAGAACTACCCAAATACCACTAATTAAAGAAAAATATCTATTTTATTCTTTAATTTTAAAAGTGAACATTCAACAACGACTATTTACAACTCTTAGACATCTTTCTCTTAAAGATTTGTTATCTACCTCCCACTCTACAACAATATACTGATCCGACAAAGCACCTATTAAATTTACATGAAACCAATTTTCAAAACCAGACAGCAGCTGTTATCTCCAGTATCGATCTTCCTCTGTTTGTAGATGTCCCTGGGTCATCTTCAGTCTTCCGCTGCAGAGATGTTTTATATGAAAAAGGTACCTTTGATAGAGAGTGTGGCGAATAGCTGTCTTTGAAATGGCAGATGGCACTCTATCTGGCCAACTGTCCAAAAAGCCTGCTTATTATACCCCAAACATTGGATTGTCTCATTGGTTTGATGTTGTCAAAATAGTAAAATTCAAATTTGATTGGGTTTTAGTATCTTGGGGCATAATTTAGACTGGTTAAATTCGAACCGTTGTGAACATAGCAACCAAATGTTGCATATTTTAAATTTTCCAGTATATGCTGTGACATGATAGATGCTTGCCAGCCTTCAGCTTTCTCTCTCTCTTTAAGGGTCATTACACACCTTCAATTTCATAACATTAGTCTATCCATTAGTCCTGTGGTTGTCTTTGTAACAATACTTTAAGAGGTATATTTTGTCCTATTTTTGTGAAGAGAGGTTCAGACAGTGGTAAAGAGCAGTCTGCTCATGGCTCATAAAATAAGCAACTTGTGAGGCCTTGGGGTGTTGTTTTTCTGAAGCTGGAACAATAGAAGCAGCTTGAATGGGTGGGGTCAAGCTTCCATAGAACCAGAACATTAATTTTAATTTTTCAGTAGTGGTTATTGCTGGGGTCTTGAAGCTGGATGAGGAAGATGATTTTCTTCCCTCTGTTGCAGCTAAAAGCTGGGATGTTCTTCCTGCCGCTAGAATTGTACTTGAGACAATCTATTTTACTGAATTTGCCTTAGCTAAGGGTGTGGTTGTGGGATGTTGATGTATTGGAACAGTTACTGTTTGGTAGTTAAATAGTCCATTGTTCTGTTGAACTGGAAGATTTATTTTCAGACATTCCATCACCATGCTCGGTAACATCATCAGTGAGCCTCCGGTGAAGCGCTGGTGTTCTGCCTCACTTCCTATTTATGAGTCTTGGTCTGTTAAGGTGGGTGATATCATTTCTGGTTCTTTTTCTCAGAGACTGGTAAGTGGGATCCAAATCAATGTGTTTATTGATGGAGTTCCGGTTTGAATGCCAGGCCTCTGGGAATTCCTGTGCATGTCTCTGTTTAGCCTGTACCAGGATGGATGCATTGTCCCAGTCAAAGTGGTGTCCTTATTCTGTATGTTTACCACTTACCATTTACCACTTACCAACCTCTGAGAAAAAGAACCGGAAATGACATCACCCATCTTAACAGACCAAGACGTATAAATAGAAAGTGGGACAGAACACCAGTGCTTCACTGGACACTCACTGATGATGTCACCTAGCATGATGACGAAACATCTGAAAACAAACCTTCCAGCTCAGCGTGCAAACTTACAACCTGAACCTCAACCTGAGCTACAAATTTTCTCAAAAATCGCAGTCCGTTCTGTTAAGTTTTCCAGTCAAGTTATCTCAATTTCTTATTTTTTTTCATTGTATCTTAACTATAGTGCATAAATAAAGTGTGTTTTGCTTCAAGACTGATGGTTTGGCCAATCAAATTTCATCCAGAATGTGATGCCTGGCACTGGCCTCTAAAATAAGAGAAAGTTCAGATCTGGGATAATCCTCTTCATATATTTTGGTCTTGACCAGAACAGCCTTGCACAGGTCTATGTCAGGCTGTTGACTGGATCCCCAGTCAGTATAGTGGTTCACATCTTCTTTTGCCTGCAGATTATTCACCTGGAATGAATTGATACACAGAGCTCGGTGATGGTCATCCAACAGTTAGTGTTCCTTTGAGATGTCATCAGCAAACCTGAGTTACGAAGGCTGAACAGAAAATGAGGGGCTGTTTATAACTGTCAGCTGACAGGTAGCACCGATGGGGTTAAAATCCAGCTGGTGTTTTAATTTTTGAACTTCAGTTGGGTTGCTAAGAGGTTACCTTGAGGCAGAGAACTCTGTCAATCTGCTGTGCACACCTGATACAAACTACAGGTTATCCTGAGTATGCCTGGCACAGGTTATATTGAAACGTACAAGACTCCTAGGGGGGTGTGACAAGAAGATTGCTTCCCTTTCTGAGAGAGTCTATGACTAGGGAACATAATCTCTGAATGAGGGGTTGCACATTTAAGGCAGAGATGAGAAGGCATTTCTTCTCTGAGGGTCGTGACTGTGTGCAATTCTTTGTAATAGAGCGCTGTTGAGGCTGGTTTTTTTAAAAAAAATAATATTCATGACTGAGAGAGATTTTCAAACAATAAGGGAAACAAGGGTTGTGGGGAAAAAGCAGGAAAGTGTAGTTGAGGATGATCAGATCTCACGGGATGGTAGAGGAGACTCGATGGGTTGAATGGCCTGTTCCTTTGTCTTATGGTCTTGTATAAGATTCATCTGGTACAGACTAATGAATATCCATTATCATTGCAAAGGGAGTGTTGAAGCTGCTATACAATGTTAGACTGCCCGGAGTTTGCTTCATCTGTCCGTACTTCCTTAGGTGAGCTGTTGTCTAACTCTCAGGAGTTCCAGCAAGCTCTCTATTTACTTTCCAATGCGCATAATACAGATTACAGTCCTTCCGTTCCTCCTTTGTTTTTATAGATTGTGACTGTCGATGTTATCATTAACATATGTTCACCTACACTGTAGAGGCCTCCGTGAAATGCACATGCTCCAACAGCACAACATTCCTTGATTCGATGCTGCTCTGGGTTGAGGATAGCTTTTCTGTTCAGCCCAAGAATGCTGTGGGATGTTACTGTGCAGGGCTTCACACTGACCCCTGCTTCCAGCACCTCCTAACCAGGGACATCCTCCCAGCCAGCCTTCAGTGTAGGCCCCCCCTAGTGGCAGGACAAAACCTGAATAAGAAACACCGTCTCAAAATGTCGCACTGAATCTTCTGACTTAAAAAAAACCCCGAAAAATAATTTGAAAACTGTCTCAAAATTACCGAGGATAATCTGCTAGGTGCGGGTTGTATCATTATTTTCTAAACAGCCCTGCTGGTGTTTGCTTGACTCTCTTTGCTAAATCAGTTTGTTGTTCATTGTAGTGGAAATATTGCCCTTAAAAACAAACAACACCAACTGGTGAATAAAGAGCTGTGACTGCTTGTATCTCCTGCTGGTCAGTAGAGTGCAACTGTTTGGCTGTTTGTGGGCTGGGGAAGGCTGTAGTTCATAGAGTCATAGAGGTTTACAGCATGGAAACAGGCCCTTCAGCCCAACTTGTCCATGCGGCCCACTGTTCACAATTCATCTAGTCCCACTTACCTGTGTTTGGCCCTTATTCCTCCATCCTTATCCTATCCAGGTGCCTGTCCAAATGTTTCTTAAAAGACAAAATTATTCTTGCCTCCACCACTGTGTCTGGCAGCCTGTTCCAGGCACTCACCACCCTCCCTACCATGGAGAAATGTGGGTGGTTATCTACCTTGTCGATGCGTGTCATGATTTTATAACCCATTCATGGGGGACATTAAGGAAGAGGACATTAAGGGGGGAGTGGGGAATGGAACAAGCATTTTCTTCAAGGATATGATAACCGCTGGAAGATCGTAATGTCAAACGGCTGTCGCACTGATCCTTACTGAGCTCATCTCTTGGCAGGCAAAGTGCTGCAGAAGCAGAGAGCTGAGGAGGGTCAAGCTGCCAGTGGAAAAGATGCCATTTTGCAGGAAAAGCACCTTGCATTTCTTCCTCCAGTCATGGTTGTGTCAGCCACAGCTCAATGAGTCGTGTTCTCTCTGGCCTGAGACTCCAGGGTGAATCTATAAAGTCCCACCACAGTGAGTTGTGCACGTACTGCAGGCTGATGTATCAGTGCTGCACTCTCCGAGGGGACCATCCTTTTGGTGAACTAAAGCCTCTCTGGCGCCCTCAACTGGGCAACAAAATATCCCATGGAGCAATTTTGACAGCGAGCTGATGGAAATATGAAATAATATTTGGCTTATGCAATCCTTGCCAATTTATCACTTTAGCTACGCCAGGCAAAACTGATTGGTCTGGTCTTTATTGCATTGCTGAGTGTGGGAACGAGCTCTGCAGTTCCAACAAAACAGTGTAATGAACACCAGGCCAGTGTCCCCACAATCCCACTGTTGATGTGAGGGGTGAACATGTCCTCACTCCTCTGACTTATGCTGCAGGCACTAAATGCAATCACTCAAAGTTCTGCAAGCTCCCTGCTCCCAGTACAGCCATCAGGTGTAAATAGAATTAGAATTAGGTTGATTGCCACACTTACTCAAGTACAGGGGTACATAAGAACAACCAAAAGTGGACTAAGTCAACATTTCTGGTGTCATCTTAGGTACACAGATAACTCAGTATAAAATCTTAGGTATAAACAAAAGAAATGAAAACAATAAGGGAAATGTTCAGCATTACAGTCTTTCTAAAGCAGGAGACCACTCTGGGCTGAACACTGAGTCTGGGAGTCCATGCTGGGCTTAACCCTGAAGCTGGGAGTCAGTGCTGTGCTTAACCCTGAGGCTGGGAGTCCATGCTGTGCTTAACCCTGAGGCTGGGAGTCCATGCTGGGTTTAACACTGAGGCCAGGAGTCTGTGCTGGGCCTAACCCTGAGGTGGGAGTCCATGCTGGGTTTAACCTTGAGGTTGGGAGTCCATGCTGGCCTTCAATACAAGCTGAGAGGCCGCGCTGGGCTGCTAGGAGCTGCAAGATCTTAGACGGGTGGTGCTTGTGTTCCAGAACCTCTGATGGGCACATGGGACCTGAACAGGAGTGACCAGAGTAGAGAATGTTGCTCCACTCAACATTAGCTGCTGCCCACTGCAGGTTAATCCTGCCATTGCAAGGAGAAATCCTTGAACATCAATGATGGAGTTGGGTGGGTAGGCACTGGGATGGGACACATGATAATATGCTCTGTTTGACATTAAACTCCTCCAATGTGCCCAAAAAAATACGGCCTTACACTTTGAATGTACTTCATTGGCTGAAATACTTTTGGGATGTCCTGAAGTTATGATGGGTGCTATCTAAATACAAGCTTCTTTCCCATACAATAGCAGTATAAACACCAGAGGCGATTAATAAGGCTATGGGTCCATCTAGTGTTCAGTTAACAAAATGCAAGTGATGTAGACAGGGAGGATTCTGACTGCAGTGAATAGATAACACGGTTACAATGAGATGGGGAATTTATTGATCCTTTCAATTGCTTGTTCTGTGATTCAATCTGTACCTTTATTAAATGCCAACCTTTGATCAGTACTCTCTATCAAATGGAAGAAAAAGCCAAGAAAATTAGATGTACACAGTAGTCAAGATTAGAGTGGTGCTGGAAAAGCACAGCAGGTCAGGCAGCATCCGAGGAGCAGAAAAAATCGATGTTTCGGACAGAAGCCCTTTTCCAGCACTACTCTAATCTTGACTCTAATCTCCAATATCTGCAGTACCCACTTCCTCCCTGTACACATTAGTGTCTTTCCTTGGAATGTTAACTTTTTGTTTCCAATTCTAGAGGATCAGAAAAGTATAAATATATTTCAGACATGTTTGGCTTTTACTTCAGATGCCAAGAAACTTTTTCTCTCTATTTAAAATTCTTCATTAAATTCCTGGTTATTGATGGCATATAATTGTTTATCTCAACTTGTATCTCTGGTTGACACACAATACATGATTTATAATTCACTGACTTGAATCATTGCTGATTTACTGTATATCTATATAACACACACAGTGCCAATGGTAAGGAGTGGGAAATGGTATTTCTCTTTAACTTCTTGTATAGTGCAGGTTATTGTGTGTGTGCCTTACAGGAGCTGATCCTCTGATGGAAGATTGCAGACTGGACAGGTTGGTCTGGATTTGACTGGGCCTGAGGAAGATCCTGAGCGTTAAGTCTGTAAGTTAGCTCGCTGAGCTTGTTTTCAGACGTTTCGTCACCGTACGCAGTAACATCATCAGTGAGAGTCTCCGGTGAAGTGCTGGTGTTATATCCCACCTCTCTATCTATGGGTCTTGGTTTCTTGAGGTTGATGATGTCATTTCCCATTCTTTTTTCAAGGGAAGGTAGATAGGGTCTAAATCAGTGTGTTTATTGATGGGGTTCTGGTTAGAATGCCATGCCTCTAAGAATTTTCGTGCGAATCTTTGTTTCGTCTGTCCTAGGATGTGTGTGCTGTCCCAGTCAAAGCAGTGTCTTTCTTTGTCTGTACGTATATAAACTAGTGATAGTGGGTCGTGTCTTTTGGTGGCCAGTTGGTGTTTACGTATCCTGATGGCAAGTTTCCTGCTAGTTTGTCCAATGTACTTTTTTTTTACAGTTCTTGGATGTTATCTTGTAAATGACATTAGTTTTGCTGGTGGTATCTAATGGATCCTTTATGTTCATTAGTTGCTGTTTAAGTGTGTTGGTAGGTTTGTGGGCTACCATGATGCCAAGGGGTCTGTGTAGTCTGGAAGTCATTTCTGATATGTCTTTGATGTAAAGTCATGTGGCTACAGTTTTTGGTTGTATTGTGTCTGCTTGTTTGGGTTTGCTTCTGAGGGATCGGCGGATTATGTTTATTGGGTACCCATTTTTCTTGAAAACGTTGTATAGATATTTTTCTTCTGCTTTTTTGTAGTTCTTGGGTGCTGCAGTGTGATATAGGTCATTGAAATAAAGTCTTGATGCAGCTCTGTTGACAGCACACCCTCATCAGCAAAGTCAACATCCTCATGCTATGCCTTTTGGTTTTGGATTCCCACACCCTAGGGAAACCATCTTGGCCATTTCCCCTATCCATGCCCCTCATAATTTTATAAATATCTATAAAGCCACCCCTCAGCCCCTGACACTCTTGGTAAAACAGCCCCAGCCTATTCAGCTTCTCCCTGTAGCTCAAACCCTCCAAACCTGGCAACATTGTATAAATCTTTTCTGAACTCTTTCAAGTTTAACAATATCTTCCCATTAGCAGGGAGACCAGAATTGAACACTGTATTCCAAAAGACTGAGACCTTAACAGCTTTCAGTATTCCACTGAGTTTGTACTATTAATTTGTGTAAGATTGTCAGTTGCCCTATGAGACTCTTACAGCGTTGAGACATTGTAAAGTGTATATCCTGAGCTCCCTGACTTGATACAACAATTAGGGAAAGAGACTAGTGATGTATTACAGTACAGGACAGCATACATATTTGAGGGTGATGTTACACAAGTGGCTTAAGTTTCCAATGTGGGTCAGGATCACGAATTCTGACCCAGAACAGACAAAGTGTTGCCCTCTTCCTGACCCAGGGGAATTCTGGC
The DNA here is from genome assembly GCF_047496795.1 of Chiloscyllium punctatum. NCBI lineage: Eukaryota > Metazoa > Chordata > Chondrichthyes > Orectolobiformes > Hemiscylliidae > Chiloscyllium > Chiloscyllium punctatum. The sequence goes on from NC_092749.1 coordinate 94,671,206, forward strand.
CAATTTTCCAATGTAACGAACATCCAACAAACCATGCAGGCCACATCACAGCTCCCCACCACCCCCCCACCTCCCCACTCCCAACAACATTTCTCAGACAGTTGTCACTACATTCCAACAAGTGAAATCTTTTAAAGTCCTAAAGCCAGTTTCTGAGCCACTGAGAGATGGGAGGGGTAGGGTAGTCAGGTTCCTGTCATCCCTTAGGCCTGCTGCACCGTTGAATATAATTAAGGCTGATCATCCAACTTAATGATGTGTTCTTGCCTCCTTTGGTCCCTTTAGTCCTAAGAAAATATCGAACTCTTCCTTGAAAACATTCAATGATTTGCCTCATCCACTTTCTCTGGCAGACAGTTCCACAGATTACCTACTCTCCGGGTGAAGAAAGCTTTCCTCATGTCAGTCCTAAATGGTTTACCCTGTATCCTGAGACCGTGATCCTTGCTCTGCACTCCCTGGTCATCAGGAACATCCTTCCTGCATGTCCCCTCTTTAGTCTTCTCAACTATTGGATGGGTTTCTGTGAGATCCATCCTCATTCTTCGAAACTCCGGTGAATATAGTCCTAACTAATCCGATCTATCTTCATACATCAGTCCTGTCATCCCTGGAGCAAATCTAATAAACTTTTGTTACACTCCCTCCACAGCCAGAACACCCTTCCTTAGATAAGGAGACCAAACCTACACATAATACTCCAAAGTTAAAAATCACACAACACCAGGTTATAGTCCAACAGGTTTAATTGGAAGTACACTAGCTTTTGGAGCGACGCTCCTTCATCAGGTGATTGTGGAGGGCTTGATCGTAACACAGAATTTATAGCAAAAATTTACAGTGTGATGTAACTGAAATTATACATTGAAGATTTGATTGTCTGTTAAGCCTTTCATCTGTTAGAATACAGTGATAGTTTCACTTCTTTCATGTGTAAATCACAAAACCCTTTTTTTAAAAGTTGCATTCTCGGGTTAGCTGTTAACAATGGTGATAGCTAGACAATATGTTCAAGGTGTTAGCCTCCTGTGTTCTCTGTCTACGGCCTGATGTTTAGATTGATTCTAATGTATAAAGTGAGATAACAGAGTTTTACATAAATTCATGCAGTTTTTGAGCTCAGAGTTCTACATGAATGTATGTGGTTTTTGAGCAAAGTGCAATGTAACTCTGCAAGTACAAAAAAATTCACCCCACAAAATATATGTGTGCATGTGGGTCTTTGTGTCTGTGTGTGTGTGTCTGTCTGGGGTGGGGGTTGTGAGTGTGAGAAAATGTGTGTAGTGAGTGCAGAGTGTCTTAAGTCTGTGAGGGGGTGCATGTGTAGGAGTGTGTGTGTCTATAAGGGTGCGTGTGGGTGTCTGTGTGCTCGTCTGTGTGTACCTGTGTCCGTGTGTATGTGAGTGTGTGTGTGTGTAGGAATATCTGTGTGTGTGTGTGTGTGTGTGTGTAGTGCAATGGTGATCACCTGTAATGTGTCATGAACCCAAGGTCCCGGGTTGAGGCCCTCCCTATGGGTACCGAACGTAGCTATCAGCCTCTGCTCGGCCACTTTCTTCTGCTGCCTGTCCCGAAGGTAAAAACAATGACTGCAGATGCTGGAAAGCAAATACTGGATTAATGGTGCTGGAAGAGCACAGCAGTTCAGGCAGCATCCAACGAGCAGCGAAATCGACGTTTCGGGCAAAAGCCCTTCATCAGGAATAAAGGAGACTGGGCGCCTCCTAGCAGAGCGCTTTAGGGAACATCTCCGAGACACCCGCACCAATCAACCAAACTGCCCCGTGGCCCAACATTTCAACTCCCCCTCCCACTCTGCCGAGGACATGGAGGTCCTGGGCCTCCTTCACCACCGCTCCCTCACCACCTGACGCCTGGAGGAAGAACGCCTCATCTTCCGTCTCGGAACACTTCAACCCCAGGGCATCAATGTGGACTTCAACAATTTCCTCATTTCCCCTTCCCCCACCTCATCCTAGTTTCAAACTTCCAGCTCAGTAACTGTCTCCTTGACTTGTCCGGACTTGTCCGACCTGCCTATCTCCTTTTCCACCTATCCACTCCACCCTCTCCTCCTTGACCTATCACCTTCATCTCCTCCCCCACTCACCCATTGTACTCTATGCTACTCTCTCCCCACCCTCACCCTCCTCTAGCTTATCTCTCCACGCTTCAGGCTCACTGCCTTTATTTCTGATAAAGGGCTTTTGCCCGAAACATCGATTTTGCTGCTCGTTGGATGCTGCCTGAACTGCCTGTCCTGAAGTCCACCTTGGAGGATGGTCACCCGAAGGTCCGAGGCTGAATGACACGGGCTGCAACTGACAGGGTACCCTTCGTTGTTCAGTTCTTCCCAGGGGCTGAAAGATTATGCCATGTTCTTCGTGACCTGCAACACATTATCAATGAGGATGAGCACCTCACCAAGACCTTCCCCACACCTCCACTACTTGCCTTTAAACAACCGCCAAACCTCAAACAGATCATTGTTCGTAGCAAACTGCCCGGCTCTCAGGACAACTCCATACAACCCTGTCACGGTGGACGCTACAAGACATGTCAGATTGTGGACATAGATACCACTGTTACGCGTGGGAACACCTCCCACCTTGTACATGGCAGGTACTCATGTGACTCAGCTAACGTTGTCTATCTTATACGTTGCAGGCAAGGATGCCCGGAGGCCTGGTACATTGGGGAAACCGAGCAAAGGCCACAACAACGGATGAATGGGCACCGAACAACAATCAACAGACAGGAGTGTTCCCCCCCAGTTGGGGAACACTTCAGTGGTCCAGGACATTCAGCCTCGGACCTTCGGGTGACCATCCTCCAAGGTGGACTTCGGGACAGGCAGCAGAGAAAAGTGGCCGAGCAGAGGCTGATAGCTAAGTTTGGTACCCATCGGGAGGGCCTCAACCGGGACCTTGGGTTCATGTCACACTACAGGTGATCACCATTGCACTACACACACACACAAAGATATTCCTACACACACACACACTCTCACATACACACGGACACAAGTACCCACAGACGCGCACACAGACACCCACACACACACTCTCACATACACACGAACCCAGGTACACACAGACACCCACACACACCCTTATAGACACACACACTCCCACACATGCACCCCCTCACAGACTTAAGACACTCTGCACTCTCTACACACACACACACACTTTCTCACACACACAACCCCCACCCCAGACAGACACACACACAGACAGACAAAGACCCATATGCACACATATATTTTGTGGGGTGAATTTTTTTGTACTTGCAGAGTTACATTGCACTTTGCTCAAAAACCACATACATTCATGTAGAACTCTGAGCTCAAAAACTGCATGAATTTATGTAAAACTCTGTTATCTCACTTTATACATTAGAATCAATCTAAACATCAGGTCGTAGACAGAGAACACAGGAGGCTAACACCTTGAACATATTGTCTAGCTATCACCATTGTTAACAGCTAACCCGAGAATGCAACTTAAAAAAAAAGGGTTTTGTGATTTACACATGAAAGAAGTGAGACTATCACTGTATTCTAACAGATGAAAGGCTTAACAGACAATCAATTCTTCAATGTATAATTTCAGTTACATCACACTGTAAATTTTTGCTATAAATTCTGTGTTACGATCGAGCCCTCCACAATCACCTGATGAAGGAGCGACGCTCCGAAAGCTAGTGTGCTTCCAATTAAACCTGTTGGACTATAACCTGGTGTTGTGTGATTTTTAACTTTGTACACCCCAGTCCAACACCGGCATCTCCAAATCATAATACTCCAGTTGTGGTCTCCCCAAGGCCCTGCACAATTGCAGTAAGCCATCCCTGCTCCTGTACTTGAATCCTCTCACTATGAAGGCAGCATACCATTTGCTTTCTTCCCCACCTACTGCACCTTCATGCTTACTTTCCACAACTGGTGTGTGAGGACATCCTGGTTTTGTTACCAAAGTGGATCACTTTCCATTGTTCTCCATCTGACATGTATTTGCTGACTCAGTCAAGTTGTCCAAATCATACTGAAACATCTCTGCAACTTCCTCACAGCTCACCTTCCCACACAGTGAGATTACATACAGTTCTCTTACCTACACATAGGTATAGAGATATGTATATATAGTCAATAGCTGGGGTTCAAGCTATGTGGTACCCTATTAGTCACCAGCTGCCTCTCAGAACATCACCCGTTCATTCTTATCCTTTGTTTCCTGTCTGCAACCAGTTCTTTTATCCATATCAGCACACTGCCCTTAATACCGTTATTATGGGACAGTATCAAATGCCAGTTTGAAAGTCCAATAAACCACATCCACTTGTTCTCCCTTATCAACTCTACTAGATTATATCTTCGCAAGATTCCAGTGATTTGCTGAGTATGACTTCCCTTTCATTAATCCATTCTGACTCTGTCCAATCCTGTCACTGTTTTCCAAGTTGGAGGTCAGAAATAAATGACTCTTGTTACAATTGTGTCAGGCTTTGGTGAGAGTGCCCCTGGAACGCTGTGTTATTTCAGTCTGTATATTTAAGAAAGGATCTGGTCGCATTGAAGTCAGGATAGTGAAGGTTCACTAAATTAGTCCCTAGGATGGGAGCACTGGCCTACAATGAGAGGCTGAGTAAATGATCCTGATATTGTTTAGTAGAATGAGAGGTGATCACATTGAAATGTTTGGAAGGAGCTTGACTAGGTGGTGGTTCCTGCTGGTTGGGGGGGAGGGGGACGCATGGATTCACGATAAGGATTCTGTCTCAGCAGGTTGTGGATACTCTATTGCTGAATGTATATGGAAGGCTGGGATAGACCCAGTGTTTGTGTTAAAGCCATAAGCTCTGCAATTCTCTCCTTTCAAGCCTCCCCATCTCTTTCTATTGCTCATTTCTGATGCTGTTTAAAGCCAATCCATTGAACCAACTTGTCCTCATGTTTCTTTCTCTTGGACTTGGCAGTTGAGTTCTTTTTGTTGGATTATGTTTCTGGGAAGCACTTTGAGTATTTTGCCACATTGAATGCATTACAGAAAACAAGGGGGTTACCTGTAGGATTGTATCATGTGAGGATGTTCTCTTGTTATTCTATTGTTGCAAATTCTACAGAGCAATAATTGTGCAATGGATCATTTCTACAGACAATTGAGCATTGAACATGACTTAATGAGAGACAGTGCTTCAGGAAACACTACATTGTAAGTTGTTACAATCTCTAACCCCCACTGGAGTAATGTGCTGAAAATCAAGCCCCACTATTCCTTAACCCATCCCACATGAGAAACACTGAGGTGGCCTATTTTACTGAACTATCTAATTGAGGTTAAATAATATGCACACCATGTTTTTCCTCATTAACAAGAAATTGACTGTTTATTATAATCTACATGTCTTAATCAACAGAAGGTAGGTAAGTTGCATTGCTAACCTATAACCAAGAACTTACACTCTTCTTAAAACTCCCATACACATACAAACACAGACAGAGATTCAAAGCACAAAATTTTGTAGATGGGAAGGACAAAAATGTCAGAAACACAGTTCTGGCACCCATCCAGATCACAGATATCAATGTATTGCTTCCTTTCAAATCCTTCCAGTCTTTGTTAATGATGCAAATTATAGCCAAACGCCAACTCGAGGACACCTCTTCCTACTGCTCCCTCGATCATGACCCCACCCCCATCACCAAACCATCATCTCCCAGACCATACAGAACCTCATCACCTCAGGAGATTTTCCACCCACAGCTTCCAACCTCATAGTCCGGGAACCCCGCACTGCCCGGTTCTACCTCCTTCCCAAGATCCACAAGCCTGACCACCCTGGCCGACCCATTGTCTCAGCATGCTCCTGCCCCACTGAACTCATTTCTACCTACCTCGACACTGTCCTATCCCCCCAGTCCAGGAACTCCCCACATACGTTCGAGACACCACCCACGCCCTCCACCTCCTCTTAACTTCCGTTTCCCCGGCTCCCAATGCCTCATCTTCACCATGGATATCCAATCCCTCTACACCTCCATCCGCCATGACCAGGGCCTCCAAGCCCTCCGTTTTTTCCTCTCCTGACGTCCCCAACAGAACCCTTCCACTGACACTCTCATTCGTTTGGCCGAACTGGTCCTCACCCTTAACAATTTCTCCTTTGAATCCTCCCATTTCCTCCAGACCAAAGGGGTAGCCATGGGCACATGTATGGTCCCCAGCTATGCCTGTCTCTTTGTTGGCTATGTAGAACAGTCGATCTTCCATAATTACACTGGCACCACTCCCCATCTCTTCCTCCGCTACATTAATGACTGCATTGGCACCACCTCATGCTCCCGCGAGGAAGTTGAGCAATTCATCAACTTCACCAACACAGTCCACTCTGACCTTAAATTTACCTGGACCATCTCTGACACCTCCCTCCCCTTCCTGGACCTCTCCATCTCCATTAATGATGGCCGACTTGACACCGACATTTTTTACAAACCCACCGACTCCCACAGCTACCTGGATTACACCTCTTCCCACCCTATCTCTTGAAAAAATGCCATCCTGTATTTCCAATTCCTCCGCCTCTGCCGTATCTGCTCCCAGGGGGACCAGTTCCACCATAGAACACACCAGATGGCCTCCTTCTTTAGAGACCGTAATTTCCCTTCCCACGTGGTTAAAGATGCCCTCCAACACATCTCGTCCACATCCTGCACCTCTGCCCTCAGACTCCATCCCCCCAACCGTAACAAGGACAGAACGCCCCTGGTGCTCACCCTCCACCCTACCAACCTTCACATAAACCAAATCATCCACCGACATTTCCGCCACCTCCAAAAAGACCCCACCACCAGGGATATATTTCCCTCCCCACCCCTTTCCGCCTTCCGCAAAGACCGTTCCCTCCGTCACTACCTGGTCAGGTCCATGCCCCCCTACAACCTACCCTCCCATCCTGGCACCTTCCCCTGCCACCGCAGGAATTGCAAAACCTGCGCCCACACCTCCTCCTTCACCTCCATCCAAGGCCCTAAAGGAGCCTTCCACATCCATCAAAGTTTTACTTGCACATCCACTAATATCATTTATTGTATCCATTGCTCCCGATGCGGTCTCCTCTAGATTGGGGAGACAGGGCGCCTCCTAGCAGAGCGCTTTAGGGAACATCCCTGGGACACCAGCACCAATCAACCACACCGCCCCATGGCCCAACATTTCAACTCCCCCTCCCACTCTGCCGAGGACATGGAGGTCCTGGGCCTCCTTCACCGCCGCTCCCTCACCACCAGATGCCTGGAGGAAGAACGCTTCATCTTCTGCCTCGGAACACTTCAACCCCAGGGCATCAATGTGGACTTCAACAGTTTCCTCATTTCCCCTTCCCCCACCTCACCCCAGTTCCAAACTTCCAGCTCAACACTGTCCCCATGACTTGTCCTATCTGCCTATTTTTTTTTCGACCTATCCACTACACTCTCCCCCCCCCCCCCCCCGACCTATCACCTTCATCCCCTCCCCCACCCACCTATTGTACTTGATGCTACTTTCTCCCCACCCCCACCCTCCTCTCACTTATCTCTCCACCCTTCAGGCTCTCTGCCTGTATTCCTGATGAAGGGCTTTTGCCCGAAACATTGATTTTACTGCTCCTCGGATACTGCCTGAACTGTTGTGCTCTTCCAGCACCACTAACCCAGAATCTGGTTTCCAGCATCTGCAGTCATTGTTTTTACTACCATGATGCAAACTATGCCAATTCTCTGTGATCCTTTGAAGATTAAACCCTTCAGTACTTTTTAAGACTTTTCTTCCCATTTCCCTTTCAACAGGGGATTGGCAGAGAGATGTGCTCACAGGGGATTGGCAGAGAGAGGAGCCCACAGGGGATCGGCACAGAGAGAAGCTCACAGGGGATTGGCTGAGAGAGGAGCTCACAAGGAAAGGTGAGGGAGAGTAGCTAGCTCCTACTGGAGCAAGAAATCTGTGCTAACTGAAGTGAAGGAATGGTAAGGCCAGCTCAACCATTTTGGTTGCCTCAGATACATGGCTTTAAAGTGTGTCACATTCACCATTTTGAATTCCAGGTAAATAAAGGTGAACTTTCATTCTGGACTTCTCATTTTTCTCAGTTACTACAGCTATTTGAAAAGGAAAAGTGTCTGTGTGTGAGTTGGTTTTGAGAGTGTGGGAATGGGGAGTTGGAAGTAGATAATAAGAAAAAGGCAGATGAAATGCACAAATGCTTTGGTCTTTTTTTTAGATTAGATTACTTACAGTGTGGAAACAGGCCCTTCGGCCCAACAAGTCCACACCGACCCGCCGAAGCATAACCCACCCAGACCCATTCTCCTACATTTACCCCTTCACCTAACACTACGGGCAATTTAGCATGGTCAATTCAACTAACCTGCACATTTTTTTGGGATTGTGGGAGGAAACCAGAGCACCCGGAGGAAACCCACGCAGACACAGGGAGAATGTGCAAACTCCACACAGAGAGTCGCCTGAGGCGGGAATTGAACCCGGGTCTCTGGCGCTGTGAGGCAGCAGTGCTAACCATTGTGCCACCGTGCCTTTCAATGTCTTCACTGTCGAGGAGAAAAATATCTTCCAGTGATGGCTTGAAATCGGGAGGTGGAAGGGGAGAGAGGAACTTGGCAAAATTACAATAATAAATGCTGTATTCTGAGCAAACTGTTGGTCCTATGGGCTGACAAGTCTCTGGGTCCAGATGAATTTCATCATTGGGTTTTACAAGAGGTTGCTGAAGAGGGAGAGATGCGTTGGGGTTAATTTTCCAAAATTCCTGCACTCAGAAATATTCCATCAGACTGGAAAGTGAATGGTACTCAATATTGAAATGAGCAAATATAGTTTTATTCAAGGAGGGAGGGAGGCAGAAAACTGTGTGCCAGTTAGCTAGCCGTGTGTCAGGAGTAAAGTGTTAGAATCAATCACTGAAGAGATTCCAGCTGCACACACAGACAAACCTAAAAGAGTTTGGAAAAGCTAAATCAAACGTTATTGAGGGATAAACATAGAAATATAGGAGATAGGAGCAGCAGGTGGCCATTTGGCCCCAACCTTTGATCTCATTTGTCCCAAGTGCTATATCTAGCTGCCTCTTGAACACATGCAATATTTAAGCATTAGCTACTTCCTGTGGTAATGAATTCCACAGGCTCACCACTCTTTAGATGAAGAAATGTCTCCTTATCTCCATCCTAAACAGTCCACCCTGAATCCTCAGGTTGAGACCCCTGGTTCTGAATGTGCCCACCATTGGAAACATCCTCCCTGAAGATCCTGAGTGAAATGTTACTGAGAACTTACACGAAATAGTGAAAGTGAAATCAGAGTTAAGAGAGAGAAATGAATTGGGAGAAAATAGTTCAAAAGAGAGAGAATAAAACGAGTTGGTAACAGTGTTACAGGAGGGAGTAATTGACGGTGAGGGTGATAAAGGAACAGCAAGCTCAGAGAGAACAGAAAAGGGTGGGGCTGGGATAATATTTCCACAGAGCTCCTCCCACTGGGTCTGTAAGATGGCTGGCAGAAGACAAACCTTTGAATGATTTACTTCCTGAATCTGACAGCTCCTGGCTCAGTCATTCCATGCTCAGTGAAGGATGGTCACATGATTGGGAAGGACAGCTCCTGTTGTCCTGCTCAAACCTGAGTGAAAGACGGAAAGAAACCTTGTGTCTAACAGCTGCTTCTCACTGTCCTTTAGATGGCGCCACACACTCAACTCCCCACATCAAATAAAGAGGAGACAAAGCCCATTTCTGGTTGGCCAGAATAGAAGACAAACTCTTGACAATTTCTTGATGGCACTATCATCTCTGAAGACAGGTGCTCACAGAATCAGCCACCTTCTCCCTTTAGTTCACTCATCACGAGACATTTAAGCTGCTCCTAGCAGGTGGGAGTGGAGGTTGTGAGGCTGGTAAAGTAGGAAGGCGCTGCATTGAGGTAGCACCTTATTGCCGTGCTGCCGCCATTGAGGTTTCCTATTGACTGGGTTTCAGACCAGCTACCATCACCATGGAGACAAGCATCAATTTGTACAATGTAGGCAACAGTTACAGCCCAGTGTAAGAACCATGATGCGATGGTGGAGCAGGCTCAATGGGTTGAACGGTCTAATTCTGTTACTATATCTGGTGCTCTCATGACCAGTTGCCACTTTCCAGACTCTGAGGCAACTCCTGACCATGTTCGGAGCTCTCACCAGCTTCAGGGAGATGGTTTTCTTGTGGTACCTTTAGGTGGGGAAGGGTGGGAGGGTATCAGTGCTGGCAGTGCCATGGTCCAAACAGGAGAGGTCTCCAAATAACCCTCCCAGAGGTGTTTCTACTCCATCCCGTGGAGCATACACCCCTCCTTAACCTCCTCAATTCTAATGCTGTCTTAATTCTCTGAGGGATACCCCAATTTGAGATACCTTCAGGTTCTGCCACCCTCTCTCCTTGGGATAGTGCTGTTATGACAGATCCATCAGTCTCTGGTCCATTGGGTAGAATCAGGAAGCCATTAGCCCCATTTTGGGGATGAAGACCTTGCCAGAGGCTAATGAAGAAGCAGCCTGTGGTAAACCCAGGAGCCCCAGGGTCACTGCGGCAAGGCCGGGCTTCGAATTCACTCTTCGATTTGACACTGAGGGTCAGTGTAAAACATAGACCGCCGTCTCCAAGCGCAGATACTGCATTCCAAAAGGGGGGAAATAGTCACAGAGGGAAAGGGAGACAGGAAAGGAGATGGGAGGAGAGAAAATTTAGTGTTCACCATGAGAGGCTGTAGCACTAAAAGGCAGATGTGAGTGAACTCAATACAAGAATTGAGAAAAAGTCACCAAATGAATATCATAAGAAATGAAGAAGACATTTATGTTTGTATTTTGCATTCTCAAACCAATCAGGAGAGTGACTGAGCCCGATCTGTACATCCACAAATGGCCACAAGAGGGCACTAAGAACATAAGAGCTCGGAGCAGGAGTAGACAATGCAGCCCTCGAGCCCTCGAGCCCGCTCCCCCATTTAATACCATCATGGCTGCTCTCATCTCAGACTCAACTACACTTCCCTGATCACTCGCCGTAACCCTTCACCCCATTACCAATTCAAAATGTGTCTGTCTCCTCCTTAAATCAGTATCCAGCCATCTATAGAATTTCACAGATACACGACCCTTTGAGAGGAGTAATTTATGATTATCTCTGATTTAAATCTGCTATCCCTTATCCAAATGCTCTTGTACTAGATTGCCCCACAAGGTGAAATGTCTACACCTGCTTTGTCAATCCTTTTTAGGATCTTACCTCCCTTATTTAGATCTCCTCTCCTCCTTCCAAACCTCAGAGCATGTCGGCCTAAATTGTTCAATCTCTCTTCATAAGACAAACTCCCTCATCTTTGGAATCAATCTGATTAATCTGCTCTGAACTGTCTCCAACACAACTACATCCCTCCTCAAGTAAGAGGACCGAAATTCACACAATACTCCAGGTGCAGTCTCAGCAATGACATGTATAATTACAGCAATACTTGCCCACTTTGATACTCTATACCTTTAGCAATAAATGCCAAAATTCCACTTGCCTTCCTTATTACCTGCTGGACCTCATATTTATGCACAAGGACACCTGATCCCTCTGCACTGAAACACTCTGAAGTTTCTTTCTCTTTAGATAATAGGTTGACTTTCTATTCTTCTGATCAAATTAGTGAACTTCATATTTATTTACATTAAACTTCATCTGCCAAACTATGGCCGAATCACCGAACCTATCCATATCCATATTTAATTGTTTTATTCCTTTCTTGCAAATTACTTTCCCACTTATTTTAGTATCATCTGAAAATTGAGCTAAAGTACCTTCTATCCCAACATCCAAGTCATTAATATAGATTGTATACAGTTGGAGTCTGAGGACTGAATCCTGGGGCATTCACTCATTATGTCCTGCCAACCAGAAAGAGACCCATTTATCGGGAGTCTCAGCTTTCTGTTGGTGAGCCAATCCTCTGTGTGAATGAATAAATTACCCTTAACCCCATGTGATCTTACCTTGTATGTTAACCTTTTGTGTGGCACTGTATCAAATTGCCTTCTGGAAGTCCAGATATCTACAGGATCCCCATTCTCCACTTTGCTTGTTACATCTTCAAAGATCAACTCGCAAATTAGTCAAACATGGTTTACTCTTCATAAAACCATGCTGACTGTAATAGATTGTATTTTGACTTTCCTAATGTCCTGTTATTACTTCCTTTATAATGGATTCTAACAATTACCCAACAGCACATGTTAAACTAACTGCTCTATGCTTTCCTAATTTCTGCCTTCCTTCTGTTTTGAATAGATTAGATTACTTACAGTGTGGAAACTGGCCCTTTGGCCCAACAAGTCCACACCGCCCCGCCGAAGCGCAACCCACCCATACCCCTACATCTACCCCCTACCTAACACTACGGGCAATTTAGCATGGCCAATTCACCTGACCTGCACATCTTTGGAGTGTGGGAGGAAACCGGAGCACCCAGAGGAAACCCATGCAGACACGGGGAGAATGTGCAAACTCCACACAGAGAGTCGCCTGAGGCGGGAATTGAACCCGGGTCTCTGGCGCTGTGAGGCAGCAGTGCTAACCACTGTGCCACCGTGCCATAGTGTTACAATAACATTTTCCCAATCCATTGAAACCTTCCCTCCATCCAGGGAGTTTTGGAAAATTACACCCAGTGGATCCACGATCTCTGCTGTCACTTCCTTTCAGACCCGAGGAGGACCCCTTCAGGCCTTGGGGATTTGTCTGCCATCAATCCCAATATTGTGTTCATTACTGTCTCCCTCGTGATGGTGATTGTTCTAAGTCCCTCCCTGTCTATAACCTCTGCATTCCCTGTTCCTATTGAAATGGCACTAGTGTCCTCCACAGTGGAAGGTGAAGCAAAATATTAACTTAGTGTCTCTGCCATTTCTGTTTTCCCCAGGATTAACTCCCCAGCCTCACCCTCCAAGGGACCAACAATCACTTTAGCTACTCTCTTCCCTTTTCTATACTTACAGCAGTTTTTGCTATCTGCTTTTTAAAAATATTTTGCATTTATTTCCTTAATTAATTACTTTTTAGTGATCCATTGTTGATTTTTAAGTCTTTGCCAAACTATTGTACTTATCCTTACTTCATGAAAAAGTTGCATTATGTTCAACATTCCGTTCAACACACAGACCTCTTTCATTTATTCACAAATCTAACTGAACCATGGGATTTCTGTTTCTAAAAGAATAATACCAGTCTTGAATCCAAACTTTCTGAATGAGGGGGGAGTTCCTTGGCCCAGTTGAGCCTGATTCTGAGACGGTTTCTCCAACAAGGACTGACTTGGCCTTGACTGTCTCCTGAAACTTCCACTTCATCAGATGTGACTGTCTGACTGACTCCAATCTGCTCCAGGCTCCGGGGCAACTTGCTGTTGGGAGTAACTATGATCTAATAATCCAATTTAACACATTAATTTGGTTCTGCTCAACTTCTTTTTATTTGTGAACTTATGGAAGGCAAATATGATCAATTTATAGAAACCTAACACTTCCATGCTAATATGAGTTCACCAAATACCGATGTAAACACATATTTTCATTCACCTTCCTGGTAGCCACTTCAATCTCCTGTCCATCATTCTCCCCCTGTCATCACTGTCTCTCTGTTGTCTTGTTTTGTTGACTGACTGCGTAAGTATGAGTACAGCAATCAAAACCGTATTCGAGTCAGTCAAGTAAACAATATAGCTGGCTTTCTGGAAATAGGTGTATGAAGTGCATGATGATAAGACCATAAGACATAGGAGGATAAGTTAGGTCATTCAGCCCATCGAGTCAGCTCCTATTATCAATCATGGCTGGAAAGTTTCTCAACCCTATTCTCCAGCTTTCTCCCTGTAACCCTTGATCCCCTTGATATTCAAGAACCTATCTATCTCAGTCTTAAATATACCTGGCCTCCACAGCCTTCTATGACAGTGAATTCCATAGATTTACCACTCTGTGACTGAAGACGTTTCCCCTTATCTCCATGTAAAAGGTCTTCCCTGTACTCTAAGGCTGTGTCCTTAGGTCTTAGCTTCTCCTACCAATGGAAACATCTTCCCAGCATCTACCCTGTCCAGGCCATTCAGTATTCTGTAAGTTTCAATTAGGTCCCCCCTCATCCTTCTGAACTCCATCACATATAGACCCAGAGTCCTCAAAGGTTCCTCAAATGTTAAGCTTTTTATTCCTGGCACCATTCTCCTGAACCTCCTCTGAACATGCCCCAGGGCCAGTACATCCTTCCTCAGATATGGGACCCAAAGCTGCACACAATACTCCAAATGTGGTCTGACCAGAACCTTCTAGAGCCTCAGAAATACATCCCTGCTTTTATATTCAGGTTCTCTCAAAATAAATGCAATATTTGCATTTGCCTTCCTAACTCCTGACTCAACCTGCAAATTTACCTCAAGAGAATCTTGGAGATGAATTCCCAAGTCTCTTTGCACTTCAGACTACTTAATTTTCTCTCCATTTAGAAAATAACTCATGCCTCTATTCTTCCGACCAAAGTGTGTCACCCCATTGTGCTCCATCTTCCACTTCTTTGCCCACTCTCCTAACCTGTCCAAATTCTCCTGCAGCCTCCCCACCTCCTCAATGCTGCCTGTCCCTCTACCTATCTTTGTATCATCTCAGTTCCTTCTTCTAGATTGTTAATGTACAAAGTGATAAGTTGTGGTCCCAACACTGTCCCTTGTGGAACACCACTTGTCACCGTCTGCCATCCTGAGAAGGACCTTTTTATCCCCACTCTCTGCTTTCTGCCAGACAGCTAAGCTTTTATCCATGCTAGCACCTTCCCTCTACCATCATGGGCTCTTGTCTTACTCAGTAGCCTCCTGTGTATCACCTTGTCAGAGACCTTCTTGAAGTCCAGACAGATAACGTCCATTAGTTTTCCTTGATCTAACCTGCTGGTTACTTCCTCAAAGGCTTCTCGCAGATTTGTCAGGCCTGAGCTCCACCTGGATGAAACCATGCTGATTTTTCCCGATTTTACCGTGCATTTCCAAGTATTCAGCCATCTCATCCTTCACAATGGATTCCAGGAACTTACCCACGACTGAGTTTAGGCTAATCAGTCTGTAACATCTGTCTTTTGCCTGATTCCCTTTTAAACAGGGACGTCATGATAATTTTCCAGTCCTCTGGGAGCCTCCATGATTCTCCTGATTCCTGAATGATCATCACTGACACCTCCATTATCTCTTCAGCTCTCTCCATTCACACTCTGGGGTGTAGTCCATCGAGTCTGGGTGATTTATCCACCTTCAGGCCATTCAGTTTTTCTAGCAACTTCTCCTAGATGATGGCCACCATAGTCAGCTCTGCCCCCTCATTCTCTTGAATTTTTGGGATATTACTCATGTCTTCCACCATGATGATTGACATGAAGTAGTTAGCCAGTTCCTCAGCTGTTTCCTTGTTCCCCACTCCTATCTCTTCAGTATCATTTTCCAGTGGTCTCATGTCCACTTCTGCCTCTCTTTTGCCCTTTATATATCTAAAGAAACTCATACAATCTTCTTTTATATTACTGGCTAGTTTATCCTCATATTTAATCTTCTCCCTCCTTATTTCTTTTTTTGTTGCCCTCTGTTGGTCTTTGTAAACTTCCCAATCCTCTGGTTTCCCACTGCCCTTCCTTACATTATATGCTTTCTCTTTTGCATCTATGCTGTCCCTGACTCCCTAGTCAGCCATGGTTGCCTCAACCTCCCTTTACCATGCTTCTTTTTCCTCAGGATGAATCTCTGTTGTGTCTCCTGAATTGCTCCCAGAAACTCCTGCCATTGCTGTTCCATGGCCTTTCCTGCTGAGCTCCTCTCCCAGGCAATTTCACCCAGCCCCTCCCTCATACCTCTGTAGTTGCCTTTATTCAGCTATAATACCGTTACCTCTGATTCTATCTTCTGCCTTTGCAATTGCAGAGTAAATTCAATCACATTATGATCACTGCCTCTGAAGGGTTCCATCACCTCAAGCTCCCTAATCAAGTCTGCCTCTTTGGTCAGCACTAATCCAGTATTGCCTGTTCCCTGGTGGGCTCCACCACAAGGTGCTCACAAAAGCCATCTCGTAGACATTCCACAAATGCCTTTCCTTCCAGTCCACTGCCAACCTCATTTTCTCAGTCCACCTGCATATTGAAATCCCCCATGATCACTGTAACTTTGCCTTTCCTGCACATCGTTTCTATCTCTTGGTGTATCTTGCGCCCCAGCTCCTGATTACTGTTTGGCGGCCTGTACATCACTCCAACTATGATATTTTTACCTTTGCGGTTCCTCAATTCTATCCACATGATTCTCCACCATCTCATCCTAATTCATTTCTTACTATTGATTTAATTTCATTTCTTACTAATAGGGTAACCCCACACCCTCTGCGCAACTGCCTATCTTTTCGATAGGATGTACATCCTTAAATATTCAGCTCCCAGTCCTGATCCCCTTGCATGTCTCCATGATGATAATTTTAAAAATTGTGAGTTTGTGATTCAATAACAGCAAAAAACTAAAGATGCTGAAAATCTGAAGCAAACACAGAATGCTGGAGAGACTCAGCAGGTCCGGTAGCATCTGGGGAGAGAGAAACAGAGTTAACATTTCAAGTCTGGTATGACACTTCAGAATTGAAGCCACAGTACCACAATGTTGTTGTTCCTCTGCTTTTCTTATTGGCTGTTGTCAGGACCTCGAGCTGACTCAGCTGCTGCTTGCTCCAACAGATGACGGACATTTTGACTTTACAAGCTTTGTCCAAAATTAACGTTAGTAATGTCAGGAACTTACTGCGAATGCATTCGCTTTGTAAACTGCACACCAACCTGTCCAAAGTTCCAATGGATAGAGAGCTTTTGCAAAGGTATTGTAAGCTCTCCAGTAAAAACAGAGTGCTGAAGAAACTCAGCTTGCCTGGGAACAACTGTGAAGAGAGAAAGCAATTTAATATTTCATGTCTGATATCGCTCTTCTTCAGAACGGAAAGCAGCTGGAAAATGCTGTCAGAAAGGGAGGAGAAGTGAGTAGAACAGATTGTATTTGTCTTTTGCTCGGACATTAACACAGTGATAACAGTGGCAAAGGAGAGCTAGAGATGTTAAATAGGTGTTAATGTTCACTGTGCAAAAGAGAAAATGGATCTGATCTGCTGAAAGCAAAGCCGTCAAAACACAGCTGGGGAATGTTGCGAGATGTAAGAACAATTAAGGTCAAAGGTTATGTTCTGACATTGGGGAACTCCGTATGGGGTCCTCGAGAGTGTAAATTGCCTCTGTGGAAAGTGAGATGTTGTTCCTCCAACTTGCAATGAGCTTCATTAGAACACAATAGCAGGCTAAGGACAGAAATGCTAGTGTGGGAGCAAGGTAGTTTACTGAAATGGCAAGCAACTGGAAGCTTGGGGTCATTTGTATGGACAGAGGGGAGATTCTCACCAAGACACAAGAGGCTGCATTGTGAGTGACAGGATTACCTGCAGCAATTTAACCTTACAGTATCCTCACTGAGTAACTGATGCCTTAATTCAAACCAGTAGCTTTCAGCAATTTCTTCCCCAGTTTCCCACAATGTCATAGGAAACTCCTGATCCAGTCTGGGAGATTTAATGACATTTATATTTTTAAGGCCTCCAGCAGTTCCTCTTCTGTAATGTGAACTGTTTTCAACACATCAATGTTTATTCCCTCAAGTTCTCAAACTTCCATGTCTTTCTCCACAGTAAATACTGAAGCAAAATATTAATTTCGTATCTCTCCCATCTCCTGTGGTTGATCTTTAAAGGGCCCTATTACCAAGCCATTTGCTGTTTTAGCCTTAATATACTTGTAGAAAATGGTTGGATCATCTTGAACCTTATCTGTCAAGGCTATCTCATATCCCCACTTTGCCCTCCTGATTTCCAGATTAAGAACGCCCCTGCACTCCTTTTACACTTCAAGAGATTCACTTGATCCCAGTTGCCTGTACCTGACATATGCTTCCTTCACATTCTTGACCAGACTCTCAATGACTCTATTCATCCTGTGTTTCCCTACTCCCACCAGCCTTCCCCTTCACTCTAACAGGATCATACAGTTTCTGAACTCTCAGTATCTCACTTGTGAAAGTCTCCTACTTGCCAGTTGTCCCTGAGAAGAATTGTTTTCAATCAACATTTGAAGGTTCCTGTCATATACCCTCAAACTTGGTCTTACTCCAATCTTTTTCCATAACTATTTTAGAACTATTAGAATTATGAGGAGCTACAGTTGTAATCCGAGCTAAGATCTTACTGTTATGTATTGCTAGATACCATCAGTCACCAGTCATGGAGCCAATGGTGGAGCCAGTTGTAGGTGATATCTCTGTTTTTGTTATCCTTCTGAATCATGTGAATGGCATTCAAAAATACAATCTCCAATTCAATTGCTCTTATACAATTATACCTTAAGACAATATGACATACACTGAGCCAGAAATATTGTCTTAAAAAATGATAGATTTAAAAATACATACCCCAAACAAAAATGGACCAAGGGTTAAGAACGAGATCGTCATGGATCTTTATTGAGCAGGAGCAGATATCCTAAGAACACACTTGTGTTAAATCATTTGTTCACACAATTTGAGGAACAATCTGATTCTCATTTTCAAATCTCTTTGCACGTGCTGCCTCAACAGCAGCTGAGCTGGAGATGAACAATAATATTCCTTTCCGGACCGTGCTTACATTGACCAGCTTTGTTCCCATCGTTTAATGGAATTCTGGATGGTGATGAAGGGATATTTCACAGTATTCAGCATCTCTTCTCTGAACTTCCTCTGCGTGACTGTGTAAATAAATGTGTTGGTGCAGGAGCTGGATAACTGAAGCACTATCCCCATAGGATCTCCCATCCAATAGCCAACTGATGCTAAAGTATACCACCCAGTAATATGCAGAACTGTGAGAATTATGACACGAGTGATCCATAACAGGATAAAACTGCCTGCTATGGCAAAGAGCAAAATGATGGATCTTCTTCGATTCTTCATTTCTGGATCATTCGGCTTATCCCCTTTTTGTTGTCCTCTCAGCTTCCTGCGGACAAGCACTAGCCAGAAGGATGTGTCTGATTGTGACAGCATTGAGCAGCAGGATCAGGAAGAAAGGGAGCACTGGAGTGAAAATTCAACCCCCCCCCCCCCCCCCCCCCCCCGCCGGCTCCCAGTCAAAAGCTATCTGTGCAGGTACTGGGTAAATTTACAAAGATATGGTTCATATTTAAAATACAATGGGATTTTGATGAATAAACTCAGTAAACTGACAGTTGTGATAATGACAGCTGGATTTCTCTCAGTGCAGAATTTTCTCTTCAGTTTCTGGAAACAAATAGCCACCATCAGGTCAAAGGTGAAGGTGACTGTGAGCCAGACTGAGCTACTTACAGCAGTGGAACCAATGGCGTCTCTGATGGAACGACCAGGAGGGTAGTGGAGGAACACAATGTGTAGATATAAGTAATTCATCTTGTCCAGTATGACTTGAATAATGAAAATCAGTAGATCTGTTATAGCCGTTATGATCAGGTACCAAGTGACACCTTTAGAAAGACCACACTTCCCTTGTGCTCAAGTCATAATTGCGATTAGGTTAGCTGTAAATATAAAAAAGGATGTCACACCAAATTGTAGAGTGAAAATGTGTAAGTAGTCTAAGCATTAAAAATTTACAATTTTACAGCTTGTATGAAATAAACAGACTGGAGACATTGTCCAAAGGTGTCAATAGGTAAGATTCTCAATGGAAAATGAGAATATAATTTGCGCAAAAGCATAAAGCTTTTTTTTTCAGTTAAGTGCAAGTAAATCAAGTGTTTTGCAGGGATTCTTACTGTTCAGCCCCATGTCTCTTTCCTCCATATATTACCAAATGCACCTCATTCATGACCCACTCCACTCCTAGGGTGTCACTCACATCCAATGTTATCCCTAACTTCCCATGTTCCATTCCCAGAATATCTCACTGAATATCCCCGGAATGATTGATATCCCTTATGCTCGTGCCAACTTTAAAATCCCACAGTGCACCTGGGCAAGCACCGTGAGGCCTGAGCTGATCTGCATGGTGATTGAGAAAAGAGACCATTGGTTTGTCCCTGATGTGGCAGACATGGGGAAATGGACATTTCAGTTTGTGGGCAGGTACCTGGAGCTCCTGCTGGATGGGGGGATTCAGACACAGAATATCCTTGTCCCAATATTTGATCAGTTGTCATAATAACCCATCTGTTTCACTGACATTCTTCAGGGAGAAATCGGCCATCTTTACCTCGATTGGCCTCAATGAGACACTAGGTGCCCAATAGAACATACAACATAGAACAAGGAACATCGAACAATACAGCACAGAACAGGCCCTTCAGCCCACGATGTTGTGCCGAACATTTGTCCTAGCTTAAGCACCCATCCATGTACCTATCCAATTGTCACTTAAAGGTCACCAATGATTCTGACTCTGCCACTCCCACAGGCAGTGCATTCCATGCCCCCACCACTCTCTGGGTAAAGAACCTACCCCTGACATCCCCCCTATACCTTCCACCCTTCACCTTAAATTTATGTCCCCTTGTAACACTCTGTTGTACCTGGGGAAAAAGTTTCTGACTGTCTACTCTATCTATTCCTCTGATCATCTTATAAACCTCTATCAAGTCACTCCTCATCCTTCGCCGTTCCAATGAGAAAAGGCCTAGCACTCTCAACCTATCCTCATACGACATATTCTCCATTCCAGGCAACATCCTGGTAAATCTTCTCTGCACCCTCTCCAAAGCTTCCCCATCTTTCCTAAAGTGAGGCGACCAGAACTGCACACAGTACTCCAAATGTGGCCTTACCAAGGTCCTGTACAGCTGCAACATCACCTCACGACTCTTGAATTCAATCCCTCTGCCAATGAACGCTAATACACCATAGGCCTTCTTACAAGCTCCATCTGCCTGAGTGGCAACTTTCAAAGATCTATGAACATAGACCCCAAGATCCCTCTGCTCCTCCACCTTACTAAGAACCCTACCGTTAACCCTATATTCCGCATTCTTATTTGTCCTTCCAAAATGGACAACCTCACACTTGACAGGGTTGAACTCCATCTGCCACTCCTCAGCCCAGCTCTGCATCATATCTAAGTCCCTTTGCAGCCGACAACAGTCCTCCTCACTGTCCACAGCTCCACCAATCTTTGTATCGTCTGCAAATTTACTGACCCACCCTTCGACTCCCTCTTCCAAGTCATTAATAAAAATTACAAACAGCAGAGGACCCAGAACTGATCCCTGCAGAACTCCACTTGTAACTGGGCTCCAGGCTGAATATTTACCAGCTACCACCACTCTCTGACTTCGACCGGTTAGACAGTTTTCTATCCAACTGGCCAAATTTCCCTCTATCCCATCCCATCCCATGCCCAATAATTTAGTTGCCTCTTGTTTTTTTACGTGGATAAAGAACTAATCTCAAGAGGTGATGGGAGAGTGACTAGTCTTGACATCAAACAGAAAATGAGGACTACAGATGCTGGAGATCAGAGTCAAAAAGTGTGGTGCTGGAGAAGCACAGCCCATCAGGCAGCATCCAAAGAGCAGGAGAGTCAATGTTTTGGGCATAAGCCTTTCATTAGGAATGTGGGGTGGGGTGGGGGGGGGGGGATGCCCAAGGGGTCTGCAATATAAATAGTAGGGCTGGAGGGGAAGGTAGCTGGGAAGGTGATAGGTGGATGCAGGTGCGTGGTGATGGGGATAGGTTGCGGTGGAAGTTGGAGCGGACAGGTGGGAAGACAAATGGACCAGTGGGAGCGCTGTGCCACCGAGATGGTTGGTTCTGGGATAAGGTGGGGGGAGGGGACATGAGTAAACTGGTGAAATCTACATTGATCCCGTGTGGTTGGAGGGTCCCAGGGCAGAAGATGAGACATTCTTCCTCCAGACATCGTGTGGTTAGGATTTGGTGGTGGAGGAGGCCCAGGACTTGCATGTCTTTGTGGAGTGGGAGGGGGAGTTGAAGTGGTCGGCCACAGAGTGGTGGGTTGTTACATGCGTGTGTACCAGTGATATTCTCTGAAACATTTCGTAAGTTGGCATCCTGTCTCCCCAATGTAGAGGAGACCACATCAGGAGTAACAGATAAAGTAGATCACGTGTTTTGATGTGCAGGAAAATGGTTCCCAGATGTGTAAGAACCCTTTAGGGCCTTGGACAAAGGTAAGGAGAGAGGTGTAGGTGCAGGCTTTACATCTCTTGGATTGGAAAGAGAAGGGGCCGGGAGTGGAGGGTTGGTTGGTGGAGGGTGTGGACTAAATGAGGGCATCGTGGAGGGAATGGTCTCTGTAGATTGCTGAAAGGGGTGAGGAGGGAAATTTATCTCTGGAGGCGGGGTCTGACTGTTGGTGGTAGAAATGGTGAAGGATGATGTGTCGTATCTAGACGTTGGTGGGGTGGAAGGTGAGGACCCAGGGGTCTAAACTTGTTGCAGTTGGAGGGGTGGGGTTCAAGGGCGGAGGTGCAGGAAGTGGAGAAGATGCGCTGGAGGGCATTGTTGAACACGTGGGAGGGGAAATTGCAGTCCTTCAAGTAGGAGACCATCTGGGATGTTCTGGAGGGGAATTGCTCTTCCTAGGAGGTGGAGGAATTGGGAGCAGGGGGTAGCTGCAGGTCGCTGTAGGAGTTGATGGGTTTGAAGTAGATGTCTGTGTTGAGTCAGTCACTGGAAATGGAGATGGAGAGGCCCAGGAAGGGGAGGGAGGTGTCCGAGATGGTCCAGATTAACTTGAGGTCAGGGTGGAAGGTATTCATGAGGTTGATGAACAGCTCAACCTCCTCGTGGGAGCACGAGGTAACACCGATACAGTCATCAATGTAACGGAGGCAAAGATTGGAATAGTGCCTGTGTAACTACAGAACATAGACCGTCCCACGTATCTGACGAAGAGGCGGGCATGGCTGGGGCCCATGTGGGAACCCATGGCTACCCCTTGGCTCTGACGGAAGTGGGAGGATTCGAAGGAAAAGTTGTTGAGGATAAGGACCAATTCCACCAATCGAATGAATGTGTCGGTGGACACATTGTTCTGCTCAATCCATGGCTCCATTGGCTTTGAATCAGGTCATGTCTAAATGCAGCCAGACCCAGAAAACATTCAGGCTTGGCCTCTAAGTGACAAGTTAAACTTGCACCACAGAAGTGGGAGGCTGTGATCATCTCCAATAAGAGACCAACAAAGTATTGCCCTTCACATTAACTGGCATCAGCATCACTGAATCCTCCATTATCAACATCCTGTGGATTACCATTGGCTACAAATTTCACTGAGAATGTGAGGACTGCAGATGCTGGAGATCAGAGCTGAAAATGTGTTGCTGGAAAAGCGCAGCAGGTCAGGCTGAAGAAGGTCCTGAAGAAGGGCTTATGCCCGAAACGTCGATTCTCCTGTTCCTTGGATGCTGCCTGACCTGCTGCGCTTTTCCAGCAACACATTTTCATCTACAAATTTCACTGGATCAGGTGGACAAATGCTGTGTGTCCGAGAGCAGGTCAATGGTTGGAAATCCTGCTGTGAGTCGCTCACCTCATGGAATGCCCATTCACAACCTACTGGTACAATTCAGGAGTGTGATGGATCACTGTCTACTTGTCTGGATGAGGGCAGCTCCAGAAGCACTCAGGGCTAAGCAGCCCACATGATTGACACCCCATCCACCACGTTCAGCATTTACTCCCTTACAAATGCACAGCAGCAGCAGTGTGGGCCATCTCCAAGATACATGGCAACAACTCACCAGAGCTCCTGAGAAAGCACTTTCCAAACTCATGACCTCCACCACTCAGAAGGACAAGCACAGCACAACCTGGAGATTCCCCTCCAACCCATAACAATCTCGACTCAGACATAGACCACTGATCTTTCTCTGCGGTTGAGTCAAAATCCTGGAAATCCGTTCCTGCCTAAACCTGCACTGGCTGCAGCAGTTCAAGAAGGCAACTCCTCACCACGTTCTCATGAATGATTCAAGATGGACAATAAATACTCATCCAGACATCGAGCATCACATCTTCATGAAGAATCATGTTAAAATACTGTGGTTCTTCCCAGGGTGCAACGAGCTTTCGGATGTTCGAAAGTTACAACAGGCTTTACATAATTTGTAGACGGAATGCCATTCATTGACATGAGGAAGCTTCCATTTCAACTGCAGTGAAAATGTGTTTTACCTCTTTGCTTCAAAGGTGAAAATTACACCTAAGTACAACGCATCCTTACTGAAACTTGGAAATAATTGAAACAGGTTCTGGAAATCAATAAGTACTTACTTATCAAGGATTTAATTCCTGAAATAAATTAAATGCATAGTTATTGTTAGGAGCAGATAGATGCATGTTCAAATAGTGGAGAGACTGCGGCTAAAATAAAGAGAAATGTCGAGGAATGTGAAGGATCAATTGTCTCTGAAATAAAAATGTAAATGTATGAGGATGCAGCAAATACTACACCAACAGAGCAGTCAAACCAGCAGCAGTTACAATAACTGACACAGAACTCCAGTGACCCCAAGGATGGGATAGAAAATGGGTTCAGTATCAATGAGCAGAAACATTAGATCCACCAAATTTGTGTTGTGTGGTGAATTCGAGTGTCCTTCAGCATCAAACAGATTTCATTAACACTCTGAACTCACTCAGTCAGTGAAGCCATTTATGAATCCAGGTGAGTGACACTCACTGAGCCCAGGAGGCTTATGTAACCGTTGTAATTAGTTCCAACCACAGGAGTAAACAGATTACATCACTGAGTTTAATGTAGAGTGGTGAAGAAAAACAGAACTGATTTACTGATGTTTGATAAACCACAGCCCAAGCAGTGGAGTAGAAACATGAAATTATGGAACTGGCAGCAGGAAAATGGCCACTGAACTTCTCAGACCTGCCCTGGCTCCTGTCAGAATGATCCACTCACACCCATTTCTCTCACTCCTTTCCCTGTGAGAAACATTTCATGTATTCTGTTTCCTGTTGGATGCTGCAGGGTCTCACAACTAGTCCAAAGATGTGCAGGTTTGATGGATTGGCCTTGCTCAGTTGCCCATAATGTACAGGGATATGGAGGTTCTATGGATTAGCCATGGGAAATGCAAGGTTACAGGGTCAGTGGGGGGTGGGAGGGGGGGGGCGTACATTTAGATGGGATTCTTTTCAGACAGTCAGTGTGGATTTGATGGGCCAAATGGCCCGATTCCACACTGTAGGGGTTTTATGATTCTGTGAAGTATTTCTGTGTGTGGTCATGTGTGTGTGTGGTTATAATGTTGCAGACTTAGATCTGCACAAGATTACTGAGTCCACATTTGTAATGGAAGCTGCCGATGTAACTTTACCACAAAGTTATTGTTGATGAGAGGGTATGATACAGAGTGAGAGATTTATGAAGAGAGACAGGTATGAATGTTCAAGATTGAGTTGAGAGGGCAGCACAGAGTGAGGCTAAAACATGGTGAGGTGGGAATGGGGTGAGGAACTAACAAAGGGAGGAGGGAATGGGAATGATGGAAGTAGGTGGGAACGTGTCGGTTGCTCATTTCCTGAACTGAATGGGTTAATTCCAAATACATGTACATCCTGTCCCTCAGGGATTCCCTCTAGCAACTTGCCCTTCACCAACGTCAGGCTCACTGGTCTATGGTTCCCTGGCTTGGCCTTACCACCTTTCTTAAACAGAGGCACCATGTTAGCCAACCTCCAGTCTTCCGGCACCTCACCTGTGACTATTAATGATACAAATATCTCAGCAAGAGGCCCAGCAACACTTCCCTATATTCCTACAGAGTTCTTGAGTGCACCTGATCAGGTCCTGGGGATTTATCCACTTTTATGCATTTCAGGACATTCAGCCCTTCCTCGTCTGTAATATAGACATTTTTCAAGATGTCACCATCTATTTCCCTATATTCAATATCTTCCATGTCACTTTCCGTGGTAAGTAATGATGCAAATGCTCATTTAGTATCTCCCCATCTCCAGCGGCTCCATACAAAGGCTGCCTTATCTCCATAATTACCCTTTTGTCCTTAATGTATTTGTAAAAACCCTTTGGATTCTTCTTAA
The DNA here is from genome assembly GCF_047496795.1 of Chiloscyllium punctatum. NCBI lineage: Eukaryota > Metazoa > Chordata > Chondrichthyes > Orectolobiformes > Hemiscylliidae > Chiloscyllium > Chiloscyllium punctatum. The sequence continues at coordinate 94,697,422 of NC_092749.1, forward strand.
CTCTCATGTCCCCTTTTTGCCCCCCTGATTTCCCTCTTAAGTATACCCCTAGTGCCTTTATGTTCTTATAAGGATTCACTCGATTTATCCTCTCTATGTTTCCTTCTTTTTCTTAACCAAATCCTCAATTTCTTTCATCATCCAGCATTCCCTATACCTACCAGCCTTTCATTTCACCCTAACAGGAATATACTTTCTCTGGATTCTCGTTATCTCTTTTCTGAAGGCTTCCCATTTTCCAGCTGTCCCTTTACCTGCAAACATCTGCCCCCAATCAGCTTTTGAAAGTTCTTGCCTAATACTGTCAAAATTGGCCTTTCTCCAATTTCGAACTTCAACTTTTAGATCTGGCCTATCCTTTTCCATCACAATCTTAAAGCTAAAGGTATTATGGTCGCTGGCCCCAAAGTGCTCCCCCACTGACACCTCAGTCACCTGACCTGCCTTATTTCCCAAGAGTATGTCAAGTTTTGCACCTTCTCTAGTCGGTACATCTGCATACTGAATCAGAACATTTTCTTGTACACACTTAACACATTCTTCTCCATCTAAACCCTTAACACCTTCACATCCCATTCCATGTTTTGAAAGTTAAAATCCCCTACCATAACCACCCTATTAACCACCCCCTACCTACCTATTATTCTTACAGATAACTGAAATCTCCTGACAAATTTGTTTCTCAATTTCCCTCTGACCATTAGGGCGTCTATAATACAATCCCAATAAGGTGATCATCCCTTTCTTATTTCTCAGTTCCAACCAAATAACTTCTCTGAATGTATTTCTGGGAATATCCTCCCTAAGTACAGCTGTAATGCTATCCCTTATCAAAAATACCACTCCCCCCATCTCTCTTGCCTCCCTTTCTGTCCTTTCTATAGCATTTGTATCCTGGAACATTAAGCTGCCAGTCCTGCCCATCCATGCACCACGTTTCTGTAATTGTGATGATATCCCAGTCCCATGTTCCTAACCATGCCCTGAGTTCATATCGCCTTCCCTGTTAGGCCCCTTGCATTGAAATAAATGCAGTTTAATTCATCAATCCTACTTTGTTCTCTGCTTTGTCCCTGCCTGCCCTGACTGTTTGACTCACCTTTGTTCTCAACTGTACCAGTCTCAGATTGATCTCTTTCCTCACTATCTCCCTGGGTCCCACCCTGCCGTACTACTAGTTTAAATCCTCCCGAGCAGCTCTAGCAAATATCCCTGCCAGCATATTAGTCCCCTTCCAATTTAGGTGCAGGTCACTTCTACCCCAAAGGAGCTTCCAATAATCAAAAAATTTGAATCCTGCTCCCATACACCAGCTCCTCAGCCATGCATTCATCTGCTCTATCCTCCTATTCCTGCTCTCACTAGCTCGTAGCACCGGGAGTAATCCAGATATTACTACTCTCAAGGACCTCCTTTTTAAATTCCTGCCTAACTCTCTGTAAACTCCCTTCAGAATCTCCACCTTTTCTCTTCCTATGTCATTGGTTCCAATGTGTACAATGACCTCCTGCTGGACCCTCTCCACCTTGAGAACATTCTGCACCCTCTCTGAGACATCCTTGATCCTGACATCAGGGAAGCAATGCACCATTCTGCTTTTTCACTGCTGGCCAAGGAAACACCTGTTTGTAACTCGGACTAGAGAGTCTCCTAACACAGTCGATCTCTTGGAACCCGATGTACCACTCATTGAATTAGAGCCAGTCTCAATACCAGAAGCTTGGCTGTTCATGCTACATTCCCCTGAGAATCTATCAGCCCCTACATTTTCTAAAACAGCATACCTGTTTGAAATGGGGATAACCACAGAAGACTCCTGCACTACCTGCCTACCTCTCTTACCTCTTCTGGAATTAACCCATCTATGTGACTGTATCTGAGACATCCTCCCCTTCTTATAAGTGCCATCCATCACATTCCCTCGCTCTTGTAAATTCCTCATTGGCTCTAACTGTCTCTCCAACTGATCCATTCAATCTGAAAGGATTCACAACCAATGGATTTTATTGCAGATATAGTCCTCAGTAACCCGTAAACTCTCCCTAAACTCCCACATCTGACAAGAAGAGCGTATCATTTGACTAAAGACCAATTTTGCTTCTTTCAATCTACAGACCTATAAAATAGCACTGTCTTATTCCTCGACAAAACACTGCTTCAGGTTAATTTAATAGTTATGGCTTATATTTTAAGTTTAATCAAGAAATATATCTCAATAAAACATACAATCAAGAAAGAACCCACTCTCCTCACTACTGCAGACTCATAGTAAGGTTACGCTTAAAATATCCACTTATCTGTTTCTGTGCTGTGACCTCTCCCAAACAGGTTCCTCCATGATCAGTTGTGAATTTCACTGATTTGTTAATTTTCCCAGATGCACTCAGATGTCCAGCAATGTATGAATTCAACAGCAAAGGCAGTAACTGTGCAGTTCACTGCTCTGTCAGTTAGCAATGTGGGTTTCTTTCTCTCTCTCTCTCTCTCTCTTTCTCTCTCTCCTGCACTGACCTCACCATGTGCTTCCTTTGTCTGTTCTCCTCCCTTTTAAAACTGCTGTTGTTTTGACTTTTTTTTTCTCCCAAGTTCCAAAACAATCTAACAGCATATAAAACAATAATTGCTGCTCCTGGAATTCAAGGGAATCACCTCCAACACCGAAAATATCTCAAAAAAAAGGAGCGGCTGTGACAGCCAGAATTATTTCCTGTCCTCCATCTTGGATTATGCAGAATCCTGAACATAAGAACGAGCAACAGGGGGAAACTGTTTAGCCCCTCGAGCCTGCTCAACTATTCAATAGGATCATGTCTGATCAGACATGCCTCACATTCACTTTCCCGCCCTTTCTCCCAACCCTTGATGATCTCAGCCTTAAGTATCTATAAGGACTCTGCCCCAACAGCTCTCTTCCAAACGTGCACAATCATCTGAGACAAGAAACTCCCCCTCATCTCATTCTTAAATTGGTGTCCCTTAATCCTGAGACAATAACCCCTTGTCCTAGACTCTGCCAAGAGGACAAAACATCATCTTAGCAGTTACCTTGTCAAGCCCCTTGAGCGTTTTGAACTACAGTCAATGCCAATCTGTCCTTCCTTAAATAGTGGGACCACAATTGTACACAATACCCCAGGAGTCACCCCACCAGTACCCAGTACAGTTGTAACTACACTTCACTATTTTAAAACTCGAACCATCCAACAATAAAGACTAAAATTCCATTGGTCTTCTCAAGTACGTGTTACATTCCCATGGTAACTATTTATATTTCATGCACAAGAACACACAGATCCCTCTGTGGGGCTGCACCATTTTTGGAATCTCTCTCCATTTAAATAATAATCTGCCATTTCATTCTACCTACCAAAGTCCATGACCTTACAATTTCCAACATGCAATTCTTTCAGCCAATTTTATTTCACTTACTCATCCTATCGCTGTCTCCTTGAAGATTCCTTATCTTTTCATTTGAGCATGCTTCCCACCAATATGTCTATCATTAGTAAGTTTAGATACATTGAATTCTGGAAATTTCTCAATGACAATCATATCAGTAGTCAATAATTGAGGTCCCTGGACCAATCCTTCTGACATTTCACTGATTACTCGTGACTTTCCAACCTGAAGAAAGCCTGTTAATCCCGACTCTATCATCTGCATCTTAACCAGTCCTTAATCCAAGCTAATATATTAGTCCCAATACCATGAGCTCTGACTTTATACAATGACCTTTTATGTGGTATCTTATCAAATGTCTCCTGTAAATCTAAGTCACTGCATCTACCGGTTCCCCTTTATCAACTCTGCCTGTTATGTCCTCAAAAAGCTCTTGCAAACTTGACAAACATGACATACCTTTCACAAAGCCATGTCAATTGTGTTAACCTTACAGAACAGTACAGCACAGGAACAGGCCCTCCAGCCTCCCATGTCTGCACTGACCATGATGCAATTCTAAAATAATTGTATCTGCTTGCACATGTTCCATTTTCCTCTATGCCTTACCTATCTGTTGAAATGCCTGTTATATATTGGTATTGTATCTGCTTTTACCACTGTCCTGGCAGCTCATTCCAGATACTTACCACCCTCTGTGTCGAAACTTGCTTCACACATCTCCTTTAAACATTCCCACTCTCATCTTAAACATATGCTTCCTTGTATTGACATTGCCACCCTGACATAAAACCTCTGACTATTCCTGCCTCTCGTTGTTGTATGTACCTCTCTCAGGTCACCCCTCTGCCTCCAACACTCTAGCAAAAACAATCCAAGTTTGCCCAACCTCTCCTTATCACTAATACACTCAAATCCAGGTAACAGCCTGGTTAGCCTATTTTGAACCTTCGCCAAAATCTCTATGTCCTACCTATAACATGGTGACTAGAACTGCACACAGTACTCCAAATGTGGCTGTGCTAAGGTTTTATACAGCTGCAACATGACTTGCCAACCTCCACTCTAAATTTCTGACCAATGAAGGCACACATGCCATACGCATTCTTTACCACATTATCCACTTGCGTTGCCACTTTCAGGGAGCTATGAACTTGCAACCCATGATCCCTGTCAATGGTAATGCTCCTCAGGATTGTGCCATTTACTGTGTACTTTTCTCATGGACTTGACCTTCCAAAATGCATCACCTCACACATGTTCAGTTTAAACTCCATTTCTTTGCCCAACTTTCCAATTGATCTATATCCTGCTGTATCTTTTGACAGCCGTCCTCACTATCCACTACTCCACCAATCTTTATGTCATCGTCGAACTTACTAGTCAGACCACCTACATTTTTACCCAATCATTGATATGTTTTATGAACAACAGCAGTCCCAGCACTGATCCTTGCAGGACACCACCTGTCACAGATCTCCAGTCAGAAAAACATTTCTCCATAATTACACTCTTGTCTTCTATGACCAAGCTAATTTTGTGTCTATCCTCCCAAATAACCAGGGCTCCCATGTGACTTCACCTTCTGGACCAACCCACCATGAGGAGCTTTCTGAAATGCTTTAGTGAAGTCTACAGAGGTAACATCCTCTGCCAATTCGGTTCATGGTCAAATTATAAATTACAAATAGACCATGAAGTAGGGCCCCCTCCTCTAACTGGATGAAAAAGATTCTGTAAGATAAGGATTTTATTCCTTTCTTATTTTTCTTTTTCATATATTTAACTCCATTGTTTGGTTTTAGTTAGTTCACATAAAGCGAACCTTACAATGGCAGGGGACCTCAGACTCGTGGCACATGCCTCTTGCTTGATGTGTGAGCTTAGGAACATGTCTGATGTTCCTGACTCTTACACTTGCCAGAAGTGTGTCCAGCTGCAGCTCTTGTTTGACCACATGATGTCTCTGGAGCTGTGGATGGACTCATTGTGGAGCATCCGCGATGCTGAGGAGGTCGTGGATAACACGTTTAGTGAATTGATCACACCGCAGGTTAGAATTGCTGAGGGAGACAGTGAATGGGTGACCAAAAGACAGAAATAGAGTAGGAAGGCAGTGCAGGTGTCCCCTGCGGTCATCTCCCTCCAAAACAGGTAAACCCTTTTGGATACTGTTGGGGGGAAATGGCTCACCAGAGGAGGGCAGCAGTTGTCAAGATCATGGCACCATGGCGGGCACTGCTGTTCAGAAGGGCGGGAAAAAGACTCGTAGGGCCATAGTCATAGGGGATTCTATTGTGAGGGGAGTAGATAGGCGGTTCTGTAGCTGAAAACGGAACTCCCGAATGGTTTGTTGCCTCCCAGGTGCTCGGGTCAGGGATGTCACTAATTGGCTGCAGAGCATTCTAAAAGGGGAGGGTGAACAGCTAGTTGCCTTGGTGCATAAAGGCACCAACGCTATAAGTAGAAAATGAGATGAGGTCCTGAAAGAAGAATTCAGGGAGCTAGGAGAGAAGTTAAAGAGGAGAACCTCAAAGGTAGTGATCTCGGGATTACTACCAGTGCCACGTGTTAGCCAGCATAGAAATGAAAAAATAGGCAGGATGAGCACGTGGCTTGAGAGATGGTGTAAGAAGGAGAGGTTCAGATTTGTTGGACATTGGGACTGGTTCTGGGGAAGGTGGGACTATTACAAAATGGATGGTCTACATCTGAACCAGACGAGAACCAATGTCCTTGGGGGAGTTTTTGCTACTGCTGTTGGGGAGGTTTTAAACTAATGTGGCAGGGGACTGGGAACCAGAAGAGAAAAAAAGTAGGCAGCGAGGTGGAGACTGTAAGAATTATCAAGATAACATTGATAAAGGGAAGAATAGGCAGAGAGCAGGTGAGTGCAAAAGAACTGGTGGCCTGAAATGCATATATTTTAATGCAAGGAGTATAATGTGGAAGGTAGAGGAACGTAGGGCTTGGATTGGTGCCTGGGAGTATGACATTATTGCCATCACAGAGACTTGGTTGAAGGAAGGGCATGATGATTGGCAACTAAATGTTCCAGGATATAGATGCTTCAGACAGGACAGGGAGGGAAGTGAAATGGGGGGGGTGGAGTTGCATTGCTGGTCAGGGATGATATCACCGCTAAAGGAGCACATTATGGAGGTCTTGGGTAGTGAGGCATTATGGCTGGAGCTGAGAAATAAGAATGTGCAGTTACACTGTTGGGACTGTATTACAGACCTCCTAACAGTGAGCATGAGGTAGAAGAACAAATAGGTAAACAGATTATGGAAAGATGTAGAGACAATAGGGTAGTGGTGATGGGAGATTTTAAATTTCCCAACATTGACTGGGGTACACTTAGCGTCAGAGGCCTGGATGGGGTAGAATTTGTAAGAAGCATCCAGGAGAGTTTTCTAGAGCAGTATGTCAATAGTCCAATGAGGGAAGGGGCCATATTGGGCCTGGTACTGGTGAACGAGCCAGGACAGATAGCAGAAGTTGCGGTGGGGGATTTCTTTGGAAATAGTGACCACAATTCTGTAAGCTTTACAATACTCGTAGACAAGGAAGAGAGTGGTCCTAAGGGAAGAGTACTAAACTGGGCCAAGGCCAATTATATCAAAATTAGGCAGGAGCTGGGAAATGTGGTTTGGACACAGCTATTTGAAGAGAAGTCCACATTTGTGATGTGGGAGGCTTTCAAAGATAGGTTAACGGTAGTGCAGGATAGGCATGTCCTGTTGAAGGTAAAGGATAGGAAGGGCAAGATTCGTGAACTGTGGATGACAGGAGAAATTGTACGACTGGCCAAGAGGAAAAGGGAAGCATACATAAGGTCTAGGCAGCTAAGAACAGAACGGGCCCTGGAGGAATATCGGAAGAGTGGGACAAGTCTTAAACAAGGAATCAAGTGGGCAAAAAGGGATCATGAAATTAAGTAAAATCCCAAAGCATTTTAGACTTATATAAGTAACAAGTGGGTAACTAGAGAAAGGATTGGCCCACTAAAGGATAATGAAAGAAAGCTATGTGTTGAACCTGAGAGAATGGGCGAGAGACCGAATGATAACTTTGCATCAGTGTTCACTGGGGAGACGAACATGATGAATCTTGAGATTAGAGATAGAAGTTTGATTATTCTGGATCACGTTGACATAAGTAGGGAAGATTTGTTGGGTAGGCTAGAGGTTATTAAGGTGGAAAAATCCCCAGGACTGGATGGGATTTATCCCAGGTTGCTGAAGGAGGCGAGAGAGGAAATAGCTGGGGCCCTGACAGATATCTTTGTGGCATCCTTAAATACAGGTGAGGTGGCGGAGGACTGGAAGGTTGCTCATGTTGTCCCCCTGTACGAGCAGGGTAGTAGGGATATTCCGGGTAACTGCAGACCAGTGAGCCTGGCGCCGGTGGTGGGGAAGTTGCTGGAGAGGGTACTGAGGGATAAGATCTATTTATATTTAGAAAAGAATGGGCTTATCAGTGATAGGCAACATGGTTTTGTGTGGGAGAGATCGTGCCTCACAAACTTAATAGAGTTCTTCGAGGACGTATCTTCTAGGAGAAAGTGAGGACTGCACATGCTGGAGATCAGAGCTGAAAATGTGTTGCTGGAAAAGCGCAGCAGGTCAGGCAGCATCCAAGGAGCAGGAGAATCGACGTTTCGGGCATGAGCCCTTCTTCAGGAATCCTGAAGAAGGGCTCATGCCCGAAACGTCGATTCTCCTGCTCCTTGGATGCTGCCTGACCTGCTGCGCTTTTCCAGCGACACGTTTTCAGCTTCTTCGAGGAAGTAACCAAGTTGATAGATGAAGGAAGGGCTGTTGAAGTCATATACATGGACTTTAGTAAGGTGTTTGATAAGGCTCCCCATTGTAGACTAATGGAGAAAGTGAAGTCACATGGTGTGTAGGGTGTTCTAGCTAGGTGGGTAAAGAACTGTTTGAGCAACAGGAGACTGAGAGTAGTAGTTGAAGGGAGTTTCTCCAAATGTTGAAAGGTGACCAGTGGTGTTCCACAGGGGTCAGCATTTAGGCCACTGTTGTTTGTAATATATATAAATGATCTAGAAGAGGGCACTGTTGGTTCGATCAGCAAGTTTGCAGATGCCACAAAGATTGGTGGAACAGCAGAAAGCATAAGGGACTGTCACAGAATGCAGGAGGATATAGATAGACTGGAGAGTTGGGCGGAAAAGTGGCAGATGGTTTTCAATCCAGGCAAATGTGAGGTGATGCATTTAGGCAAGTCGAATTCTAGAGCGAATTATACAATGAATGGAAGACCATTGGGAAAAATGGATGGACAGAGAGATCTGGGAGTGCAGGTCCATTGTACCCTGAAGGTTGCTGCACAGGTGGATAGAGTGGTCAAGAGGGCATATAGTATGCTTGCCTTCATTGGATGGGGTATTGAGTTTTAGATCTGGCAAGTCATGTAAAAATTGTACAAGACATTGGTTCGGCCGCATTTGGAATACTCTGTACAGTTCTGGGCGCTACATTACCAAAAGGATGTGGATGCTTTGGAGAGAGTGCAGAGAGGTTTACGAGAATGTTGCCTGGTATGGAAGGTGCTAGCTATGAAGAGAGGTTGAGTAGGTTAGGTTTATTTTCACTATAAAAGATGAGATTGAGGGAGGACCTGATTGAGGTTTACAAAATCATGAAAGGGATAGACAGGGTGGACAGAGACAAGCTTTTTCCCAGGATGAATGATTCAATAACAAGAGGTCACGCTTTCAAGGTGAGAGGTGGAACGTTTAAGGGGAATACATGCGGCAAGTACTTCACCCAGAAGGTGGTGGTCATTTGGAACACGTTGCCAGCAGAGGTGGCAGAGGCAGGCACGGTAGATTCATTTAAGATGCGTCTGGACAGATGTATGAGTAGGTGGGGAGTAGAGGGATACAGATGCTTAGGAATTGATCGACAGGTTTAGACAGTACATTTGGATCGGCTCAGGCTTGGAGGGCCAAAGGGCTTGTTCCTGGGCTGTAAATTTTCTTTGTTCTTTAGGTCCATAAACCTGAACCAGGGAACAATTTCTTACACATTACACAACTCACCCGAGACTGACCCAAAGCTCCCGCTCTAGGTCACCTGACACATTCACTAAAATGGTCAGCAAGCAACTCCGATTACATACATAACATGCCCAACCCTCATCAATCATCTTCATCACTTCCTCAAATAAATTTAACCAAGTTTGTGAGGCAAGAACTCCCCTGCAGAAAGCCATGTTGACTATCCTTAACAAGCCCTTTCCTTTCCAAATGCAAGTAAATGCTGTCCCTAAAGAATCTTCTCCAATAATTTCCCTATCACTGATCTAAGGTTGACCAGCCTATAGTTTTTCAGAAGATCCCTGCAGCACCTTCTTAAATCAAGGAACAACATTGGCTACTCTCCAGTCTTCTGGGACTTTGCCTGTAATTAAAAAAGACACAAGGGTCTCTGTCCAGGCCCCAACAATCTCCTGCCTTGCCTCCCTCAGTAACATGGGAATAAATCCCATCTGGTCCTGGGGACTTAGCTACCTTAGTCTTTTTTCAAGACACTTCTTCCTCCTTAATATCGACATATCCTGGTGTTTTTCTGCCATTTCTTCCTTTTGTTCCTTAACAAGCCTGCACCAATTTCTGATCCATTTAAAGTACTCCAATTTCACTTTACATAATGGAGCGCTTCTTGTCTCACCATGAATTCCACATGTTACCACTATTTCCATCAACAGTCCTTCCGAATTACACATCTCCTCATCTCTCAATGTCAAAATGAATCTCTTGTCTCTATCTCTCTTATGTCTTAATATTGTAATGTCTTTCCCTGCTCATCCTGTGTACATGGGTAAACCTTACTCTCAGAAGTAAATGTCGTAAGAAGATCTGGTATTTACTTCTGAACCAGCCCCTGACCAGGTTGTACATTCTGCTGCAGCTTTTTAGCTTCCACTGTGCTTCCTTAATCACTTCAACAAAACTCACTGTCTTCTCCTGTTTTCCTCCATCTGTCTTCCCAGTGATTTTTCTAAACCATCAACGCTGTGACTTCATGTGGCCCATCTCATTACAGTGAAAACACCTCAGCTTTTTCTCACCTCTCTTTCCCCCCTCAGGGGTTTCCTGTTTACCCTGTGGTAAATTATCTTTACTATCTCTTTCCTCAAATTCTGTCACTCACAGATTGAAATTGATGCTGGATGCTACACATTGATTTATGAACCAACACAAAATCATCAGCCATTTCCGCTGATAATCAGCTCATCCACATGTGTTCTCATTGCTTCAGGAAGTGAGCTTTTGAACTTTTCCAAAATAATCGTCTTTCTAAGAGTGTCATACGTTTGATGTATTTTCAATGCCTTATCTACCTATCAAATTACTTTGTGTGATCATTTCAAACTCAATGTATGTTTGACCAGGGTGTCTCTTTAGATTCCTGAAACATTGTCTGTAGGCTTCTGGTACGAGTACTTCAGATGGCTTTCTTCACCCCCTCATACTCCCCAGAGCCTTCCTCTGATAGTTTTGCAAATAACTCACCAGCTCTACCTACCACCTTTGTTTGAATTCACAATACCCACATGGTCACTGGCCACTTCATTTATTTAGCCACTTCCTCAAATGAAATGAAGAAGCCTTCTGCATCTTTCTTGTTGAATTTAGGTAATGCTTAGGCATGTTTAAAAAGATCCCCACCAGACCTTTGTGTACAATGGGTTGCTCATCATCACTATCTTTGTCACTGAACTTACCTTCTGCCTTCACCTCTGCCCTTTTACATCGACTTTCTTCTCTAATTACCAGGTTCTGAAGATCAAACACTTTCTCTTTCTGCCTTTCTCATCTCTCTTTTTCTCTTTCTTCTGCTGGGATCTTCCTGTCCTTTTCTTTTTCCTCTGCTTTTAATCGTAATTCAAACAGTTTCATTTCATTTTCTCTTTCTTTCTGTGCTGCCAATGCTATTCTTTCCTTTTCTTTTGCCTCTGTTTCAAACTGGTTCATTTGCAATTGAATATTAGCCATTTCCAAAGATTCTGATGGTATTTTTGGCAATTTTAAATGCTGTGCAATTGCCACTACGACCTTCCCTTTCCTTGCAGACCCAGACAACCCCAGCTCCAGCCTCTTCACCAATTCCAAAAGCTTTACCATGGTCACTTTTACTTGAACCCCTTGCTACCAGCCCCTGAAGTCATTTCTTCCAGCCCCAGAAAACTCTTCATAACAGAACGATCCGTTACCACACAAGGCACACCTGCTTAAACCAATCGGATCCAATACTCGAAATAAAAGGCACCAACAATTACCTCTCGCTCTCTTTGAGTTCAATGATCCTAAAGCTAACTTGGAATTACGGATTTCAGTTTTGACAAGAGCTGCAAATTTATTGTGAACAAGACCAGACACACAAAATATTTTAAGAGGGTAGACTAAACCCTAACCTTTTCTGATTTTTACGGTAAATGTGAAGTGCCGTGTTCCAGATGTAATGTGACTGGTCAAACAACTCGACATGAAACAAATCACAGTTTATTTAAACACGAGACACATAATACACACAATACATACAAAAGAAAGAAGAATTTAGAAAACCTCAACTGTTGGAAAACTTAACCAAATAATAGATACAGTAACTTTTATTATTTAACTGTTCCAATACAGCAATATCCCATCAACACAGCCCTTGGATAAAAGATAAATTCAGGCACAGGCTCTCACATGCAGTTCTCCAAACCAAGAGGAAAATGATCAAGACAAAATTCAGGGAAAGTAGCATTTGAGAGACATTTACTGCAGATCCCAACTCTTTTGAGACCCCAAAGGCTTTTGATTAAAACTGAACCAAACAAGTGGAAAAAAAGGAGAAAGCCTGGTGTGTGTGAATTGGCCATATCCAGGCTGCTTCCATTGTTCCAACCTTAAAACTAACGCCGAGGCCTCACAAACTGTTTACTTTCTGTGAGACACCTCTGCACCTTGGACTTACAAATTCTCTGCAAAAAAGAGAGGAGAAAATAAGCTATTAAAGTGACAGCATCGTCACCTTGTATTCGAGACTAGTACTGCAAGTGTTTTACTACCCAGCATCAGGGGGACAAGGAATGGATCAGTTGATCAAACAATCTTGTTGATCAAGCAGTTAACACAGCCAATGTAAAAACACAGTCAGTAATAGAACTATAATACAGAGGGGATACACATCTCTGATATCCTTTATTTGCTGCAAAAATCACTTCAACAATAATGTAATGTTGCCTTAAATAAAGCTTGCCAACAGCAAACCTTCTCACTCTCACTCTCAGGCATTGCAGAGATTACAGTGATATTTCTGGTATTTCAGGGATATATTTGTTACTGGTTTATTGAGAGTTCCAGTTCACATAGTGCTGGTTAAACCAAAGTTTGCTGTGTACAAAACAATATTTATACGTTTGGATATTTATAAAGACACACATTGTCAGAGCTGACTCTATTGTGGATTATATTCAAGACAAAAAATGTGGAGATTTGGTTCAGTTTAAGGTAGATTAGAGGTTGTTAGCTTTGAATTTGTTCCATGATGCCTCATATGGATTCAACCAAAAACATAGTCTGTTGAGCTTAAGCAAAGGACTCAGTTAATGCAGATTTGCAAGCAGAAAATGCAAGGACTAGCAAAATAGGTGAGGCCTATTAGCTCTCTAAAGAGAGGAGAAATCTAGATTCAGAAGACTTGCCAAGGAAATGTCTGTGTGCGTCACATGGGTGGTGATGTGTGACTGTCAATGATACCGATAACCTGCCATTCATTTTACTCCTTTTGGATGACAACATTCACACAAACTGGACACTGTTGTCACATGGTGTGGGTGTAACATCGATGTCTTGCAGTGCTGCACAGGAACATGTCCACTCCCTTGACTGATGACGGCTGGAGACCATGACAAACTGTCTGGCTTTGTGTCTGCTCCAAAGGGAAGATACAACAGAAATATTGTGAGCCTTTAAGCTTTAATTGGGGGGAAAGAGTAAGAAAGGCCAGGCAAGGCATGGGAGAGATGCCGTGAGCATCCATATAGAGAGCACTAAGAGAGTGAGCAAGGAGCCCTGAGATGGACCTGGCCCAATTGTTCTCCTTCAATCGTCCGGTGTAGGTGAAGATTGTATTGTGTAATATCTATTAAAATTAACTGTGTCTGTTTGTTCAAAGACTGCAACCTAATTTCACTCTCTCTGCAACTGCACAAAATCACAGGGGAGATTTAGTTGCTTTATATAACGGATGAATGTCTGATGATTCAGATCTGTCAACACCAATTGATATCATCACCTCTCTGAAAATGGAATTATCAACAATTGAACAGATAGCTTTCACTTACTACCATTTCCTCGCAATCTTCGGAGTTCCTGGTAAGAAGCTGAAGCAGGTTGTGTTATCTTTTCAATCCCACTTTCACTCTGTTCTTTCCCCTGATATATCTCTCAGTGTATAAACCCTCCCTCTTTCTCTCCTCATGCTGGATCCAATTTCAGGTGTTCCTACAAGAAACAGCTCATGCTGTAATTTGTGAATTTTAGTTTAGATCCATGAGGACATGAGGAATCTGTGACCTGACGTGTGCTAAATGGTCCTTGTCTGGGACGAACAGGTACTTTCAGATTTCTGGATCCCAAAGCTCTCTCCGACTGCGCTTTTATTGCCATGTGTCTGGGTCTGTTGCTGGGACATGGGCTTGGATTTGATGTTGGTCAGTGGGATCAGGCAGGTCGATGGGATAGTGCGCGGTCCACGTGCTCATACACCCGAACGATCTTCACAGAGCTGGTCACCCAAGTCACATGGTGCCAGGGACCTCCTCAGTGAAGCACACGGTGAGGGCGGGTGTCCACTGGGAGAAGGTTCAGGCCGTGAACAACAAGACAGCTCCAGCCATCATTATACAGGGCTGTGGGCATGTGCAGGCAGCTGAGGGGAAGTGGGATTGTGTAAATCTCCTTCAGCTGTGGGGAGACAGCATTGAGGGTTCAGAACCTTTATTGTTGAGGGAGCAGGTTAGACCATGAACTTTGACCCTGGTGTCTCCTTTGACAGCGCTATGTTTCACAAACCCCTTTGCCAAGGTGGAGATATCATCCACCCCGTCCAGGGCAGGATCCAAAGCCACTGTGTCTCAGTTATGGGGCAGAATTGGCAGAGGTGGGCAGTAGATGTCTGCGTGGCTGGTAAATGTGGTTGATGTGCTGCAAGAGGCTGAGTGAGAGAACGGGGACCAGTGCAGATGTGGCCAAACTGACACGATATGGGAGAATGCGGGGAATAATTTATGATGTCTTTATAGGAATTGTATTGCTGATAACCTTCATTAAATACATGCACATGAGGATGGATGTGTAGTTATTACTGTCGTTCATTTGGCTGGTCTTATGGATGGATGACGACTTGAGGGTTTACTCACCAGGGCTTGTTGATAGTGTGAGTCCCAGCATCCATTTCAGTGCCTGCTTTACCTTTGCCATATACACAATGGTCCTGTCACTGATCAGAACTTGAGGTGACATTGTGGAGTTGAGCACAATGTTAATCCTTTTGACAGATCACCTTGGTGCTTGTGTGAATCTTATTGCTATGCCACTCAACATCTGATCTCATGCATCGCATTGGGATCATGAGCCATCTCTTCAATAGACAGCCCTTCCCTCCCAGAATCTCTCTCCAATGGCTGTGGTACATTGCCCACTATGGAGCTGAGGGGTGTTGAAGGTTGTATAGGTCATGACTCATCCCTGGAATAGACACACATACCTGGAGAAGCCTTTGTCGATAATTGCTGACTAATTGGACACTTAGGGAGTTTGTCCCTTTAATACTTCCAAATGCCCCTGGTTGTCTCACTGAAGCCTCAACAACAACATGCTTGTAATCAATGAAACCTTCCAGTTTTGAGAATCCAGCAAGATTCCTGAATCCTGTGGCCATCTTCCTGCCTGGTGAACATTATCTGTGGTGAAAGAGATGTTGTTGCCAATGTTCTCCCCTTTCATACCGTGTTGTAGTACAGGAGCTTACAGCCCACTGTAAACATCACAATCTAATGCTTACAAAGAGCCGGAGGCACAAATGCTCAGTGCCACGGGTGACCATTAAAACTCAGAACTCTGAATACCCAGTCACACTGATATGTCACAAAGAGACGTCACTGACTCCCTGGAGAGACACACACTCTGTGCAGACACTGGGGCTCCAGATGCTGCAGAGAGTTTGCCCTCTGTCTGTAAACTCAAGGCACTGATTGTACCTTCTCCTTTCAGGCTGCTGTTATTCTCAATGGTTTCCTTACACAGGACTAGGTCCATTATGTCTCAGTTATAGAGAGCCCATCTGCCCCTGGCTATCTGCCATCTTGAACCTTCTTGTCTTGACCTCCTCCCACTTTGACAACCCTCATGGGGACAGCTGCCCCTGGAATCCTGTCTGAGTCTCAGAACTAACAACAGCCCTGTCCTGAGCCCTCAAGCCCTCTCTCTCCTCTGGTATATTTCTTATTGCATTGAATATTCCACCTTCATGCGGAAAGTCACCATGTACATCCAACCACTCCACCTGCAAATGTTTTGATGGATTTTCATCCGTTTCAGTGTCTCTAACATAACACTGCTGGAAAATCCTTTGCTTGTGCAACTTCTGAATCCCATACAATTGTGGTCAATTGTGCTCACATTGAGTTTCGGTGTATTTCAGTTCGTCAATGTTCAAAGGGGGCAGCCCCTCGCAACCCCACCCACCTTTCTGTTTAATTATAGACTGGCATAAGACAATGTGGTGGAGGCTACACTCACACAATCCATCTCTGTAAAGGGATTCTGGTTTGAGAAATGGTTTGCTTCCTTCCAATCTGTGCAATATTTCTACACATTTGTGAGGTTGCCTGATTGAAAATCTCAGTAAATAGACAAGGCTGAAAGAAGTAATATCTCAATATTGTAACACAAAATTGTTGGGAGGAAACATATGTGCAGTGTAAACCTCAACGTAGACCTATTGGACCAAATGGCCTGGTTTTGTGTCATGATCTTTTATCAATGCTGTGTTATTAATCTGGAGATTCTGCTCTTTTCTTTGCAGCTAACCTCCTGACAATTGTCCTTCTAATTCGTGGAGGCTGTGGTCTATCCAAAGGGATCTCTCTTTATTTGGTGGGTATGACGACAGTTGATCTCCTGGTCATTATTTCCAATGTGATAATCTACTACATGCTTTCCTACTATTTCCCATTTTCATTTCTACACTTCACCTCAATAAGGAGCATCAATGAGGCGATCAACTACACAGCTGTTGACTGCTCTGTTTGGCTCACAGTCGCTTTCACTGTGGATCGCTTTGTCCTCATTTGTTGCCAGAGGTTGAGAGCAAAGTATTGCAGGAAGGAAACTGCAGCTGTGGTGATAGTGACTGTGTGTGTTGTGTTCTCACTCAAAAATATTCCCTTGTATTTTGCTCTTGGGCCAATCTATATAATTAACAATGTGGAGTGGGGCGCTTATTTCAGGCCAGACTACTTTATCTTGCCAGGATGGATAACCTTTGACTGGCTTGATACAATTTTAAACCCACTATTGCCATTCTTTCTCATTTTACTGTTCAACGCCCTGACTGTCCGACACATTGTGATGGCGAATCGAACCCGCAGAGCACTGCAGGGTCAACACAACACCCAGAACAGCGACGATCCAGAGATGCAGAGCCGAAGGAAATCCATCACTTTACTGTTCATCATTTCTGGTACTTTCATCGTGCTGTGGATGCCATATACTATGGTTTTCCTCATTTCTAGATTTACAGATACATTTTATGAGCCAGATCATTATACTGATCCCTTAGTAATCGCAGATTACACTGGAAATATGTTTCAGCTGCTGAGCTCCTGTTCAAACACATGTGTTTATGCATTGGCTCAGTCTAAATTCAGAAAAAAATTGAGAAATGCCGTTATATATCCATTTCTTGCACTTAAGAACTGTGTCAATTTTTTAAAAACACGCTGACTGGAAACAAAATTGCAAGGCTTTCATATTAATCTACTGAGTTTTTAATCTCTGTGGAGTTATTTCAGGTGCAGTCGGAAAATTAGCTCTCGACAGTTTGATCATTCATCCCTTTTTTGTATATTCTATTGATTTCTGTGGTGGATGAATATCATGTTGGATGTTTTGAGTGTTGCTCTGGATTATTTTGTGAGCTAACATTAAGCCTTTAGTGAAGGGAGAAATATCAAAGAGGAGTCTTACGTCCCGTGTTCCTGACCACAAGCAATCTTTATTCAGAGCTCTATCACCACATCTGTAGGAAAGGCAAGAGACCACCCCAAATCTGACCTTCACACGGAGCACAGCTGCCCCATTAAACTCAGCTCAGATTGGAGGTCAATGGTGCTCTGAATTCCCCAGTGAAATACAACATTTTCATACCCTTCGCATTACAATAATTACATATAACATTGATGTAATGGTTAGCCACTTCCCCCTAATTTGTGCATCCAATCCAGTAAATCAATTGATGGGCAACTCTCTGGGCACCCCATAATCTCATGACATTCACCAGATCCCTCCAACATCTGTCTTTGGAATCTTACATTGCTTCTGACAGTTTTATTCCTTCCCAAACATTTGCCAACTACACCACATTATTTACCAAAAACCTACATTGTTGCTTTTCATGAAGAACATTTCCAAATTCTGTGCTAACTTTAGTATGGCAGATTAGCAAAGATATTAATGTTCTACCAATTAGTTATAAAGTCTTTAAATCCACACGAATATGAAACATTCCTGGCACAGCTGGTCACAGGCCTCCCATCTGAAAAGCAACCCCTCACTTGTTTAAATTAAAGGTATAAACAGAAAAAAAACCAAGACCCCCTGACGCTGCCCCCATCAGACACTCCCAGAACATGGACAGCACCAGGAAAACATAGAGCAAAGCCCACTGTGCTCTCTCACAACAGAAAATAAAGTTACCCAGGCTTTGCTGAAACAAATAAAAAGACCCAATAACTCTGGGGGACAAGCAAAACAATTAAACAAAGAAAAGGTGCCTCTCTCTCTAAAGTCCGTTCCCACCAAACTCTATTGGGCAGGGACCATGGGGGGGCTAAAGTTAAAATAAACTCAAGGAAAAGTCAAAGGAAACAAATAAACAAACAACTAAATAAATAAATTGCCTCTGCTCTGTCTCCATTGAACACTCCAGATGAAGTTCCACTGCTCATTTCAACGAGAAATAAAACTCCCCTCACACCAATCCCCATCAATCCATCTCAGACAGGGGCAGTAAGGGGCTAAAATAGAGGCCCCCCCTTTGGCCCTTCCAGGGGATCCAAAACCGGACCAAAGGCCAGGCCCAGGTTCAAAGCTATGAGAAGGCTGGGAGATTTGTCTGCCCCTCCCCACACCGGGTGTCTGTAGATCAGGAATGCAGAGCTGAAGTGTAACCAGAATTTTAACAGCAGCCCCCTCAAAAAACGAAAAAAGGGGCTGGAGAGGAAGGCACTCGACAAGTGAGTGGAAGACCATAACCTCCAGGCCACAGGCTCTGCCCGTGGTCTGGCACCCGGTGAACTTGCTCAGTCTCCTGTTACATGGGACCACCACAAACAGCACTCTCCACCCCAGATACCTAGTGTAAAAGGGGAGGAGCCCTTTGTAGAGGGCCCTCCATTGGGGGTCTCCACCACTGGAGGGTAAACCGTGACACCTGGGTGGTGGGTGAAGGCACAGCAGTGGAGAGTCTGCAGCATCACTCCGTACAAATAACACCTCTGTACCATTGGAAAGGACACCGGGAGAATATCGCTGAAATGGTGTAACAATGCTGCTCCTTTAACAAGGTTAAGTTGTCTTTTGTTTTTCCCAAAACGGGTTGTAAAAGGCAGAGGTTCCAATTTGTCTGGCTTAGACCCCTTTGATTCTGGCAAACAGATTCTGCCTAAAGTAACAATCAGTGAAAAGGGCCCCTTGGTTTTGTTTTAAACACCTGTACAATGAAAGGGGAGTTGCCAGTTCTCCCAGTTCATGAATTCACTCTGTTTTAGTTTTACTTTTAGCCGGGGACCCCAAGAGGCTGCTGGGAAAAAAAGAGGTTCCATGTTTCAGCCAATGCTCCTTGGCTGATCCCGTCTGCAATCTCTCTCTCCTGTCAGAACTTGGGTTTGAATGGGCCGTTTTACCAAGGGCCGTGTTTATGGGATGTTGCAGGAACAGCTCTTTGTTACATTGCGGGAGATGATGTGTCGGTTGGGTTCGCAAATAGTTGTCATTCTAAACTCTGTTTTCCTTTGCTTGTGTTTCATTCAGTCATCTGTAAATAAATTCTGTTTTGTTTAAATCTGAGTGGTTTGACCAGCTGCATCCCTCCTGGAATATCCACCTGACACCTGCTTCAAGCAACTAGAAATGTTAATGTTTGGGCTACTTTCTTGAAAGGTTTTGGGGGTGTCTGGCCTGGTCGATAACGCAATTGATCAAATATTCCAGATAATCAAGAGGTCCCCAAAATCAATGTAAACACACCTTCAGTAATTGAAATGTAATGTCGGGGGTATACACATCTCGTTATCATTTATTTACACCATAAACTACTTCAATAAAAATGCAACTTTGTCTGAAATAAAACTTGCCAACAGAGAGCCTTCTCACCCCCACCTTCAACTAACGACTCAGGCACCATGGCGGTCACTGTATTTGACGAGAAATTGACTCGAAATTTAATTAACCGTAATATTTCGTGTGGTCATTTGATTGAACAGTTAAGTAAATTTTAGTTGAGGTAAACAAATTTAAAAAGTATAAAAATTGGACAGAATAAATTTTATGGTATGTGAGGTGTATAAGTTTTGCCTTTTTATTGAGACAGACAGTTAAAACAATGTTAAAACAATACTTGGAATTCACTGGTTAATACCAGATAAGTGGAAATCAGATTGGAACCGATCTGACTGTTGTTCCTCAAAAAGAAACTGCAGAGCTGTTGTGGTACAGTGGTAGTGTCCCTACCTCTGAGCCAGAATGCCCAGGTTCAGGTCCTACTTTGATCCAGAGGATGTGCCATACCATCTGTGAACAGGTTGTTTCGGAGAGAAACTGCAGTGTCAGGGATTGAACATTAACAGGCAATAAGCTGGAAGCTGCTGCGTGTTTCGATGGGAAATGCTGTGAGCTTGTAGCTGGTTCAATACTCGTAACATGTTTGACCCTCAAAGACTCTCTACAACATCATTATTTCCAAGCTCTGCAATTTTACAGAATTGGGCGATTTCTAATCAGAGTGGAAACGGAGAATTTGATGATCATTGGAATGTGCTGGTGAGGAGGAGAGATTCTCCACAATCAGCTCGAGAGAGGCAGAGAACCACAGAATGAACATTCTGGGATCTCAATCCTCATTAACCAGCTTTGTAATATTTATCCCGAGAGAGATTTTCCACTTCAGTTGGATGGCAGGCCCAGCTCCAAGCTGTAGCCTGAACCTGCGGCATTATGTGAGAGACCTTCAGGATGTTTCTGAATCCAAGGGGCCCTGGGTTTACAGGAAAAGCCTCCAGCTGCTTGAGCCCACATTGAAAGGCAGCTGGATTCAGTCAGGGCAGGCAGGGAGAGCAGATCACAACAGCAACTGGGTGTTCTCTCTAATAGGGGCAAAAGGCTGGAACACTCTGGGAATATTGCTGTCTAATTGTTATCCCATTCCTGCCAGTCGGAATATTCATGCTCCATCTGTGATTTCTATCTATTACTCAAGCCTCTGTCTATTCTGAATATCCCCCAGACTCCATTGGCCTTTAACTTGTTTATTAATCTTTTCAATGGCACCTCATTTAATGTCTTTTGGAAATCAAATTATTCTCCATCTACTGGATCCCTTTGATCTACACAATAAATCACTTCCTCAATAAATTCTGGTTGAAAGAACATTGAAAGACAATATGAAATCAGGAGTACAATTCTAAAGGGGCTGCAGGAGCAGAGGGAGCTGGATGTACATGTTACACAGATCATTGAAAGTAATAGGACAAAATAGGAAAGGTTTAGAGGGATATGGGCCAAATGCAGCCAAGTGGGGCGAGTGTAGTTTGGGTAAATTGGTTGGCATGGATGAGTTGGACTGAAGGGTCTGTTTCCATGATGTATTTCTCTATGACACTGTGAGTATTGACAAGGGTGATGGTACATTAGAGGAGTACAGTCCCAAACCCAGTACCTGGAGGCAGAGTCCTACACTCTGAACTGAAGGAGCACAATAGAAATACTGGATTGGTTCATCAATAGGACTAACACGCAATTGTACTCCTGTTAAGGTCAGTGCGGAATGATATACTGCTGACCCAGTACCAGGGGAAGAGACATCATGTAGAGAATGGAGAACTTTCTGCTGGTGGAGGGGTCAGAGAGGAAGAGGCAGAAGGTCCATGGTGGAACCAATAACTTCGTGATGATGAGGATGAGATTCTCCAATAGGAGTTTAAAGAATGAGAGGGAGAGAAAGTTACAAAAGCAGGACTTCAAAGATTGAACGTTTTTAATTATTCCCACTGCCCTGCATTAATAACAGTGAAAATCGAACCGTATGAGGTGACAAAATGTAGGTGGAAAGATAGTGCAAGAGGAAGAGCTTCAACTTCCTGGGCCAGTTCAGTGACTGTAAGGACCTGTTCAAGATGGATGAAGGTTCTGGTTATCCGTATCCTGGTGGAATGGTTACCTGGTGCTGTGGGGAAGGGCTTAAACTATTTTAACACAGGGCTGGAGATGAAAATGTAATCCTCTCAAAAAGTAAAGGAGAAGCAAGGTACAGAGCAGCCTTGGACAGACAGGGTTAGAAATCACACAAAATGAATTAGGATCAGAGAAAATGTGAAGCAATCCTGGTGAGCTCTGGACTGTTTGTATGTAAAGAATATTGGTGAGCTGTGGGGAGAAACAGCCACATGAGACTGCGATGTCATGGAAATAATTGAGACCTGACTGAAAAACTGGGAATAAGGATGTTGAGTCAATTCTGGGTGTAAGGCTTTGAGGAAAGATAAGGAAAGGAAAAGAAAGATTGGAAACATTTGATTCAGTAAAATATTACAGCGCCAAAGGGACAGAACATGTTGATGCACCAATCTTTGTTCAGGCAGGAGACTTTAACAAAACAGCCAATGAAGATGGAGTCCTGGTGTCATCAGTGAAGTGAAGTACAGCACAACAACCCCTCCACTTCCTCAGGAGGTTAAGGAAATTCAGCATGTCCATATAGATTCATCATTTTTCATTGATGCACCACAGAAAGCCTTCTATCCAGACACATCACAGCTTGGTTTGGCAACTGGATTGCCCAGGACTGTAAGAAATGACAGGAAGTTGTGAACACAGCCCAGTCCATCACACAAACCAACCTTCCATCCATTGACTCCATCTGCACTTCTCACTGTCTCGGGAAGGCAGCTACATCATCAAAGACCCCTCCCTCCACACCCCAGTTATAATCTCCTCCAACCAACATCATCAAAGACCCCTCCCCCACACCCTGATTATAAACTCCTCCAATCTCTTTTGTTAGGTGGAAGGTACAAAAGCTCAAACACACGCACCAACAGATTCAACAGCTGTTATTAGAGTTTTGAGTGGACTTCTCAAATTTTACATTTAATGTTGATCTCGCTCTTTGTGCACCTTCTCTGCAGCTGTAATATTTTGTTCTTGGCTCTGTTCTATTACCCTAATGCACATTGTATGGTATGATCTCCCTGGATTGCACGCAACACAACACATTTAACTGGACCGAGGTAAATGTGTCAATATTAAAGCGAATCAAAAAGCCAGGCAGTATTTCTTGAGAACAATGATTTAACTTCAGGTGCAATACTGGCCGGAGGTTTGGATGGAGGTGGTACCTCTGTCCCTGGTTGAAGTGTCACAATTTCAGCTGCCTTTACATGGCAGAGTGACCATCCCAATGTGACGTTACAGCTATCTCAGAGCAAATCCCAGCTCAGACAGCTGCCAGTCACTCTCTAGTCCCAATTGTGCAAACCTGAGATCCCCCTGCTCTTCCTCACTCTGCAGACATTTTATCTCCTCACTGTGTTCACCATATTGACAATCCCCTGTTCTCTGTACTGCTCCCACTCCCAACTCATCCCCTAAAACTCTCAGTGTGACTCTGGTCACACTCCGACTCTCAGCACAACTTGTGTTTGTTTCTGTAAAAGCACCCTCTTGTGGTCATTTGTGGATGTACATCAACAAATTGGAATAAACCGGGTCAGATGGACATTTCATTTCCATGTGTCTGCAGGTCCACACAAAGATCACATTCTGGCAATGAGGTGGGATCGAGGATTCCCCAACCAGACGAACCAGGATTGAGAAAACATTTCATAAAAAAACAAAGTGCACATTTCAAAGTAAACTGCAAACTTAAGAGAAAGGCTGTTTGTGAATGTTGGAGGATTGACCTTAGACGATGGCTGCATCAGCAGGTATTATGGGATGGCTAAGAGGGTATAGTCATGACAGAGAATCATTTGGTGAGAACGTGGACTGGATCCAGATGTAATTCACTGCTAATAGAAATCCTGATAATCCTGCTGTGATTCAGGTCGGGTGGAGGTGGAGAAGAACAATGCTTTTAATAGAACAAGGGCCTGAAACACCCAAAACACTCGAGAGTTTGTTCACCTTGGACAAGCCAAAATACAAACTGCTGTCAGTTTGTGTAAACATCAGCAGCATTGCAGTCATAAGCCGTTAGAGATTGCTGCAAGTTAGCAGATTGGATCAAGGACTCAGTTACGCAGCGAGGATACTGGAGAGTTTAAATACCAAACCCTGCAGGTAATACTGTCTCTCACAATGCAGCCTCTTGTGTATTGGTGAGACCGAGCACAGACTGAGTGACTGTTTTGCAGAATCTCCCCGCTGTTTATATGAATGACCCCAAGCTTCCAGTTGCTTGCCATTTCAGTAAACGACCTTGCTCCCACACTGACATTTCTGTCCTTAGCGTGCTCCCATGTTCTAATGAAGCTCATTGCAAGTTGGAGGATCAACATCTTATTTTCCGCTAAGGCAATTTACACCATCTAGGACTCCATACAAAGTTCCCCAATCTCCCTTTGTCCTCTATTCTTCTCACATCCCTCAGCTATAACTTGTTGGCTTGCTCTCAACACAGTGGACTCATTTTCTCTTTTCCACAATGTACATTAACACCTGTTTTACATCTCTATCACTCCTTTACCACTATGATCACTGTGCAGAGGCCCAGAGCAAAAGACAAAGACAATCTGTTCTACTCGCTCCTCCTCCAATTCTGTCAGCATTTCCAACTCCTTTCCATTCTGAAGAAGAATCATATCAGATTTCAAACATTAAATTAGTTTTTCTCATCACAGATGCCACCAAATCTTCTCAGTTGAATCTGTTTCTCTCTGACAACAGTAGTTAATAAAAGCAGAAATACAACAATGTGGTGTTACTATGGCATCAGTTCTGAAGAGCCAAACCTGACTTGAAATGTTAACTCTGTTTCTATCTCCCCTGATGCAGCAAGACCTGCTGAGTCTCTCCAGCATTCTGTGTTTGTTTCAGATTTTCAGCATCTGCAGTGTTTTGCAGAAATGTCAACTGTTATTGAATCACCAACGAGCAAATGTTTACATTTATCATCATGCACTTCATACACCTATTTCCAGAAGGCCAGCTGTATTGTTTACTTGACAGTCTCGAATACGGTTTTGATTGCTGTGCCCATATTTAGCGCAATCAATCAACAAAACAAGGCAACAGAGAGACAGTGATGACGGGGGGAGAATGATCGACAAGGATATTGAAGTGGCTACCAGGAAGGTGAATGAAAATATGTGGTTTCCATAGATATTTGGTCAACTCGCCTTGCCATGGAAGTATTGGGTTTCTGTAAATAGATCATATTTGCCTTCCATAAGTTCACAAATAAAAGGAAGTTGAGCAGAACCAAATCAATGTGTTGAATTGGATTATTGGGATCATAGTTACTCCCAACAGCAAGTTGCCCCAGCGCCTGGAGCAGATTGGAGTCAGTCAGACAGTCACATCTGATGAAGTGGAAGTTTCAGGAGACAGTCAAGGCCAAGTCAGTCCTTGTTGGAGAAACCGTCTCAGAATCAGGCTCAACTGGGCCAAGGAACTCCCCCCTCATTCAGAAAGTTTGGATTCAAGACTGGTATTATTCTCTTAGAAACAGAAATCCCATGGTTCAGTTAGAGTTGTGAATATATAAAAGAGGTCTGTGTGTTGAACGGAATGTTGAACATTCCGCAACTTTTTCATGAAGTCAGGTTCAGCAAACTTTTAAAGATCAACAAAGGGTTACTCATTAGCAATTATGAAAGAAAATAAGTGCAATATATTAAAAATACAGCAAAATCCTCTATAAGCAGAGAAAAGGGAAGAGAATATCTCAAAGGACTGTTGGTCCCTTGGAGGGTGAGGCTGGGGAGTTAATCCTGGGGAAAACAGAAATGGCAGAGACACTAAGTTAATATTTTGCTTCACCTTCCACTGTGGAGGATACTAGTGCCATTTCAATCGGAACAGGGAATGCAGGGAATGAGGAGTAACAGGAGGAACTGAGAACAATCATCATCACCAGGGAAAAGGACTAAGTAAAATATTGGGTTTGAAAACAGAGAATTCCCCAGGGCCTGAGGGGGTCCTGCTCAGGTCTTAAAGGAAGTGAGAGCAGAGATAGTGGATCCACTGGGTATAACTTTTCAAAACTCCCTGGATACAGGGAAGGTTTCAGTGGATTGGAAAATGCTATTGGAGCACCCTTATTCAAAACAGGAGGGAGGCAGAAAGCAGGGAAGTATGGACCAGTTAGTTTAATATATGCTGTTGGGTAATTGTTAGAATCCATTATAAAGGACGTAATAACAGGACATTTGGAAAGTCAAAATACAATCTATTACAGTCAGCATGGTTTTATGAAGAGTAAACCATGTTTGACTAATTTGCTCGAGTTCTTTGAAAATGTAACAAGCAAAGTGGAGAATGGGGATGCTGTAGATATCTGGACTTCCAGAAAGCAGTGCCACAGAAAAGGTTATCACACAAGGGAAGATCACATGGGGTTAGGGGTAATTTATTCACTGACACAGAGGATCGGCTCACCAACAGAAAACTGAGACTCCAGCTGAGACTTCTGGTTGGCACGACATAATGAGTGAATGCCCCAGGATTCAGTCCTCAGACTCTAACTCTGTACAATCCATATTAATGACTTGGATGTTGAGATAGAAAGTGTTGTATCTAAATTTACAGATGACACTAAAATAAGTGGGAAAGTAAGCTGCAAGAAATAAATAAGCAATGTACAAATGGATGTGTAAAGGTTTGGTGAATGGGGCAACATTTGGCAGTTGATGTTTAATGTGGATAAGTGTGAGGTGAACTAACTTGGGTAGAAGAATAGACAGTTAGCCTATTATCGAAATGGAAAGAAACTTGAGAGTTCTTCAGTGCAGAGAGATCTGGGTGTCTTTGTGCATAAATCTCAAGGAACTAATATGCGGTACAGCAGGTAATAAGGAAGACAAATGGAATTTTGGCATTTATTGCTAAAGGTATAGTGCAAAAAAGTAGTGAGATGTTGCAACTGTACAAGGTCTTCGTGAGTCTGCACCTGCAGTATTGTGTACGTTGTGGTGCTCTTACTTGAGGAGGGACATAGTTGTAATGGAGGCAGTTCAGAGGAGTTTAACCAGATTGGTTCCAAAGATGAGGGGGTTTGTCTTCTGAAGACAGATTGAACAATTTAGACCGACATGCTGTGGAGATTTGAAGAATGAGACGCGATCTAATTGTTGTAGATATGATCCTAAAGAGGATTAATAAAGTAGGTGTAGACATTTCACCTTGTGGGGAAATCCAGAACAAGAGGTTTTGGATAAGGGAAAGCAGATTTAAATCAGAGATACTGATAAATTACTCCTCTCAAAGAGTCGTGTATCTGTGAAATTCACTATGGACGGCTGGATACTGATTTAAGGAGAAGGCAGGCACATTTTGAATTGGTAATGGGGTGAAGGGTTACGGTGAGTGATCAGGAAAGTGTATTGAGTCTGAGATGAGAGCAGCCATGATGGTATTAAATGGTGGAGCAGGCTCGAGGGGCTTCATTGTCTACTCCTGCTCCGAGCTCTTATGTTCTTAGTGCCCTCTTGTGGCCATTTGTGGATGTACAGATCGGGCTCAGTCACTCTCCTGATTGGTTTGAGAATGCAAAATACAAACATAAATGTCTTCTTCATTTCTTGTGACTTGGTGACTTCTTTCAATTCTTGGTATCGTGTTCACTCACATCTGCCTTTTAATGGCAAACACTCTCATGGTGAACACTAAATTTTCTCTCCTCCCATGTCCTTTCCTGTCTCCCTTTCCCTCTGTGACTATTTCCCCCCTTTTGGAATGCAGTGTCTGTGCTTGGAGACGGTGGTCTATGTTTTACACTGACCCTCAATGTCAGGTCGAAGAGTGAATTCAAAGCCTGGCCTTGCCGCAGTGACCCTGGGGCTGCTGGGTTTACCACAGGCTGCCTCTTCATTAGCCTCCCCCAAGCTCTTCATCCCCAAAATGGGGCTAATGGCTTCCTGATTCTACCCGATGGACCAGGGGCTGATGGCTCTGACACCACAGCAGTGGCTCAGAGAGAGGGAAGGGGGCAGACCCTGAGGGTATCTCAAATTCGTGCATCCTTCAGACAATTGAGACAGCATTAGACTTGAGGAGGTTAAGGAGGGGTGTATGCTCCAAGGGACGGAGCAGAAACACCTCTGGGAGTGTTAATTGGAGACCTCTCCTATTTGACAATGGCACTTCCAGCACTGATAACCTCCCTCCCTCCCCCACCCAAAGTTACCACAAGGAAGCCATCTCCCTGAAGCTGGTGGGTGCTCACAACATGGTCAGGAGTTGCCTCACAGTCTGGAAAATGGCAGCTGGTCATGAGACCACAAGATGTAGGAGCAGTATTAGGCCATTCAGCCCATCGAGTCTGTCCCACCATTTGATGATAGCCTTTAAAATTCTTTCTCAATGATACCTTCATTGTACAAATTGATGACTGTCTCCATGTCTCCATGGTGATGGTAGCTAGTCTGAAACCCGGTCATTGGGAATCTTTGATGGTGGCCATACAGCAATAGGGTGCTACCCGAATGCAGCACCCTCCTACTTTTACCCGCCTCACAACCTCCACTCCCACCAGCTCTGAGCATAAATATCTTGTGATGAGTGAACTAAGGGGAGACAGTGGCTGATTCTGTGAACACCTGTCTTCAGAGATGATAGTGCCATCAAGAAAATGACAAGTGATGGGATTCTATTCTGGCCAATCAGAAATGGGCTTTGTCTCCTTTTTATTTGATGTGGGGAGTTGAGTGTGTGGCGCCACCTAAAGGACAGTGAGAAGCAGCTGTTAGACACAAGGTTTCTGCCCGTCTTTCACTCAGGTTTGAGCAGGACATCAGGAGCTGTCCTTCCCAATCATGTGACCATCCTTCACTGAGCATGGAATGACTGAGCCAGGAGCTGTCAGATTCAGGAAGTAAATCATTCAAAGGTTTGTCTTCTGCCAGCCATCTTACAGACCCAGTGGGAGGAGCTCTGTGGAAATATTATCCCAGCCCCACCCGTTTCTGTATCTCTCTGAGCTTGCCCTCACCGTCAATTACTCCCTCCTGTAATTCTGTTACCAACTCGTTTTATTCTCTCTCTTTTGAACTGTTTTATTCCAATTCATCTCTCTCTCTTAACTGTCATTTCACTTCTGCTGTTTCCTGTAAATTCTCAGCAACTTTTCACTCAGGGTAGTTTTAGAGAGGATATTTCTGATTGTGATTGAATCCAGAACCAGGGGTAACACTCTGAGGATCTGGGGTGGACCGTTTAGGATGGAAATAAGGAGACATTTCTTCACCGAAAGAGTGGTGAGCCTGTGGAATTCATTACCACAGGAAGTGTGTTGATGCCAAAACATTGACTGTATTCAAATGGAAGCTACATTTGGCACTTGGGGCGAATGGGATCAAAGGGTGGGGGGTGGGGGGGGGGGCAGGTTGTATCAATTTATAATGCAGGGCTGTTTCCTGAAGGCACTGTCTCTCATTAAGCCGTGTCAACATTCAATTGTCTGTAGAAATGATCCATTGTACAATTATTGCTGTGAAGCATTTGCAACAATAGAATAACAAGAGAACATCCTCACATGATACAATCCAACAGGTAACCCCCTTGTTTTCTATAATGCATTCAATGTGGCAAAATAGTCAAAGTGCTTCCCAGAAACATAATCCAACAAAAAGAACTCAACCACCAAGTCTAAGAGAAAGAAACATGAAGACAAGTTGGTTCAATGGATTGGCTTTAAACAGCATCAGAAATGAGCAATAGAAAAGAGATGGGGAGGCTTGAAAGGAGAGAATTGCAGAGCTTATGGCTTTAACACAAACACTGGGTCTATCCCAGCCTTCCATATACATTCAGCAATAGAGTATCCACAACCTGCTGAGACAGAATCCTTATCGTGAATCCATGCGTCCCCCTCCCCCCCAACCAGCAGGAACCACCACCTAGTCAAGCTCCTTCCAAACATTTCAATGTGATCACCTCTCATTCTACTAAACAATATCGGGATCATTTAATCAGCCTCTCATTGTAGGCCAGTGCTCCCATCCTAGGGACTAATTTAGTGAACCTTCACTATCCAGACTTCAATGCGACCAGATCCTTTCTTAAATATACAGACTGAAATGTCACAGCGTTCCAGGGGCACTCTCACCAAAGCCTGACACAATTGTAACAAGATTCATTCACTTCTGACCTCCAACTTGGAAAACAGTGACAGGATTGGACTGAGTCAGCATGGATTTACGAAAGGGGAATCATACTTGGCAAATTACTGGAATCATGCAAGGATGTAACTAGTAGAGTTGATAAAGGGGAGCCAGTGGGTGTGGTTTATTGGACTTTCAGAAGGCATTTGATCAGGCCCCCCATCAGAGATTATTGTGCAACGGGATTAGGGGTAGTGTACTGATATGGATCGAGAACTGCTGAAAGTAAGCATGAAGGTGCAGTAGGAGGTGAAGAAGGCAAATGGTATGCTGGCCTTCATAGTGAGAGGATTCAAGTACAGGAGCAAGGATGTCTTACTGCAATTGGACAGGGGCTTGGGGAGACTACAACTGGAGTATTGTGTGTAGGATGTGGGTGTCGGGTCTTTAATCTTTGTGAGGAGCTGGTGGAAGGTGTTTACTGGATTGTGAGCCGCTAAGATTCCCAGGGGTCTGAGTAGTCGGGTAGTTATCTCTGACATGTCTTTGATTTATGGTATGGTCACTCTCGTGTCTGGTCATGTAGTGTTTTCTTCTTTAGGTGTGTCCCATAAGTACTGGAAGATAGTGCTCTTATGGTACTCATTTCATTTAAATCCTTTGAATAGGTCTTCCTGTTCTACCTCTGGAGTTCTGGGTTGATGCAGTGTGCCCTTGCCTGTTTACATAATATCCTAGTGCAGGTCCATTTGTAGGTGCTGGAGTGGTTGCTGTTATCATGCAGTATCTGGTCAGGATGGGTGTTCTCCTGTGCACACTGGTCTGGAGTTCCCTGATAGGTGTGCGTTCCACAGCCAGGAAGGGAAGGGTGCTGTTCTTTTCCTCTTCTTTAGTGAACTTTATTCCAGTGAGGATGTTATTGATTTAGTGGTGGGTTTCTTCCAGTTGTATATATTTAATGATGACAAAGGTATCATCTACATACCGGACCCAGAGTTTGGGTTGGATGGTGGGGAGGTCTATGCATTGTATTACTGCTTCTGCTATCAGTCCTAATACCGAGGACCCCACTGGTATGCCATTGTTTTGCCCGTATACTTGTCCATTGAATGTAAAGTGAGTTGTACAGCACTGCCTAGTAGCTTTAATATGCTGGGACTGGTACTGGAGGCTGCCCCTGACTTAGTGCACAGGGAACCCCTGAGAGAACCCCTTGACTTGTCTGGGGCCTGCTGACAACTCTGACAAGCTTCCTGGCTTTGTGTCTGTGCTCAATGGCAAGGTCAGACAGCAGTGTATGAGTCTGGCTGAGAGAGAAAATGAGCAGAAAATGTGAGCCAAAGCAATGGGAGAAGGGATGCTTGAGCATCCAGGTCAGCTCCGAGTGAGTATGTGCTCTGAGAGTAAGTGGAGAGCCTGGAGATACAGCCTGGTCCAGTCCGTGGGCTGGGTGTGTGGTCCTGAATGTACAGGGTCCTTGCTGCAGTGTTACAATGAGAGTTGTCAGTGCACACCAAGGGGCAGCATTGAAGGGCAGAAGGGCCTTGTAAGTGGGCTCGATATATGGCATGGGGGGTTTTAGAGACAGGCACGTGTTGGATGCCAATGTCCGTGGAGGTGGGGAGCATGTGACTGATGCCCATGGACTGTGCCCTGAGATGTTGGTGTCCAGTCTCCAACGTGAAGGTCTATAAGAGAAAGCGGTGAGCTGCATCCACGAGGTACTCACTCTGGTTTCCTTGTTGCGTTTTTCCAGAAACTGAGCTTGTTTGTTGAGTTTGGTCAGATGTGAGGCTGAATATTAATGAGCTGAGTTGGGTTGCTAACAAGGTGGTGTTTCGCCGTCACTAATGCCCATCAATCCCCATCTCCCTGCTGCCCAGTGAGAGTTTCCACACATCACTTATCAAAAACATGAAAGGTGGAGCAAGACCATCTTGATGTTTAGATGGGCCTCGCTGCACTGGTCACCTGATTTTGTCACATGACTTGCCATTGTCCACGTCACAAAGACCCCAATAAGATTCCTCCTGAAATTTATTCAAACAACAACCTGAAATTTACATGCATTGATAAGCACTCACACACACACATACATTTAGACAAACAGACTCAGACACACAGACACACACACACATAGACTGACACCCAGACAAATTCTTGAGAAGAAGTGTGCATTTATATTATTAACAGAAATGCAAATACAAATCACATTATCCAATCTTGGGTGATTGACTTCACTCTTGTCTGTCTGTGAATGAATGAATGAATAAGAAAGGTTTGGGATTCCAGAAGAATGTGGGTGCAGATTATGGAGATGTATCTTCTTGTTGGTGGTGATAAGTTTAGGGCTGTCTCACTCAGTGCCTGAGCTGATTAGTTCTGCTGCCTGGGTCCTATTCTTTGTGCTGGAGGAATGGTCCCTCCAGTTCGGGTGGTTTCAGGATGTCCTTTTCCCAGGTTAGTTCTGGGAATAATGGATCAAATTTTTCCTGAGCATGACAACCAACAAGAGGGAAAAACATCCTTGACCTCATCCTTACCAGTCCACCAGCTGCAGATGCATGTGTCCATGACATTTCCTGTAAGAGTTATTGTCACACAGCCCTTGTGGAGACAAAATCCCAGCTTCACATTGAGCATACCCTCCAGCATTTTGTGTGGCACGATCACCGTGATAAATGGGACAGATTGAGCAATTCCAGCCTGGGTATCCATGAGGTGCTGTGGGCCATCAGTGGAATTGTGCTCCAACACAATGTGTCATCTCTTGGCTCAGCATGTTCCTCCCTCAACCATGACCGTGAAGCCAGGGGATCAACCCGGGTTCAATGGAGACTGCAAGAGGCCATGCCAGGAGCAGCACTAGGCAGACCGAGAAATGAGATGTCAGTCTGGTGAAACTACCAACCAGGACAGCTTGCATGCTCAAGAGCAAAGCAACAAGTGATAGTTAGACCTCAGCTATCCCAAAACCAATGGATGAGGTCTACTCTCGATATTCCTCACTTTTGCTGGGTCACAATCCTGGAACTCCCTTCCTTTGGGCATGATGAGTCAACCTCAGAATATGGACTGCAGTGGCTCAAAACGGCAGCTCACCCCCACATTCTCAAGGGTAACTCGAGACAGGCAATAAATGCTGGGCCCAGCCAGAGAGATACACATCCCGGGAGTGAATAAAGAAACCTGCACAACTCACAAAGTACTTTAAAAATGAGTCATTGTTGTAATGTAGCAGTGAATCTGTACACAGTGAGACCTCACATTCAACAATAAGAGAAATGATCAAACAATCTGCTGTCAGTGATGTTGGTTACAGGATAAATATTAGCCAGAAGATCATGGATGACTTCACTGCAAATCCTCAAAAGAGGACTGTGGGAAATGTTACATCCAATGAGGAGCGTGGACTGGTGTTGTGTTACCAGCTCATCTGAAGTGGAATTCTGTCAGCCTCAATCATGTCCTTGATCACATGACCCTGTGATGCAGAGGGGAGAATATCACCACGGAGTCAAGACTATTACTTGGAGTTGGATCCGCTGATGAGGACAGGAATGTCCCATTCAGTTGATTGATATGAATGTTTTGTAACTTTGTTATTAGTCACTTTAAAAAAATTTACACGCTTCTTAATTGCATGAAATGGAGACATTATTGCATTTCTCAAATTTTCTCTGAATTTAGACTGAGCCAATGCATAGACACATGTGTTTGTGCAGGAATTCAGCAGCTGAAACATATCTCCAGTATACCCTGCGATAAGTATCGGATCCGTATAATGATCTGGCTCATAATAAGTATTTGTAATTCTCGAAATGAGGAAAAACAAAGTATATGGCATCCACAGCACGATGAAAGTGCCAGAAATGGTGAACAGTAAAGTGATGGATTTCCTTCGGCTCTGCATCTCTGGATCGTCGCTGTTCTGGGTGTTGCGTTGACCTTGCAGTGCTCTGCGGGTTCGATTCGCCATCACAATGTGTCGGACAGTCAGTGCATTGAGCAGTAAAATGAGAAAATATGGCAACAGTGGGTTTAAAATTGTATCAAGCCAATCAAAGGTTATCCATCCTGGTAAGATAAAGTAATCTGGTT
Organism: Chiloscyllium punctatum; assembly: GCF_047496795.1. Classification (NCBI taxonomy): domain Eukaryota; kingdom Metazoa; phylum Chordata; class Chondrichthyes; order Orectolobiformes; family Hemiscylliidae; genus Chiloscyllium; species Chiloscyllium punctatum. The sequence goes on from NC_092749.1 coordinate 94,731,760, forward strand.
TGGCATGAGCGCCCCATTCCACATCGTGAATGATATCGATGGGCTCAAAAGTAAAATACAAGGGAATATTTTTGAGTGAGAACACAACACACACAGTCACTATCACCACAGCTGCAGTTTCCTTCCTGCAATACTTTGCTCTCAACCTCTGGCAACAAATGAGGACAAAACGATCCACAGTGAAAGCGACCGTGAGCCAAACAGAGCAGTCAACAGCTGTGTAGTTGATCGCCTCATTCATGCTCCTTATTGAGGTGAAGTGTACAAATGAAAATGGGGAATAGTAGGAAAGCATGTAGTAGATTATCACATTGGAAATAATGACCAGGAGATCAACTGTCATCATACCCACCAAATAAAGAGAGATCCCTTTGGATAGACCACAGCCTCCACGAATTAGAAGGACAATTGTCAGGAGGTTAGCTGCAAAGAAAAGAGCAGAATTCCCAGGTTAATAACACAGCATTGATATTGATAAAGGATTATGACACAGAACCAGGTCATTAGCCCCAATAGGTCTCAGTTGAGGTTCACACTGCACATGTGTTTCCTCCCACCGCCTTCATCTTACAATATTGAGATATTATTCCTTTTAGCCTCATTTAGTTACTGAGATTTCTGATCAGGCAAACTCACAAATGTGTAGAAGTATTGGACAGATTGGAAGGAAGGAAATCTCTTTCTCAAACCAGAATCCCTTCACAGAGATGGATTGAGTGAATGTATCCCCCACCACATTGCCTTATGCCAGTCTATCATTAAACAGAAGGGTGGGTCCGTGTGGGAGGGGCTGCGTCCTTTGAACATTGACAAATTTACATACGCTGAAGCTCATTGTGAGCTCAATTGACCACAATTGTATGGGATCCATTCAACTCTCTTGAGGTTGTACAGGGAAAACAAATGGGGAGAGGGGTTTCCAGCAGTGTTATGTCAGGGGCACTGAGACGGATAAAAATCCATCAAAATCTCTCCAAGTGCAGAGTTGGATGTAGTCAATGATTTTATTCATGAAGGTGGAAATTCTCATTTATTTTGACAACTTTGTGTTGTTCATTCAGCACCCTAAAAAATGTACCAGAGGAGAGAGAGGGCCCTGACGGCTCAGGATAGAGCTGTTGTTAAATCTGAGACTCAGACAGGAGACCAGGGACAGCTGTCCCCATGAGGATTGTTAAAGTGGGAGGAGATCAAGACCAGAAGGTTCAAGAGGGTAGATGGCCAGGGGCAGGTGGGCTCTGTATAACAGGGACAAAGTCCTATGTGAGAAAACGATTGAGAATAGCTGCAACTTGAAAGGAGAATGTACAATCAGTGCCTTGAGTTTACAGACAGAGGGCAAACTATCTGCAGCATCAAGAGCCCCAGTGTCTGCACAGAGTGTGTGTCTCTCCAGGGAGTCAGTGATGTCTCTTGATGACAAATCAGTTCCAATTGTGTCTCTGGGTATTCAGTGTCTGTAGCTTCAAAGATCACCCAAGGCATTGAGCTCTCGTGCCTCCAGCACTTTGTAAGCATTAGACTGATACCTTTACAGTGGGCTGTAAGCTCCTGTACAACACTGTCTCAAGATGGGGAGATTGGTCAGGGTTTGGTGCTATCACAATGACAGCACCTCAAGCTATGACCAGTCACAGGACCATTGTGCATATGGAAAAGGGAAGGCAGGTACTGAAAAGGATGCTGGGACTCACACCATCAACAAGCCCTGGTTAGTAAACCCTCAACTCAACATCTATCCATAAGACCAGCCAAATGAACGACTGCAATAACTACACATCCATCCTCATGTGCATGTATTTAATGAAGGTTATCAGCAATACCATTCCTGTAACGACATCATAAATTATTCCTCGTGTTCTCCCATATGGACTCAGTGTGATTCCTTACATTTTTCCTGCCTGCAGCACTGTAGCCTTCCCCATGTGCTGCAAATGGTCCTGGAGGCAGGCGGCTGACTCTAATATCCCTTTGTCTGGAATGGCCTTGGGGGTGGTCCTCTGTTTGGCTGAGTCTGTCTGGACCCTGACATGGTGAGGCTCTCCTGCACAGTGTCAGGAACCTCCTTCATCACCATGGCTCTCTGAAGCACTGGTGTCAGTGGCAGAGGGTAGAGGAGTAACTGTCCCCATCAGGAGTGCCCTGACAGGTACTTCCCGATGGTGACTGCTCCTCCCCATGTCCCACTCTGAGGCTCACTTGGCCCTCCATACTTTCCTGACTAAGTGTAAATTGGCCCAAAGGTGCCTTCAGATGGGTCCATCCCCCGTCTTTTGCACATTGAGTTCAGTGACATCGCAATGGATCACACTAACCATAATCCTTACACTCATCATAATCCTAACCCGATCCTAAACTGTAAACCTAACCCTAACCCCGAAAGCAAAACTTAAACTAAACCCCGACACAATCTTGAAACACTAAAGTTAAGCCGAAGCCTAATTCTAACCCTAATTGTAAAATTAAAACAAGCGTTAACCATAGACCTATCCTTAAAGCTAACCCTTCCTCTAAACTAAACCAAAACCCAAATTAAAACCTTATCCTAGACCTAACTCAAAACCTAATTCCACCCTCAAATCCCACCCTAATGCTTGCCCTCACCCTGGTCCTTACCCGCGCATTAAATCAACTCAACTCCTCACCACAACCCTCACCAAAACCTGATCCCTCATCCTAAACCAAATCCCAAATTAAATCCGAACCTAATCTGCACACTTTCCTTTACCCGAAACCTAAACCTAATCGTGACCCGAACCCTAACTCAAATTCTGATCCAACTGCTGACCCTAACCCTCACCTGAATTCTAATCCTATCTCTGGTGTGAATCTAACCCAAATCCGAACCACAACCCTCACCATAACCCTAAAGTCTATAGCTAAACGTAATCCTAACCATAACTGTAGACATAATACTTACCCAACTCCGAGACCTAACTCTATCCTAAGTCTAATTTCCACCCTTACCCAATTGTTATTCAGAGTGCATATTCCACAGCACCTGGCTGATCAGCGCCCACCAGAGTTTGGGTGTGATTGTGTTTGAGATGATCTTTCGGGGGTGTGAGCATGTGGACTGGGCACTATCCCATTGACCTGCCTGATCCCACTGACCAACATCAAATCCAGGGCCATGTCCCAGCAACAGATCCAGACACATGGCAATAAAAACCCAGTCAGAGAGAGCTTTGGGATCCAGAAATCTGAAAGTACCTGTTCCTCCCAGACAAGGACCATTTAGCACACGTCAGGCCACAGATTCCTCATGTCCTCATGGAACTAAACTAAAATTCACAAATTACAGCATGAGCTGTTTCTTGTAGGAACACCTGAAATTGGATCCAGCATGAGGAGAGAAAGAGGGTGGGTTTATACACTGAGAGATATATCAGGGGAAAGAACATAGTGACAGTGGGATTGAAAAGATAACACAGCCTGCTTCAGCTCCTTACCAGGAACTCCGAAGATTGCGAGGAAATGGTAGTAAGTGAAAGCTATCTGTTCAATTGTTGATAATTCCATTTTCAGAGAGGTGATGATATCAATTGTTGTTGACAGATCTGAATCATCTGACATTCATCTGTTATATAAAGCAACTAAATCTCCCCTGTGATTTTGTGCAGTTGCAGAGAGAGTGAAATTAGTTTGCTGTCTTTGAACAAACAGGTACAGTTAATTTTAATAGATATTACACAATACACTCTTCACCTACACCGGAAGATTGAAGGAGAACAATTGGGCCAGGTCCATCTCAGGGCACCTTGCTCACTCTCTTAGTGCTCTCTACACGGATGCTCACACCATCCCTGCCTTGCCTTGCCTTTCTCACTTTGTCCCCTCAACCATATAGTTATAGAATCATAGAGCTGTACAGCATGGGAACAGACCCTTTGGTCCAACTCGTCCATACTGATATTCTAATTAAACTCATCCCATTTATTAAATTTTCCTCCATATTCCTCGAGAGTCAGAGAATCATAGAGCTGTACAGCAGTGAACAGACATTTTGGTCTAACTTGTCCATCCCGACCAGATACCCTGAATTATTCTAATCTCATTTGTCAGCATTTGGCCCATGTCCCTCTGAACTCTTCCTGTTCATATACCCATCGAGATGCCCATTAAATGTTGTTATTGTACCACCCTCCAACATTTCATCTGGCAGTTTGTTCCACACATTCATCACCCTCTGCATGAAAATGTTGCCTCCTTGGTGCCTTCTAACCCTTTCCCCTGTCATCTTAAACATACGCCCTCTAGTTTTGGACTCCATTTCCCTTGGAAAACAACCTTGGCTGTTCACTCCATCCATGCTTCTCGTGAGTTTGTAAAGTTCTAAAATGTCATTTTCACGAACTACAATAAGCTGTGGATCCAACACCGATCCTTGCAGCACACTCTGGTCACAGGCCTTCAGTCGGGAAAGCAATCCTCCATCACCACTCTCACTCCCAGTATTAAGCCAATTGTGTATCCAAATGGCTAGTTCTCCCCTTATTCAATGCGATCTAACCTTGCTAAACAGTGTTCCACAGAGAACTTTGTTGAATGCCTTGCTGAAGTCCATATAGATGATGTCCACCACTCTGCTTTCATCAATCCTCATCCTCACATCTTCAAAAAACTCAACCAAGTCAGTGAGAAATAATTTCCCACTGGCAAAGCCATTTGAGTATCCTGGATCAGTCCTTGCCTTTCCAAATCCAGTCCCTCAGAATCCCCACCAACAACTTTTCCACCATTGATGTCAGCCTCGCTGGTCTATAGATCCCTGACCTTTCCTTATCAACTTACTTAAATAGTGAAACCATATTAACCAATCTCCAGTCTTCTGGTACCTCACCTGTGGCAATCAATGAAACAAATATCTCAGCAAAGGGACCAGCAATCACTTCCCTAGGTTCCCACAGTACCCGAGGGAAAACCTGATCAAGTCCCAGGGATTTGTCCAGCCTTATGTATTTTAAGATGTCCAGTACTTCCTCCTCTGTAAATGGGCATTTTTTCAAGATATCATTAATTATTTCCCCACATTCTATTTCTTTTATATCCTTCTCCACAGGAAACAGTATTCCAAATACTCATTTAATATATCCACCATCTCCTGCTGTTACATCTCGAGGTGGCCTTGCTGATTTTGAAGGGACCCTATTCTCTCCCCAGTTCCTCTTTTGTCCATAATGAGTTTATAGATTCCTTTGGATTCTGCTTAACCCTACTTGCCAAAGCGATCTCATGTCCCCTTTTTTCCCTCCTGTTTTCCCTCTTTAGTATACTGCTGCTGACTTGTTATTCTTCTAGGGATACACCCGATCCCTGCTGTCTGTACCTGACATATGCTTGCTTCTTTTTCTTGACCAGTACTTCACTTTCTCCCACCATCCAGCATTCCCTACAGCAATCAGCCTTATCCTTCACCCTAACAGGAACATATTATGCCTGGATTCTCATTAACTTATTTTTGAAGACGTCCCATTTTCCAGCTGTTCCTTTACCTGCAAATGTCTGCCCCAATCAGCTTTTGAAAGTTCTTGCCTCATATCATCCAAATTGCCCTTCCTCCAATTTAGATCTCTTACATTTCGATTGGGTCTATCCTTTACTATTATTTTTTTAAAACAAATAGAATTATGTCCACTGGCCCTTAAGTGCTGGCCAACTGACACCTCAGTCACTTTCCACACCTTATTTCCCAAGGATTCTGGGTAATCCAAGATGGAGAAGGAAAACAATTGTAGCTGTCAGAGCTGCTCCTTTTTTGAGGAATTTTAGGCTTAGGAGGTGATTGCCTTGAATTCCAGGAGCAACAATTTCTGTTTTATATACTGTTGCATTATTTTGGAGCAAAAGATCAGAAAAACAACTTTTTAAATGGAGTAAGACAGATAAAGGCAGTGACCACATGGTCAGAGAACGAAACTGATACTGCTGTCTGATGCAGCAGTGAATCTGCACAGTTATTGCCTTTGGTGTTTGAGTTCAAGCATCTCTGGATATTGGAGTGTGTCCAGGAACAATAAAGAAACAACAAAATTCACAGCTGACATTGTGGGAGAGCTCACTACACAGGAACAGATAAATACATAGTTTTTGAGTGTAGCCTTGCTTTAAATCTACAATATTGAAAGTAGAGTGGGTTCTTTTTTGAATAGATGATTTTTTGAGATCTGTCTCTTGATTAATTTTTAAAAAATGTAAGCCATAAGTCTGAAGCTAGCCTGGAGCATGGTTTTGTTTTGATCAATTAGATGGTGCTATATTCTGGGTCTGTAGGTTATGAAGGAGCAAAGATGGCCTTTAGTAGAGTGATGGATGTGTTCTTCCTGTCGGATGTGGGAGATTGGGGAGAATTTCCATGTTACTGATAATTATGTCTGCAGCAAATGTCTTTGGTTGTGAATCTTGTCAGGATACATGGATCAGTTGGTGTGGCAGTTTCAGGCAAAAAAGAATTTACAAGAGCTGGGGGGTGCAATCGATGGCAGTTATAGGAAGGGAGAAAGTCACGGATGCAGACAATTAGATTGGTTAACTCCATGAAATGTAGGTGGGGTAGGCAGGTAGTGCAGGAGTCTCCTGTGACTATCTCCATCTCAAGCAGGTATGCTGTTTTGGAAAATGTTGGGGGTGATGGACTCTCAGGGGAATGTAGCATGAACAGCTCAGTGTCTGGAACCGGGAATGGCTCAAATGCAAAGAGGGGTATGTCAAGTTCCAAACGATCAATTGTGATACGGGACTCTCTGGTCAGAGGTACAGACATGCATTTCTGCTGCCAGCAGCAAGAACAGTGCAGCTGGCACGGTTCTGCATCTGGCATGGTGGCTCAGTGGTTAGCACTGCTACCTCACAGTGCCAGGGACCCAGGTTCGATCCCTGCCTCGGGCACCTGTTTGTGTGGAGTTTGCACATTCTGCCCGTGTCTGTGTGGGTTTCCTCTAGGTGCTCCAGTTTGCTCTCAGTCCAAAAATGTTCATGTTAGATGAATTGGTAATGCTAAATTGCCCATGGTATTCAGAAATATGCAGGTTAGGTGCATTAGTTAGGGCAAATATTGGGTAAATGTGTTAGATAGGGGGCTAGGTTGGTCATTCTTCAGAGGGTCAGTGTGGGCTTGTTAGGCCGAAGGGCCTGTTTCCACATATAAGGATTCTAATTCTTAAAAAAAATGAGATTAGTGTTGTCTCGCTGATGCTAGGAACAAGGAGATCCCAGAAAGGGTGCAGAATGTTCTCAAAGGGGAAAGGGATCAACAGGAGGTCATTGTACGCATTGAATGAATGACATAGGGACAGAAAAGGATGAAAGTCTGAAGGGAGAATATCGTAAATTAGGCAGGAATTTAAAAAGGAGGTCCTTACGGGAATAATATCTGGATTACTCCTGGTGTTACAATCAGTGAGGGTAGGAATAGGAGGATAGAGCAGATGAATGCATGGCTGAGGAGCAAGTGAAGGGGAGAAGGATTCACATTTTGGATCATTGATATCTCTTCTGGGTTCGAAGTGACCTGTATAAGAAGGATGGATTGCACCTGAATTGGAAGGGGACTGATATACTGACAGGGAGACTTGCTGGAGCTGCTCAGGAGGATTTAAACTAGTAAGGTACAGGGATGGGACCCATGGAAATAGTGAGGGAAGAGATCAATCTGAGACTGGTACAGTTGAGAAAAGGAACGAGTCAAACAGTCAGGGCAGGTAGGAGCAAAGCAGAGAACAAGATAAGACTGGTAGCTGAAACTGCATTTATTTCAATGCAAGAGGCTGAAGAGGGAAGGCAGATGAACTCAGGGCATGGTTAGGAACATGGGACTGGGTTTTCATAGCAATTACAGAGACGTGGCTCACGGATGGACAGCACTGGCAGCTAAATGTTCCAGGATACAAATTTTATGGGAAGGATAGAAAGGGGGGCAAATGAGGATGTGGAGTAGCATTTTTGATAAAGAATAGCATTATGACTGTACTTTGAGAGGATAGTCCTGGGAATACAACCAGGGAAGCTACTTGGGCTGAACTAAGAAATAAGAAAAGGATGATCACCCTATTAGGTATGTATTATGAACCCTCTCAGTGGGAAATTGAGAAACAAATTTATAAGGAGATTTCAGTTTTCTGTAAGAATAATAGAATGGTTATGGTAAGGAATTTTAACTTTCCAAACATAGACTGGGACTGCCGTAGTGTTAAGGGTTTAGATGGAGAGGAATTTATTAAGTGTGTACAAGAATATTTTCTGTTCTAGTATGTGGGGCCAGCGATCATTATTCTATGAGCTTTAAATTAGTGATGGAAAAGGATAGACAGGATCTAAAATTGAAATAATGCCAATTTTGACAGAATTGACAAAAGCTGATTTGGGCAGATGTTCGCAGGTAAAGGGGCAGCTGGAAAATGGGAAGCCTTCAAAAATGAGATAACAAGAGTCCAGAGACAGGATATTCCTGTTAGGGTGAAAGGAAAGGCTGGGAGTGTAAAGAATGCTGGATGACAAGAGAAATTGAGGTTTTGGTTAATAAAAAGAAGGAAGCATATGTCAGATATAGAAGGGAGAGATTGAATGAATCCTTAGAAGAATATAAAGGCAGTAGGTGTATACTTAGGAGGGAAATAAGGAGGGCAACAAGAGGACATGAGATAACTTTGGCAAAAAGGGTTAAGAAGAACCCAAAGGGTTTTTATAAATATGTTCAGGACAAAAGGGCAAGTAAGGAGAGAATAGGGCCCCTCAAAGATCAGCAAGACAACCTACTTGTGGAACCACAGGAAATGGGGAAGATACTAAAAGTGTATTTTGCATCAGTGTTCATGTAGAGAAGGACATGGAAGATAGAGAATGTAGGGAAATTGATGGTGATATCTTGAAAAATGTTCATATTACAGAGGATACGCGGGCTGAATGGGATTTATCCTCGGATTCTCTGCGAAGCTATGGAGGAGATTGCAGAGCCTTTGGCTTTGATCTTTTGTTGTCATTGTCTACAGGAATAGTGTCAGAAGACTGGAGGATAGCAAATGTTGTTCCCCTTGTTCAAGAAGGGGAGCAGAAAAAACCCTGGTAATTATAGACCAGTGAGCCTTACTTCAGTTGTGGCAAAAGTGTTGGAAAGGATCATAAGAGATAGGATTTATAATCATCTCAAGAGGAATAATTTGATTAGGGATAGTCAACATGGTTTTGCGAAGGGTAGGTTGTGTCTCACAAACCTTATTGAGTTCTTTGAGAAGGTATCCAAACAGGTGGATGAGGGCAAAGCCGTTAAGGTGGTATATATGGATTTTGGTAAGGCAGTTAATAAGGTTCCCCATGGTAGGCTATTGTAGAAAATTCAGACACATGGGATTGAGGGTGAACTGCAGTTTGGATCAGAAATTGGAGAGCTGAAAGAAGACAGAGGGTGGAGGTTGATGGGAATTATTCATCCTGGAGTTGAGTTACTAATGTGTACTGCAAGGATCTATTATGGGGCCATTCATATTTGTCATTTTTTACAAATGACCTGGATGACTGCGGAGAAGGACGGGTTAGTAAATTTGCAGATGACACTAAAGTTGGCAGAGTTATTAATTGTGCTAAAGGATGTTGCAGTTTACAGAGACAGATAGATAAGCTGCAGAGCTGAACTGAGAGGTGGCAAATGGAGTTTAATGTAGAAAAGTGTGAAGTGATTCACTTTGGATGGAGTAACAGGAATACAGAGTACTGGGCTAATGGTAAGATCTAGTATGGATGAGCAGGGAGAGCTCAGTGTCCATATAAATAGATCCCTGAAAGTTACCACCCAGGTTGATAGGGTTGTTAAGAAGGTGTAGGTGTGTTAGATTTCAGTGGTAGTGGGATTGAGTTTCGGAGCAGCGAGGTCATGTGGCAGCTGTACAATACTCTGGTGCGGCTGCAATTGGAATATTGCGTCCAGTACTGGTCGCCGCATGAGAGGAAGGAAATGGGAGCTTTGGAAAGGGTGCAGAGGAGATTTACCAGGATGTTGCCTAGTGTGGAGGGAAGGACTTATGAGGAAAGGCTGAGGGGCTTGTGGCTGTTTTTGTTGGAAAGAAGAAGGTTAAGAGGTGACTAAAAACAGACATACAAGATGATCAGAGGATTAGACAGGGTAAACAGTGAGACCCTTTTTCCTCAGATGGTGATGGCTAGCACAAGGGGATTCAGCTTTAAACTGAGGGGTGATGGATAGATGACAGATATCAGAGGTAGGTTCTTTACTCAGAGAGTAGTAAGGGCATGGAATTCCCTGCCTGAAACAGTAATAAACTCACCAACTTTAAGGGCATTTCAATGGTCATTGGATAAATATACGGATGATAATGGAATAGTGTAGGTTAGACAGGCTTCAGATTGGTTCCACAGGTTGGCGCAACATCGCGGGGCAAAGGGCTTGTACTACACTGTATTGTCCTGGGATCTCGGTACCATGTTCTCTGAAAAGTCAAGGAGCTGCAGGAGAGTGCAAAGCCTGGGCAGGGGCTGGATATTGAGTTAGTGCCTGATCTCTAATAAAAGATTTCGCCTCTGTGGGTAAAATTTACTCAAAAAGAACAAGGGGAGAAGGGAAAGAAGATATAATTTTGAGAGATACAGGATCTAATCAGTCTCTCATAGTAAGAGATGAATGTATTTGCATTCTTTCTGACCTGTTACCCAAGAGAGTGGTAATTTGTGGGATGGATGGATAGAAATTTAGCATTCCCCTGTGTCAGATCAGTTTGGAGAGCCAACTCAAGACTGAGGAAGTAACAGTGGGAGTGATTGACAGAGTGTCAGTTCCAGGGATACAGTTTGTTTTTGGGAATGATTTAACAGGATCCAAGGTGGGAGTGACACCTCTTGTTGTGGAGAAGCCAAAGAAAGACCACAGAACTAAGGAGTTAAAAGAACAATACCCTGGAATTTTTCTAGACTGTATAATAACAAGATCCCACTATCATAAGTCACAGCAAGAAACAAAAACTGAAGAGAAAGATGAAGGAGTTGAGGTTCAGTTAGCAGATACCCTGTTTGATGTGATGGTGCAGGGAAAGGCTGATGGACTTACAACAGAAATACAAGACAATCAATGATATCTATATATATAGATGCATGCTCAGAAAAGGAATCAATATATTCCTGAGGGTTATTATCTTAAAGATAGAATCCTAAAACAAAAATAGAGATCGCGGCAGGATAGTGCAGAGGAGAAATGGGTGGGACTGCACCAGATTGTGTTGCCAGTAGCATACAGACAGGAAGGGTCATGGACAGCACATGAATTATCAGTCGGAGGTCATCTAGGTGTGAGGAAGACTCAGGTTAAGGTACAAAAAGCACTTCTATTGACCTGGACTGCACAAAGGTGTAGTTAAAGTTTGCTGTCCATGTCATACATGCCAAATGGTAGGTAAGCCACCGGCAGTAACAGACCAGCCCCTTTATTACCAATTCCCACATTCGAAGAACCTTTCACACAGGTTATAATTGATTGTGTAGATCACCTTCCTAAAACTAAACGTGGTAACCAGTACTCGCTAACCATAATGGATGTACCTACCAGATTTCCGGAAGCAATTCCATTCCAAATTACTCAGGTAAAAAGGTTGCTAGAGGAGTTAGTGACTTTCTTCATGTGGTCTGGGCTACCCAGAGAGATTCAGTCAGACCAAGGGTCTAATTTTACTGCTGGGCTGTTTAAGGAAGTCATGGATAGCTGCGGCATACAGCACTTTAAATCAAGTGTGTATCATCCTGAATCCCAGGGAACTTTGGAAAGGTGGCATCAGACCCTGAAGACCATCTTAAGAGTGTACTGTCAGGATTACCTGAATGATTGGGATGAAGGTATCCCATTCGTATTGCTTGCTGTTAAAGATGCCCCAAATGAATCCACTCAGTTTACTCCCTTTGAGTTAATATTTGGACATGAAGTGAGAGGGCCTTTGGAATTAATTAAGGAGAAATTGACAGGACCAAAGTCGGAGATCTCACACTTGGATCATGTATCTGAGGTGAGGGACGGATTAAATCGGGTAGGTGAGTTAGCTAAACATCACCTGAAGAGGGGACTGCAGAGAATGAAGCATGTGGCTGATAATAACAAACTCTGACATTCTGATGTTTTCCATTGGAATGACGTATTAGAATTGTTATCAGAGATCCTTTCAAAGTCAGGTTTAGTGGTCCCTACCAAACTGAGAAAACGTTATGTCAGGTAAACTATCTGGTAAAGATGTCAAATAGGGAAATGTAGTATTGGGTATATCATGTAAATATGTTGATATTTGATTATCATAGAGAAAGAGAACTGGAGAAACAGGTGTTAGTTCCTGGCCCACTGAGTGAGAAATCAAATCCAGATGTCATGGAGTTTGATACACCTCAAAATACATTAAACAATGAGGGAGTCTTTGAGAAGTGGGATAGGTTAGTGAACTATCTTTCTCAGGAGCAAAGAACCCAGTTGAAAGGTTTGTTGTAGCAGTATGAGGACATACGCTGAAATAAGATAGGGAGGACTAATACTATTGTGCATGAGGTAGAAGTAGGGAATGGTGTAGTGATAAAGCAACACCCCTACAGGCTTAATCCTTTCAAAGCCACACAGGCCCAGATGGAGGGGGATGAGATTCTCAATGAAGATATCATTGAACTGAGTCAGAGTGAATGGAGTTCGCTGATTGGGTTAGTTCACAAATCTGACAGGACTCAACAATTTTGTGTGGATTATTGGAAGGTCAATGCCGTAAAAAAATCAGACTCATACCTAATACCAAGATTGAAGGACTGTACAGAGAAAGTTGGACAAGCCAGGGACATCACAACATTGGACTTACTGCTTGGTTATTGGCAGGTACCTTTACCAGAGAAAGTGTTACAGACGAGGCCAGACCACTCAAAACATTCTTAAGCAGGCAGCCCAAGTTATAACTTTGCCCCAATTTCTATCCCTCATGGACTGAAATTGATTCTGGAAGCCAAACTGAGTTTTATGGATGAGCTCATAACTATCAGCCCCTTCAGCTGCTAACCTTGCTGTTTTAAATATCTGCTCTTCCACATGGATTCCTCACTAAGTTTACCCTCAGCCTTTATCTCCAGCCTTTTAAGCTGACTTTCCTTTTTAAGTGTCAGTTTTTGAAGTTCAAAAGCTCCCTCTTTTTCTTTCTCTGCTCTCTCTTTTTCCCTCTCTTCTGCTATTAAAAGTAACGCAAACTGTTCAATTTCTGCTGCCCTTTCCTTATTTCTCACCTCTCACTCAAGCTGCTTCATTAGCAATTGAATTCTTGCCATAACAATAGATTCTGATGGTTTCTCCAGCACGTTTAAATGCTGAGCTACAGCTGTAAGTATCTCTCCTTTCCTCACAGAATCAGGCAGGTCCAGTTCCAGTTTCCATAAGAACACAAAGTTTTGGTGGACAGAGCAATGCCAGGAGGCCTTTGAGAATTTAAAAGCAGTATTAACCGCAGGACCAGTTTTAGCTACACCAAATATTTTGAAACCCTTCATAGTTGCATTCAATGCCAGCGATATCGGAGTTGGAGCTGTACTGCTCCAGGACGATGATGATGGAATTGAATGAACAATTTGCTACTTTTCAAAGAAACTCAATACCCACCAGACAAAATACTCCACCATTGGAAAAGAATGTTTGGGTTTGGTACTGGCCTTACAACATTTTAATGTTTATATGATGAACAATGTGTCAGAGACAGTTATGTACATGGACCACAATCCTCTTACATTCTTGGAAAGACTTAAAGATAAAAATTTGAGATTATTTCATTGGAGTCTTGTGTTACAGACTTTTGAATTACAAATTGCTCATGTTGTGGGTCATAAAATGTGATAGCAGGTTTGTTATCGTGTGAGTGTGTGTGCAGAAATTAATATGAATTTAGAGTAATGACCTATGTATTTCATTGTAATGGGATTAAGAAATAGGAAATAAAAATGAAGCCATCTTTCATTACGATGGTTCATTTTTTCCTTTGGGGGTGTTTATATTGTTGAAGGCATGTACTGTACCTTTAAGAGCGAGTGAGTGCTGCTCTGCACTGAGGGCTTGGAAGTACCTGTCATATGACCAACTAGTAGTCTCAGAGTGTACTGGAAAATTGAAAATATGCAACATTTGGCTCTGAAATGCTATCTGTATTGGTTGCTGTTTTGACAAGAAATCGAATTTAACCAATCAATTTGAATTATGCCTCAGGATACTGAAACCCAATTGAGTTTGAATTGATTGTTTTGCCAACATTGAACCAATGAAATGATCCGATGTTGGACATATAAAAAAAAGGGAGGCATTTTGAAAATCATTATCATGCTATTATTCTCACAGATAACTGAGATTACATCATAGAGATGTACAGCATGAAAACAGACCCTTCAGGCTAACATGTCCATGTCAATCAGATATTCTAAATTAACCTAGTCCCATTGCCAGCACTTGGTCTAAACCTTTCCTATTCAAATACCCATCCAGATTCCATTTAAATGCTGTAATTGTACCAGCTTCCATCACTTCCTCTGATAGCTTATTCCATACACACCTCCCTTTGCGTGAAAACGTTGCCCCTAAGGTCATTTTTAAATCTTTCCCTTAACCTATACACTGTTCTGGACTCTCCACCCCTCCTAATTCCAGGGAAAAGACCTTGTCTATCTACCCTATCTACGCACCTCATAATTTTATAAACCTCAAAATAAGATCACCCCTCAGCATTCAACACTCCAGGGAAAACAGCCCCAGCGTATTCAGCCTCTCCCTGTAGCTCAAACCTTCCAATCCTGACAACATCCTTGTAAATCTTTTCTGAACCCTTTCAAATTTCACAACATCCTTCTTATAGAACGGAAACCAGAAGTGCACACAATAATCCAAAAGTGGCTAAACCAATGTCCTGCACAGCCACAACATGATCTCCCAACTGCTATATTCAATGCTCTGACCAATAAAGGTACGTGTGCCAAATGCCTTCTTCACTACCCTGTCTATCTGAGAATCTTTACAAATTTGCTTCTCAACTTCCCCTTGATTGTTGTGGGGGCATCTATGTACAATCCCAATGAGGTGATCATCGATTTTTTATTTTGAGTTTCATCCATCCAGCTTCCCTGCACATATTCCCCAGAATATCTTCCCGAACTACAGTTGTAATCTTATCCCTGAATCAAAAAGACCAATGCCCCTTCTCTCCTGCCACCCTTTCTTTCCTTCCTCTCGCATCGATACACTGTAGCATTCACTGCAAGTCCTGTCCATCCCTGAGCCACATCTCTGTAAAGGCTGTGATATCCCAGTCCCATGTTCCCAACCATGCCCTGAGTTCATCTGCTTTACCTGTCAGGCCTCTCGCATTGAAATAGATGCAGTTTAATTTATTAGCCCAAACCTCATTCTCTGCTTTGTTCCTGCCTGCCCTGGCTGTTTCACTTGCTCCGTTCCCAACTGGATTAGTGATGCTGGAAGAGCACAGCACTTCAGGCAGCATCCAAGGAGCAGTAAAATCGACATTTTGGGCAAAAGCCCTTTACCCCGTTCCCCAACTGCAACAGTCTCAGTCTGATCTCTTTTCTCATCTATTCTTTGAGGTCCCGACTGGTCCTCCTGACTAACTTAAGTCATCCCGAGTTGCTCCAGAAATCCCCGTTGGTTTGTTAGTCTCTTTCCAATTCTCCACCCTGCTTAAACAGAACACCCCTACCCCAGAAGAGATTCCAATGATCCAAAAATGTGAATCCTTCTTCCATACAACAGCTCCTCAGCCATGCTTTCATCTGCTCTATTCTCCTATTCCTCCTCTCACTAGCACATGACGCTGTGAGGAATCTTGATATTACTCCCCTAAAGGTCCTACTTTTATGGTTCTGCATAATTTATACATTGTCTCCTCAGAATCTCATCCTTTTCACTTCCGATGTTATTGGTTCCAATGTGCACAACAACCTCCTGCTGGTTCCTCTACCCTTTGAGTGTTCTCTTAGCCCACTCTGACACATTCTTGACCCTGGCACCGGGAGGCAACATACTATTCTGATGTCTCGTTATCGATCACAGAAACGCATGTCTGTTTCTCTGACTATAGAGTCGCTTAAAGGCTCACAATATTTCTGTTGTATCTTCCCTTTGGTGCAGACACAAAGCCAGACAGTTTGTTGTGGTTTCCAGCCGTCATCAGCCAAGGGAGCGGACATTTTGCTGTGCAGCACCGCACTACATCGATCTTACACCCGCACCATGTGACAACAGCGTCCAGTTTGTGTGAATGATGTCATCCAAAGTGGGATAAAATGAATGGAATGATATCAGTATCATTGACAGTCATACATCACACCCCATGGGACACACATAGACACATCCTTGACAAATCTTCTGTATCTAGGTTGTTTCTCTCTTTGGAAAGTTAAGAGGCCCCACCTTCCTTGCTAGACTCGCTCTTTCTCTTTCTAAACATAAATTAACCAAGTCTTTAATGAAGGACAGTAGACCATGTCCTTCACAGATTCCAGCTTTGTCCTTCCTCTGTTTACTTATGTTTCTTTTTTGAACCAAAATCATAGGAGATTACAGGGTGACCTGGACAAGTTAGGTGAGTGGGCCGATGCATGGCAGATGCAGTTTAATGTGGATAAATGTATGGTTATCCACTTTGGTGGCAAGAACAGGAAGGCAGATTACTACCTCAATGGAATCAATTTAGGTAAAGGGGCAGTACAAAGAGATCTGGGTGTTCTTGTACACCAGTCAATGAAGGTAAGCATGCAGGTACAGCAGGTAGTGAAGAAGGCTAATAGCATGCTGGAGTACTGTGTGCAGTTCTGGTCTCCAAATTTGAGGAAAGACATTCTGGCTATTGAGGGAGTGCAGCGTAGGTTCACGAGGTCAATTCCTGGAATGGTGGGATTACCTTACACTGAAAGACTGAAGCGGCTGGGCTTGTATACCCTTGAGTTTAGAAGACTGAGAGGGGATTTGATTGAGACATATAAGGTTATGAAAGGATTGGACACTCTGGCAGCAGGAAACATGTTTCCACTGATGGGTGAGTGCCGAACCAGAGGACACAGCTTAAAAATACGGGGTGGACCATTTAGGACAGAGACGAGGAGAAACTTCTTGACTCAGAAAGTAGTGGCTGTGTGGAATGCTCTGCCCCAGAGGGCAGTGGAGGCCCAGTCTCTGGATTCATTTAAGAAAGAGTTGGATAGAGCTCTCAAAGATAGTGGAATAAAGGGTTATGGAGGTAAGGCAGGAAGAAGATACTAATTAGGAATGATCAGCCATGATCATATTGAATGGCGGTGCAGCTCGAAGGGCTGAATGGCCTACTCCTGCACCAATTGTCTATTGTCTCTTGTCTATTGTCAAAACCGACCAGTTTATGTTTAAAGAATAGCTTCTTGCTTAATATTTATCTCCATAGCAACCTCAGGACTGTCTTACTTCTGGAAGCCTCTCAGCTGTGTCAAAGGTTTAAACATTCGTTATCAGCTCACACAGGCACCATGGAACAATCTCAAAGCCAACAACCTCTAATATACCTTAAACTGAACCAAATCTCCACATTTTTAGACCATAATGCAGACCGCAGTAGAATCAGCTGTAACAATGTGTGACTTTATAAATATATAAATATATGTTTTGGGGTTTTCGGAGGGGTCAGGAGTGCCCGGTGGTGGCCCACACAGACACTGGGAGAACATACAGACTGTCACCCAAGGCTGGAGTTGGGCCTGGGTCCCCTGGTGCTGGGGGGCAGCAGTGCTATGCAGTGTGCCACCGCACCATCCCAAGGTGAAGCATTAGAGCTGGGAGAGAAATCAGAAAGCACTTTTCACACAAATTACAGCAGAAAAGGTTGATGAATCTTTGAAGGCCTGAGTGATTAATGTTTGTTGGGTAATTATGATGAGAGATAAATGGAGTTGAAGAATAGGTCAGACATGATCTAATTAAATGTTGCCAAAAGTTTGCCTCCTGCTTTAATCTGAGTCGTGCTGTGTCACTAACTGCAGCCCAACAATAGAACTCTAGTACCATGGCCCCTTTCACCTTCCCATTGGTTTCAGACAGGACCCTTCCTCAGGATCTGTTGTGCCTTTTCCTGCTCCAAACTTAATCAACTCTGATTTCTGCAGCATCTGCAGGTCCCCATAGTCTCCTTATTATTGAAGTGATTGATGCTGGAAATAAAGGAGACCAGTGATCTGTATACGCTCTGCGTTACATGTCTGTTACTCAGTATTTTACATTGATGATGTGAACCTCTTCATCAACCAGAATATTAGATATTTATCCTCTAACCAACATCACTGACAGCAGATTGTTTGATCATTTCTCTTATTGTTGAATGTGAGGTCTCACTGCCTTGCTGTTTGCTGTCCTGGTCTGGAATACACCAACAAAAGAACCTTTCGAAAGTTAGGCAGGAAGTCAGGGTTGAAGTGGACACCAAGCAGGTTAATCAGTCTGGAGCCAGTGAAAAGGGATTTCAGTTGTGTGAAGAAACTAAAGAATTTGGGATTATTCCTTTATTCAAAATTGTGAGATGTTTTGATAAATTCGAGAGAGACAAAATCCATTGAGCAGTGAGTCAGTAACCAGAGGTTAGATAAAATCTCTTTACCCATTCCATTCTTAATTTCTCTCCTGTACTTTCTGTATTCTGCTTGGATCGTGACTGAATGATGAAGCTGTCAGTGTGGAGCTGCCCTGTACAGTTGCTGAGATTTGCCCCAGGAATGGCAGACAGGGGGAAATCGGTACCCCACACTGCGGGAAGGCTCCTACTGGATGGGGTGCTGCCTGTACAGGACTTTCTCCAGCTCCGGGGGCAGGAGAGGAGACCCCAACACCAGACCATGCTAGCCCTGTCTGAGGTTCCCACCCGGGTCAGTGCAGTCTCAGCCGCCTGCATGAATGCCCAGCGCTGTCCGAAGAAGGTCAATGTCCTTCTCCACTCTGCCAGATTACGTTGCACCATCTTCTCTCCACTACCTCACACTCATTCTATTTCTGCTCCTGTACCCACCACCCACTCAGGCTCATCCTTTCCCACTCACACTATTGTCTTCAAAATATTCTCCACTGGCTGTTATCCAGCCCAACCCCCAACACCACTAACCCTGCATGCCCTCTGCACTGCCTACTCACTCAGGCAGGGCACCTTCCCACCCACACCAACAGCAACAGCTGTGCCACCCACTTTCATCTCCCTTAATACCTGCCTCACTCTCAATCCAGGAGGAGAACTGCCCAAACAGGACAGAAAGACTCACGGTGGGAGGCAGGCTGCCTGCCATTCGATAGCTCCCCCATGATAAGGAGAGGCTCCTGACTCTGACTGCCCCGAGCAGGCCCTGGACTGGGACTGGAGGCTGCCCCTGACTTACTACACAGGGAACCCCTGAGAGAAAGCTCTCTGCCTTGACTTGTCTGGGGCCTGCTGACAACTCTGACAAGCTTCCTGGTTTTGTGTCTGTCCTCAATGACAAGATCAGACAGCAGTGTATGAGCCTGGCTGAGAGAGAAAATGAGCAGAAAATATGAGCCAAAGCAATGGGAGGAGGGATGCTTGAGCATCCAGGTTGGCTCTGAGTGAGTAAATGCTCTGAGAGGAAGTGGAGAGCCTGGAGATACAGCCTGGTCCAGTCCATGAGCTGGGTGTGTGGCCCTGAATGTACAGGGTCCTTGCTGCAGTGTTACAATGAGAGTTGTCAGTGCACACCAAGGGGCAGCATTGAAGGGCAGAAGAGTCCTGTAAGTGGGCTCGATATATGACATGGGGGGTTTTTGAGGCTGGTAGATGTTGGATGCCAATGTCCATGGAGATGGGGAGCATGTGACTGATGCCCATGGACTGTGCCCCTGAGGTGATGGTGTCCGGTCTCCAACATGAAGGTCTTTCAGACCAAGCGGTGAGCTGCATCCACGAGGTCCTCACTCTGGTGCATTTTCCCAGAAACTGAGCTTGTTTGTTGAGTTTGGGAAGATGTGAGGCTGAATATTAATGAGCTGAGTTGGGTTGCTAACAAGGTGGTGTTTAGCCGTCACTAATGCCCATCAATCCCCATCTCCCTGCTGCCCAGTGAGAGTTTCCACATGCCACTTATCAAAAACATGAAAGGTGGAGCAAGACCATCTTGATGTTTAGACAGGCCTCGCTGCACGTGTCATCTGATTCTGTCACATGATTTCCCATTGCCAACGTCATAAAGACCCCGATAAGATTCCGCCCGAAATTTTATTCCACAACAATCTGAAATGTACATGCATTGAAAAACACTCACACCCTCATGAACACACACACACACACACACACACAAACTCAAATGTACACACAGAGACTCAGACACATCGATAACGACAGACACAATACAGACCAAATCACATGAATTATTACGAACAGAAACACAAGAAGTAAATCACATTTTTTACTATTTAGCTCTTTAAGTTGCAAGTACATTTAATTGATTGTCTACACTCTTGTGATTTATTTGTTTAAAGGTAAATGAGAAATGTTTGGGTTTCTAAAAGATTCATGATGCTGTTTTGATGGAGATTTACTTTAATTAACAAGAGGGAAAAAGCTACTTGACCTCATCCTAATAAATCTCCCAGCTGCAGATGTATCTGTCCATGACATGACGGGGAAGAGTGACTCCCACACAGTCCTTGTGGAGGCGAGATCCTGCCTTCACATTGAGAATACTCTCCATTGTGTCATGTGGCACTATCACTGGGATAAATGGGACTGATCTAACAACTCAAGACTTGGTTTCCATGAGGCACTGTGGGCTATCAACACAATCTGTTTTCCCTCGAGTGGGGGATTTCAAGGGTGGAGGGAATATTTTTAAGGTGAAAGGAGAAATATATTAACAAGACATGGGGCAACTTTTTTTACACAGAGTGGATAGTGTGTGGTATGAACTCCCAGAGCAAGTGATGGATGTGGGGTCAGTTATAATATTTAGAAGCCATAAGAAAAAGTTGATGAATAAGAAATGTTTAGAGGGATATGGGTGAAGCATAGACAGTTGGGACGAGTTGAGTTTGGGATTCCATTCGGCATGGATTGGTTGGACTGTAGAGTCTGTTTCTGTGCTCCATGACTCCATGATTCTTTGACTGTTTGACTTTACTCCAACACAATCTGCAGCCTCATGGCCCTGTATATTCTACACTCACCCATTGCCATCAAGCTAAGACATCAATCCTAAGACATCAATGGAGGGTTCAGGAGGACATGCCTGAGCAGCACTAGGTATACCTAAAAATGAGATGACAGCCTGGTGAGGCTACCAAACAGGATTGTTTGCATGTCACACAGCATCAGAGCCAGTGATAGACAGAGCAAAGCAATCCCAAAACCAATGGATCAGACCTTTATTCCATATTCCCACCACATCCAGTCATGAATGTTGGTGGTCAATTGAACAACTCACAGGAGGAAGAATCTCCACAAATGTCCCCATCCTGAATGACAGAAGAGTCCCACACATCTGTGTAAATGATAAGTCTGAAACATTCACATCAATATTCAGACAGAAATGCCGAGTGGATGATCCAATTTGGGCACCTTCAGTATTCCACAGCATCACAGATACCGGTCTTCAGTGAATCCAATGCAGACCATGTGATCTCAAGGAATGACTGGAAAAGCTGGATACTGGATGTGAGTCCCGACAATATTCTGGTCATAGTACTGAAGACTTGTGCTCCAGAACTTCCCACTCCCCTAGCCAATCTGTTCCTGTACATTTACAACACTAAGAATTCTGCAGCAAGCAATTGACTCCCAAAGTCTGTCCACCATCTGTAAATAACAAGTCAGGAATGTGATGGAATATTCCCCATTTGCCTGGATGGGTGACGCTCCTACCACCTTAAATAATGTTTCATCATTCAGGATAAGGCAGCCCGCTCGATTGGCACCACATCCACAAGCATCCACTCCCTCCACCAACGATGCTCAGTAGCAGCAGTGTGTATTGTCTTCAAGATGCACTGCAGAAATTCACCAAAGATCCTCAGACAGCACCTTCCAAACATACAACCACTTCCATCAAGAAGGACAATGGCAGCACATGGATGGGATCACAAACAGCTGAAAGTTCCCCTCCATACCACACACCATCCAGACTTGGAAACATATTCTTCATTATTGCTGTGTCAAAATCCTGGAATTCCCTCCCTTAGGGAACAGTGGATCCACCTACAGCACATGGACTACAGTGGGTCAAGACAGCAGCTCCCCACCACCTTCTCAAGGGCAACGAGGGACAGGCAATAAATGCTGGGCCCAGCCAGAGAGATACACATCCCGGGAGTGAATAAAGAAACCTGCACAACTCACAAAGTACTTTAAAAATGAGTCATTGTTGTAATGTAGCAGTGAATCTGTACACAGTGAGACCTCACATTCAACAATAAGACAAATAATCAAACAATCTACTTTCAGTGATGGCGGTTAGAGGATAAATATTAGCCAGAAGACCATGGATGACATCACTGCTTGTTCTCAAAGGAGGGCTGTGGGAAATGTTACATCCAATGAGGAGCACGGACTGGTGTTGTGTTACCAGCTCATCTGAAGTGGAGTGCTGTCAGCCTCAGTCATGTGCTTGATCACATGACCCTGTGATGCAGAGGGGAGAGTATCACCATAGAGACAAGGCTGTTACTTAGAGTTTGTATCAACCTCTGAAGACAGAATTGTAGTATTCAGTAGATTGATGTAAAGCTTTGTAACTTTGTTTCCAGTCACTTTTTAAAACAATATTTGACATGTTGAAATATTTGAAGAAATGGAAACATTATTGCATTTCTTAAATTTTCTCTGAATTTAGACTGAGCCAATGCATAAATCAATGTGTTTGTACAGGAACTCAGCAGTTGAAACATATCTCCTGTACAGTTTGCAATAAATATGGGATCTGTATAATGATCTGGCTCATAAAATGTATCTGTAATGCTAGAAATTAGGAAAAACATAGTATATGGCATCCACAGCACGATGAAAGTACCAGAAATGGTGAACAGTAAAGTGATGGATTTCCTTCGGCTCTGCATCTCTGGATCATCGCTGTTCTGGGTGTTGCGTTGTCCCTGCAGTGCTCTGCGGGTTCGATTCGCCATCACAATGTGTCGAACAGTCAGTGCGTTGAGCAGTAAAATGAGAAAGAATGGCACTAGTGGGTTTGAAATTGTGTCAAGCCAGTCAAAGGTTATCCATCCTGGTAAGATAAAATAGTCTGGCTTGAAATGAGCGCCCCACTCCACATTGTTAACGGTATAGATTGGCTCAAAAGCAAAACTCAAGGGAATATTTTTGAGTGAGAACACAACACACACAGTCACTATCACCACAGCTGCAGTTTCCTTCCTGCAATACTTTGCTCTCAACCTCTGGCAACAAATGAGGACAAAGCGATCGACAGTGAAAGCGACCGTGAGCCAAACAGAGCAGTCAACAGCTGTGTAGTTGGTCGCCTCATTGATGCTCCTTTTTGAGGTGAAGTGTAGAAATGAAAATGGGAAATAGTAGTAAAGCATGTAGTAGATTATCACATTGGAAATAATGACCAGGAGATCAACTGTCGTCATACCCACCAAATAAAGAGAGATCCCTTTGGATAGACCACAGCCTCCACGAATTAGAAGGACAATTGTCAGGAAGTTTGCTACAAAGAAAAGAGCAGAATCCCCAGATTAATAACACAATATTGCTTGGAAATTATGACACAAAACCAGGTCATTTGGTCCAATAGGTCTACGTTGATGTTCACACTGCACATGTGTTTCCTCCCAAAAATTTCATCTTACAATATTGAGATATAATTCCTTTCAGCCTCATGTAGTTACTGAGATTTCCCATCAGGCAAACTTACAAATATGCAGAAATATTGCACATATTGAAAGGAAGCAAAATATTTCTCAACCGAGAATCCCTTTACAGAGATGAATTGAGTGGGTGCACCCCCTACCACTTTGCCTTCTGTTCATCTATAATTAAACAGAAGGGTGGACGGGAGTGGGAGGGGCTGCCTCATTTGAACATTGACTAATTTACAGACACTGAAGCTCACTGTGAGCTCAATTGACCACAATTGTGTGGGATACATTTTATTACAGAGGTTACACTGGCAAAACAGTATGGGCAGAGGGTTTTCCAACAGTGTTATATCAGGGGCACTGAGACAGATAAACATCCATCCATATCTTTGTGAGCAGAGATGTCCTCAGTGATGTTTCCCATGAAGTTGACAGATTGAGCTCCATTTGGTTTTGAGGACTTTGTGTTGTTCAGTCAGGACATTAAGAAATGGACCGGAGGAAAGAGGGGCTTCAAGCCTCAAGATAGGTCTGTTTTTAGGCCTGAGACTCAAACAGGAGACCACAGGTAACTGTCCCCATGGGGATTGTAAACGTGGGAGGAGGTCAAGACAAGAAGGTTCAAGAGCGCAGATAGCCAGGGGCAGGTGGGCTCTGTATAACAGGGACATAATGGACCTCGTCCTGTGTAAGAAAACCATTGAGAATAACAGCAGCCTGAGAGGAGAATGTACGATCACTGCCTTTGGTCTATAAACAGTGTATAAACTATCTACAGCAACTGGAGCTCCAGTGTCTGCACAGAGTGTGCCTTTCCAGGAAGTTAGTGATGTCTCTTTGTTACAAATCAGTTCCAATTGTGTCTCTGGGTATTCAGTGTTTGTAGCTTCAAAGATCACCTCAGGCTTTGAGCTCTCGTATCTGCAGCTTCTCGTGACCATTAGACCGAGACCTTTATAGTGGGCCGTGAGCTCCTGTACAATACTGTATGAAAATGGGGACATTTGCAATGCTTTGGTGTGCTCACATCTACATCACTTTCACCACAGATGAGGTTCACCAGGCAGGAAGATGGCCACAGGATACAGGAATCTTGCTGAATTCTCAAAACTGGAAGGTGTTATTGATTACAAGCATGTTACTGTTGAGGTTTCAGTAAGATAACCAGGGGCATTTGTAAATATTAAAGGGGCTCACTCTCTCAGTGTCCAATTAGTCAGCAAGTATCAACAAAGGCTTCTCCAGGTTCGTGTGTGTATTCCAGGGAGGGGTCCTGACTTATAAAACCTTCAACACCCCTGGGTTCCATGGTGGGCAATGGACCACAGCCATTGGAGAGATGGATTCTGGGAGGGATGGGCTGTCTATTGAAGTGATGGCTCACTTTTATAAGACCATGAGACATAGGAGTGGAAGCAAGGTTATTCAGCCCAATGAGTCCACTCCACCATTGAATCATGTCTGATGGGTGTTTCCATTCCACTTCCCCGCACTCTCCCCATATCCCCTAATTCCTTGATCAAGAATTTATCAATCTCTGCCTTGAAGACACTCAACGTCCCGACCCCCACTGCACTCCGTCGCCATAAATTTCACAGGTCACCACTCTCTGGCTGAAGAAATGTCTCCTCATTTCCATTCGAAATTGACCCCCTCTAATTGTAAGGATATGCCCATGGGTCCGAAACTCCCCACCTAATGGAAACAATTTCCCAGCGCCCACCTTTTCTAAGCCATGCATTTCTACTAGAATTCCCCTCAACCTACCATTCTAGGGATCATCCATGTGAATCTCCGCTGGACACACTCCAGAGCCACTATGTGCTTCCTGAGGTGTGGGGCCCAAAACTGGACACAGTATTCTAAATGGGGCCTAACTAGAGCTTTATAAAGTCTCAGAAGCACATCGCTGCTTTTACATTCCAACCCTCTTGAGATAAATGACAACATTACATTTGCTTTTTTAATCATGGACTCAACCACAAGTCAACCTTTAGAGAATCCTGGATTAGCACTCCCAGATCCCTTTGTACTTTGGCTTTATAAATTTTCTCACTGTTTAAAAACTAGTCCATGCCTGTAATCCTTTTCCCATAATTGCAAGACCTCACATTTGCTCACATTGAATTTCATCAGCTATTTCCTGGACCACTCTCCTAAACTGTCAAAATGACCCCAGTGAGACACAGGAGATAAGATTAGATTAGATTCCCGACAGTGTGGAAACTGGCCCTTCAAACCAACGAGTCCACACCGACTCTCCGAAAAGCAACCCACCCAGACCCATTCCCCTCTGACTAATGCACCTAACACGGTGGGCAATTTAGCTTGGCCAATTCACCCAACCTGCACATCTTTGTGACTGTGGGAGGAAACCGGAGGAAACCCACGCAGACACAGGGAGAATGTGCAAACTCCACACAGACAGCTGCCTGAGGCAGGAATTGAACCAAGGTCTCTGGCACTGTGAGGCAGCAGTGCTAATCATTGAGCCACCGTGTGACATTGCAATAACGTTCACACAAACACTGAGACGATCTGTCAAAAGGATTAACATCCTGCTAAATTCCATAATGTCACCTCAAGTCATTGTGTATACCAAAGGTAAGGCATGTACTGAAAAGGATGCTGGGACACACACCAGCAACAAGCCCTGGTTAGTAAACCCTCAAGTCGTCATCCATCCATAAGACCAGCCAAATGAACGATAGCAATAACTACACATCCATCCTCATGTGCATGTATTTAATGAAGGTTATCAGCAATATCATTCCTGTAAAGACATCATAAATTATTCCCTGTGTTCTCCCATACAGACTCAGTGTGATTCCTTACATTGTTCCTGCCTGCTGCACTGTAGCCTTCCCCATGTGCTGCCAATGGTCCTGGAGGCAGGCGGCTGACTCTAATATCCCTTTGTCTGGAATGGCCTTGGGGGTGGTCCTCTGTTTGTCTGAGTCTGTCTGGACCCTGACATGGTGAGGCTCTCCTGCACAGTATCAGGAACCTCCTTCATCACCATGGCTCTCTGAAGCACTGGTGTCAGTGGCAGAGGGTAGAGGAGTAACTGTCCCCATCAGGAGTGCTCTGACAGGTACTTCCCAATGGTGACTGCTCCTCCACATGTCCCACTCTGAGGCTCACTTGGCCCTCCACACTTTCCTGACAGAGGGACAATGACCTGATGATGATGTCAGATATCTCCATCTCTTTTCCCTTGCATATTGAGTTCAGTGATAATGCAATGGATCACTTTAACAACTCCAACAATCATCCTACTGCTAACCCTAACCTTAATTCTGGACCGAGCTCGAAACCCGAACCTTAAAACAAACCTCTCCCCGAACCCTAACCCTGAACCTAAGCCTAATTTTAAACAATTTTAAACAAAAGCCGACCCAAACCCTAACCCGAAACTGATGAAGGGCTTATGCCTGAAATGTCAATTCTCCTGCTCCTTGGATGCTGCCTGACCAGCTGTGCTTTTCCAGCACCACACACTTTGACTCTGATCTCCAGCATCTGCAGTCCTCACATTCTCCTCATCCTAAACTTCAAGTTAATTGTTCCCAAAATCTGAACCCAAAATTGAACCTTAAACCTAACACTGAAGACTAATCGTGACCCGAACCCAAAAATCAATTCTGAACTCAAAAACACTCCGAATGCAAACATCTCCTCTAATTCTAACCCTCACATGAATCTAACCCAAATTGTCACCACAACCCTAACCATAACTCTAAACACTACGCATAAGCTAATCCTAACCCTAACCATGACCTCACCTAAAGCCAAGTCCAAGATCTAACCATAACAAAGATTGAACACCTAACTCTATTACAAATCAGCATGTATATTGCACAGCACCTGATCGACCAGCCTCCACCAGAGATTGGGATGGGCTTGTGACCACCCCCCACTCCTTACCTCTCAGCAGATGTGCACAAACCCATCAAGATGTGAGGCTTCATCAGACACGAGCCCACAGCCCCTGTGTAGCTCCCTGTTCCACCTCAGTGGGCAATGCTGCTGACTGAGGAGCATTTACAGGGACCAACTATTAATCTGTTATAAAAGAACAACAGATTAATGATCTTCATTTTCATCTGTGATCATTTAAGAGGACACAGGCCTTCTCTGGGAAATCAGTTGAACAGAGTCTGAAAAGCCGACATTTCAGAGGAGATGCCAACATTCTCCCTCTGCCAATGGTGACAACATCTCCCTTCTTCTGCCCTTCCTTCATGGAGTAAGTTAGGTCCCTCTGAATCTCACCCTCCTGCCAACTCCTGCCCCTCAGCCTCCAGCCTCCCAGTAGGTCTCTAGGTGAGTGACCAACTACAACATCTCCTCCTCCTCGACCAGAGTCAGTTTGGCCACACCTCCACTGATCCTCTTTCTCTCCCTCAGCCTCTTGCAGCACGTCAACCACATTAACCAGACATGCCCACATTGACTGCCCACCTCTGCCAACTCTGCCCCATAACTGAGACACAGTGTAGGGCCCACTCCTCAGCTTTGGGCCTTCCCTGTACGGGGTGGATGATGTCTCCATCTTGGCAAAGGGGTTTGTCAAAGATGGTGCTGTCACGGGAGACACCAGGGTTAATGTACACGGTCTAACCTACTCCCTCAACAATAATGGTTTAGAACTCTCAATGCTGCCTCCCCACAGCTGAAGGATATTTACACAATCGTACTTCCCCTCAGCTGCCTGCTCATTCCCACAGCCCTGTACAATGATGGCTGGAGCTGTTTGCTGTTCACGGCCTAACCCTTCTCCCAGTGGATACCCACCATTACCGTGTGCTTCACTGAGGAGGCCCCTGGCACCATGTGACTTGGGTGACCAGCTCTTGGTCCCACTGTGAAGATCATTCAGGTGTGTGAGCACATGGAATGCCCACTATCCATTCGACCTGCCTGATCCCACTGACCAACATCAAATCCAAGCCCATGTCCCAGCAACAGACCCAGACACATGGCAATAAAAACCCAGTCGGAGAAAGCTTTGGGATTCGGAAATCTGAAAGTACCTCCCAGACAAGGACCATTTAGCACACGTCAGGTCACAGATTCCTCATGTCCTCATGGAACTAAACTAAACTTCACAAATTACAGCATGAGCTGTTTCTTGGAGGAACACCTGAAACTGGATCCTGCATGAGGAGAGAAAGAGGGAGGGTTTATACACTGAGAGATATATCAGGGGAAAGAACAGAGTGAAAGTGGGATTGAAAAGATAACACAACCTGCTTCAGCTTCTTACCAGGAATTCCGAAGATTGCGAGGAAATGGTAGTAAGTGAAAGCTATCTGTTCAATTGTTGGTAATTCCATTTTCAGAGAGGTGATGATATCAATTGGTGTTAACAGATCTGAATCATCAGACATTCATCCGTTATATAAAGCAACTAAATCTCCCCTGTGATTTTGTGCAGTTGCAGAGAGAGTGAAATTAGTTTGCAGTCTTTGAACAAACAGACACAGTTAATTTTAATAGATGTTACACAATACAATCCTCACATTCACTGGAAGAATGAAGGAGTACACTTGAGCCAGGTTATTGTCCATCTACCATAGTTTTTGATCACTCACTTAACCCATCTGTATTCCTTTGCAGACTTTTTGTGTAATTCTAATGAACTTGCCTTCCCACCGATTTTGTGTTGTCCTCAAACTTGGCTACAGCACATCCACCTTCTTCATCCAAGTCATTGATATATATTTTAAATAACTGTGGGCCCAGCACAGAACCACGTGGCACTCACCTAGTTGCAGGTTGCCCTCTGAAAAATGTCTCCCTTATCCCAATTCTCCATTATCTATTAGTTAGTCAATCCTCTATCAATGCTCCCACAGCCACTTCTCTTGTCTATTAGCCTCTTTTTTACAGTTCATTCAGGGCATGTGAGCATCTCTGGCTGGACCAGCATTTACTGACCATCCCTAGTTGCCCTTGAGAAGGTGATGATGAGCCACTTTCTTAAACTGCTGCAGTCCATTTGCTACATTTCGGCCATTAGGGAGGGAGTTGTAAGGATTTGACCCAGTGACACTGAAGGAACAGTGATATATTTCCAAATGTTTTGGAGGGGACCTTGTAGGTGGTGGTGTTCCCATGTATCTGCTGTTCTTGTCCTTTTAGATGGCAGTGGTCCTGGGTTTGGAAGGCACTGTCTGAGGAACCTTGGAGAAATTCTGCACTTCATCTTCGAGCTGGTGTACATTACTGTTACTGAGTCGGTGATGGAGAAAGTGGATGCTTGTGGATGTTGTGCCAATTGAATGGGCTTCTCTGTACTGAATGGTATCAAGCTTCTGGAGCTGCAGTCATCAAGGCAAGAGAAGAGTATTCCATCACACTCCTCACCTGTGTGTTGTAGATAGTGACCTGGCTTTGGGGAATCAGGAGGTGAATTATGAGCAGGATTCCTCGCCTCTGACCTGCTCTTGTTGCCACTGTACTGACATCACTGGTCCAGTTCAGGTTCTGGTCAATGTACACTCCAGAACATTGATATTGGGTTTCAGTGAAGGCAATACCATTGAAGGTCAAGGGCTGATAGTTAGACTCTCTCTTGTTGCAGATGGTGGGAGCCTTATCAAATGCCTTTTCAAACCCCAGGTGTATTATCTCGACTAGTTTCTCTTTACCCCTCCTGCTTCTTAAACTCTCTAGGAAATCAAGTAAATTTATCAGATTCCATTCCCCTTCATGGAGCCATTCTGACTCTGCTTGATCACATTATTTATCTATTATCTCCTTTCTAACCCTTTCTCAATGACAGATGCTAATCTAATTGGTCCGTAGTGATTTGATTTTTGTCTCCTTCCCTTTTTGAACAAGAGTGTATCATTGGCACTTTTCCAACTCTCTGAGCCTTCTCCCAAATCTAAAGATGCTTGGAAGGTTCCTACCAGAACATCCATGATCTCTGCTGTTACTTCTATTAAAATCCCACGATGCCACCCATCAGGTGGAGGAGACATATTGGTCTTTACCCCCACTAGCTTCCCCCGTACCTTTTCTCCAGTGATAGTTATTACATCATTTTCTCTCTTAATATCCCTCCCTACCATTTTGACGTTTCATTGTTTAGTATTTTGGACTGCTATTGATAGCCTGCACTGATGTAAGGTCTTTGTTCACTTCCACTGCCATTTCCTGAAACCTCATTGTTATTTCCTCAGTTTCATTCCCAGAGGGAATCCTATCTTCACTTTGGACTCACTCATCAGTTTTTCATATTTAACAAAGCTCTCACTGCACATTTTTATATTACTTGCTAGATTATCATCAGAGATTATTTCCTCCCTCCTTATTATATTTTAGGTATCTCTGTTAGCTTTTAAAGCTTTCTCAATCCTTCCATTTACCACAAATCAATGCCATGCAATAGGCTAATTATTTTTCTTTCAATGTCATACGATCCTAGATTTCCTTGATTAACCATAGTTGGATTATCATCTTTCTCATCCTCTTCTTCCACACTGAGATATATCTTTGGTGTAAGTCATCAACAATATTGCTAAAAGTCTGCCATTGTTCCTTAACTGACAACCTACCCGACACTCCGGAAAATTGGTCAGGTATGTCCTGTACACAAAAAGCAGGTCAAATCCACCAGGCCATTTACTGCTCCATCAGTCTCCTCTCGATCATCAGTAAAGTGATGGAAGGTATCATCAGTAGCGGCATCAAGCAGCACCTGCTCAGCTGTATACTGCTCAGTGACACCCAGTTTGGATTCTGCCAGGGCTACTCAGCTCCTGACCTCATTACAGCCTTGGTTCAAACGTGGGCAAAAGAGCTGAATTCCTGACGGGAGGTGAGAGTGACAACCCTTGACATCAAGACCACATTTGACTCAATGTGATATCAAGGAGTCTGAGCAAAACTGAAATCAATAGCTGTCAATGGACAAGCTGTCTGCTGGTTGGAGTCATAGCTTGCACATAGGGAGATGGCTGTGGTTTTTGGAGGTAATTTATCTCAGCTCCAGGAGTTCCCCAGGGCAGTGTCCTAGGTCCACCCATCTTCAGCTGCTTCATCTATGACCTTCCCTCCATCATAAGGTCAGAAGTCAGGATGTTTGCCAATGATTGCACAATATTCAACACCATTCGTGATTCCTCCAATGCTTAAGCAGTCCATATTCAAACGCAACAAGATCTATGCAATACCCAGGCTTGGGTTGACAAGTGGCATGTAACATCCATGCCACACAAATGCCAGATTATGACCATCTCCAGAAAGAGACAATCTAATACTGCCAGTTGGCATTCAAAGGTGTTACCAACACTGAAACCACACTTTCAACATCCTGGAAGTTAACTTTGACCAAAATCTCAACTGGACTCATCCAGTAAACACAATAGCTACAAGAGCAGGTCACAGGCTCAGAATACTGCAGTTTGCAACTCACACATAAGTCGGGAGAGTAATGGGATACTCCCCATTTATCTGGATGAAGGCAGCTCCAAGGAGCTTGACACCATTCAGGATAAAGCAGCCAGCTTGATTGGCACATCCACAAGCATCCACTCCTTCCACCATCGACACTCCTGAGTAGGTACATGGCAGAAATTCACCAAAGCTCCTTAGATGGCACCTACCAAATCCACAACCACTTCCATGATGAAGGACAAGGGCAGCAGATGCATGGGAACACCACCACCTTCAAATTCCCTTGCAAGCCAAACACCAACTTGACTTTGATGTGGATTGTTGTTCCTTCAATGTCACTGGGTCAAAATCCTAGAATTCCCTCCCCCAGGGTATTGTGGGTCTACTTACAGAACACAGAATGCAGTGGTTCAAGATGGCAGCTCATCAACACCTTCTCAAAGGCAAATTGGAACTGGCAATAAATTCTGGCCAGCTAGTGACGCCCTCATCCCACAAGTGAATAAAAAATACATTGTTTCTGACAAGATATTATCCCAGTCAACTCCAGCCAAGGCAGCTTTCATCCCTATGGAATTACCCTTATGTAAGGTCAGGACAGTTGTTTCTGACCCACATTTCTCACTGTCAAACTGAAGGCTAAATTCTGCCATCTTGTCATCACTTTTCTCGAGGAGATCTCTGACTCTAAAATCATTTGTTAAAACTACCTCTTTACACATTACTA
Source organism: Chiloscyllium punctatum (assembly GCF_047496795.1). Classification (NCBI taxonomy): domain Eukaryota; kingdom Metazoa; phylum Chordata; class Chondrichthyes; order Orectolobiformes; family Hemiscylliidae; genus Chiloscyllium; species Chiloscyllium punctatum. The sequence goes on from NC_092749.1 coordinate 94,764,729, forward strand.
GATCCAAAATAGCCTGATTCCTGCTTGGATCCATTACAGTTTATTCCAAGAAACTGTCCTTTTAGGAATTCTTCCTCCTGACTCTTGTTGCCCCTTGATCATCGTTCTACACGATGATTAATGTCACCTTTGATGAGTGCACTGCCTTTTCTACATGGCCTCATTCTCTCATGATCATTCTCTGTCTGATCGAACAGACACTGTTAGGGCCCCGATAGACTCATCCCACCATTGGCTTCTTGTCCTTGTTATTTCTCATCTCTGCCCACATGGATTCTACATCATGTGACTCCTGATTATTTTTACCCATCACATACTAACTAAGCTACCCCATCCCCCCTTCACTTCCTGCCTGTCCTTTTGAAAAGTTACACACCCCTGAATATTTTGTCCCCAATATTGATCTCCTTGTAGCCATGTCTCCATAATGGTCCTAAAATCATATACAATAACCTCGTTTGTGTCATTAATCCATGACCTTAGAGGGATATTGACCTATTTGTCAGGTGGGTAGGTACCTAGAGATGAAATCCATTGTAGAGAAATGTGATGGAATGTATGTGGGTTGAAGAAACACAGAGAGACAATGCAGGCTCAATGGTACAACATTGAGGAGAGGACAGGAGCAGAGAGACCTCGGGATACACATGTATAATTCTCTGAAGGTGGTCAGGCAAGTTGAAACAGTTGCTAAATAGCTTTACTGGGGGACCCCTTAGGTTTGTAAATGGATCACAGAATATAAAAGCAAGTGCATGATGCTACAGCTGTGCAAATCATTGGTCAGACCCCCCCTGGAGCAGTGTGTTCAGCTCTGGGCTCCTCATTTCAGGAAGGATGTTATTGCCATGAAGAGAGTGCAAAGGAGATTTGCTGAATGATACCAGGATGAAGGATTTTAGATACAAGGAAAGAATAGTCAAATTGGACTTCTTCACTTTGGTGCACAGAAGATGAGAAGGTGACCTTATTGAGGTGTTGAAAATAATGAACTATTTTGACAGAGTAAAGAAGGATATCCTGTTTCCACCAGTTGGTCAATCAGTAAGTAGGGGTCACAATTTCATTACTGTCAGCAAGAGAACTAGGAGTGAGATCAGGAGAAACCTCTTTACCCAGAGAGTTGTTAGGATTTCGAAAATGCTGCCTGGGAGAGTGGTGGAGACAGATTCCACAGGATGTTTCAAAAGAGAACTGGATATATCTTTGAAAATGATTAATTTAGAGGGCTACGGAGATGGGGCTAGAGACTGGGACTAGCTTGGTAGCAATGCTAGGAGCTAGTATGGTCATAATGGGTCAAATGGCCTCCTTCTGTGCTGTAAATTCCATGATTCTGTGATTTGTTTTGTTCCCAGTAAGACACACATTTTAAGTAAAGAATTTTGCCTTTTTAACCTTTGCCCTTTGACCTTATTTCCTGTTTTTTTAAAAATGCTTTTACATTCGGGCCGTTCCTATCTCACTCTGGGTCTCATTATAAAACTGCCACCATCAGGCTCTTAGTAAGTCTACCCGTTCCCCCTCCTGAACACCCTGCTCTCTATTTAGTACCAAGTGCTCTCCAAAGCCATGGTTCATTAATTCTCCAGGAGGTCAGCCCCGACATGCTTTAAATGAAGCCCTTCTGACTGGAGCAATTCCCTACTCTGCCAGCGCTAGTGCCAGTGCCCCAGGTTTCCCGACACCAGCACCACAGGAGGTTAGAGTTTAAGAGGGATATGTCTATGGAGCTGAGGTGGAGACGGTCAAGAGCTTTCCCAGGAGTGCCAATCACCAGTAGTGATGATCCTGGTCCATCCATATTGATGCGATTGTCAAGAAAGCACAACAACACCTCTCTTCCTCAGGGGGATAAAGACATTTGGCATGTTCATAAAGATACTGAACAATATTTTTTTGATGCAACATAAAAGCATTATATCAGGAAGCCTCACGGCTTGATATGGCAACTGCTCTGCCCAGGACCATAAGAAACTACAGAGAGTTGTGAACACAGCCCAGTCCATCATACAAACCAACCTTCCATCTATTATCTCCATCTGCACCTCTTGCTGCCTTGGAAAAGCAGCCAACATCATCAAAGAGTCCTCCCACCCCGGTTATAATCTCTTCCAACCTCTTCCCTTGGGCAGAAGATACAAAAACTGAAACACGTGTTACAACATCTTAGTGCACTTATGTGAGAGTTGTGTTCTACAGTGTTGATACAATAAGGCAGTGTTTGTGAAGATATCACAATTGAAAATGTACAAGGGAAATCAATTGGCTGATAGAAATATATGTGTGTCCAATCCTGGTGAGGCACTTCTTGTTTCGATCAAACATGTCCAAAGGGTCAGATTCACAGACAGATATCGGAATATTAGCTGACAGATACTCTCAGATCTACTGTAATTGTCCAGCATTTTGTGTTTCTATTTCAGATCTCCAGAATGCATAGGATTAGTTTTTAATTAAAGTTTAATGGCACTTGGGGGTGAATTTAAGCTATTCCAATTAAATCTGCAGGCAGGACCTGAGCAAGAAGCGTTAAAGCACAGAACAACATCAGGCTGATGATGGAACAATGGAAAGAATGACTTTGAATCCAGTCCAACAAATAGTGACACCATGGAGCAATGAAGAAGGAATAGTACTCTTGAACATAAATTAAAGCTTGAAAACAGTGAAGTAATCGATCCTGCTCATAAGAACTGGGCATCTCTAAATGGAAGAATAAAAACAACAAGTATTTTGAACAGGTGGCACAGTGGTTAGCACTGCTGCCTCACAGCGGCAGAGACCTGGGTTCAATTCCCGCCTCATGCGACTCTCTGTGTGGAGTTTGCACATTCTCCCCGTGTCTGCGAGGGTTTCCGCTGGGTGCTCCAGTATCCTCCCACAATCCAAAACAATGTGCAGGTTAGGTGAGTTGGCCATGCTAAATTGCCCGTAGTGTTAGGTGTAGGGGAATGGGGCTGGGTGGGTTGCGCTTCAACGGGTTGGCGTGGACTTGTTGGGCCGAAGGGCCTGTTTCCACACTGTAAGTAATCTAATCTAATCTAAATAAAGTATTTATTGATTGCTTGAAATCCTCAGAGCAAATATGGAAGATATAATACAAGCACTGAAGGGTTGAATTAAGAGAATTACGTTAAAAATAAGGATGATTCTGCATTTAAACAGGATGAAGTCCATTCAGATGTGTGGCTCGTTGAGATTCTTTTGAAAGACTTGGACATCCAGAGGAAACAAAAATCCCTGCAGACATGGAAGAGAATTAGAATCTAAGCTGAACAGGGGAGGGTTAAGAGATGGTGTTAAAGAAAAGTCAGCATGGAGATGACAATATAATGTCTGGTTTTAAAGGAATACAAATGGAATATCTAATTTTAGAGAGTAAGACCGTTATGACAGGGGCTTTCCTTTTGTTTATAACTTACAGCTGTTGGTACGCGAAAGCAAAGGGTTTGTCAGAAATAAACAATATCATTCTTGATAAATCTAACCAGACCAAACCAAGTGTACCATTTTCGAAATAAAGGCATGGAAAAGCTGGACTCGTAACGAGAAAGGAGATTTGCTGTGTGAGATGATGGAGACTAAAGTTATAAAGTAAACTTTTGTACACAAAAGAGTTGAATTTTTAAGACCTCATGCAAACTGCATGATAAATCCTCACTATCACATTCAGAGTTGCTGCAGGTTTAATATTATGATATTGCCAAATTAAATGTTTAATGATGAAATGAGGCAAAATTAGAAATAAAACGACCTGAACATTTTGTGAATAAAGTGTTCACACTGTTGTATGTCTATAATTGTGTAAAAGATATTCCAATGGTAATAATTTACCAATTTTTAAATTGAAGTTTTTTTTTCTTTTTGTTTAAATAGGTAACCTCCTAACAATAGTCCTTCTGTCTCAAGGAGGTTGTGGTCTATCTAAAGGGATCACTCTTTATCTTGTGGGTATGACAACAGCAGACTTCATGGTCATTATTTTTAATGTGATAATCTATTACATACTTTATTACTATATCCCATTTTCACCTCTGGATCAAACAACTCTAACAAGCATTAATGAGGTTCTCCACTATGTGGCCATTGACTGCTCTGTCTGGTTCACAGTCACTTTCACTGTTGATCGATTTGTCCTTATTTTTTGTCCAAATGTCCGAGAGAAATATTGCAAGGCAAACATTGCAGCTCTGATGATTGCAATCGTGTGCACTTTGTTCTGCTTCGAAAACATCCCAGTCTATGTTGCCTTTGAACCTCTCTATATAATTAACAATGTGGACTGGGGTGCTGAGTTTAAACCAACCTATTATACATTAACAGAATGGATAACTTCTGATTGGATTGACACAACTTTAAACCCATTGTTACCATACGTTTTGATTTTACTGCTCAACGCACTGACTGTTCGACACATTGTGATGGCGAATCGAACCTGCAGAGCACTGCAAGGTCAACGCAACACCCAGAACAGCGATGATCCAGAGATGCAAAGCTGAAGGAAATGTATCATTATTTGCCATTTCTGGCACTTTCATCGTGCTGTGGATGCCATATGTTGCTTTTTTCCTTATTTCCAGGATTACAGGCAGTCAGTTTGAACCGGACCAATACAAATATCCATTACTTATCGCAGACTACACTGCAGACATGTTTCAACTGCTGAGCTCCTGTACAAACACATGCATATATGTATTGGCTCAGTCTAAATTCAGAGAAATCTTGAGAAATGCAATAATATATCAATTTCTTCCAATTATTAGATATACAAAATAATCATTACGTGAAATAAAGAAACACAGATTCAAACATTTTGACTGAATTCTATCTTAATTTCTGTCCTTGAAGTTTAATATTGAAAGTGACCATAAGGCAGTATTCTTCTCTCTGTGCCTGACGCCATGTTCTTCAATACACAAACACACTCACTGCACTGTCAGAGGTGAAGAGCCAATCAGATAGTTGTTGTGAAGCTGATGGCCTTTGGTATCCACAAACAGTCACAACTCCACAAACCAATCAGCAACCTCCTGCTGGCTGCATCTCACTTTGTACACAGAGCCAGAGTCACCTCATCTCTTATTCCCCAGTGAAAGGCAACAGTGCAAACTCCACTGACAATGAGTTTCAGTAACTCATTTTTTTAAAAGTACAGCAATTCCTTCTCAGTCTTTTATGGTAAAACAGTCCTTTTGGCATTTTAATCTACAATTAAAAATACAGAAATATATAATGTTATTTCTATACAGCAATGGCCAAAGACAAATCCGAGTGGGGTATTAGTCAGCAGGTTGCTAGTGACTCAGTGCCCCATTTGAGCTCTGTCCACCATCATTGAGGATGGGGATGTTTGTGGAGTCTCTCCCTCTGGTTCTTGTATAATTGAGCACCTCCATTCCCCACTGGGATTTACATGGCATTTGAAAACAAAGACGATAATTTTTAAATCAAGACAGTGTTTACCTGGGAGCAGTTTTAGGTCAGTTGATAGATGAATCAGACACAGTGCAAGGTAAATATGGGCCGCAATATTTTTGAAGGTTGCAAGATTCTGAAGGGTAGAATATGGGAGGCCAGCAAGCTGTACATTGGTATAGTTAAGTCAAGAGGTAATGGGAACAAATGAGGGTTTCAGCATGTGATGAGTCAAATATGACTCTATTTGCAGGAAGCCTGCTTTATTATTAAACAGTTGTCAGAGGGATAGGATCAGAAGCTCAGGAACAGAGTTTGCTGCAGGAATCTAAACCAATGCTTCAGTCTCCCCTGGAGCATAACCTCCAAGTAGTGCCATGGGATCTTTTACAACAACTCAACAAGGTAGAGAGGGCCTTGGAAAAACACTAATGTTTTGTTATTGAAAAACTGAACCTCAAAAAGTGAAGTGTTCCTTCAATTCTGCACTGGACCATCAGTCTTGACATTTCTGCTTAAACACAGAAACAGAAACTGGGAGCAGGAGTAGACCATTCAATATGACCATCCCCTGTCTCAATGCCATATTCTTACTTTGCCCCTATACCCCTTAATGGTTTTAATACCTGAAATGTTGTCAATCTCTTTCTTGGTGATATTCAGTGACTTGGCCTCCACTGCCTCCTGTGGGAGAGAATGACATTGGGTCACCAGCCTTTCAGTGAAGAATTGCTTCTTTATCACAGGGGATTTCCACAGAGCTCCTCCCACTGGGTCTGTAAGATGGCTGGCAGAAGACAAACCTTTGAATGATTTACTTCCTGAATCTGACAGCTCCTGGCTCAGTCATTCCATGCTCAGTGAAGGATGGTCACATGATTGGGAAGGACAGCTCCTGATGTCCTGCTCAAACCTGAGTGAAAGACGGACAGAAACCTTGTGTCTAACAGCTGCTTCTCACTGTCCTTTAGATGGCGCCACACACTCAACTCCCCACATCAAATAAAAAGGAAACAAAGCCAATTTCTGATTGGCCAGAATAGAAGCAAAACTCTTGACAATTTTTTGATGGCACTATCGTCTCTGAAGACAGGTGTTCACAGAATCAGCCACTGTCTCCCCTTACTTGACTCTCACAAGACATTAGTGAGAGTGGAGGTTGTGAGGCTGGTAAAGTAGGAAGGTGCTGCATTGGAGTAGTGCCCTATTGCTGTGATGCCACCATTGAAGTTTCCCAATGACTGGGTTCCAGACCAGCTACCATCACCATGGAGACAGGCATCAATTTGTACAATGAAGGCAACACTTACAAACCAGTGTAAGGACCATGATGCAATGGTGGGACAGACTCGATGGGCTGAATGGCCTAATTCTGCTCCTATACGTTGTGGTCTTATGACCAGCTGCCATTTTCCAGATTGTGAGGCAACTCCTGACCAGGTTGTCAGCCCTCACCAGCTTCAGGGAGATGGCTTCCTTGTGGTAACTTTGGATGGGTGAGGGAGGGAGGGTATCAGTGCTGGAGGTGTCATGGTCCAAACAGGAGAGGTCTCCAAATAACCCCCCCACACCCCCCAGAGGTGTTTCTGCTCCGTCCCTTGGAGCATACACCCCTCCTTAACCTCCTCAAGTCTAATGGTGTCTTAATTGTCTGAGGGTTGCTCCAATTTGAGATACCCTCAGCATCTGCCCCCTTCCCTCTCCCTGGGCCACTGCTGTGGTGTCAGATCCATCAGCCCCTGGTACATTGGGTAGAATCAGGAAGCCATTAGCCCTATTTTGGGGATGAAGAGCTTGCCGGCGGCTAATGAAGAGGCAGCCTGTGGTAAACCCAGCAGCCCCAGGGTCACTGCGGCAAGGCTGGGCTTCGAATTCACTCTTCGACCTGACACTGATGGTCAGTGTAAAACATAGACCGCCATCTCCAAGCACAGATACTGCATTCGAAAAGAGGGGAAATAGTCACAGAGGGAAAGGGAGACAGGAAAGGAGAAAGGGGGAGGTGGAGGGGGGAGAATATTTAGTGTTTACCATGAGAGGCTGGAGCACTAAAAGGCAGATGTGAGTGAAGACATCATAATGAACTTGGTAACAAGAAATGAACAAGTGACAGTGAAATGTTGGAGTCAATGTCACCAAGTGAATATCACAAGAAATGAAGGAAAAACGTATATTCGTTTTTTGAATTCTCAAAATAATTAGGAGAGTGACTGAGGTGATGCAGAATGATTTGCAAGGAGTACATTCTTGAAAGAGAAAGTGGAAAAGTGATTATGTTGAGTGAAACTAATCCTTTTGTTATACCAAAACAAACATGTGAAGTTCAAATACTCCATTGAATCCATTCATTCTGTCTTGCTTCTGTACATCCACAAATGGCCTCAAGAGGGCACTAAGAACATAAGAGCTCGGAGCAGGAGGAGACAATGCAGCCCCTCGAGCCTGCTCCCCCATTTAATACCATCATGGCTGCTCTCATCTCAGACTCAATACACTTTCCTGCTCACTCCCTGTAACCCTTCACCCCATTACCAATTAAAAATGTGTCTGTCTTCTCCTTAAATCAGTGTCCAGCCATCCATAGTGGATTTCACAGATTCATGATTCTTTGAGAGGAGTAACTTATCATTATCTTTAATTTAAATCTGCTTTCCCTGATCCAAACGCTCTTGTTTGAGATTGCCCCAAAGACAAAATATCTATAGCTGCTTCGTCACTCCTCTTCAGTATCTTTTCTAACCCAATTTAATCTCCTCTTGTTCTTCTAAACTCCACAGCATGTCGGTTAAATTGATCAATCTCTCATTATCTTTGGAATCAATCTGGTTAATCTCCTCTGAAGTACCTCCAACTACATCCTCCCTCAATTAAGAGAGCTAAAACTTATGCAATACCCCAGGTGCAGTCTCAGAACAGAGAAGAGAACACCTACACTACAGAAAGAGGCTATTTGGCCCAACTAGCCCACACCAACCCACATCCAACCAGACCTATCCCCTTATCCTATCATCCTACATTTCCACTGACTAATACACCTAACCTGCACATCTTTGGACTGCGGGAGGAAACTGGAGCACCCGGAGGAAACTAGATCAGACACAGAGAGAACGTGGGCGGCATGGTGGCACAGTGGTTAGCACTGCTGCCTCACAGTGCCAGAGATCCGGGTTCAATTCCCGCCTCAGGCGACTAACTGTGTGGAGTATGCACGTTCTCCCCGTGTCTGCGTGGGTTTCCTCCCACACTCCAAAGATGTGCAGGTCAGGTGAATTGGCCATGCTAAATTGCCCGTAGTGTTAGGTAAAGGGTAAATGTAGGGGTATGGTTGGGTTGCACTTCGGCGGGGCGGTGTGGACTTGTTGGGCCGAAGGGCCTGTTTCCACACTGTAAGTAATCTAATCTAATTAAACGTGCAAATTCCACTCAGATGGTCGCCCAAGGCTGGAATCAAACCTGGGACCATGGCTCTATGAGGCTGCAGTGCTACCCACTGAGCCCCCGTCCCCTCCATCTTGTATAGTTGCAGCAACACTTCCCTACTTTGATACTCTATGCCTTGAGCAATAAATGCCAAAATTCTATTTGCCTTCCTTATTACCTGCTGTACCACGTATTAATCTCTTGAGATTCATGCACAAGGACACCCAGATCCCTCTGCACTGAAACTCTCTGAAGTTTCTCACCATTTAGATAATAGGTTGACTTTCTATTCTTCTGACCAAATTGGTTATTTTCACACTTATTCACATTAAACCTCATTTGCCAAACTTTGGCTCATTCACCAAAACTATTCATATCCATTTATAAATTCCTTATTTCTTCCTTGCAAATTACTTTCTTACTTATTTTAGTGTCATCTGAAAATTTGGATCGAGTACTTTTTATCTCAACATCCAAGTCATTAATATAGATTGTACATAGTTGGAGTCTGAGGACTGAATCCCACGGCATCTTGCCAACCAGAAAAAGACCCATTTATCTGGAGTCTCAGCTTTCTGTTGGTGAGCCAATCCTCTGTGTGAATGAATAAATTACCCCAACCCCATGTGATCTTACCTTGTATGTTAACCTTTTGTGTGGCACTGTATCAAATTGCCTTCTGGAAGTCCAGATATCGACAGGATCCCCATTCTCCACTTTGCTTGTTACATCTTCAAAGATCATCTAGCAAATTAGTCAAACATAGTTTACTCTTCATAAAACCATGCTGACTGTAATAGATTGTATTTCGACTTTCCTAATGTCCTGTTATTACTTCCTTTTTAATGGAGTATAACAATTACTTAGCTGCACATGGTAAACTAATTGCTCCATAGTTTCCTCCTTTCTGCCTACCTCCTGTTGTGAATAAAGGCGCTCTAGTCGCATTTTTCAACCCACTGAAACTTTGCCTGCATCCAGGGAATTTTGGAAAATTATACCCAGTGGATCCACGATCTCTGCTGTCACTTCCTTTCAGACCCGAGGAGGACCCCTTCAAGACCTGGGGATTTGTCTGCCTTCAATCCCAATATTGTGTTCATTACTGTCTCCCTCGTGATGGTGATTGTTCTAAGTCCCTCCCTGTCTATAACCTCTGCATTACCTGTTCCTAATGAAATGGCACTAGTGTCCTCCACAGTGGAAGGTGAAGCAAAATATTAACTTAGTGTCTCTGCCATTTCTGTTTTCCCCAGGATTAACTCCCCAGCCTCACCCTCCAAGGGACCAACAATCACTTTAGCTACTCTCTTCCCTTTTTATATTTGTAGATGTTTTTGCTTTTTTAATATATTGTGTTTGTTTTCTTTAATAATTACATTTTCATCAACTTTGTTGATCTTTAAAACATCACCAAACTGTTCTACTGACCCTGACTTCATGAAAAAGTTACAGAATGTTCAACATTCCATTCAACACACAGACCTCTTTTATTTATTCACAAATCTAACTGAACCATGGGATTTCTGTTTCTAAGAGAATAATACCAGTCTTGAATCCAAACTTTCTGAATTAGAGAGGAGTTCCTTGGTCCAGTTGAGACTGATTCTGAGACGGTTTCTCCAACAAGGACTGACTTGGCCTTGACTATCTCCTGAAACTTCCACTTCATCAGATGTGACTGTCTGACTGACTCCAATCTGCTCCAGGCTCCAGGGCAACTTGCTGTTGGAGTAACTATGATCTAACAATCCAATTCAATCCAAGTTCTGCTAAACTTCCTTCTTTTTGACAACTTATGGAAGTTGAATATACTCTATTTGTACAAACCTAACCTTCCATGGCAAGACGTGTTGACCAAATATCTGTGAAAACCATATATTTCCATTCACCTTCCTGGTAACCACTTCAATCTCCTGTCCATCATTCTCCCCCTGTCATCACTGTCTCTCTGTTGTCTTGTTTTGTGGACTGACTGCGCTAAAGATGGGCACAGCAATCAAAACCGTATTCGAGACTGTCAAACAAGCGATACAGTTGGCTTTGTGGAAATAGATGTATGAAGTGCATGATGATAAATTTAAACATTGTGAGTCTTTGATTCAATAACAGCTGACATTTATTTCAATAACAGCAAAACGCTGCAGATGCCGAAAATCTGAAACAACACAGGATGCTGGAGAGACCCTAAGGCTGTTCCCTCAGGTCTGAATCTTCCCTCCCAACAGAAACATCTTCCCAACATCTACTCTGTCCAGGCCATTCAGTAAGCTGTGCATTTCAATTAGCTCTCCCATCATCCTTCTAAGCTCCATCGAGTATTGACCCAATGTCCTCAAATGTTCCTCATATGTTAAGCTTTTCATTCCTGGCACCATTCTCATGAACCTCCTTTGAACATGTTCCAGGGCCAGTTTTTATATTCAAGTCCTCTCAAAATTAATGCCACCATTGCATTTACCTTCCTACTCCTGCCAACCTGCAAGTTTACCCTGAGAGAATCCTGGACTAGAACTCCCAAGTCTCTTTGCACTTCAGACTTCTGACTTTTCTCCCCATTTAGAAAATGATACTCTTGATCAAGTCCTGGAGTTTTATTCACGTTTGGCCTTTTTAAGACCTCCAGCACTGCCTCTTCTGTAATGTGAACCCTTTTCAATGCATCAATATTTATTTCCCCAAGTTCTCAAACTCCATGTCTTTCTCCACAATAACCACTGAAACAAAATATTCATTAGGTGACTCTGCCACCTCCTGGAGTTGATCTTTAAGGGGCTCCATTACCACACTATTTGCTCCTTAGCCCTTAATATACTTGTAGAAAATGTTTGGATAATTTTCACCTTATCTGTCAAAATTATTTCATATCCCCTTTTTGTCTTCCTGATTTCCCTCTTAAGAATGCCCCTTCACCCCTCATACACTTCAAGGCTGACTTGATCCCAGTTGTCTCTACCTGATACATGCCTCCTTCACATTCTTGACCAGACTCTCGATGCCCCAATTCATCCCATGTTCCCTACTCCTGCCAGCCTTACCCTTCACTCTAACACGATCAGACTGTTTCTGAACTCTCAGTATCACACCTTTGAGCCTCTCACTTGCCAGATTGTCCTTTACTTGAGAACAGTCTACACCAATCAACTTTTGAAAGATTCTATCTAGTACCATCAACATTGGCCTTATTCCAACTTAGAACTGCAACTTTGAAACAAGGCCTATCCTTTCCCATAACGATTTTAAAACTCATAGAATTATGGGGAGCTACAGCTGTAATCAGAGCTAAGATCTAACTATTGTGTATTGCAAGATACCATCACTCACCAGTCAGAGAGCCAGTTGTAGGTGATGATTCTGTCATTATTATCCCTTCTAAATCATGTTAATGGCATTCATAAATACAATCTCCAATTCAATTACTCTTCTACAATTACAGCGTAAGACAACGTGACATGTATTGCTTTAGGAACATGATTTAAAAATGAAGTGAAAATTTAAATTATATTCCCCAAATGTTAATGGGCCAATGTTAATGGATCTTCACTGACCAGGAGCAGATGCCATAAGAACACACTTGTGTGAAATAATTTATTCAACTTGAGGAACAATCTGATTCTCATTTTCAAACCTCTTTGCACGTGCTGCCTCAACAGCAGCTGAGCTGGAGATGAACAATAATATTCCTTTCCGGATCGTGCTTACATTGACCAGCTTTGTTCCCATCATTTAATGGAATTCTGGATGGTGATGAAGGGATATTTCACAGTATTCAGCATCTCCTCTCTGAACTTCCTCTGAGTGACTGCGTAAATAAATGTGTTGGTGCAGGAGCTGGATAACTGAAGCACTGTCCCCATGCGATCTCCCACCCAATATCCAGCTGGTGCTCCACGATACCACCCAGTAATTCGCTAAATCGCGAGAGTTATGACACGAGTGATCCATAACAGGATAAAACTGCCCGATATGGGGAAGAGCAAAATGATGGATCTTCTTCGATTCTTCATTTCTGGATCATTCGGCTTATCCCCGTTTTGTTGTCCTCTCAGCTTCCTGCGGACAAGCACTAGCCAGAAGGATGTGTCTGATGGTGACAGCATTGAGCAGCAGGATCAGGAAGAAAGGGAGCACTGGAGTTAAAATATGATCCCCCCAGTCAAAAGCTATCCACACAAGGTAGTAGAAGTATTCATAAGTTATCAGGCAATAGTATGGTTCATATTTAAAATACAATGGGATTTTGATGAATAAACACAGTAAACTGACAGTTGTGATAATGACAGCTGCATTTCTCTCAGTGCAGAATTTTCTCTTCAGTTTCTGGAAACAAATAGCCACCATCAGGTCAAAGGTGAAGGTGACTGTGAGCCAGACTGAGCTACTTACATCTGTGGAACCAATGACCAGGATATTACAACTGATTATATCTGATATTACAACCAGGAGGGTAGGAGAAGAATACAATACGTAGATATGAGTGATTCATCTTGTCCAGTATGACCTGAATAAGGACAATCAGCAGATCTGCTCCAGCCATAGCAACCAGGTATCAGTTGACACCTTTAGAAAGACCAAACTTCCCGGCATGGTGGCACAGTGGTTAGCACTGTTGCCTCACGGCGCCAGAGACCCAGGTTCAGTTCCCACCTCAGGCGACTGACTGTGTGGAGTTTGCACGTTCTCCCCGTGTCTGCGTGGGTTTCCTCCGGGTGCTCCAGTTTCCTCCCACAGTCCAAAGATGTGCAGGGCCAGGTGAATTTGCCATGCTAAATTGCCCATAGTGTTAGTTAGGGGGTAAATGTAGGGGAATGGGTGGGCTGCGCTTCGGCGGGTCGGTGTGGACTTGTTGGGCCGAATGGCCTGTTTCCACACTGTAAGTAATCTAATCTAATCTAATCCTTCCCGATAGTGTCACAATTGTGATTAGGTTAGCTGCAAAGGTAATCAAAAAGGTCACGCAAAATTTTACCTGAAAATATGTAAATAGTGTAAACAATAATAAAAAAAAACAATTTTACACTTGACCTGAAATAAACATGGTGGATACATTGGCCAAATGGATCAACAGTTCAGTTACTCAATGGACAATGAGAATATAACTTTTGCAAAAATATAAGTCTATAGCTTTTTTTTCGGGAAGTGCAAGTTATTTCAAGTGTTTTACTGGGTTTCTTGCTGAAAAGTCCCATGTCTTTTCCCTTCATATCTTCCCAAAGGGACCTTATTAATGGCCCACTCCACTCCAAGTGCATCGCTCACATTCAATTCTATCCATAACATCCATGTTCCTTGAACGAGTTGGCACTCACTGGATATCCACAAACTGACCGGCATCACTCGTGCCGATGCCAACTTTAAAATCCTACAGTGCACCTGGGCAAGCGCTGTGAGGCCTGAACTGACCTGCATGGTGACTGAGAAAGAGAACCATTGGTTTGCCCCTGGCCTGGCAGACATGGGGAAATGGGTACTCCAGTTTGTGGGCAGGAATCTGCAGCTCCTGCTGGATGTGGGGATTCAGACACAGAATACCTTCTTCCTCTACAAACACCAACAGCAATGGGCATGACATCAACCCAAGCCAGCCTGGGCTGTGATTACCACCCAGGTCAGTGCAGTCTCAGCCATATGCAGAACTGACTAGCAGTGTAAGGAGATGGTCCTTCTCCACTCTGCCAACCTGCCATTGTCTTCTCTCCTCCACCTCACACTCACTCTATCTCTGATCCTGTCTCTCCTTCTGAAATGGCCCAATGCTACCACTCGCACTGTTGCCTGCACCATCTTCCCTCACTCACTCTCACTCTCCCTAACCCCCAACACCACTTGCCCTTGGCACGGCCTCCTCACTTACTCCGGTCACCTTCCCACCTCCACCAAATGTCACAGCTGTCCCACCAACATTCAGCTCCCTTCATCCCTTCCTCTCTCTCACTCCAGGAGGAAAACAGCCCTCAATAGGACAGAAAGCATCATGGCAGATGATGGGCTGCTGGACATTCACCTCCTCATCCCCCTGTGAGGATAAGACCCTGACTGTCTGACTGATCATGTCCAATCCTCTGGACTAGTATCAGAGGCTGCCCTTGATTTACTCTGTGAGTGAAGTCTATCTCATTTGTCTTGACTGAAGATGCTGACACCCATGACAAGCTTTCTGCCTTTGTGTCTGAGCTAAACGGCAAGGCAAGGCAATCGGAATCAGGGGATGCTACTAATGTTCACTCGCCGAATGAGGGCAGCTCCAACAACACTCAAGAAGCCCAACATCATTCAGGACAAAGCAGCCCGTGTGATTGGCACTTCATCCACTTCCTTCTGCACTGACTCCAGTGGGACAGCAGTGTGTACCATCTACAGATGGATTATAATAACTCACCAAGACCCCTCAGACAGCACCAAGGGTGATGATAGTGTCACCTACAATTTTCCCTCCAAGCCATAACTATCCCAACATGGATGTATTTTGCTGTTCTCTCTCTGTCACAATCCTGGAAATCCCTTCCTCCATAATCTGCACAGGCTCAGTAGAACAGGAAGGCAGCTCAACACCACCTTCTCAAGAATGGTTAGAGATGGGCAATAAACACTGGTCCAGTCAGTGACCCGTCACATCCTCATAAAGGATATTTAAAAATACAGTGATCCTTCACAGGGTGTGAGGAGCTTCAGGATGTCCTGATGGTGCAAAAGGCCTGACATAGTCCATTCCTGAGTGTAATTCTTTGGTGTGAGAGAGCACACGTTCCATTGCAGTGAAGGTGCATCTCCGCACTTTGCTTCAATGCACAAAACAACATCCAAATACAATGCATCCTGTCTTGTCTTCCAAGACTGAAGCTTGGAACTATATGAAACAGGTTTCTTGAAATCAGTAAAAATATACTTACCTCAGATTTAATTCCTGAAATAAATTGAATGCACAGAATTTAATTGAAGCAGATAGACCCCAGTTTGGCTGGATGTTCAAATTGGTGAAGAGACTATAACTAAAATAAAGAGAAACATTACGGGATGTTAATGATCAACAGTATCTGAAATAAAACTGTAAATGTTTGACAAAACAACAAATACTGCATCGACAAATTACATGATCACAGCAGTCAAACCAGCACCAGTTACAATAACTCACACAGAACTCCAGTGACCCCAAGGATGGGATAGAAAATGAGTTCAGTATCAAAGAGCAGAAACATTAGATCCTCCAGATTCCTGTTGTGTGGGGAATGTGAGTGTCCTTCAGCATCAAACAGGTTTCACTAACACTCTGAACTCACTCAGTCAGTGAAGCCATTTCTGAATCTAGGTGAGTGACACTCACTGAGCCCAGGAGGCTTATGAAATCATTGTAATTAGTTCCAGCAACTGGAGTAAACAGATTACTTTTATTATTTTGGAAACCTCGAACCTTATCTATTGGTTTAGACTTGGATGCTCAGTCTATCTCTTCCTGCCATGGTCTGTTTCTCATATTCCTTATGAGTATCTTTCTCTATTATGGACCAGACTAAACTTCTGCAAAATATGTCAAGTAGTCTAGATCCTAACAGTTTTTTTTCTTAAAGGGAAGTGTGTGGTGGTTCATGCCAGGTGCAATTTGATTGGTCAAACTAGTTAAGCAAAACACACTTTATTTTTACACTACAGTTAAACTGCAGTCAAAATAATAATTAAAAAGAATTAGCTTAACTGTAACTCTACTGAAATGCCAAAATTAATTATCTGTTAACTAATATTAGTTAATTGTTGCAGTACAACAACACCCTATAAACAGTCCCTTGGCAAAGGCATATTCAGTAAAACAGATTGTCTCCCATGCAATTCTAGCAACAGGAAGAGAACCCCAGTTTTTAGCTGTAACAGCTCCAACATTTACCTTCAAGACCCCAGCAGCTGCAGAAAGGTAAAACTAAAAATCCTGGTTCTTTGGGAGCTTGATCCCACCCATTCAGGCTGCTTCTGTTGTTCCACCTTTAAAAATACCATAGATCCCTCACAAGCTGTTTACTCTATTGGCTTTGGAGCAGATTGTTCAGGATCTCTGTCTCAACATTTCTTCATAAAAAAAACAGGAACAAATACATCTCTTAAAAACATAGCATTGTCACACTTCCCTCACCCTTAAAGAAAAAAATATCAATTTACAAAGATTACTTAAGTTTTAAAAACCTTTAGCCTGACACTTTTAAAACGCTACAATAAATATACATTACATTGTCTCTAAGCATGCAAACATTCACTACCACAGTCCATTTCAGTCTGTTTTGTCCCACCACCGAGACCCTCCATCTTCATTCATCAATGTCATGACAACACATCAGTAATTACCATTCTCTTGTCATGTTACATATATGTTTTTAAATTGAATGGCTACAAAAAATATGCTTCACCAAAACAGTCTGGACTTTTTGTCCTTAATTTTTTCCAAAAACCTTACAGGTTTATGATTGGTATGCACAATATGTCTGTGACACTTTCCTGGCAATGAGTGTTTGAAATGTTGCAATGCCAACACCATGCTCAAGATCTATTTCTCAACTGTGGAATAGTTCAGTTGATAATTTTTGATATTATGGAGAAATACTCAATAGGTCTTTGTATCTCTCATCATCTTCTTACAAGTGTCCAGCACCAATATCCAGATCAATTACATCACTAGCCACCTTGAATGGCTTTGTGTAATTAAGGTGTGGCTAATACTGGGGCAGTGATGAACACAGCTTTCAGATTGTCAAATGCCTTCTCACATTCCTCCATCCACTGCAAGTTTCTGCATTTCTTCAAAATGTCAGTCAGCGCAGCACACACACTGCTAAAGCTCAGCAAGAATTTCTGATTAAACCACTCAGTCCCAGGAATTGTAGTACTTTCCTCTCCATTGATGGTATAGCAAACTCCCCAATAACTTTTGTTTTCACATCCCATGGAGCCATCTTCCAACGTCAAATAACAAGACCCAGGAGTGGGACTTGGGCTTTGAAAGGTGGCTGGTACATTTTTCATATCAATTGGCATGACTTTAAACTGGAACAGCTCATTCAGTATCAAAAACGAAATTTACTTCACTCTTTTGGGTAAAGTAGATTAGATTCCCTACAGTGTGGAAACAGGCCCTTCTGCCCAACAAGTCCACACCGACCCTCCGAAGATTAACCCACACAGTCCCATTTCCCTCTGACTAATGTACCTAACACTACAGGAAATTTAGCACGGCCAATTTACCTGATATGCACATCTTTGGACTGTGGGAGGAAGGCGGAACAACCGGACGAAACCCACACAGACACGGGGAGAATGTGCAAACTCCACACAGACAGTAGACCGAGGCTGAAATTGACCTTGGACCCTGGTGTTGTGAGGCAGCAGTGCTCACCACTGAGCCACCGTGCCGCCCCAATATCCTCAGAGAAAGCCCAATGTAAAAATGTAAGTTGCATGCCCCACCTTCTCAATACAGTCCTCCAAACATGTAATAGGATATCAATCAGATTTTGGGACTACATTGACTTTGTGATTGTCCACACATAATCGTTGTATAGCATGTGGTTTTGACATCATTACCATATGTGAGCATCAATCACTGCAACTCAGTTTGATTGCATTGGCTCTGAACATGTGTTTAATCTCTTTTTGAATCTCTCCCAACTTTGGATGGTTAAGCCTATAGGATATGCTTAATGGGAATAGCATTTCCTCTACCTACATCATGCAAGATCATATTAGCACTTCCCAACTTATTCCCACCTATCCTCCTGTATGTGCAATAACACTTACAGGTGATTTCAGTTTTTATCTGAAATTCACAAATTACCTTTTTCTCTTTAATTAATTTCAGGGGTGTTCTCACCCCTTACCCAAACACTAATGGAAATGGATTGAATTTAGTTAATGTATGAGGTGCATTCCTAATTGCAAAATGTACAAATGGAATTCCTTTATCCCAAATCTCTGGGATAGTTGACTCGGAACCCTCAACATGGTCTTTTACATTGCTGCCACAGTTCTCATGTTCCCTCTGACTCTCGATGACACTCAGTGGATTTGAACTGTTTTATTTGTAACTTATCCATAACTTCCTTCAATACTTTTGATCAAAAATTTGAACATTGATGCAATTGTATTTCTGTAGTAATCCATGTCAAGTGAAAGACTTGAGGAAATTTTCTACAACCCCTTTAGCTATGACAGTGCATAATGGAATAGCCCCTGGAAATCTCGTAGATCCATCCATGATGGTCAATAAATATGGATTCCCATTTCTTGTTTTAAGTAAAGTCTTATCCTATCAATTAACACTCTTGTAAAAAATTGCTCAAATGTAGGAATGGGTATGAAGGGTATGAGTTTTCTCACTGCCCAGGGATTTCCAATTACCAAACATGTAAGACATATTTGGCAAAATTCAGCACGTCGTGTGCTGTCCAGGCCAATAGATCTTAATTTTTGCTTGACTTTTTCTTCCTCCAAAATGATCTCCAGCTGGTAATACATGGGTTGTCTGCAATAACTCCATTCTACGATCCACCAGAAATGCAACTTGATGAACTTCTGCCCAGTTCTCCTCATTGGGACATCATTGTTAAAATGGTGACATTCTGGGACACACTCAGATTCTTTATCTGCGTATGCTCTTTGATAAAACTGCTTTAGTTTCTGTTGTAATCTCTCTGTGATAATTCAGTTAATTTCTCTGAACGAAAAATATCCACTTTGTCTTCCACTTGTTCTTGTTTTTTTCTCTCAGCCATTTGATCAAACATAGTCTTTGACAAAATGAACTTTAACTTCCTTATCTTTGTTCCTTGACATCTCCTGCTGCTTCAGTTTATGGCTTTGTAACCCTATTGCCACACAGTCTGGAAAAATTCCTGTTACACCTCAGTTGTCTGTTTGTCCACTGGCTTTTCAACCACAGTAGGCTTCACTCCCCCTGTGATCCAGCTCTATCATTCCTGAGGATAAATTGGTTTATTGGAACTGAGAGTTCCTCCAGTACTCCGAACACCATTTCACTCCATTTCACCAGACTCTCCAACCTCACTTTATATCATGGCACACTGCTCCTCTCACCATGAATTCCCCATATTACCACTTTACCTCACAACACACCTTCGGAATTACACACCTCCTCGTCTCTCACCATCAAAGATTGACTCGTATCTCTCAACATTTTAATTTCTTTCCCTGCTCCACCTGGCGTACACACACAGGCTTTACACTCACAAGGAAATTCTTTAAAGGGATCTTCTTTTCAACCAATCCCTGACCAGGCTGTACATTATGGTGAAGTTTTTTACCTTCCACTGTGTTTTCCTTTTCCATTTCGAGGAACATCCCGGGCCCATCCCAGGGCTTTTTCTAACCCACCAACACTATGGCCTCATGTGGCACATCTCATTGCAATGGAAACAGCTGAGCTTTTTTACTTCTCTCTGCCCATCGCAGGTTCCCTGTTTACCCTGTAATAAACTATCTTTACTATCATCAATGGGATCTCCCTTTCCCTTACTGCTTGAGAATTTCACTTTTCCTCCATTTCTATGCCTCACAGATAGAAATTATTGTTGGAAGCCAAATTTTGATTTATGAACCAACTCACAATCATTTGGCATTTCCACTGCTAATCTTGCTGTTTTAACTCTCTGCTCTTCCACATGAACTCTTATTACTTCAGGAAGTGAATTTTTGAATTCCCTGTAAGTAATTGTCTCTCTAAGAGAGTCATATATTTGATCTATTTTCAATCCCTTTATCCACCTCTCAAAGATACTTTGTTTGATCCTTTCAAACTTCATATACGTTTGACCAGTTTCCCTCCTAAAATTCCTGAAATGCTGTCTGTAGGCTTCTGGTGCTTTTATGTTGGTCTTTATCATGTCACTATACTCCCCAGACAAAACCTCTGAAAGTGATACAAATCCCTCACAAAGTCTACGTCCAAATGTATTTTTGGATCAACAATAACCCCACGATCACGGACCATTTCTCAAATGTAATGAGAAGGGTCCTGTATCCATCTCATCGAACTTAGGCAACACTTGGGCCTATTTAAACAGATCCCCATAGGCCTTTGGCTGCAGTAGGATTGCTCTCTATCACTGTCTTCATCCCCAGTTCTATGTTTCATCTCTACCTTTGCCATTTTAAGTCGACTGTGATCTCTCAGTTCCAAGTTCAAAAACTCTCTTTGTTTCCCTTTCTTCTCTCAGTTTGCCTCTTTCTTCTTTCTCGTTCTGCTTTTCCTCTGCTTTCATTGTAATTAAAACTGTTTTATTTCCATTTCTCTTTCTCTTTGTTCAGCCAGGACTATTCTTTCCTTTCCTTTGCCATTGCCTCGACTTCAAGCTGCTTCATGTACAATTGTATTTTAGATATTTCCCAAGATTCTAATAGCAAGATCCTTGTTCTGTGGGAGTTTGACTACACCCATCCAGGCTGCTACTATTGTTCCAAATTTAGAAAAAAAAAACACCCATGGCCTCACACGCTGTCTACTCGAGTGGCTCTGGTAGACTGCTCAGAACCTCTGCCTTAAAACTGCTCTTTAAAAAAAAGTATAAAATAACCTCTTAAAGTCACAGTATCAGCACAGTTTGCTTTTCACTGCCCAGTTCTGTTTCAAATATTTCCCGTGTGTTGGTGGGAATGTTTGGTTAAACCCTGGACTCATTTACATGTCAACTGTGCAGGTCCTTTCATAGGGTCAATTTTCTTAGTCATTGTGAATAGTTAATCAATGTGGTTGGATGTGCATAGAGTTCATTCCTCAAACACAGAGCTGCCAATTGAATAATTGTGTGCATTTTTTGCAATACACTAAGTCCTGGAAGTGTTGGTCACAGATAATAGGCTATCGTTTCCCAGCAGGGAATCTCATGCAATGACAGGGATGGCTCCAGCAGAATAACTGTTGGGGAAAGGACTCTGCATCAGGTTAAATCTGATCTTCCTGGACACATAACCCTGTGATGCAGAGGTGAGAATACACCACAGAACCAAGACTTGTGGTTAGTATAGACCTAGAAGGACCGAATTGTCGTATTCAGTGGAATGATGTGAATGCTTGGCAACTTTGTTTCCAGTCACTTTTTCAAAAAATATTTGATGCATTGAATAATTGCAAGAAATTGATATATTATTGCATTTCTTAACATTTCTCTGAATTTAGACTGAGCCAAAGCATAAAACACTGTGTTTGCACAGCAGTTCAGCAGGTGAAACATACCACCAGTATACTTTGTGAGAAGTAAGGGATTAATATAATGATCTGGCTCATAAAATGTATCTGTAATCCTCGAAATGAGGCAGAACATAGTATATGGCATCCACAGAACAATGAGAGTACCAGAAATGGTGAAGAGTAAAGTGATGGATTTCCTTCGGCTCTGCATCTCTGGATCGTCGCTGTTCTGGGTGTTGCGTTGACCCTGCAGTGCTCTGCGGGTTCGATTCGCCATCACAATGTGTTGGACAGTCAGTGCTTTGAGCAGTAAAATGATAAATTTTGGCAATAGTGGGTTTAAAATTGTGTCAAGCCAGTCAAACCTGATCCATCCTGGCGAGATAAAATATCTGGTTTGAAATGAACGTCCCACTCCACATTGTTAATGAAATAGATTGGCTCAAAACCAAAATACAAGGGAATATTTGGGTGTGAGGACACAACACACACAGTCACTATCACCACAGCTGCAGTTTCCTCCCTGCAATACTTTGCTCTCAACCTCTGGCAACAAATGAGGACAAAACGATCCACAGTGAAAGCGACCGTGAGCCAAACAGAGCAGTCAACAGCTGTGTAGTTGATCACCTCATTGATGCTCCTTATTGAGATGAAGTGTGGAAATGAAAATGGGGAATAGTAGTAAATCATGTAGTAGATTATCACATTGGAAATAATGACCAGGAGATCAACTGTCGTCATACCCACCAAATAAAGAGAGATCCCTTTGGATAGACCACAGCCTCCATGAGTTAGAAGGACAATTGTCTCCCACCTGGTCCCCCTGACTAATTTAAATCCTCCCAAGTTGCTCCAGCAAATCTCCCCATGGGTTTGTTAGTGCCCTTCTAACTCAGGTGTAGCCCGTCCTTCTTAGACAGAACACCCCTACCCCAGAAGAGATTCCAATGATCCAAAATTGTGAATCCTTCTCCCCTCCAACAGCTCTTTAACCACACATTCATCTGCCGTATCCTCCTATTCCTACTCTCACTGACACATGACAATGGGTGTCATCCAGGCATTACTACCCTCCAGGACCTATTTTTTAACCTCCTCCCTAATTTCCCATATTCTCTCCTTAGAACGTCATCCACTTCCCTTCCTCTGCCATTAAAGGCTCACAATATTTCTATCGTATCTTCCCTTTGGTGCAGACACAAAGCCAGACACTTTGTTGTGGTCTCCAGCCGTCATGAGTCAAGGGAGCGGACATGTTGCTGTGCAGCACCGCACTACATCGATCTTACACCCGCATCATGTGACAACAGTGTCCAGTCTGTATGAATGGTGTCATCCACAGTGGAATAAAATGAATGTGAACGATATTGGTATCATTGACAGTCACGCATCACACTCCATGAGACACACATCGACACTTCCTGGGCAAGTCTTCCATATCTAGATTTATTCTCTCTTTAGAGAGCTAATCGACCCTCCCCAATTTACTCGACCTCACTCTCTCTCTCTCCAAACATAAATTACCTGAGTCCTTTGGTTCAGCACAACACACCATGTTTTGACAGATTTGGGTTTGACTTTTCTCTTTTTACTTATGTTTACTTTTATACCCAAAACCTCCCAGTTTCTGTTTAAAGAATAGCTTCTTCTTCAATAATTATCTCCATTGCAACCTCAGGACTGTCTTGCTTCTGGAAGCTTCTCAGCTGGGTCAAAGTTAAAACATTCTTTATCAGCTCACACAGGCACCATGGAATAAACTCAAAGATAACAACCTCTAACCTACCTTAAACTGAACCAAATCTCCACATTTTTAGTAATACTGGCCGCAGTGGAATCAGCTGTAACAATGTGTGACTTTATAAATATGTAAATATATGTTTTGGGGTTTTGGGAGGGGGCAGGAGTGCCTGGTGGAGGCCCACACAGACACTGGGAGAACATACAGACTGTCACCCAAGGCTGGAGTTGGGCCTGGGTCCCCTGGTGCTGGGGGGCAG
The DNA here is from genome assembly GCF_047496795.1 of Chiloscyllium punctatum. Classification (NCBI taxonomy): domain Eukaryota; kingdom Metazoa; phylum Chordata; class Chondrichthyes; order Orectolobiformes; family Hemiscylliidae; genus Chiloscyllium; species Chiloscyllium punctatum. The sequence continues at coordinate 94,788,750 of NC_092749.1, forward strand.
CAGTGCTATGCAGTGTGCCACCGCACCATCCCAAGGTGAAGCATTAGAGCTGGGAGAGAAATCAGAAAGCACTTTTCACACAAATGACAGCAGAACAGTTTGATGATTAATGTTTGTTGGGTAATTATGATGAGAAATAAATGGAGTTGAGGAATAGGTCAGCCATGATCTAATTAAATGTTGCCAAAAGTTTGCCTCCTTCTTTACTCTGAGTAGTGCTGTGTCACTAACTGCAGCCCAACAATAGAACTCTAGTACCATGGCCCCTTTCACCTTCCCATTGGTTTCAGACAGGACCCTTCCTCAGGATCTGTTGTGCCTTTTCCAGCTCCAAGCTTGATCAACTCTGATTTCTCCAGCATCTGCAGGTGCCCATTGTCTCCTTATTATTGAAGTGATTGATGCTGGAAATAAAGGAGGACAGTGATCTGTATACGCCCTGCGTTACGTGTCTGTTACTCAGTATTTTACATTGATGATGTGAACCTCTTGATCAACCAGAATATTAGATCTACCAGTTCCCTCCTGGTCCTGTCAGTGTCGGGTAATAAACTGTTCACTGTCCTGGCCAGGAAGACACAAACAAAGGAACCTTTAGAAAGTTAGGCAGGAAGTCAGGGTTGAAGTGGACACCAAGCAGATTAATCAGTCTGGAGCCAGAGAAAAGGGATTTCAATTGTGTGAAGAAACGAAAGAATTTGGAATTGTTCCCTTATTCAAAATTGTGAGAAGGTTTGATAGATGAGAGAGAGACAAAATCCTTTGAGGAGTCTGTCAGTCACCAGAGGTTAGATTAAATCTCTTTACCCATTCCATTCTTAATTTCTCTCCTGTACTTTCCGTATTCTGCTTGGATCGTGACTGAATGATGAAGCTGTCAGTGTGGAGCTGCCCTTTACAGTTGCTGATATTTGCTCCAGGAATGGCAGACAGGGGGAAATCGGTACCCCACACTGAGGGAAGGCTCCTGACACAGGACCTTCTCCAGCTCCAGGGGCAGGAGAGGAGACCCCAACACCAGCCCATGCCAGCCCTGTCTGAGGTTCCCACCCGGGTCAATGCAGTCTCAGCCGCCTGGAGGAATGTCCAGCGCTGTCTGAAGGGGGTCAATATCCTGCTGTCGAAACGGAATTTAATTAGCAGGGATCTGTGAGAGCAAAAGAAATCAACAATACTCAAAAAAAAATTGAACTGACAATTATCAACCTTTATTTGAAAATACTGCAGCAGTTTGGCTGGAACCTGAGGAAAGCAAGAGATCCAAGTGGTTCCCTATTTCACCTTTACAAAAAAGGAGTACATTATATACTTTAAAATATGCAGAGGAATCACTGATTATCATGAAATATATGTCATCGGTTACACTGAACCTTAGACCTAAAAAACATTAATTCCGTTTCTGTTATACAGACATTTTGTTTAGACTAAAATCTGCACTTTGAAATATCCAAGGAGCCGTTAAGAAGATTACTGATGTTTGATCAAACTTATGGAATTTGTTTATATTCAGCCTGGTCCTGACAGCTGTTTCTGACCTTTTGCCACAGTCCTTTTCTCTTACTGAACTATAACTCGAGAGTTGACCCATCCTTTTCCCATCATGCATTGTTAAATGTTTCCCATAATACCACATTGCCCCCTTTTGTTATATCATGACAATCAGTCACACAGACATATTGAAAATCCAACTGAAAATGCATTGGCACAAGCAAACGAGTAACCCTCTTCCTACTAGCAATAGGACTATGAGCAAAAAGGCTTTAAAGATCCAATTAGACATTCTGTGACTCAACCAACTCAATGGGCTTTTATCATAGAGTTCCTTGCCAATGTCTTGTACATGGCCAGCATGTTGTTTAATATGTCCAGCTGGATTCATAATATTTTCAGAGGGATCTGGAATGTAAGGACATCACTCCTGGCCCACAACAGCCTGCATTCCTCTTGCGAGGCGAGCAGATAAATCAAAGCCAGTCGATTCTGCAATGGCACTGTCCGTGCAGCCACGAGCTCAGCTGAGACCTCAGTCAGGGCTTGTCCAGTTGCCTTGTCTTCGAAAGCTGTCTCATTGGTCAGGTGTTTCAGTGCTGAGGCCGTGTGAACCGATTCACTGGATTCCCATCCCATTCAGTACAACAGAATAGACAACATGAGGAACTGGTCTAGCCCAGTAATGGCTCTCATAGTTCGTGGATGATGGTGGTTAAGGGAGGTGAGGTGATGGATGTAGGGTACAACATAACCTAGACAGCAGGATCCTATCTAATTGGTAGGAAGCCATGGGGACCCTTTGGTGACCAATATAAAATATGTGCCATTGTAAGCTGTAAGCCAATGACATCCAAAGTGACATGGTGGAATAGGCCCATGGACTGTCAGATGTAATGGTCCATATCCTTGTCCAATCACAGTTCAACATCCTATTTCTTGAAATATTGACTACTGGGCCTTGCCAGTCAAATGTAAGATTGTATTTGCTTCTCCCCATCAGCATTCCTTCCCCAAATGTTCTAAAGCACAGGGACACTGCAGCGATATTGGAATGGACTGTAAGGGAAGGAGGAACTGAGTCGTGATTATATGCAGGCTGATACCATGTCGAAAATGTTATCATTTCCGAACCTGCCGATTCCCATATCCTCATTTCCCCATTAAGGCCTGTGTGATTCCGTTGTAACATCCACTCAACTATTTCTGACATGTGATTGTTGGACCTGCGAGTGAAGAAACTGCATGGAAAGAGTGAACTGTTCCAAGTAATTCTGCATTTGCTCACCCATGACATGGAGATCGACACCCTCAAGGGGTTTACCATGAGCATCCCACAGAGTCCTCATTGGCCAACCATAAACTATCTCTGCAGCTGATAGTCGGGCCCGCGAATGCAGAGTCACTCATGTGAAAAAGCGCAAAAGGGAATACTTTGAGCAAATTTAACCCCGTGTCATCGACTAATTTAGATCATTTTTTGTTGAAGGTACAGTGGGCCTGTCCCACAATCCCCGCTGCCTGTGGGGATATACGCAGTGCAGTTGCTGTTTAATTGAAAGTGATTCACACAATTCAGTTTTGATTCCAGCTACAAACTGTGTTCCATTGTCTGAGCTTATCACCTGAGGCAACCCAAAGCAGGGAATAACTTCAGTCAGCAATATGTTCACTACTGTATGTGCAGTCCAATTAATGGTGGGGAAGGCTTTAATCCATTTCCTAAATACATTGACCATCACAGAACAGTATTTATAACATTGCACCTTAGATAATTCAACACAATCATGCTGTATACAGGCAAAATGACCTTCTGGCGAGGGGGCATTTAATACTTTTACCTTTGTTATTTTTCATGTAAATAAGGTTTGAGCTGCATTGTACTGGAGTGTCCCCTTTTGTGTGTACAATGCGTTTAATAACAGCCAATTGATGAGGAAGCAGAATAGCATCGAGGAGATTTTTAACCCAAAGAGCATTATGAATGGGAGTCCCCGTAGAAGTCAGGAAGCCGTGTTACTGCCAGAGGTGGCCAAACTCCTGGGCAATACTGAATGTATCCCTGGAATCAGTGTAAATGTGAACAATTTGATCAGTGGCTAAAATACAAGCTCTGGTCAGTGCAAAAAGCTCAGCTTTCTGTGTAGAGACAGGGCTCTGAAATGCAGCAGACTCCTGAACAGCAGTGTCTGTTGGGATAGCATCACCTGACTGCAGGACACCGTCCGGGGAAACAGAGGAAGGACCATCAACATAAAATATAAGGTAAGGATTTTCAAATGGGAGCTCTGCCAAATCTGGGTGAGGAGCAGTAAGGAAATGATTCCCAATCAAACAGTCATGTGGGGGATCAGGGAGATCGTCAGGGGGTTGCTCAAGGAATGGAGCAGGTTTTAAAGTGGAGCAGGACTGATACGATAGGTAAGGGTTCGGCAACAGTGAGATCTCAGAAACAGTTTGGGTGAGGTGTTGGGTCTGCTGAGGTGTGAGGAGGGTGACAGCAGACTGTGAGGTGTACACCCGTACGGACCGGAGAAGGGTCACATTAGAAGCTGCCTGGACTAACAAGTCGACAGCAGTTAGGATTTGGGTGCAGGGAGAGAGGCCATAGGCAAGAGGATCCAGTTTCGTGGAATAACGGGCCACTGGGTGATGCTGATCACCGTGTCTCTGAGTGAGGACACCAGTGGCACCTTAATCTTCAACCTGCAAATTCTCCACAATGTCCCTGACCATCCTGACTTGGAAGTGTATCTTTCACTGTTGCTGGATCAAAATCCTGGAATTCCCTCCCTTAGGGCATTGTGGATCCACCTACTGAACATGGGCTGCAGTGGGTCAAGATGGCAGCTCCCCACCACCTTCTCAAGGGCAACTAGGGACAGGCAATAAATGCTGTAGTCCGCGATTAATATGGGATCAGTATAATCATCTGGCTCATAAAAAGGGTTTGTAATTCTAGAAATGAGGAAAAACAAACTATATGGCATCCACAGCACGATGAAAGTGGCAGAAATGGCGAACAGTAAAGTGATGGATTTCCTTCGGCTCTGCATCTCTGGATCGTCGCTGTTCTGGGTGTTGCGTTGACCTTGCAGTGCTCTGCGGGTTCGATTCGCCATCACAATGTGTCGGACAGTCAGTGTGTTGAGCAGTAAAATGAGGAAGTATGGCAATAGTGGGTTTAAAATTGTGTGAAACCAGTCAAAGGTTATCCATCCTGGCAAGATAAAGTAGTCTGGCTTGAAATAAGCGCCCCACTCCATATTGTTTATTATATACATTGGCTCAAAAGCAAAATATAGGGGAATATTCAGGCAAGTGAACACAATACACACAGTCACTATCACCACAGCTGCAGTTTCCTCCCTGCAATACTTTGCTCTCAACCTCTGGCAACAAATGAGGACAAAATGATCCACAGTGAAAGCGACCGTGAGCCAAACAGAGCAGTCAACAGCTGTGTAGTTGATCACCACATTGATGCTCCTTATTGAGGTGAAACGTAGAAATAAAAATGGGGAATAGTAGTAAAGCATGTAGTAGATTATCACATTGGAAATAATGACCAGGAGATCAACTGTCGTCATACCCACCAAATAAAGAGTGATCCCTTTGGATAGACCACAGCCTCCACGAATTAGAAGGACAATTGTCAGGAGGTTAGCTGCAAAGAAAAGAGCAGAATCCCCAGATTAATAACACAATTTTGTTTGGAAATTACAGCACAACAACAGGTCATTTGCTCCAATACATCTACGTTGAGGTTCATACTGCACGCATGTTTCCTCCCACCGACTTCATCTTACAATATTGAGATATTATTTCTTTAGCCTCACGTAGTCAGTGCAATTTCCCATCAGGCAAACTCACAAATGTGTAGAAATATTGCAAAGATTGGAAGGAAATAAAATCTTCCTCAAACCAGAATCCCTTAACACAGATGGATTGAGTGGGTGTACCCCCCACCACATTGTCTGATGCCAGTCTGCAATTCAACAGAAGAGTGGGTGGGGCTGGGAGGGGCTGCCTCCTTTGAATGTTGATGAATTTACATACACTGAAGCTCATTGTGAGCTCAATTCATCTTCACTGTATGGGATGTATTCTACTTTACAGAGGTTACCCAGGCAAAACAGAATGGGGAGAGGGGTTTCCAGCAGTGTTATGTCAGGGGCACTGAGATGGATAAAAATCCATCAATATTTTTGCAGGCTGAGAGGTTGGATGGAGTTGGTGAGGGTTCTCAGGGAGGTGGAAGCACTGATCTCGATTTTATTTTGCCAACTTACTGTCGGTTAAATAAAAATCATAGCAGAGGAGAGACAGGGTGCTGAGGGCTCAAGATAGGGCTGTTGTTAATTCTGAGACTCAGACAGGAGTCCAGGGGCAGCTGTCCCCAGGGGGTTGTCAAAGTGGGAGGAGATCAAGACAAAAAGGTTCAAGAGGGCAGATAGCCAGGGGCAGGTGGGCTCTGTATAACAGGGACATAATGGACCTAGTCCTGTGTAATGAAGCCATTCAGAATAACAGCAGCCTGAAAGGAGAATGTACGATCAGTGCCTTGAGTTTACACACAGAGGGCAAACTCTCTGAAGCATCTGGAGCTGCAGTGTTTGCACAGAAGTTAATGATGTCTCTTTGTGATAAATCTGTTCAAATTGTGTGCCTGGGTATTAGTGTCCATAGCTTTAAAGGACCATATGGCCATAAGACTTCGGAACGGAAATTAGGCCATTCAGCCCATCGGGTTTACTCCACCATTCAATCCTGGCTGAGAAGCTTCTCTACCCTATTCTTCCACTTTCTCTCCAAAACCCTTGATCCCCTTTATACTCAAGAACCTATCTATCTCAGTCTGAAATTTACTCAATGATCTGGCCTCCACAGTCTTCTGTAGCAATGAGTTCCATAGATTCCCCACTCTCTGGCTGAAGATGTTTCTCTTTATCTCCGTTCTAAAAGGTCTTCCCTTTTCTTGAAGGCTGTGCCCTCAGTTGCAAGTCTCTCTTACCAATGGAAACACCAGCCCAACATCTACTCTGTCCAGGCCATTCAGTATTCTGTAAGTATTAATTAGATCCCCCCCACCACCGATCCTTCGAAACTTCATCGAGTATAAACCCAACGTACTCAAACGTTCCTCATACGTTAAGCTTTTCATTCTTGTGAACCTCCCCTGAACACACTCCAGTACATCCTTCCTGAGATATGGGGCCCAAAGCTGCACACAATACTCCAAATGTGATTTGACCAGAGCTTTATATAACCTCAGACATACATCCCTGCTTTTATATTCAAGTCCTCTCAAAATAAATGCCATCATTGCATTTGCCTTCCTAGACTGGAACTCTCAAGTCTCTTTGCACTTCAGAATTTTTACTTTTCTTCTAATTTAGAAAATAGTCCATGCCTCTATTCTTCCTACCAAGGTGAATGACCTCACACTTTCACACGCTGTACTCAATCTTCCACTTCTTTGCCCACTCAGCTAACCTGTCCAAATCCTTCTGCAGCCTCTCTACCTCCTCAATGCTGCCCATCTTTGTATTGTCTGCAAACTGAGCCAGAATGCCCTAGGTTCCTTCATCCAGATCATTCATATATAAAATGAAAAGTTGTGGTCCCAACACTGAGCCTTGCAGAATCCCACTTGTCACAGTTTCCAATCCTGAGAAGGCCTGATTGTCCTTCCTCTCTGCTTTCTGCCAGATAGCCAAGCCTCTATCCATGCTAGCATCTTGCCTCTGACACCATGGGCCCTTATTTTACTCAGTAGCCTCCTGTGTGACCCCTTGTCAAAGGCCTTCTTAAAGTCCATGCAGATAACATCCATTGGCTCTTCTTGGTGTAACCTGCTTGTTACTTCCTCAAAGCATTCTCACAGATTTGTCAGGCATGACCTCCCCTTGATGAGACCATGCTGACTTTGCCCTACTTTACTATCCCAATATTCAGAAATCTCATCCTTCACAATGAGATTCCAGGATCTTACCCACAATCGAGATTTGTCTAATTGTTCTGTAATTTTCCATCTTTTGTATTGTCCCTTTTAAACAGGGATGTCATGTTAATTTTCCAGTCCTCTGGGAGCCTCCATGATTCTCGTGATTCCTGAATGATCATCACTGACACCTCCATTATCTCTTCAGCTCTCTCCGTTCACACTCTGGGGTGTAGTCCATCGAGTCGAGGTCATTTATTCACCTTCAGGCCGTTCAGTTTTTCTCGCATCTTCTCCTTGGAGATGGCCACCATACTCAGGTCTGCCCCCTCACTGAATTTTTGGGATATTACTCATGTCTTCTACCATGAAGACTGACACAATGTAATTATAAAGTTCCTTAGCCATTTCCTTGCTTCCCACTACTGTCTCTACAGCATCATTTTCCAGCAGTTCAATATCCACTTCTGCCTCGCTTTTGCCCTTTATAAACTTTTTGAAACTCTTACAGTCTTCCATTATAATATGGCCAGCTTACCCTAATATTTAATCTTCTCCCTCTTTATTTATTTCCATGACGCCCTTTGTAAACTTCCCAATCCTCTGGTTTCCCATTGCCCTTCACCACATTATATGCTTTCTCTTTTGCTTTTATGCTGTCCCTGACTCCCTAGTCAGCCATGGTTGCCTCAACCTCCCTGTACCATGCTTCTTTTTTCCTCAGGATGAATCTCTGTTGTGTCTCCTGAATTACTCCCAGAAACTCCTGCCATTACTGTTCCATGGTCTTTCCTGCTGGGCTCCTCTCCCAGGCAATTCCATGCAGCCCCTCCCTCATACCTCTGTAGTTACCTTTATTCAACTTTAATATCATTACCTCTGATTCCATCTTCTCCCTCTGCAATTGCAGAGTAAATTCAATCATATTTGATCACTGATTCCGAAGGGTTCCTTCAGCTTAAGCTTCCTCATCGAATCTGCCTCATCACACAACACTAAATCCAGTATTGACTGTTCCCACCATCAGCTGCTCCAAAAAGCCATCTCGGAGACATTCCACAATCCCCGACCAAACTGATGTCAGCAGACCACCTGCATATTGCAATCCCCCATGATCACTCTCACTCTGCCGTTCCGACACATTTTTTCCGGGTTTATCCTGCACCCAGCTCCTGTCTACTATCTGTAGATCTGTACAGAACTCCAACTATGGGTTTTTTTAAATCTGTGCAGTTCCTCAATTCTCCCCACACAGATTCTACACCATCTGACCCTGCTTTGTTTCTTACTATTGATATAATTTCATTTCTTCCTAATAAGGCATCCCCATTCCCTCTGCCCTCCTGCCTATCTTTTCGATCGGGTGTATATCCTTGAATATTCAGCTCCCCATCCTGATCCCCTTGCAGCCATGTCTCCGTGATGCTCACCGCGTCATACCTGCCAATGTTGATCTGTGCCACAAGCTCATTTACCGTATTCCTTATACTGCGTGGGTTCAGATGGAACACTTTCACTCCTGTATTAATCGGCCCTCTTCTAATTCTCAATCGTTTCTCCAGCTTGCTTGAAGACTGATTGCTCTCCCTTTCCATACCCTCTGTCCTATTTATGTCTGTGCTGGAGATTTTAATAACCTCTCCTGAGTTCTGCGCTCTTACCTCCTCCTTTTATTTGGGTTGTCTAATTTCCCCAATAACTGACCACTCCCTCTCTCCTATTTAGTTTCAAGCCCTGTCTGCAGTCGTGGTTTTGTGATTCACTCGGACTGTGGTCCCAGTACGGTTCAGATGAAGACCATCCCATTAGAACAGTTCACTTCCTCCCCAGGACTGGTGTCAATCTCCCATAAATACAAACCCATTTCTCCCACACCAAGCTTTGACAGATTAGATTACTTACAGTGTGGGAACAGGCCCTTCGGCCCAACAAGTCCACACTGACCCTCCGAAGAACAACCCATTCCCCTACATTTCCCTTGCACCTAACACTATGGGTAATTTAGCACAGCCTATTCACCTAACCTGCTCATATTTGGACTGTGGGAGGAAACCGGAGCACCCGGAGGAAACCCACGCAGACACAGCGCTTTTACCTGCTTCATCTTAAGGTGACTTGTAGCTTTGAGTTTTCATGCCTCCAGCTGTTTGTAACCATTAGACTGAGCTCTTTACAGTGGGCTGGAAGCTCCTGTACAACACTGTATGATGGTGGTAATATCTACAAGGGTTTGCTGTGCTCACACCTACATCACTTTCACCACAGATGAGGTTCACCAAGCAGGAAGATGCCACAGGATTCAGGAATCGTGCTGGATCCTCAAAACTGGAAGGTGTCATCGATTACAAACATGTTACTCTTGAGGTTTCAGTGAGACAACCAGGGGCATTTGTAAATATTAAAGGGGCTCACTCCCTAAGTGTCCAATTAGTCAACAATTATCAAGGAAGGCTTCTCCAGGTATGTGTGTGTATTCCAGGGAGGAGTCATGACCCATACAACCTTCAACACACTTCAGTTCCATCGTGGGCAATGTACCACAGCCGTTGGAGAGATAGATTCTGGGTGATAAGGGCTGTCTATTGAAGAGATGGCTCATGACCCCAGTGACACAAAGATCAGATGTTGCGTGACATTGTAATACGATTCACAGAAACACCAAGGTGATCTGTCAAAAGGATTGACATCCTGCTGAACTCCACAATGTCACCTCAAGCTATGACCAGTGACAGGACCATTGTGTTTATGGCAAAGGTAAGGCATGTACTGAAAAGGATGCTGGGACTCACACCATCAACAAGCCCTGGTGAGTAAACCCTCAAGTCGTCATCCATCCCGAAGACCAGCCAAATGAACGATAGCAATAACTACACATCCATCCTCATGTGCATGTATTTAATGAAGGTTATCAGCAATACCATTCCTGTAAAGGCATCATAAATTATTCCTCGTGTTCTCCCATACGGATTCAGTGTGATTTCTTACATTGTTCCTGCCTGCTGCACTGTAGCCTTCCCCATGTGCTGCCAATGGTCCTGGAGGCAGGCGGCTGACTCTAATATCCCTTTGTCTGGAATGGCCTTGGGGGTGGTCCTCTGTTTGTCTGAGTCTGTCTGGACCCTCACATGGTGAGGCTCTCCTGCACAGTGTCAGGAACCTCCTTCATCACCATGGCTCTCTGAAGCACTGGTGTCAGTGGCAGAGGGTAGAGGAGTAACTGTCCCCATCAGGAGTGCCCTGACAGGTACTTCCCAATGGTGACTGCTCCTCCACATGTCCCACTCTGAGGCTCACCTGGCCCTCTCTACTTTCTTGACTCATGGACAATGACCCGACAATGACTTCAGATAACCTCATTCATTTTTCTCTTGTACATTGAGTTCAGTGACATTGCAATGGATCACATTCGCCCTGACCCTAACATTCACCCTCATCCTAATCCAATCCTAAACTGTAGACCTCACCCTTACTCTACCCCTAAATTAAACCCACATCAAATCCGAACCTACCCTGAACCCTTATATTAACCTGACCCCAAACCCTAATCATAAACCTGATCTTAACCAGAACCTGAATACTAATTAGAAACTCAAACTCAAGCCTAATCTTAAACCTAGTGAAAGTCCAACCCAAAACTTAATCACAACTCTAACCATAACCCGAAACTCTATATCTAAGCCTAATCCAAACCATTACCGTAGACTTAACACTGATCCAAATCCGAGATCTAACCCTGACCTAAATCTAACTCCCAGCCTAATTCTATTACAAGTCAGCATGTATATTCCACAGCACCTGATTGATCAGCCTTCACCAGAGATTGGGATGGGCTTGTGACCACCCCCCAACCCCCAAACCCTCAGCAGATGTGCAGAAACCCATCAAGATGTGATTCTTCATCAGACACAAGCCCATAGCCCCTTGTGTAGCTCCCTGTTCCCCCTCAGTAGGCAACGCTGCTCACTGAGGAGTAGTTACAGGGACCAACTGTTAATCTGTTTTAAAAAAGAGATTAATGATGATGACACCTTCATCATTGATCATTTAAGAGGACACATGCCCTCTCTGTGAAATCAGTTGAACAGAGTCACAAACATCTCCATTTCAGAGGAGATGCCAACATTCTCCCTCTTCCAATGGTGACAACATCGCCCTTCATCGACCCTTCCATTCAGGAGTAAGTCTGATCCTTCTGAATCTCACCACGTGATCCTGCACCTGCCCCCTCCTGTCCCTCAGCCTCCAGCCTCCCAGTGGGACTCCAGGTGAGTGACCAACTGCAACATCTCCTCCTCCTCCTCCATCAGAGTCACACCTCCACTGGTCCTCGTTCTCTCAATCAGCCTCTTGCAGCACGTCAACCACATTGACCAGATATGCCCACATCTACTGCCCACCTCTGCCAACTCTACCCGATAACTGAGACATAGGGGAGGGCTCACTCCTCGGCTTTGAACCTGCCCTGGACGGGGTGGATGATATCTCCACCTTGGCAAAGGAGTTTGTGAAAGATGGCAGTGTCACAGGAGACACCAGGGTCAAAGTTCATGGTCTAACCTGCTCCCTCAACAATAAAGGTTCTGAACTCTCAATGGTGCCTCCCCACAGCCAAAGAATATTTACACAATCCCACTTCCCCTCAGCTGCCTGCTTATCCCCACAGCCCTGTACAATGACGGCCAGAGTTTACTTGCTGTTCACGCCCTGACCCTTCTCCCAGTGGACACACGCCCTCACAGTGTGCTTCACTGAGGAGGGCCCTGGCACCATGTGACTGGGGCGACCAGCTCTTGGTTCCACTGTGAGGATCATTCAGGTGTGTGAGCATGTGGACTGGGCACTATCCCATCGACCTGCCTGATCCCACTGACCAACATCAAATCCAAGCCCATGTCCCAGCAACAGACCCAGACACATGGCAATAAAAACCCAGTCGGAGAGAGCTTTGGGATCCAGAAATCTGAAAGTACCTGTTCCTCCCAGACAAGGACCATTTAGCACACGTCGGGTCACAGATTCCTCATGTCCTCATGGATCTAAACTAAAATTCACAAATTACAGCATGAGCTGTTTCTTGTAGGAACACCTGAAACTGGATGCAGCGTGAGGAGAGAAAGAGGGAGGGTTTATACACTGAAAGATATATCAGGGGAAAGAACAGAGTGAAAGTGGGATTGAAAAGATAACACAACCTGCTTCAGCTTCTTACCAGGAACTCCGAAGATTGCGAGGAAATGGTAGTAAGTGAAAGCTACCTGTTCAATTGTTGGTAATTCCATTTTCAGAGAGGGGGAACGATATCAATTGTTGTTGACAGATCTGAATGATCAGACTTTCCACAATGCAGCACCTCACATTTATCGAAATGCCACTCCTCGGTCCATTAGCATATCTGATCAAGATCCCTTTATATTCTGAGGTAACCTTCTTGCCTGTCCCTTCCAAACCCAATGTTGGTGTCACCTGCGAGCTTATGAACCATTCCTCCAACATTCACCTCCAAATCATTTACAGAAACTACAAAAAGCCGTGGACCCAGCACCAATCCTTGTAGCACATCGTTTGTCATAAAGAAATCCCCCCCCCACCATCCTCTGTCTCCTACCAATAAGCCGGTTGTGTATCCAATAGGAAAGTTCTCCCTGTATTCCATGTGATCTAACCTTACTAACCAGTCAAATATGCAGAGCCTTGTCGAATGCCTTTCTCAAGTCCATGTAGATCACATCCACCAATCTGCCTTCATCACTCCTCTTCCTCACTTCTTCAAAAACTCAGTCAAGTTAGTGAGACATGAGTTCCCACGCACAAAGCCATGTTGAGTATCCTGAATCAGCCATTGCCTTTCCAAATAAATGTAAGTCCTGTCCCTTAGAATTCCCTCCAACAACTTGCCTGCTGCTGATGCCAGCCTCACTGATCTATAAATCTATGGCTTTTCCTTACCACCTTTCTTAAATAATGGCACCACATTAGCCAAACTCCAGTCTTCTGGCACCTCACATCTCACAGTCGATTATACAATCATCTCAGCAAGGGGCCCAGCAACCACTTCCCTAGCTTCTCACAAAGTGCTTAGGTATATCTGATCAGGTCCCAGGGATTTATCCACCTTAATGCATTTTAAGGTGTTCAGGACCTTGTCCTCTGTAATAGAAACAATATTCAAGATGTCATTATTTATTTCCTTGTTCTACATATCTTTCATATCCTTCTCTACAGTAAATAGTGTTCCAAATACTCGTTTAGTATCTTCCCCATCTCTGTGGTTCCACATACAGAGGTGGCCTTGCTAATGTTTAAGGGGCCCTATTCACTCCCCAGTTCCTCTTTTGTCCAATGTGAGTTGGCTGATTTCCTGTAGATTCTGCCTAACCCTACTTGCCAAGGCTATTTCATGCCCCTTTTTGCCTCACTGTTTTCCCTCGTTAGTAGACTGACTTTTTACTCTTCTCGGGATACACTCGATCCCTGCTGTCTATACCTGACATATGCTTGCTTCTTTTTTATGACCAAAACCTCAAATTCCCTCACCATCCAGTATTTCCTGCAGCAATCAGTCTCACCCTTCACCCTCACAGGAACATATTGTCTCTGGACTGTCATTATCTCATTTTTGAAGGCTTCCTATTTTCCAGCTGTTCCTTTACCTGCAAATGTTCACTCCCAATCAACATTTGAAAGTTCTTGCCTCACATCATCCAAATTGGTCTTCTTCCAATTTAGAACATTTACTTTTAGATCAACTCTATCCTTGACAATTACTATTTTAAAACTAACAGGATAATGATCATTGGCCCCAGTGTACACCCCAACTGACCCCTCAGTCACTTGGCCTGCCTTTTTTCCCAAGAGAAGGTCAAGGTTTGCTCCTTCTCTCATATGAACATTCACGTGCTGAATCAGAAAATGATCTTATGCACACTTAACAAATTCCCCTCCATCCAAACCCTTAACACAATGACAGTTCAATTGGTGATTGTGCCTTGAGCCATGGGCACCATGCTTTGCAGTTCACTCTCCTGAAACTCTTCAGTCCATTGAAATCTTTGTTCCTGAATAAACCTTTGCTCTCCTTTTCCCACTTCCTCATCCCATTTCTTTTTCACTTGCTCATCCCAGCTTTTTTTGTCTTTCTCTTTACACTTGATTATGTTTAACTCCTGAGTTGGTACAGATTGTACTCTTGTTTACATGTTATCTGACAGTGTTGCAGAACAGGGATCCTTGGGGTTCAGGTACATAATTCTTTGAAGTTTACATCACATGTATCTATGGTGGATTAAAAGGCTTTTGACATACATAACTTCATTGCTCAGACCTTTGGGAACAGGAGTTGGGAAGTCATGTTGAGGTGAGGCCTCTTCTGGAATACTGTGTCCAGTTCTGGTCGCCCAGTTACAGGAAGTTTTACTTAAATTGTGTGGAGAAATGGAAGAATTTGGGTTTGTTCTCTCGTTCAAAATTTTGAAACATTTTGATAGTTTGGAGAGAGACAAAATCCTTTCAGCAGAGAGTCAGTAACCAGAGGTTAGATAAAATCTCTTTCCCCATTCCATTCTTAATTTCTCTCCTGTACTTTCTGTATTCTGCTTGGATCGGGACTGAATGATGAAGCTGTCAGTGTGGAGCTTCCCTGCACAGTTGCTGATATTTACCCCAGGAATGGCAGACAGGGGGAAATCGGTACCCCCACACTGCGGGAAGGCTCCTGCTGGATGGGGTGCTGCTGACACAGGACTTTCTCCAGCTCCAGGGGCAGGAGAGGACACTCCGACACCAGACCATGCTAGCACTGTCTGAGGTTCCCACCCAGGTCAGTGCTGTCTCAGCCGCCTGCATGAATGCCCAGCGCTGTCTGAAGAAGGTCAATGTCCTTCTCCACTCTGCCAGGTTACGTTGTACCATCTTCTCTCCAATACCTCACTCTCACTCTGTTTCTGCTCCTGTACCCACCACCCACTAAGGCTCATCCTTTCCCACTCTCCCTATTGTCTGCAATATCTCCCCCACTGGCTGTTATCCAGCCCAACCCCCAACACCACTAATCCTGCATGCCCTCTGCACTACCTACGCACTCAGGCAGGGCACCTTCCCACCCACACCAACAGCAACAGCTGTGCCACCCACTTTCATCTCCCTTAATACCTGCCTCACTCTCATTCCAGGAGGAGAACACCCCAAACAGGACAGAAAGACTCAAGGTGGGAGGCAGGCTGCCTGCCATTCGATAGCTCTCCCATGACAAGGAGAGGCTCCTGACTCTGACTGCCCCGAGCAGGCCCTGGACTGGGACTGGAGGCTGCCCCTGACTTACTGCACAGGGAACCCCTGAGAGGAAGCTCTCTGCCTTGACTTGCCTGGGGCCTGCTGACAACTCTGACAAGCTTCCTGGCTTTGTGTCTGTGCTCAATGGCAAGGTCAGACAGCAGTGTATGAGCCTGGCTGAGAGAGAAAATGAGCAGAAAATGTGAGCCAAAGCAATGGGAGGAGGGATGCTTGAGCATCCAGTTTGGCTCTGAGTGAGTAAGTGCTCTGAGAGTAAGTGGAGACCCTGGAGCAGCAGCCTGGTCCAGTCCATGAGCTGGGTGTGTGGCCCTGAATGTACAGGGTCTTTGCTGCAGCGTTACAATGAGAGTTGTCAGTGCACACCAAGGGGCAGCATTGAAGTGCAGAAGGGTCCTATAAGTGGGCTCGATATATGACATGGGGGTTTTTGAGGCTGGCACATGTTGGATGCCAATGTCCGTGGAGGTGGGGAGCATGTGACCGATGCCCATGGACCGTGCGCTGAGATGTTGGTGTCCGGTCTCCAATGTGACGGTCAGGCGGTGAGCTGAATCCATGACTGGATGAATTTTTTTTTGTGTGACTTGAAGTATGTTCGAGAGTCTGGAAGTTAGAAGTCAGTAGTGTTTTTTGCACTTTCGAATTCAGAGTGTCATTATACAGCCCCCTGCAAAGACCAACCTTACGACGTTGGAAATCTGTGTGACTTCATCCAGGGTCCTAATATGGAGAATTGAAGACACCGTATCCAAATTACCAGCTAAATCCCCAATTCCACTATTTAAAGAAAATAAAATCAATTTATTTTCTAACTCAAAAGTGAACATGAAACAACAACTATTCACTACTCTAAGCCCCCCTTTCTCTTAACTGCTTACTGTCTGGCTCCAACTCCACAACAATATGTTCTAATAAGACACTCATTAAAATTACATCAACTTCATTTGAAAACCACACAGCCGCTGTTTTCTTCTGTGCCTTTCTCCTTCCAGCTGAGGATCTCCCTGGGTCTCCTTCTGCCATTTTACTGTAAGTATGTTTCACATGTAAAGGTACATTTATTCAAGAGTGTTTCCTCATTTCTTGGAGAGCAAGGTGTTAGCTCTCTATGCATTTCTTTCTCTATGGCAATTACTCCCTGACCAATTTTCAAAATGTCTGAATTTTATTCCCACTCAACATCGGATTGTCTCATTGGTTTGATGTTGGCAAAACAATAAATTCAAACTTGATTGGGTTTTAATATCTCCTCAGATGCTACCTGACCTGCTGTCCTTTTCCAGTGCCGCACTTTTCGACTCGCATATTTTAAACTGATTACAATTCATATTTAGCCACTCAAAATAGCAATCAACTCAGGTAACCATTTCACAGTTGAATGTTACATATTTTCAATTTTCCAGTATACTCTGGGATTGCCATCCATTCCATATACACAGGTGTTTGTAATCTCTCAGTTCAGAACAGTATTTACTCTCTCTTCAAGGTACAGTACATGCCTTCAACATCATAACAGATTGAACACCAGGATATCTTGAAATGACCTGCACAACCATGTGTGAAAAGTGCCTCTGGTTACTCAAGGTCAGGATTCCTAGCATTGAGTCTCTCCAAGGCACACAGGATGAGAGATTCCTGCAGAATAGGTTCAGGAAGTGGAACCCCTGAGAATACTAAATGGGTGGCCTATCTGTCAGCTGGCTCGCCAGTCAAAAGTCACCCATCCTGTTAACATATAATACATTGATTTGAACTGAGCACCCCTCTACATTGAGAGGCTCAAAAGCACAGTACGGGGAAAAATTTTGAAGCAGAGCACAATACAGACAGTTGCTATAACCACAGCTGCAATCTTCACCCTGCAATACTTCTCTGTGAACTTTTGACAACAAATCAGGACAAAGTGAACTACAGTGTAAGTGACTGTCAGCCAGACAGAGCAGTCAATGTCCACGCAGTTGATCACCTCATTGATCCTGTGGATGGGAGTGTAGTGGAGAAATGAGAAGGGGAAGCAGCATCCAAGCCTGGAAAAGATGATCACATTGAAAATAATGATCAGGAGGTCTGCTGTTATCATACCTACCAAGTAAAGGGTGATCCCTTTGGACAGACCACAGCCTCCTCGGAACAGGAGGATAATTGTCAGGAGGTCAGCTCCAAAGAAAAGAGCAAAATCTCCAAATTAATGACAGAGCATTGCTTCGAGGTTATAGCTCAATATAAGGTCATTTATTCTAACATGTCTATGTCGGTGTTCATGCTCCACAAGAACCTGCACCTCTCATATTTCAAAATGTCATATAAATATAGAAAGTCCTGGAGAAACTCAGTAAATCTCATGACATTTGTGGAGAAAGAAACAGAGTTACTGTTTCAAGTCCAGTCCAGTAAGACTCTTCTTCAAAAGACTTCTTCAGGTTTCCAGCGTCTGCATTATTTGACTTTTATATCAAAATGGTACTTTCCTCTTCACTTCCACAGTGACTAGCCCCTAACTGATAAACTCACCATATCTGTATGGGTGTGGCAATACTGCACAGAGTACAATGAAGTAAATTCCTCCCCAAACTGGGAAGTTTTATGAACATGACATGGGACACAGAAATTTATAGACAGAGGAAGAGCGAAGACTGTTGAGTTTGCCTTCTCCCATCCTGATATTTGCACGTTCCAGGATAATGAAGTTGTTGATTAGTCCTAGTGATCAATCTTTATCCATGGATGGACAGCAGACCCAGACATATATGAGGCAAGGAAAACCTGCAGTGGGAGAATCCTCTCAAGCTTGGTTAATTTATCATTAATCTCCTCCCAAACACCTGATACAAAATGCCAAAATGTTTGCTGAGAGAGAATAAATTTAATAAATAGCAGAAAGAGTTGTTGATTGAAAGAATATCCTGAAAGTGAACTTAGCGCAGAGAGAGACTGAGGTGTCGGACGTTGAAGGATACATCAAGAACAAGAACAGAGTGAAAAAGTGATTAGAATAAAAGCAATCAGGTTTAGCTTCTTCCCAGGGACTCCAAAGATAGCCAGGAAATTACAGGAAATGTAAGTTGTCTGTTCAATTATTGAGAGTTCCATTAGACCCAGTTTTTCGGGAGCAGAGATGACAGAAATCAATGAAGACAGACCCTGAATCACCAGATGTTCTCTGTTTGTGACAGTTCCTTAAACATTTGGATATTGTGTTTCTGAGCAATAGAAATAGTCTGAGAAATGAACAACAAATAGGATCATGTTTCTGTTCCCTGAGACCATTTGCTCACCTCATATCCGCAGCATCAGTGCAGGAACTCTCCACATGCCACAGTAGATATAGAGATTACTGCCATGTTGTTCCAATCCAGTTTCACACTGTCCTTCCTCATTTATCTGAGACCGTATATTCTGCACTGTTCACCTCTTTCAGGTCTTTTTGATTGAATTGATAAAATGAATTTGAACATGAAATGAGACTGAAGTTTCAATTTGAGGATCCAGTTTTCCCTGACCTTCATTTACTCATTAGAAAAGAGTGTATTTGGCTTGGGCTGGTTTTATGAAAGAGTTATCCAGTCATTCCCACTCCCCTGTTCCTTCCCTGTAAATATTTCCTTTCCAGGTGTAACTGTGTCTCAATTGGGATCCCCTCTGTCTGAATCACAAGGTTCTGGGTTCCAGTCCCATGTGATCAGGAAGCAATTCTACACTCAAAGGCTGGTGACCCAATGTCATTCTCTCCCACAGGAGGCAGTGGAGGCCAAGTCACTGAATATCACCAAGAAAGAGATTGATCACATTTCAGGCATTAAAAATATTAAGGAGTATGGGGACAAAGTAAGAATATGGCATTAGGATAGTGGATGAGGGATAGTCATATTGAATAGTGTCCTGGTTCTCCCAGTTTCTGTTTCTGAGCTTGAGCAGAAGTGTCAAGACTGATGGTCCAGTGCAGAACTGAAGGAATACTTCACTTTTTGAGTTTCCATTTTCCATATGAAGCACTAAACAAGGCCCTCTCTACCTTGTCGAGTTGTTGCAAAAGATCCCCTGGCACTGCTTGGAGGTTATGCTCGGAGGGAGACAGAAGCATTGGTTTTGATTCCTGCAGCAAACTCTGTTCCTGAGCTTCTGACTCTATCCCTCTGACAACTGTTTAATCATAAAGCAGGCTTCCTGCAAACAGAGTTAAATTTGACTCATCTCTTGCTGAAACCCTCACTTGTTCCGATTATCTCTTGACTTAACTATCCCACTTATTGGCCTCCCATGTTCTATTCTTCATAAACTTATGGCCATCAAAAACATTGCGGTCCATATTTACCTTGGACCATGTCCCATTCACTTATCAACTGACCTATAATGGCCCCCAGTCAAACACTTTTAAAGGTATTGTCTTTATTTTCGCATCCCATGTAAGTCCCAGTGGGGAATGGTAATGCTCACTTAAACCAAAGGAAGAGACTCCACAAACATCCCCATTCTCAATGATTGTGTGCAGTTCAGTGGGGCACTGAGTTTACACCCACAGGGCACTGCAATTTCAATGCAACACCCAGAACAGCGATGATCCAGAGATGCAGAGCCAAAGTAAATCCATCACCTTATTGTAAAATTGGCTTTGTATTTATCCTGTGTTTTCCTCACCCTTAAATTACCTCCAAGTGGTAACTCATGTGCCACCAACAGCACCTCCTTTCTATACCCTACTGGCAAAACAATCTGATGAACCTCTGCCCATTTCTCATCTGCTTGAATGTGCGATGGTCTCCATTTCCTCCTTAAGACATCATTTCTGTAAAGTAATAGCACACAGGGATGCATTCACTCTCTGTTTATGCCTTTTGATATAACTGCTTTAAATTCTCATTTCTCTGTTGTGTCCAGCTGAGCAGAGCAAAAGATACTGGCATGTTTACCTAGTTGGTCCTGCTCTGTCCCAGTTATCTGATAAAAAAAACTCCGATAAATCTATGTCAGTTTCCTTTACGGTGCCTTTTGAACTCCCCTGCTTCAGCTTGTGCCTCTGTGATCATGTGACCACACAATCAGGGAAAATTCCTGGATAAACATCTTCCATGTCTTCAGTTGCCTGCATCTCCACTGGTTTTTCAACTAGAGTAGGCAGCACACCTACCAGTGAATCAGCGATATCATTTACAAGGACAAATTGTATTCCTGCATCTGAGAGTTTGTCCAGTGCTCCAACCACAAATTCTCTTCTCTGGACTCAAATGTTCTCTGTTTTTCTTTCTCTTCTGCCTCTCTCTTTTCCCTCTCTCTGCTGCTCTCTCTTTTACCCTCTCTCTGCTGCTCTCTCGTTTTCCCTCTCTTCTGCTTTTAATCGTAACTCAAACTGTTTCATTTCTGCTGCATTTTCCTTATCTCTCACCTCTAACTTGAGCTGCATCCTCTGCAATTGAATTCTTGCCATCTCTACAGATTCTGATGGTTTCGCTGGCAAGTTTAAATGTTGAGCTCTCCTTTCCTCACAGAAGCAAGCAGGTCCAATCCCAGCTGGTCTGCTCATTCCTGCAGCTTGGTCTTATTCACCTTTTGCAAAAACTTCCAAAGTCACCGCATCCACTTCCAGAAAAACTTTGGCGACTGAAAGAGCCATTCCTATCCCAAGCTTTGTCCACCCAACCAAACCAAATAAAGAGCCTGGCACCTGCCACTCGCTGTTTAAAATCCCACAAAGAGCCCCCAGTCTGTTATGGACTAGGCCAGAGCACTCCAAACATTCTGAAGCAGGCGGCTCTGGGAGATGAACTGAAGCAATTCCCAAGTGACTCTGCAGCAGGACCTGAGTAAACATTGCTGCAGCAGATAGCAACACAAAGCTGATGATGGAACAAAGGGAAGGACTACTCTGAACCTGAATGAATCCATGATAACAAATAATGACACCATGGAACGAGGAAGAAGGATTTGTGCTCTGGAACATAAGTGAAGCTTGAAATCAATGAAGCAATTGATCTTGCAAGAAAGAACTGGACATCTCTTGTCCTGACTGGAAGAATTAAGACAAAAAGTATTTGTGAACTGACGAGAAACAAGTGATCATTGATTACTTGAAATTCTTGTAGTAAATATAGAAGATATTATTCATCAAAGCACTGCAGACTAGGGAAACCACAATTTCATATCTCTCCTTTTTGCTAAAGGTTGAATAAAGAGAACTAAATTACAATTAAAGGACAATTCTGCTTGAACCAGGATGAGGTCCATTTGGATGTTTGGATGGTTGAGATGCTTTTGAAAAATATGGACATCCAAAGGGAAAAAGTCCCTGCAGACATGGAAGAAAATCAGAAGCGAACCTGAACAGGATGGTTCAGGGACTGTGTTAAAAAGGTCAGCACGGAGATGACAATGTAGTGACTGTTTTTAAAGAAGTATACATGGAGCTACTGAATGTAGACAAGAAGACTATTATGATGGAGAATTTATTTTTGGTTTATAACACACAGCTGCTGGTCTGTGAAAATAGAGGGTCTGTCAGAAAAAAGCAAATTCTTGATAAATCGAACTGACCAAACCAAGTGAGCAATTTTCTCAGAAGAGGATGGAAAAACTGTAAAGATTACAGAAAAAGAGGAAGGTGATTTGCTGTGCTGGGAAACAGAAAGTGAAGCCCAGCAGTTCTGGTCTCCTTCCTATTGCAACAATGTTGTCAAACTTGAAAGGGTTCAGAAAAGATTTACAAGGATGTTGCCAGGGTTGGAGGGTTTGAGCTATAGGGAGAGGCTGAATAGACTGGGTCTGTTTTCCCTGGAGTGTCAGAGGCTGAGGAGTGACCTGATAGATGGTTAAAATATCATGAGGAGCACGGTTAGGATAAACAAACAAAGTGTTTTTTCCCTGGGGTGGGAGAGTCAAAAACTGGAGGACATAGGTTTAGGGTGAAATGGAAAAGATAGAAAAGGGACCTAAGGGGCAAAGTTTTCACACAGAGGGTAGTGTGTGTAAGGAATGAGCTGCCAGATGAAGTGGTGGAGGCTGGTATAATTGCAACATTTTAAAGGCTTCTGGATGGGTAGATGAATAGGAAGGGTTAAGAGGGTTATCGGCCAAGTACTGGCAAATGGGACTTGATGAGGTTGGGATATCTGACCGGCATGGACGAGTTGGGCCGAAGGGTCTGTTTTTGTGCTGTACATCTCTATGATACTATGACTCTAAATACCTTAAGAGCTGAAGGACCATTGCCCGATACAATGTTAGTGTGTGTCTCACAGACTGCAGATTTTGCCCCATTGGTCAGAAGGTCATGTTATATGCATAAACATCAAAGGGGGATCACACCAAGATATCAAGCGTCCAATCACAAGTAACAAGGTCCACAAGTCCTTTTCATGAAGCAAGCAATGCAGATTACCAAGAGAATGTTAAACAATTAAATAAAGTCCTTAACCAGCTCATTCAAATCAGAAGCTGATTCAATTCGATCCCCATGATGCATTGTTCTGTCAGGATTTCTTGCACAGCCCTTTGAATGTCCTAATCCCCGACCTCATCTCCACCCTCAGCAGATTGTTGTTGGTCCACATTTTGTCTGGAGCCAGGGCATCTCACCCTTTTGTTGTTAGCTGTTAGGAGGTGCACAGTATATGGTAATGATGCAGGACTGCCTTTCTGGGCTACACTGCAATTCTCCACCAGAACAATCCAGGCACTGGAACCTCATTTTAATGAGGCCTGGGTCGATGCCAATATGGCCCCAGTCAGATGCAGAATTTGCCAATTTACCTGTCTTTTTGACCCAGGTTGATAGAAAGCATGGACTTGGTTTGTGTACTTAACAAGAGTTATTATTTACTACAAATAAATAGATTCTAACAGTAGAGAAATAATTATGAACTGCTAATAAACAAAAATCTAATCCACTAATGAACTCCACATCAATGTACACAAACAAACAGACAAAACACACTGTTGTTCTGGTTAGAGGGGAAAGCTGGGTAGGTGGTTTAATGGTCACTGTGCACAGGGTTTGCTGAGATGATTATTTGTTTTTCTAGTTGCTTTGACTTTTTTGCAGGAGGCACAGGGTGACTGGTTCATAATTATAAAGGTCACTGGCATATTAACAGCCACAGCTTACAGCAACAGGAAAGGAGAAATAAATTGGCTTCTTAAGGCTTGAGATGTTTTTGACTGCAGCCCTCTAACCTCCAATTTAAGGTCCAATAACTCCTGACCAATCATTTACACCCACAAGATGTTCAGCTACTTCCTTTTTAAACTTTGTGAGGTTTCCTGGCTCTACCTCCAAGGTAATCCATTCCAGATTCCCACCACCCTCTGGGAGGAAGAAGTTTTCCTCATGTCCTCCTGAACCCTCACACCCTAAAATTATACCCCCTTGATTGTGACACTTCACCTAAGGGCAACAGCTGCTTCCTATCCACCCTGTCCACACCCTTTAGATCATCAAGTCTGTGTCCATCAAAAACAATCATCTAACTCTTCTGTTATGGATCAGGCCAGACCCCCTCAAAACATTTTAAGAAAGTAGCCCAGACCATAAATTTGCTCGTTGCTTTAAGCAGGTGTAACACAGATATTCCAGGAGGGATGCCATTGATCAAACCATTTAGTTATAAACAAAACAGAATTATTTCCAAGATTTCCAAATGAAACACAAACAAAATAGAACAGAATACTGAGTAACTTAACCGATCTGAAAAACCAGCAGGTTATCCCAACTTAATGATGCTGCTCACAATCCTTGCAACCATCCCCATAAACACCCCACGGCACAAAAAGTAAGATCATCCCAGAGTCTTCCAGGAGAGATGTCAGAGAGAGAGAGGAGCATCAGCCTGTACTTGCTTCTTTGGGTCCAGCAGCTTTTACAATGATCTGCCTGTTTTCAGTGATCAGCCAGACCAAAACCAAACCAGAGTGACACTGAGCTGGGAGAACGGGCCACTCCCTGCTCATTGTACAAGTGTTTTTTTTTAAACTTAAGAGCCTTTTGTCTGAGGCAGTGTCAGTGAGCTATCATCAAACTGTCCCCTAAAACCCTTCAAACCTAGACTTTTGTGAAGCTGAATGTTTATGACATCTTGAAAAAAAAACCAACGACAACGTAACCTTGTTAAATGAGAAGCGATGCATTTTGGCAGGAGGAGTAGAAGAGCTGAAGACTATAGGAAGCTGCAGCACATCGGGATTGTTGTATGAATCACAAAAATCAAGTATCTACGTTCAGTAGGCCATAGTGAATCAAATGGACTGTTGGCCTTTATTTCACAGGGAATGGAGAATAAAAAATAGCGATGCCTTGCTAAAACTGGCCAGCCCACAGCTGGAATCCTGTGAACCCTTTTGATCCCCTTATCTAAAGAAAGAAAACCTGACATGGGGGGGTGGGGGTGCAGTCAAGAGAAGGTTCAATTAAAGGGACCAATGAAGAGGAGCTGATGGTGTTGTGGTGATGTCACTCGGCTGTTCATCCAGAAACCCAGGGAATGTTGTGGGGAGTTGGGTTCAAATCCTGCTGGAAGGTGGCAGCTGAGAGAATTTTAATTCAATGTTTTAAATCTGGAATTAAGAGTCTGATGATGACCATATATCCATTGTTGATTGTTGGAAAACCCATCTGGTTCACTAATGTCATTTAAGGAACAAACTGGTGTCCTCACCAGGCCTGGGTGACATGTGACTCCAGACCCGCAGTAATGGTGTTGACTCTTGATTTCCCTCTGGGAATTGGGGATGGACAATAAATGTTGGCCGACCCAGAAACACCCACATCCCATGAGTGAATAAAAAACTCGGTTGATTCTCAGTATGGCGACAGTCTCTCAGGAGAAGAGGCTGAGTATGTTGAGCTTGTGCTCATTGGAGTTTTGAAGAAAGAGAGGCCACCTTATTGGAACGTACACAATTCTTAGGGGGATTGACAGGGTCGATATGGAGAGGGAGCTTCCCCGGTGGGAGGGTCGAGAAGCAGAGGGCACAGTCTCACAGTGAGGGTCACTCATTTAATACAGGGATTAGGAGGAATTCTGACTGTCAGAGAGCAGTGAATCGATGGGATTCTTTATCACACAGGGCTGTCGAGGCTGGGCCATTCAGTATATTCAAGGCTGAGATAGACACATTTCTAATCAGGAAGGGAATCAAGGTTATGGGGAAAAGGCAGGAACATGGGATTGAGGATGATCAGATTGGCTGTGATCTTATTCAATGGCAGAGCAGAATCAATGGGCAAAATAGCCAAATTCTGCTCCTACGTCATATGGTCATTGTTTAAAAAATAAGGGGTGCCCACTAAGACAGAAATGAGGAAGCTTTTTTTCTTTTCGATCTTCGTGAGTCTTTGGAATTCTCCTCCTTAAAAGGCAGTGGAAGGAGAATCTTTCAATGTCGATAAGGCAGACGGAGAGAGATTTCTGATTACCAATGGGAGGAAAGATTATCATTCTGTTATTGAAAGGATATTATTAAACTGGAGAGGGTTCAGATGGATTAACCAAGATGTTTCTGGGAAAGGAGGGTTTGAAGTATGAAAATACTGGAATGAGTGGGACCTTCTCCCCTTGAGCTTAGGAGTTTGAAGGGTGACCTTATTGAAGTTTATAAAGTCATGAGGATCATCGATAAGGAGAATGATAAAGGTCTTTTCCCTAGGGTTAGGCAAGTTCAAAACTGGGGGGCCATATTTTCAAGGTAAGAGGGGAAAGATGTAAAAAGGAAATAAGGGATAACCTTTTCCACAATGAGTGGTTTGTGTGTGGAATGAACAGCCAGAGAAAGTGGTGGATTTAGGTACAGTTACAATGTTTGGAAGATATTTGAATAAGTTCATGAAGAGGAAAGGTTTGGAGGGATATGGGCCAAGCAGAGGCACGTGGGACTGGTTTAGTTTGGGAACATGGTCAGTGTGGACTGGTTGCACTGAAGGGTCTGTCTCCATGCAGTTAGATCTTGTAATACTGAATGCTCAACTCCCATTCATGAGCACATTGCTCAGCCTTTCCAACATAACCTCATGTCATGTTGAATAGTCCTCCCTTTCCCCAGCAGTCACTACAATCCCTGCCTCAGAAAGAGAATGGTCGCCTTGTCTCCAGCCCATTCCAGAGTCACCATCGCCCCTGGGGCCAGATCACATTAGCCCAGACCCTTCGACCAGTCTGTGCCCTCTCCTTCCTGTTCAGGCATTTTTAACCCATTCCCCCTCTTTCAGCGTTGCATTCACTTTCATTGTTGAAACCTGCAGCCACTCACCTCCATCAAGACTTCCTTCAAGCCCTCAGTCGTTCACCTTGAGGGTCCTTTAGGGCCATCAGTTGCAGATAGACCCTCACAGAACCCCCCCTCTCCTGGCAGGAGGTCACACAATGAAGTATCACTGAGCCAATGGGGTCATCCTGTGGCCGGACTGTGACAGCCCTGAGCTTTTGTTGATCTGTGTCTGGCTGGTCCCTAAACTCCCAGGAGCCTTTTGGAATCCATCCCATACAAATCCAGGATGGAACTTCACGAGTATTCATCCTGAATACTCTCGCTCTAACAGTTACATCAAACTGTTTTAGAGTTTTCACAGACTGTATGACCGCATTTGTTGACTTTAATAATTATTTGTCATGGTTACGTACATATTCCAAATGACACACAATTAAAATGGCTTTGCATAACACAATAATTTTAATTGTAAATTCCTCTTAAGGTAGGAAGTGTCTTGACTTTCGTGCATTCCTACTCACTTCACATTCATCAGATTACAGTAGTGAGGACACTTCAATATAATCATTGTGATGAAATGTAGAAGTCATAACAAAAAACAAATACATCACAGAGCTTCACAAACAGCAATAAGATAAAGAGCCCCACAGTCTGACTCTGATGATGTTGGTTCAGGCAGAAACAGGAGAATGGAAAGAGCGCCCTGGTTCTTTTCCATAATGATGCTCTGAGGTCCATTCTGTTCACCTCAGATGGGAGGCTGATCCTGGGTAATCTGCTCATCTGAAAGAACATCACGGACATTACAACAGCTCTCCATGTACTTGAGCATCAGTGAGAGGACAGTCACTGAGCTGAGGCTCACAGAGGACAGGTCACAGTCTGAGGAAAGAATTCAAATTACAATTCAGGAGATTGCTGCCAAAGTGCAGCTGCTGTGGTTGGTGTTGCTTTGGTTTCTTCACATATTTAACAATTGCAAATAATGGATACATTATGGCATCTCGCAACCTTTCTCTGAATTTAGTCTGGGCCAGTGCGTAAACGCATGTGTTTGTACAGGTGCTCAGCAGTCCAAACATATCTGCAGTGTAATCTGCGATTAGGAGGGGATCCGTATAATGATCTGGTTCATAAAGATTTCTTGTAATTCTGGAAATGAGGAAAAACACAACATATGGCATCAACAGCATGATAAAAGTTCCAGAAATGGTGAAGAGGAAAATGATGGATTTCCTTCG
The DNA here is from genome assembly GCF_047496795.1 of Chiloscyllium punctatum. Taxonomy (NCBI): domain Eukaryota; kingdom Metazoa; phylum Chordata; class Chondrichthyes; order Orectolobiformes; family Hemiscylliidae; genus Chiloscyllium; species Chiloscyllium punctatum. The sequence continues at coordinate 94,816,902 of NC_092749.1, forward strand.
GCTCCGCATCTCTGGATCATCGCTGTTCTGGGTGTTGCGTTGACCTTGCAGTGCTCTGCGGGTTTGATTAGCCATCACAATGTGGTGAACAGTCAATGCATTGAATGATAAAATTATAAAATATGGCAACAATGGGTTTAAAATTGCACTAATCCAGTCGTAAGTGATCCATCCTGGCAAGGAGTAATAGGTTGGTTTGAAATGTGAGCCCCACTCCACATTGTTAATTATATAGATTGGCTCAAATGCAAAATACAAGGGAATATTTTTGAGTGAGAACACAACACACACAGTCACTATCACCACAGCTGCAGTTTCCTTCCTGCAATACTTTTCTCTGAAATGGTGACAACAAATGAGGACAAAGCGGTCAATAGTAAAAGCGACCATCAACCAGACCGAGTAATCAATAACCGAATAGTTGATAACCTCCTTGATGCTATATATGGAAGTGTAGTCCAGAAATGAAAATGGTATATAGTATCCAAGTATGTAATAGATGATCACATTGAAAATGATGACCAGAAGATCAGCTGTTGTCATACCCACCAAGTAAAGAGTGACCTGTTTGGATAGACCACAGCCTCCTCGAGACAGGAGGGCAATTGTCAGGAGGTTAGCTACAACAAAAATAGCAACATTTCCAAGTTAATGACATACTCTTAGCTGAAAATTACAGCAAAAAGTTCAAGTCACTCTGCCCAATAGGTGTATTCTGCTGTTTTTGATCCACAAGGGCCTCCACACACATTACTTCAGCTTCACATATCAAAATATCCTTCTCTTTGCTTCTTTATGCCCTGATTGAGCTTTCCCTGACTGATAACTTCACAATATGTTTATGCACATGAGATATTACTGGTTAGGTCGAAAACAAGAAACTTCCCCTCCCAATCCAGAAAGCATTCAGAAATGAACCAAAGAGCTAGGAATTAAGAAAATGAAGAGCACATTCCTGCAGTTTGCATTCCACCCTCCTGGTATTTACAAGGTACAGATATCACTGAGTTGTGAACTAATCATAGAAATCAATGAATCAATAACAGACACAAACATGGGACAATGAAAAGTCCCAGCAGTGAAGAGCATCGGGAGCAATGGGTCTGGAAACATCTGTTTCTCCCGAACATGGGCCAGCACACAATATTCTCAGGGGCTGTATGTCAATACAGTTTCTGATAAATTTAAACTTCATAAATTGCAGCATTTTCTGTTTATTAAAAGAGTACCTGAAACTGTATTCAAGATGGAAGAGACAAAACCTGAGCTTTCCGAGGCTGAGTGAAAAGAAGTGAGTTAAAGATTGTTTAACAAAGAAATAAATAATCAACCGGCTTCAGTTTCTTACCAGGAACTCCAAAAATTGCAATGAAATGATAGTAAATGAAAGCTGTCTGTTCAATTGTGGACAGTCCCATTTTTAGAAAGTGGAGACAACACCAAGCGTGAAAATAGACCTGAAGCACCAAATGTATTTCATTTATGACAGCCCTTTGTATAAAGCAACTACATCCCCCCTGTGATTCAATTAGGTTTCAGAGGGAGTGGAATAAATTCAAGGTCCCTGAGCAGAAACATTTGTACATCATTTTAACTAATATTAGGCAACACAATCTCAACACATAAGAAGTTTGAATCTAAAAATAATCTACTAAAAAATACTTTTTCAAAAACATTAATTCAGAAGTGTTTACTTTTCAAGGGTTTACTAACACATTAATAATTGGGAGGTTTATGGTTTGAAATAGAAAAGTTTACTCTTTGCAGGTGTTAAATGCTATGCATCCTTGGGAATATGTTAATATATTAAAATAGCGATTTTAATGAGATAAGCACTATGTCCTTGTCAGGAATTGGAGCTATTGTTAATGGGCATTGTAAGTAAATTAAACAATTAGGATGGAACAAATTAATACACTGTATAATTATCATAGCTCAGAATGTTCTTACCCTCCTATGCCTGTACATTATACTTAGACAAAACATCAGGAATTACGTTCTTTTTTCCCCTACTTGCACCTGAATGCTTTGAGAAGTGAGCTGTGGTTTGTACAATTAGCCCTTCCCACAAACTAAGGTTCACATACACTTCAAACTGCAAGACATGAAGCCTCTTTCCTGATGCTTATTAAACTTACTGGAGCATTAGATAACAGCCTATCTAGAGCAACACAACCACATTGACAATACCCTCCATTGTGTTGTGTGACACTATCACTGTGTTAAAAGGGACAGGCTTCCAACAGATCTATGACCCGAAGACTTCATCCATGAAGCACTGGGAGCCATCAATAGCAGCAGAGTTGTACTCCAGCACAATCTGTAACCTCCTGACCTAGAATACCCCCCAGCCAACCATTACCATCAAGTCAAGGTATCAATTGTGATTCAATGGAGAGTGCTGGAGGGCTGGGCAAAAACAGTACCAGGTGTACCTCAAAATGAGATGCCCAACCTTCTGAAGCTATCAAACAGGACTGTGTGCATGTTAAATAGCAGTGAGTGATAGACAGAGCTAAGGTAACCCCAAGCAACAGATCAGTCTAAGCTCTGCAGTCCTGCCACATCTAGTCAAGACTGTTGCTGGACAATTAAACGACTCATGAGAGGAGTCTCCACAAATATACCCAGCCTCACTGATGGAAGAGGCCAGCACGTCACTGTAAAAGATAAGGCTGAAGCATTCACAGCAATCTTCAGCCAGACATTCCGAGGGGATGATCTGTTTTGATCTGCTCCATTGGTCCCCAGCCTCACAGATACCATGTGATGTATAGAAACTGTTGGAGGCACTGGATACTGCAAAGACTATGGGCCCTGACAGCACTGCGGCCATGGCACTGAAGGCTTCTGCTCCAGAACTCCTGCTAAACTCTTCCAGTACAGTTACAACACTGGCATCGAGTTGACAATGTGGAACATTGACCAGGCACATCCTAGATACGAAAAGCAGACACATCCAACCCAGCCAATTACTGCCCTATTGGTTGATTTTCAATCATCAGTAAAGTGATGAAGGTGTCATCAATGACACTATCAAGCAGCACCTGCTCAACAATAACCTGCTCACTGGCGCCCAGTTTGGATTCTGCCAGGACCACTCAGCTCTTGATCTCATCACAGCCTTGGTTCCAACATGGAGGATGGAGCTCAATTCCAGAGGGGAGCTGAGAGTGACAGCCCAGACATGAAGGTTCCATTTGACTGAAGAGGGCATCAAGCAACCACAGAAAAACTGGGATCAATGGGTGTGAGGGAAACACTCTCCGGTGGTTGGAGTCATGCCTGGCACATAGGACAATGATCATGGTTGTTGGAGGTCAGTCATCTCAGCAGGAGATCCTCAGGAAAGGGCCCAAGGCACCACAATCTTCAGCTGCTTCATCAATCACCTTCCGTCCAACATGAAGTCAGAAATAGGAATGTTCACCAATGATTGCACAATATTCAGCACCATTTGTGACTTCTCAGATAAAACTGAAGGAATCGTGTCCAAATGCAACAAGATCTGGACAATATCCAGGTTTGTGCTGACAAATAGAACGTAACATTCACATACAGATGTCAGGCAATGGCTACCTCCGATAGGAGACAATCTAAAAAAAACCCCTTGATATTCAATGGTGTAACCAACACTGTATCCCCCCTAGCACATCCCTGGGGTTACCATTGACCAGAAACTCAATTAAAAACTTACCACATAAACACACTGGCTACATTGGTCACAGGTGAAGAATCCTGAACGAATAACTCACCTCCTGACTCCCCAAAGCCTGTTCTCCTATAAGGGACACATTTGGAGTATGATAGATTACTCCCCAGGTGTCTGGATGAGTGTAACCCCAACAGCACTCAAAAAGCTTGGCACCATTCAGGACAAAGCAGCCCACTTGATTGGCACCGCATCCACAATCACTCACTCCTTCCACCACCGATGCTCAGTAGCAGCCGTGTGTACTATCTACAAGATGCATGGCAAAAATTCACTGAAGCTCTTCAGACAGCACCTTCCAAAACCCATGACCACTTCCCTCTCAAAGGACAAGGACTGCAGATACATGGGAATACCACTACCTTCCATTTCCCTCCAAGCCAACCACCAATCTGGTTTGGAAATATATTGTCATCTCTTCACTGTGGTTGGGTTAAAATTCTGGAGTAAGGGCATTATGGGTCCACATACAGCATGTGACTGCAGCGGTTCGAAAATGCAGCTCACCCCCACTTTCTCAAAGGCATCTAAGGACAGTCAGTAAATGCTGGCCAGCCAACCAGCAACACCCACAATCCCATGGGAGAATAAAAAACAGATTCCAAGTCAATCCTCTCCATAAACCCTCCCTGAGTGGGAACGTTGATGTGCTGGAGCTCTTGAGCAAGTCAAATTCTTTGTAACGGAGTTTAAAATGCAGATGTATGTCTCATTCACAAACCGGGCTTGTGAGGTCTCTATAAACTTTCTTCAAACTGTATGTCTCAATCCAAACTCCCTGCTGTGCAGAGTGAAACATTGTTGCGGTGTTGTCCTCAGGGTGTTTTCCTCAGCAAAGTGTCCTTTGTAAAAAATATTAGGATACCTTTATGAAGTTCTACAGAATCTCATCATTTTCAAAATAAATCCTTGAATCACAGCCCTTCTAACAGTGTACATTACACAATTACTCAACTTGGTCATCAGCTGAAGTTTCTGGTTTTTGATAGCTAACTGAATAATTTCCGCTCTTCAAATCTAGACATCCTTCCTCAACTGGTAATAGTTACTATAACGTTAACTGTAACTGGATTGCATTCTATATCCCTCTAAAGCTGAGGGACAACCTCCATCCAACTGATTGGATGAAAAGCCTCAAGATGCATGTCCCTCATCTTCCTGGAAGAGAATGCTGGCTTCCTGTAGGTCAGAGAAATGAATGGGGGACTGTCTACAGCAAGAATCATTGTCTTCCTGTGAGACAGCTAATCCTCAATCCATGCCAGTAGCTCACCTCGAACACCATTGGCCCTCACCTTACTCAGCAGCCTCCTGTGTGGCACCTTGTCGAAGGCCTTTTGGAAGTCTAGATAGACCACATTCACTGGGTTTCCCTGGTCTAACCTAATTGTCACCTCTTCAAAAAAATCCAACAGGTTTGTCAGGCACGACCTCCCCTTACTAAATCCATGTTGACTTGTACTAATCCGACCCTGCTCTTCCAAGAATTTAGAAACCTCATCCTTAATGATGGATTCTAGAATTTTACCAACAACCGAGGTTAGGGTAATTGGCCTATAATTTTCCATCTTTTGTCTTGATCCTTTCTTGAACAATGGGGTTACAACAGCAATCTTCCAATCATCCGGGACTTTCCCTGACTCCAGTGACTTTTGAAAGATCTCAACCAACGCCTCCGCTATTTCCTCATCCACCTCCCTCAGAACTCTAGAATGTAGCCCATCGGGGCCAGGGGATTTGTCAATTTTAAGACCTTTTAGCTTTTCTAGCACTATCTCTTTTGTAATGGCAACCAAACTCAACTCAGCCCCCTGACTCCCTTTAATAGTTGGGATATTACTCATGTCTTCCACTGTGAAGAGTGACGCAAAGTACTTATTAAGTTCTGCAGCTATTTCCTTATCTCCCATCACTAGGCTTCCAGCATCAGTTTGAAGTGGCCCAATGTCAACTTTTGCCTGTCCTTTGTTTCTTGTGTATTGAAAGAAACTTTTACTATCATTTCCATTATTACTGGTGAGCCTACCTTCATATTTGATCCTCTCCTTCCTTATATCTCTCTTTGTTATCCTCTGTTTGTTTTTGTAGCCTTCCCAATCTTCTGATTTCCCAGTGCTCTTGGCCACTTTATAGGATCTCTCTTTTTCTTTCATACATTTCCTGACTTCCTTTGTCAGCCATGGCTGTCTAATCCCTCCCCGGATAATCTTTCTTTTCTTGAGGATGAACCTCTGTACTGTGTCCTCAATTATACCCACAAACTCCTGCCATTTTTGCTCTACTGTCTTCCCCGCGAGGCTCTGCTTCCAGTCAATTTTCGACAGTTCCTCTCTCATGCCCTCATAATTACCTTTATTTAACTGTAACACCATTACATCCGACTTTGCCTTCTCTCTTTCAAACTGCAGACTGAACTCGACCATATTATGATCGCTGCTTCCTAAGTGTTCCCTTACTATAAGATCTTTTATAGAGTCTAGTTCATTACATAGCACGAGGTCCAAAATAGCCTGCTCCCTTGTGGGCTCCATGACAAGCTGTTCCAAAAAGCCATCCCGTAAGCATTCCAAGAATTCACTTTCTTTGGATCCACTGGCAGCATTATTTACCCAGTCCACCTGCATATTGAAGTCTCCCATGATCACCGTGACCTTGCCTTTCTGACATGCCTTTTCTATTTCCCGGTACATGTTGCGCCTCTGGTCCTGACCACTGTTAGGAGGTCTGTACATAACTCCCATTATGGTTTTTTTAGCCTCTGTGGTTCCTCAATTCCACCCACACAGACTCCACATCATCCGACCCTATGTTATTCAGTGCCATAGATTTAATTTTGTTCTTAACAAGGCCACCCCGCCCCTCTGCCCATCTCCCTGTCTTTTCGATAAGTTGTAAATCCTTGGATCTTTAGCTGCCAGTCCTGAACCCCCTGCAACCATGTCTCTGTGATGCCTACCACATCATAATCATTCACGATGATCTGTGCCGTTAGTTCATCTAATTTGTTACGAATGCTACGAGCATTCAGGTAAAGTGCCTTAATGCTAACTTTATCATTAGAGATATTGGAAGTCATAAGATGTCCTAAGTTCTCCTTCCTTTTTGTTGCATTCCTAGTTTGCCTCAAGCTTAAATCCACCTGCATACATGCTATCCTGCTGGTTATCTTTCCATTTAACTGCATACTCCCTGTCGCTTTCACTTTCCCTTCCCCCCCCAACTCAGAAGTTTAAAGTCCAACTGACCGCCCTATTTATCCTCTTCGCTAGAACATTGGTACCAGATCGGTTCAGGTGGAGACCATCCCAACGGTACGATCCCCCAGTTCCAAAACTGATGCCAATGCCCCATGAAATGGAATCCCTCTTTCCCACACCAATCCCTTAGCATTGTGTTTACTTCCTAATTTTCTTATCCGTATGCCAATTGGCACGTGGCTCGGGCAGTAATCCGGAGATTATTACCCTTGAGGACCTGTACTTCAATTTCCTTCCTAGTGCTTGATAATCCTCAAAACAGGTCCTCCACCCGAGCTTTGCCTCTGTTGTTAGTCCCAACATGGATGACAACAACTGGATCCTCCCCCTCCCGCTCCAATATACTTTCAAACTGGTCGGAGATGTCCCGCACCCTGGCACCGGGCAGGCAACACACCATGCGAGACTCCGGCTTGCATAGGATACTATCTGTCCCCCTAATTATAGAATCCTCTAGAACAACTACTTGTCTTTTTGCTCCACCCTCTTGAATGGCCTTCTGCACCATGGTGCCATGGTCAGCTGGCTCATCTTGTCCAGACCCCTTTTCCTCATCCGTACAGGGAGCAAGAATCTCATACCTGTTGGACAAGGTCAAGGGCTGAGGCTCCTGCACTCCTGAACTCAGGTTCCCCCTACCTGCCTCACTTACAGTCACACTCTGATGTCCCTGATCACTAACTGAATGTGAATTCCTCAATCTCCCAGGTGTGACTGCCTCCTGAAACAAAGTGTCCAGGTAACTCTCCCCCTCCCGGATGTGCCGCAGTGTTTGAAGCTCAGATTCCAGATCATCAACTCTAAGCCGGAGTTCTTCCAGCAACCAACACTTGCTGCAGATGTGGTCACTGCCATTCACAATGGGATCAGCCAGCTCCCACATCATACAGCTACAGCACATCACCTGCCCAGCCATCTCTGCTTAGTTAATTACTTTATTACTTTCTATAAGTTTGAGTTAAAATACTTTGATAGCTCTCTGCAAGTCTTTTTCTAAAAACCAATTAATAGATAAACCATAAAAAGTAAATTTTTAACCAATCGCCAATAAAGAAATAGAAAATCCTTACCTTAACAAACCAGAGTCCTCTTTTTGGTTAGAGGAGGGGGGCAGGGGGTGGGAGACACAACACGTGTAGTGTCTCGGGTTCAGCCACTGCCCAGATATATTACCGGCATTCTCCTGGTTGTCTCTCCCTCTCTTCCTACTTATTAACTAGGTTAGAGGAGGAGGGCGGGTGGGAGACACTACAGTAGTAGAGTCTCTGGTTTAGCCGCCTTGCTGATATATATGGTCACTGCTTTCCTTCCCGGCTGCCCCTCGGGTCCTCGTCACTTCCCCCACTGCTCCCGCTCCTTCTGTGAAAGAGAAAAACACCGCTGCCCTCAACCGGTAAGTAATTTTAATAAAAACTGCCTTACCTTATCTCCAGTCTTCCGAGTTCGTCTTACCTCCACTGCTGCTCACACTTAAAATGCTCTCACAGGAAGACAATGATTCTTGCTGTAGACAGTCCCCCATTCATTGCTCTGACCTACAGGATGCCAGCATTCTCTTACAGGAAGATGAGGGTTATGCAGCTTGAGCCTTTTCAGCCAATCAGTTGGATGAACGTTGTCCCTCAGCTTTAGAGGGATATAGAATGCAATCCAGTTACAGTTAACGTTCTGTCAATGGACTGTCCGATCTTGTTGATGTAGTTGACCATTACGACGATCATCTTGAGTAATATTCCACACAATAGGTGGTATACAGTCTCTTGTTGTTCAGGGTCACACAGATAGATGATCCTCTCTTGTGTAGTCATGCTGGCCAAGGCAAGTCCCCATTTCAGGATGAAAGTGGTTCTCATCTTGGTAGTCTTTTCTGTAGCAAAGGTTAAGATATGTAAAACAGAAGGAAAATTACTATTCGAAAAGGCAGCTATGCCCTAAAAGTCTGGTTCCGACTCCCTTCTCAGTTCCCTTTCATTCTCAATCTCTCTATCATCTTCTCAATCAATCATTCTCATCATCTTCCCCCCTTCTTAGATACATCTCCAATGACCTTACAATGGTGGGTGTGAACCCATGCAGATTGCCCCGCCACTTTGACAGCAGTTGGGGTAGTGAGGAGGACCTGAAAGGGTCCTTCCCATTGAGGTTGGAGGCCACGGCATGTCCAATTCTTGATGAGGACAAAGGAGCCTGGCTCAATATTGTGATCTCCTTCAAGGGAGCGGAGTTTTTCGTGAGCAGCATGTACTCTAGAATGGAGCCCTCGTGAAATGTTAGTTTAGAAGAGAACATAGCAGGACATATCATCTGCCATGTGGTGAGAGTGGACAGGGGCAGTGGCGTCATTACAAGGTGTGCGAAAGACCCGGCCGTAAACTATTTCAATAGACAATAGACAATAGACAATAGACAATAGATGCAGGAGTAGGCCATTCTGCCCTTCGAGCCTGCACCGCCATTCAATATGATCATGGCTGATCATTCCTAATTAGTATCCTGTTCCAGCCTTATCTCCGTACCCCTTGACTCCACTATCTTTAAGAGCTCTATCCAATTCTTTCTTAAAAGAATCCAGAGACTGGGCCTCCACTGCCCTCTGGGGCAGAGCATTCCACACAGCCACCACTCTCTGGGTGAAGTAGTTTCTCCTCATCTCTGTCCTAAATGGTCTACCCCGTATTTTTAAGTTGTGTCCTCTGGTTCGGCACTCCCCCATCAACGGAAATATGTTCCCTCCTGCCAGAGTGTCCAATCCTTTCATAAGCCTATACGTTTCAATCAGATCCCCTCTCAGTCTTCTAAACTCAAGGGTATACAAGCCCAGTCGCTTCAGTCTTTCCGTGTAAGGCAATCCTGCCATTCCAGGAATTGACCTCGTGAACCTACGCTGCACTCCCTCAATAGCCAGAATGTCTTTCCTCAAATTTGGAGACCAGAACTGTACACAGTACTCCAGGTGTGGTCTCACCAGGGCCCTGTACAGCTGCAGAAGCACCTCTTTGCTTCTATACTCAATCCCTCTTGTTATGAAGGCCAGCATGCTATTAGCCTTCTTCACGACCTGCTGTACCTGCATGCTTGCCTTCATTGACTGGTGGACAAGAACACCCAGATCTCTCTGAACAGCCCCTTTACCTAATTTGATACCATTGAGGTAGTAATCTGCCTTCCTGTTCTTGCCACCAAAGTGGATAACCAGACATTTATCCACATTAAACTGCATCTGCCATGCATCTGCCCACTCACCTAACTTGTCCAGGTCACCCTGTAATCCCCTAACATCCTCATCACAATTTACCCTACCACCTAGCTTTGTGTCATCAGCAAATTTGCTAATGTTATTGCTGATACCATCTTCTATATCATTTACATATATTGTAAAAAGCTGCGGTCCCAGCACGGATCCCTGCGGTACCCCACTGGTCACTGCCTGCCATTTCGAAATGGAGCCGTTAATCACTACCCTTTGTTTCCTATTAGCCAACCAATTCTCTATCCAATCTAGTACTTTGCCCCCAATCCCGTGCGCCCTAATTTTACTCACTAACCTCTTGTGTGGGACTTTATCAAAAGCTTTCTGAAAGTCCAGGTACACTACATCCACTGGATCTCCCTCGTCCATCTTCCGAGTTACATCCTCAAAAAATTCAAGAAGATTAGTCAAGCATGATTTCCCCTTCATAAATCCATGCTGACTCTGTCCTATCCTGTTACTATTATCCAGATGTGCCGTAATTTCATCCTTTATAATAGACTCCAGCATCTTTCCCACCACTGAGGTCAGACTAACTGGTCTATAATTTCCTGCTTTCTCCCGCCCACCCTTCTTAAAAAGTGGCACAACATTAGCCGCCCTCCAATCCTCAGGAATCAACCCCGATTCTATTGAACTCTGGAAAATAATCACCAGCGCATCCACGATTTCCCGAGCCACCTCCTTCAGTACCCTGGGATGCAGGCCATCAGGTCCCGGAGACTTATCAACCTTCAGACCTAACAGTCTCTCCAACACCAAATCCTGGCAAATAGAAATTCCCTTAAGTTCAGGTCCTTCAGCCACTGTTACCTCAGGGAGATTGCTTGTGTCTTCCCCAGTGAACACAGATCTGAAGTACTCATTTAATTCCTCTGCCATTTCTTCGTTCCCAGTAATATATTCCCCTGCTTCTGTCTTCAAGGGCCCAATTTTTGTCCTAACCATTTTTTTGCCTTGGACATACCTAAAAAAGCTTTTACTATCCTCCTTTATATTCTTGGCCAGTTTACCCTCGTACCTCATTTTTTCTCTGCGTATTTCCTTCTTACTAATCCTCTGTTGTTCTTTAAAAGCTTCCCAGTCCTCCGTTTTCCCGCTTATCTTCGCTAAGTTATACTTTTTCTCTTTTAACCTTATATGCTTCTTTACTTCCCTTGTCAGCCACGGCCGCCCATGTCTCCTCCTGGGATCTTTCTTCCTTTTAGGAATGAACTGATCCTGCATCTTCTGCATTATACACAGAAATATCTGCCATTGTTCCTCCACGGTCTTCCCTGTTAAGGTATTATACCATTGAACTTTGGCCAGTTGCTCCCTCATAGCTCCATATTTCCCTTTATTCAACTGAAATATTGTCACTTCAGATTGTACCCACTCCCTCTCAAATTTCGGCAGGGGATAAGTGAGTTCTCCCAGTGGGAGTGCAGCATAGGTGAACACAGAACCAGGGGTAATAGTTTAACCCAGGAAAGGCCTGTCTCGGAAGTTCATTTTGTGAGTTTAGTTTTCAGAGTCTGGTTACAATGCTCCACAAGAACTGCAGCCTGTAGGTGAGTAGCACAATGGAGTTGGTGGCGAATGCTGAATTGAGAGGATAATTCCTCATTTATGTCACCAATAAAATGAGGACCATTGTCAGAAGACAGACAAAGAGGAATACCAAAGCGGGGAATCATCTCCTTCAGTAGGATACTCAACAGGTTTTGCAGTAGCTTTGGAAGTAGGGTAAGCTTCGACCCATTCAGAAAAAATCATCAACAATAAATAAAACATACTTATAGTTTTGACACTTTTCCAATTCAATGCAATCAAGTTAAAGAGTTTGAAAAGGGCTCTCAGGGAGGGGTGTGTGACCCATAGGGCAAGGAATACCTTTTCCCGGATTGTGTTCCTTACAAGTGAGACATCCATCACTTACTTGTTGGGCTCTCTGCTGGAGGCGTGGATGCCACCAAGTATTCAAAAGCAAATCAGATGTTGAGCAAGCACCACAGTGAGTAGCTTAATGAACACAACCAACTACCCAGAAAGCAAATTCATCAGACATACAAATCTGTCCAGCTCGAGTGCTCCATAGTGTAGTAACAGGATTACAAAAAGAGTCGGCTTTAGACCACTACTGCCTTTCAGATTCTGAGGCGTCCCTCTGTAAGGTAACAACATCTTGAATGGTTGGCATTAGTTTCTCCGAGGTAAACCTACTCCTGTCAGAGCTTTCAGTCTGACTCACCATTTTGGACACAATCTTAAGACAGTTGCTGACGGCTTGTTTAGCAGCTACATCAGCAGCACAGTTACCTATATCAACAGCGGATTGGCCAATTCCATGAGTGGTACATTTGACAACAGAAACCTATTTTGGGAGTCGGAGTGCGGTCAAAAGGTCTGAGACAAGCTGACGGTGAAAGATGGGAGTGCCAGAAGATGTCAAAAATCCTCTGTTGCTCCAGAGTTGTCTGAAATCATGTACAGCCTCAAAAGCATATCGGGAATCAGTGTAAATATTAGCGTGAAGGCCTGTCCCTAGAATGCAAGCACGGATCAGAGCAAAAAGTTCAGCTTGCTGGGCTGAAAGAGGGTTGTCAAAGGCAGCAGTCTCCAGGATAGAGCCATATCAACGAGAGCGTAGCCTGAAAAACGAGTTCCTGTTTGGTCAATAAAGGAACTACCATCAGTGAACATATTGATATCTGGATTTCGGATTGGAATGTTAGAAGGATCTGGATGAACGTGGACATCCTCATTAATGAGGAGAAAACAATTATGTTCTGGAATGGACAAGGTTGAAGGAAGATGAGCTAAAAAAAAAAACAGCAGGGTGAATGGTAGTACAATGCTTAAAAGTCAATCAAGGATTATTTAAAAGATAAATCTCATAATGGTTTTGGTGGGGTGTGCTGCAGTCAAATGTTGAGTTTGCAAATTACCTAAAAGGGCAACCACTGAATGAGAACTGGAGATGACAAAGTCTTGTTGCAGTGTAAGATTTTCCGCAGATTGTAGACTGAGATAAATGGCAGTTAAAATCTGAGTGCAGTGGGGATGTCCCAAGGCAACGGGATCAAGGTTAGTAGAAAAATAGGCATCTGGATGATGTTTATCTCACTGAAGTTGAGTAAGTACTGAAGAGGCACAGTCATCCACAATAGTGCAGTATAATTGAAAGGGTCTGTCATAAAGAGGTCTTCCCAGAGCTGGAGCTGGTGACAAAAATGCTTTAGATCATCAAAGGCTTGCTTTCCTTCTGAGGAGAGGGTGAATGTCCCTTCATAAGAGGAATATGGAGCCAACTTCTTCATGAGGAGAGCCGCATTTGGAATCCACTGTCTGCGGAAGTTGATCATGCCCAGGCAGTGGTGCACTTGTTTTGCGTTGATTGGGGCATGGAAGTTGATAACAGGAGTGATAAGACTCTGTTCCAGAGAGCGTGAGTCAGCACATATCATAAAGCCCAGGAATTTAACCTGATGTAGTGCAATGGAGACTTTCTGTGGAGAGACTACGTATCCTGAGTGCTTCAAGTAATTGAGGAGAAGCACAACATCAGGGTGGTTTGATTCTTCGTCAACACTGGCTACCAGGAGGTCGTCTACATATTGAACTTGTGTAGATCCACTTGTCAAGGTTAAAGACCTCAATTATTTCTGTAAGATCTGAGAGAAAAGTGTTGGAGAATGGAGGCGGCCTTGGTGTAGTCGAGTCCAAGTTAGCTGCTGTCCATTAAAGGTGAAGGCAAATAAGTACTGGCTGTTCTCATGAAGAGACAGTAAGAAAAAGGCATGTTGAAGATCAACAACAGCAAAAGATTTAGCATCCGATGATATTGTGGATAAAATATGAGCTGGGTTTGGTACCAAGGCCTGAAGTGGCTGGACAATGGCATTGATCGCTCTTAAACCTTGAACCATCCTATAATGGTCTGGTTTGCCAGGATTTGGGACAGCCATAATAGGAGTGTGACAAGACAATTGACATGGGACTATATACTTTGATGGAGAAAGTTTTCAATTAAAGCAGGAAGGATTGGTATAGCTTGTTGTTTTAGTGGGTACTGGCGAATGGATGGCAAGATAACATTTGGCTTTAAAGCAACTTGAACGTGTTCACAGTCTGTAAGTCAAACGTGAGAAGATGTCTCAGCTCATATATCCAGGTTGATTAGATCAAGGATGACCTGACTCTCGTAGTGCTGGAGTGTGGCATTGCAGGAAGTAGGAGTTGGATAATAGAGAATAGTCAAATCTTCTTCTGCAGTAGGTAACAATGCGGATCAGCCTTGGTAATTACACGGTGAACCATAGGGCCAACTTCCTTAGCATGGTGAGGCAGATTTACTTTCTGAGTGACGTGAGGGGCTGATGACCCCTTGATTCCATAAGTGAGAAGGTACTCTCTCAAAATCGGCCTCTCCTTCTGGGCTGGTGACATGGGCCAAAATCTGCACAGTCCATTTAGTTCCAATTAAATCTGTGAAGAAGTTTTCAAGACATTTATCTTGGCCTGTTCAATCATAAGCAAGAGTAATATGTTCTCCGGGAACTTGAGGGTCAATATCAAGTGGCCACAATTATGGTTTAGTGGACAGATGAGTCAGAATCAAGTTGGACACCCTGAGGGAACATGCAAGTTTAACTTGGAAGGCACACAGCAGGTCTCGTCCTATCAGGTTACATGATAAGTTGGTTGTAATCACAAAGCGATGAGACAGGGAATAGCCTTGGAAATAAATGGGGACTTGATCAGAGTGGATTTTTGTGGCTTTCTCCTTGGAGACCAGATAAATTCTCTGTCTGTTTAGAAATTGGCAGATTCATGTCAGATTTCGCAGAAGATATTGAAGCCCCTGTGTCAGTTAGAAAAGGGTACCATCTGTTGTTAACTTTAAGTAAGACTGTAGGTTCCTATTTGGAATACAGAAAACATAAAGGAAAATTATTTAGACATTGGAGAAATGATTATTTTGGGAAAAATTGGTTTTCTGTCCTCTTCTTCCTGCTTGTGATGAAAGATGCTTATTATCAGAAGGTCTTCAACAATTATCACAGGACTGAGGGTGATTTCTACAACTGTTTCCATGTTCTTCCTTTATTGCCACTCTAGGGCAAGCGTTGCCACAGACAAAGCAGAAAATGTGTTGCTGGAAAAGCGCAGCAAGTCAGGCAGCATCCAAGGAGCAGGAGAATCGACGTTTCGGGCATGAGCCCTTCTTCAGGAATGAGGAAAGTGTGTCCAGCAGGCAAAGATAAAAGGTAGTGAGAAGGGACTTGGGGGAGGGGTGTTGGAAATGCGATAGGTGGAAGGAGGTCAAGGTGAGGGTGATAGGCCGGAGTGGGGGTGGGGGCGGAGAGGTCAGGAAGAAGATTGCAGGTTCGGAAGGCGGTGCTGAGTTTGAGGGATTTGACTGAGACAAGGTGGGGGGGAGGGGAAATGAGGAAACTGGAGAAGTCTGAGATCATCCCTTGTAGTTGGAGGGTTCCTAGGCGGAAGATGAGGCGTTCTTCCTCCATGGTCTGACACATCCTCCATGTTGCTATGGTCTGGCGATGGAGGAGTCCAAGGACCTGCATGTCCTTGGTGGAGTGGGAGGGGGAGTTGAAGTGTTGAGCCATGGGGTGGCTGGGTTGGTTGGTCTGGGTGTCCCAGAGGTGTTCTCTGAAATGTTCCGCAAGTAGGCGGCCTGTCTCCCTATTATAGAGGAGGCCACATCGGGTGCAGCGGATGCAATAAATGTTGTGTGTGGAGGTAAAGCAGCCTCGGATTGGGCAGTCCCAAGCCTAGTGATATGGACTACTACAATTAAAACAGCCTGGAGGTGTATTTCCAGGAGGAGGAGCCCCTCAGCCACACCCACGACTGTTGTTTCAGCTCGATGCAGAGCCACCATTACTGCGCACGGGTAGTTGTTTAAAAGACTCCTCTCGAACAACAAATTCCGATTTTACACGGATTGGAGGCTTTTCCTCACTTTGTTGTTTCCATAAAACTCTAATAGTACAATGGGGTTGATGAGGAGTGGCTCCAAACCATTGCAAGTCATTTATCTTGACTGCTGTGGCTACAGAGGGCAGCAGGCAGTTTAATAGCATCGAGTTATATTGAGCTTGGCAGCACTGAAATTTCAATTCCAGAATAAGATACATAACACTCTCTAAAACGTTCCAGGAAGCCCTCAGCAGACTCCTTATTTTTCGGGCGAAGTTTGAGAATATGAGCGAGGTCAATAGGCTTTGCTAATATAGCAGATGCAGCAGCAAGAATATCATTTGTCGCTGTTGTTCCTGGGCTATAGAATTAACAAAAGCATTAACATTGTGTGTTCAGTAAAGTGGGCATATTCAGAGAGGGTAAGGACTTCGAGTCATAGAGATGTACAGCAGGGAAACAGACCCTTCGGCCCAACCTGTCCATGCCGACCAGATAAGGGTCCAAAGATCTTTGGCATTACCATCATAAACTTTAATTGTGGTACTTAGGAAATCGATGAATTGCTGAGGTACCTTGCGGCGGTCTGGTGCATTACTGAGGTTGGATATAATTTCATGGGGCTTCCAAGGGCAATAAATACAGATAGTGGCATTAGGGGCAGCAACTTGTGGGTTTGCTAGTTCATGGCCCAATGCTTTAAGTTCTCTAAAAGCCTCCGATTTTTTCGGAAATTTTTCACGTTTTCACTAACGCTGAGAATGGACCTTCTGTTTTATCTGTACAATTACCTATTTTAAACCACTTTCCTTTTATAGCATTGACTCAAACTTGTTTTTAATTCACCAATCAAACTTCTACAAACCCTAATTAATTTTACAAAGCATCAAAACTTTTGTTATAAAATACCGCAATATTTTCTTTTTATTAAATAATCTTGGTATTAATTTAAACAACACCAATCCAGCCAAATCCGGTTTACTTAATTCTGAGAAGATACCCGACATTGTCCCTCTCTCCTCTTCTTAATCGGATCAAATTCAATCACTAGATCAAAAGTCGGAAAGTTTGAAGGTGAGGAGGGATTCAAAGGTTGGAGTTCAACACTCTGCTCAGAGTTCAACAAATCCCCAAAAAAATCTCTGAATTAAACAACCCCGGAAACGGCCAACAGTGAATATTAAAAAAATTCCCAATTTCACTTATTTTTACCCCTTTTTTTAGGGTCTCCTAGTCCTGCTAAGACTGATCCTTTTGGGCTGGACTAGAAAATAAACAGTGAGGGGTCAGGTCGGGCACTACTTGAATGAGAGGAAAACTAAACACATATAAAATACTCACGTCTGGCCGGCCGAGTTCCTCAACTCTCAACAGTGAAGGACTCTCGGCTCTTACACTGCTGTTCATGATCCATCCATGCTGAACCACGTGTCACGGCACCAAATGAAGATGTAGACCCCAGGTGAGACCTCTCGGCTTCGAGATCGGTCAAAAGAATCAATGGAGTGTGGTCTGTATAAAGCAAGGTTATCAGTTTAATAAAATAAGGCAGCCTGGCACTGTTTTGTCCAGCAACACAGAGGTTTAAACTTCTGTGTTCCGTGGCAAAATTGCGCAATTACAGTTAAACAATAAGCATTTTAAAATATGTTTTTGAAAGACAGTACAGTCTTAATTATAAGAAAAGACCAATCAACTGTAATAAGGTGTCATGATTGACAGCAGGTTAATGCAATGATACTTCCTGGGAAATGGTTCTTGTTTTAGGGAGATCATCATCTCATGCTGGCAGTTCAAGGTTAGTTTGAGTGGCCAATTAGTGTCACATGATTCATTTTATGAGAACTCCATTGTTTGCTTTATCTTCTATTTCAGCTAATTCAGCAAAGCAGTAAGAGAGGTTCACAATGTCAAATCATAACTTGCAGCCATTTTGTTGTTAATAAAAACCTACATATATTTGTTGCTTCTGACAAGGGCTTAAATTCAACTTTTAAATCCCCACTATAATAGTCAGAAGAAACACTGTTTTAATCCGGATGGACAGTCTGATTGCTTCGACTAAAAGATTTCGTTTTGATTTGATGTATTTATTATCAAGTGCATTTTGTTACAAAATAGAATGGAAAGTGTTATATAGTGTCGCCACTCTCTGGTGCCATCTTAAAACACAAAAATAAACCAAAACATCAAATAAAAAGGTAAAGAAATAAATAAAAAGTGTTCAGCTTTACCCTCCTTGTTCAGTGCTCCACTCTTTGGACCCATCTCACCTCCACCGATGTCCTCACCACGATGAGTCCTAGCTGGATCTCGTCAATGCAATTGCCACCAATGCCACTAGGTACCGCACCGACCCAAACACGACTCTGCCATCGCCATGAGTCTGCTTCAAGCCTACCTCACCGATGAAGCCACTGCTGATGCCACCAGGTCACGTACTGAGCCCAAACTCACCTCCACCGCTACAGTCATGAGTCAGCAGTAGGACCACCTCGTTGATGCAGAAAGTACCAGGAACCCAAACACACCTCCGACTGCACCGTCACAGTCTGAACTGGGCCCCTCAATTCTGTACAGGGCACACCCGATTCTGCACTGGGCCCACTCAGTTCCACACTGGGCCCACTCGATTCCATGCTGAGCCCACTCGATTCCACACTGGATCTGCTTAATTCCACACTGGGCCCACTCGATTCTGCACTAGATACACACAATTCCACAGTGGGCCCACTCGATTCTGCACGAGATACACACAATTCCACACTGGGCCCACTCGATTCCACGCTGGTATTGAGGATCTAAAATTTGAATTTAGGCTGTTGTCAGAAGCAACAAGTATATGTAGAGTTTTATTAACCACAAAATGGCTTTTCAACTTAAAATAACACAACAAAATGGCTGCAAGTAATGATTTGACTCTGTGAACTTGAACTGATGCTTTGCTAAGTTGGTTTTATTTAGAGATAAGGGAAAACAATGGATTTTTCATCATAAGAATCATAAGACAGTGATTTGGTATTTGAACTAACCTTGAACTGCTACCATGACATGATGATTTGTAATTAAGATCCCTTTCCCAGGGAATATCATTGGATTAACCTGCTGTCAATCATGTCACCTTATTATATGTGATTGGTCTTTTCTTGTAATTAAAGATTTTCTTGTAATTTTTTAATCTCTTAAAAAATATATAATTAATGTGCAATTTTTGAATGTAATTGCACCATTTCTCCATGGAACACAGAAGCTTTTAACCTCCATGTTGCTGACAAATCTGCGTCAGGCTGCCTTAATTTATTAAACTGGTAACCTTGCTTTAAACAGACCATACTCATTGTGATTCTTTTGACCGATCTTGAACCAAGAGGCCCCTTTGGAGGGGTCCAGAACTTCAGTATCACTCGATTCTGCACTGAACCCACTCGATTCTGCACTGAACCCACTCGATTCTGCACTGGGCCCACTCGATTCTGCACTGGGCCCACTCGATTCTGCACTGGGCCCACTCGATTCTGCACTGGGCCCACTCGATTCTGCACTGAACCTACTCGATTCCACACTGGGTGCACACGATTCCGCGCTGGGCCCACTCCATTCTGCACTGGGCCCACTCGATTCTGCACTGAACCCACTCAATTCTGCACTGGGCCCACTCGATTCTGCACTGGGCCCACTCGATTCCACACTGGGTGCACACGATTCCGCACTGGGCCCACTCCATTCTGCACTGGGCCCACTCGATTCTGCACTGAACCCACTCAATTCTGCACTGGGCCCACTCGATTCTGCACTGAACCCACTCGATTCTGCACTGGGCCCACTCGATTCCACACTGGGTGCACACGATTCCGCACTGGGCCCACTCCATTCCACACTGGGCCCACTCGATTCTGCACTGGGCCCACTCGATTCTGCACTGAACCGACTCGATTCTGCACTGGACCAAATTGAATCCACGCTGAGCGCAATTCTGCATTGTGCCCATTCGATTCCACACTGGACCCACCTGATTCTGCATTAGACACATTCACCACCGCCAATGCCATTCTCATGACTGCGCTCTAAGGAGAGAAATTAAACTACGAGGGCAAACTAGTGAGGAATATAAAAACTGACAAGAAGAGCTTCTTTAAATGTATACAAAGGAATAGAGGGGTCAAAGTGAACATAAGCTCCAAAGAAAATGAATCTGGGGGGATGTTACAGAGAACAAGGAAATGGCAGAATAGTTAAACAGATATTCTGATGGTGGAAAATACTTTGAACATCCCATTCATACTGATGAATACAGATGGAAGAATTATGTCCAATCACTATCACTCAAGAAGTAGTTTTAGACAAACCTCTGGGGCTAAAGGCAGATCAGTCTCCTGGCCCTGATGGTTTACACCCTCGGATCCTAAAAGAGGTAGCTACAGAGATACTGAATGCATTGGCTGCAATTTGCCAAAAACCCGGGTTTCTGGAGGAGTTCCAGAGATTGGAAAGCTGCCAATGTGAAACCCTGTTCAAAAAGACAAGTTACTGTATGCTAATTAGTTAAATATCGATTGTGGGAAAAGTATTGGAATCAATGTATTCAGGAAGTAATAGCAGCACATTTGGGAAATCATAACCTAATTAAGCAGAGTCAACATGGTTTCATGAAAGGGAATTTGTGTCTGATTAAATTATTAGAGTTTTTTGAAGAAGCTCCAATCAGAGAAGGTCAAGGACAGCTGACAGTTGTGCTGTATTTGGACTTCCAGAAGGCATTGAACATGGTCTCTCATGAAATGTCAGCCACATGATAAGAGTAAACGGTGTTGATGGTAGTGTATAGGAATGGAGAGAGAATTGGACAATGGGCAAGAAAAGGTGAATGGGGATAAGGGGTTCTTGTGTAGGTTGGTGACCTGTGACCAATGGGTTTCCACAGGGATCAGCGCTGGGCCTGTAACTGTTGGTAATGTATATTGATGACTTGGAGGAAGGAAAGTAATGTACTGAAGCTAAATTTGCAGATGACACACAAATACATGGAGAGGCACATTGTGAGGTGATAACACAAACAGTTCACGGAGACATATTGACAGGTAAAGTAAGTGGACAAAATGTTGACAAATGGAGTATAATGTGGGAAAATGTGAAGTTGTTCATTTTGGAAGGGAGAATAAAAGAACAGAGTATTGTGTAATTGGAGAAAAAACTGCAGAAAGCTATAACACAAAGGAACTCAGGGGTTCTTGTACATGAAGCACAGAAAGCCAGCACACAAGTACAGCAGGTAATCAGGAAGGCTAATGGAATCCTGTTCCTTATTTCAATGGGATTGGACTATGAGAGTAGACAAGACTTTCTGCAACTGCACAAGGTGCTAGTGAGATCATATCATAACTGTGCACTGTTTTGGTCTCCTTATTAAAGTAAAGACACTATTTCATTGGAGGCAGTTCAGAGAAAATTCACTGGGATGATCCATGGAATGGAGGGATTGTCATATGAGGAAATGTTAATCAGGTTGGGAGTCTACTCAACAGAATTTAAAAGGATGAGAAGTGATCTCAGTGAAACATATGGGATTCTTAAGAGGTTTGACAGGGTCAACACTGAGAAGGTGTTTCCCCTCAAGGGAAAGTCTAGGACCAGAGGGTGGAGCCTCAGAATAACGGGATATCAATTTAAGCCTGAGATGAGGAAGAATTTCTTCCCTCAGAGTGTCATGAGTCTTTGGAACTCCTGGCTACAGAGAGCTGTGGGGGCAGAGTCCTTGTGTAGGTTTAAGGCTGAGATAGATAGCTACTTGTGCAGTAGGGGAATCAAAGGTTATGGGAAAAGGGTAGGAGAGTGGATATGAGGAATGCCAGATCAGCCATGACCCTACTGGATGGCAGGTTAGGCTCAAGGGACCCCATGGCCTACTCCAGTTCATGTTTCTTATCCCTTATGGGTGGCTCCTATCTGCCAAGGTAAGGGACATTTTGGAAACCTGAAAAATATTATGGAAGTAAGGAAAATTGATCATCATGAGCCATGTGGAAGTGAGCTATGCAGAAAAGGAAAGATCTAAATTAATGCAAAACATAGATTAGGGGATTAGTGGATCAGGAGTTGGAACTTTGGATGAGGAACATCATCATCATCCATCACCAAGAATGGCTCAGCAGCACCTCTGTGGGCCAAATTGTAGGAAAAGCAGCGATGTCTACACCTTTAATACCTTTATAGCTTTAAGACCTGCTCATGCAGTCAGTCAGTCATTGCAGCAGCTGAACTGCAACTCCTCAGTTTATTTATCAGGACAATGACCCAATCAATCAGAGCTAACTTGTCCAATTTACAATTTACACACAGTTTTGGCTGTTAATTATCAATCTGTATTAATTGGCAACAATTTGACCAATCACAGCCCACTTGCCAACCAATCAACACTCGCTCTCAGGTTAGTTTTCTCATTGAATTAATATTTTTGACAATCACCTTGATAACTGCAAGATGAAACTTTTCAACAAAATGTGTCATTTTCCCAGCAATACTGAACTGTCTCTGATCAATTGACAATGCAATTACTCTAATGTGAGAACAAATTAAACTCTCAAAAATTAACATTTAACAGAAGAGTACAGAATCGAGGGGAATCCATAGATAATTTAGTGAATGATTCCTGCAGATTAGTGGAAAACAGGAGCTATGGAACTTTGAAATCAGAACCCATAAGAGGGAAGATTTTTATTGGAATCATTGATGGGTGTTGATCAGATTTATTAGATTATAAAGGAGAAGAAACTTTGGAGCAAGCCATTTAGAATGTGCTCGGAGCAGAACGCAGGAAGCATGACAGAGAAATCCTGAGAGAGGAAGGAAAACCTTATCACAGGAGAGCATCAGAAACCATTCAGTTCATCAAGTATTAAATCATTATAGACACACACGATAAGCCAAGACAGGCTGCAAATACTACGAGTCAGTGTCAGTGCTTCAGAACAAGGAAGTCTCATATGTACAAGCCGTGCTGAGAAATTTTTTAAAAATCACACAGAAATCTTTGACACTAATTGTGACTATCAGAAGATTTCTCGATGAATAAAAATACTAGGTGTTTAATTTTGTGTTTAAAATTGTGAACTGAAATGAGAAAGAATTGATTTGAAACCCAGGGATTTACCTGGACAACTGCATATTTGGAAATCAAGGAAATTGATACCAATTGTGTATCCTGTTTATGTAGCTCTCTCTCTCTCTCTCTCTGTTTCTGAGTAGCTAGAATCTGATGATCTGTAATACATAGTGATTTCGTGTTTAATACAGGAACCTGGTTTGTGTTTTCTATCAACCTGGCTCTGAAAATCAGGTAGGTTTGGGGGCATTCCATTTCTTTTAAAAACTTGACCTTTGTGATGGCTGGGAAGAGTGGGTCTTGATTTCCAGCACGTTATCCCAGTGAGCCACAACATAGTTGGACATAGTTACAGAGCAGCAGTACATCAAATAACTACTGATACATGACAATGAATGTGATACAGTTTCTGACATGAGAAATGATATTTGACGCAGACTCAAAGAATGGGAAATCTGACCAACATGAGTTTAACACAACCTGTTTATGTCAATGTCAGTCACTTTATTACAGGGTAAGATCCTGGAATCCATTGTAAAGAGTGAAATTGCTGAATACTTGGAAGTGTATGGTAAAATAGGGCAGAGTCAGCATGGTCTCATCAAGGGGAGGTCATGCCTGATAAATCTGCTAGAATTTCTTGAAGAAGTAGTGAGCAGTTTAATCCAAGGTGAGCCAATGGATGCTATCTTCATGAAGTTCAAGAAGGTCTTTGACAAGGTGACGCACAGGAGGTTACTGAGTAAGATAAGGGCCCATGGTGTCAGAGACAGTGTACTAGCATGGATAGAAGCCTGGCTGTCTGGCAGAAAGCAGAGAGTGGGGATAAAAAGGGCCTTCTCAGGATGGCAGCCAGTGACAAGTGGTGTTCCAGAAGGATCAATGTTGGGACCACAACTTTTCACTTTATACATTACTGATCTAGATGTAGGAACTGAGGGCATTCTGCAGATAATACAAAGATAGGTAAAGGGACAGGTAGCATTGAGGAGGCAGGGAGGCTGCAGAAGGATTTGGACAGGTTAGCAGAGTGGGCAAAGAAATGGAAGATGGAGTACAGCGTGGGAAAGTGTGAGGTCATGCACTTTGGGAGCAAGAATGGAGGCATGGACTGTTTGCTAAATGGGAAGAAAATTCACAAGTCTGAAGTGTAAAAGGAGACTTGGGAGTTCTAATCCAGGATTCTCTCAAGGTAAACTTACAGGTTGTGTCAGTAATTAGGAAGGCAAATGCAATGATGGCATTTATTTTGAGAGGACTTGAATATAAAAGCAGGGATGTACATCTGAGGCTCAAGAAGGCTCTGGTCAGACTACATTTGGAGTATTGTGTGTAGCTCTGGGTCCCATATCTGAGGAAGGATGCACTGGCCCTGGGGCATGTTCAGAGGAGGTTCAGGAGAATGGTGCCAGGAATGAAAAGCTGAACATAAGAGGAATGTTTGGGCCTGTACTCGATGGAGTTTAGAAGGATGAGGGAGGATGATATTGAAACTTACAGAATAGTGAATGGCCTGGACAGAGAAGATGTGGGAAGATGTTTCCATTGGTCGGAGAGATGAGAACCCGAGGGCACAGCCTCAGAGTAAAGGGAAGGCCTTTTAGAACGGAGCTAAGAAGAAACTTCTTCAGCCAGAGATTGGGGAATCTGTGGAATTCGTTGTCACAGAAGGCTGTGGAGGCCAGGACATTGAGTATATTTAAGATGGAGATGGATCAGTTCTTCATTGTAAAGGGGATCAAGAGTTACCGGGAGAATGGGTTTGAGAAACTTATCAGATATGATTGAATGGTGGAGCAGACTCAGGCTGAATGGCCTAATTTCTCCTCCTATGTCTTATGGTCTTTATCTCATTAAACACTAAGTTTCATGCTCACCACTAGCTCTGAGTTAATGGTGGGATTTGATCCCCTTTGTCCAGACATTAGCCTGAACCTCTGCATTATCAATCCAGTGACATTTCCACTGTGTTCCTGCCACTCCAGAAACTATTCACTCACCTGGAATGGCATCTGGCTGTACAAGTGTCTGCGGTGGTGACGTGCTTGAACATAAAACTTGCTGACACAGGAGAATGGTGCTACCAAGCTGAAGCTGATATTTCGAGTCATTAAGTGTCAATTTTGTGGAAAACATTTCAGACAGAGTTCACTCAAACACAATAAAGTTTGTGCTGTTCTGTTTCAGATTGTTTTGATCATTTGAGATTGTAATAAATTAATACATTATTGCATTTCTCAACTTCTCCCTGAATGTAGTCTGGGCCAATGCATAAACATGTGTTTGTACAGGAGCTCAGCAGTTGAAACATATCTGTGATTAGTGTATTCTGTGGTTAGTATTGATCAGGTTCACAATGACGTTCTGTTATTCGAGCGATGAGGAAGAATACAACAGAAGGCATCCACACTATGATGATACTGTCAGAAATGGAGAACCAGAAGGTGGTGGTTTTCCTTCGGCTCTGCATCTCTGGATTGGCGCTGTTCTGGGTGTTGCGTTGACCTTGCAGTGCTCTGCAGGTTCGATTAGCCATCACATTGTGTCGAGCAGTTACAGTGTTGAACAATAAAATCAGGATGTATGGTAACAATAGGTTTAAAATTATATCAATTCAGTCAAAGGTTATCTATCCTGGCCATGTAAAATATATTGGCTCAACATCAACAGCCCACTCCACATCATCAATTACATAGCCAGCTTCAAAAGCAAAGTGCAGCTCCAGAGGTGTGTAATAATATCTCTGAACAGTTTGATTAAAAAAAAGTGAAAGAAAAGTAAATAACACAGACCCAGAGATGATCTGCAGAACTGTGTGTCCTGGGCTGGGACTCGCCTCTGTGTGCCATGAGCAATCGCTGTATTTTGTTTTCAACAACAAACATTGCTCCTTTCCAGTCAGGCTTCCTGAGTTATTATATTGGCATTGAGAGGAAAGGCAAGTTTCAGACAGCCTTGCCTTTCAACAAACCCAGTGAGACCGTGTCGGGGAAATGTTAAACATTCTGCTGTTTGGGAAACTGAAATAATGAGACATTCTTCTCAGGCAAACGGGGTAGATCACCAGCAAAACATCATTCTCCTGACTGCTTGTGGATTCCCTTCTTACAGCATCATAAAGACTTTCACACCCCCACCACCCCCCACCCCACCCCCAGCAGCGCCGGAGTCAGAATCCTTTGAGGAACTGATAGATATGGTAGTGGGCCACTCTGACCCCAACCCATCTCTTATACTGTCGCATTACAGGTTTAACACAGCAAATAGACTTTCTGGGGAACCAGTTACTGAATCCTTGATGAGACTGTGGAAATTTCCAGAACACTGTGAGTATGAGCCAGAACTTTGGGAAATTTGAAGAGATCATTTAGTTTGTGGAATTAATAATATTACAACTGATCTGAACCTCAGGAAAGCCATAGAACAGGACATTTGCTCCAATAATGTGGAAAAGGGGCTCAGGAGCTTCAGGCGTCCATAGACGGTACCCTCCTCATCCTTAGGCAAGGCCTGTACTGCAGAGTCAAGTCTCCAATGGGTAATACTCATGGCTCCTGTTTGTTCCCAAGGAAGGGGGTTTGGAATCGGAGGCTGCAAGGTTCCAGAACTGGGTAGGAAGTTTCTCCATAATATAGTGAGGAGCAGGAAAGGCTATGCCACACTTGTAGTCACAGTTTTCACACCAGACAATGCTACCCAAAACATATAGCCCAGGCCAGAGAGGCGGAGTCACTCCAAGACAGGGTTTTGTAAATAAATCATCCAAGGATGAGGAACTGATACAGCTGAATCACATCACTACTCCCAACATCACCCCAATTGAAATTAAATGTCAAGTAAATGGCCACACCCTTAGACATGGAGTTCAACACAGGACTACTCTATCTCTTGGGGAGTAAACCTTGAGGAAACAGCACTGGGACATCTTGTCTTTAAGCCTATGAGACACAGAGCTGCATTGGTCACTGCACTGAGGAGTCCTTATATTATTGGGATCACTGTACCCCAGTTACATGGGAGGGGGTCAACAGACAGTCAGACTCCCCTTGCTGGTGATAGAAGGTGCAGGTCTCAATGGCTTGGGAAGGAACTGGCTGGACAAAATCTGCCTGGATTGGTAACTGATTTTTAAGATGGCTACCAGTGATCTATATCAAGGCATTTGGAAGTTTCCCAAAGTGTTCCAAGAGGGCCTCTGGAAGACAAAGAGCACTCAGGCCAAGGTCTATCCAGATCCAGAGGCCCGACTAAATTATTTCAAAACATGGTTGGTCCCTCATGCAGCAGAGTGGAAGGCAAATTGGAATGTCGAGAGGATGTGGGCATCATACCCCCAGTGTGTTGAATGGGCTATGCCAACGGTCCCAGTTGTAAAACATGACGACTCGGTCTGAATGTGTGGGGATTATGAGGTGACAGTCAACAGAGTTTCCTGCTTCGACAGATACTCCTTGACACATAGCAGAGCCTTGTCTGAAAAGCTGGCTGGGAGTCACATATTTTCTAAATTGTAAATGAGCCCCGCCTCCCTCCAACTGGATCTTGAGGGGCCATGCAGGAAGTATGTCACTGTACTTCCTCACAAAAGACTGTATGAGTACACTTGCTTGACCTTTGGGTCATCCTCAGCTGGTGCTGATGTTCAAAGGGTAATGGAGAGCATCCTCTAAGGGGTGCCCAGAGACTATCTGGGTGGCATTTCAATCACAGAGGGAACCACAAAGGAACATTTGTGGAGTTTGGAGGAGGTCTTTCTGTGTTTGTCTGAGGCTGGCATTTGGCTAAAGAGGGAAAAATGTGTGTTCCAGGTAAATGGGTCATTGTACCTTGGGTACAGCGTTGACATAGATGAATTATACCCTGTTGAAGAGAAAATGAAAACTAGACCAAAGGGACACTGACTCCAAGGAACATAATGGAGTTGAGGTTTCTCCAAGGTCTCAAACATTAATCGAGGGAGATGCAATCCATGCAAGGAACGTTGGTGACTGCTCTCCTTGGGAGTTAACCTTTTAAAAAACAGACCAATATTGTACGTGGTCAAAACTGAGGAGGAAATTGCATAAAAAAGCATGTTGACCACCTCCAGCAGGAACCCTCCACAGAGGGGATTGTTTCAATGGACACATCACCGAGGGGGAGCTCCCTGCACTGACTCTTTGACGGTCTTCACTGAAGAGACATTCACTGACTTATTATACCCTCCTCGATCAGACCTGGAAAGCAACAGGAATGGGGCCATGAACAAAGCAACACAGGAAGCCCCATCGTCACAGGAGCAAGGGGGAGATCGCTCAGACTTGGAGGGGGAGAGATGTGAGAATCTCTTCAAGGCTCATGAGAATCATGAATGAATCTCCCTGTCGAGCAAGTTGAGAATGAATTCCCTTGGTAACAGGAAATAACCTCTTGCTAGAACGCATCACCTGAGCCCATGATAAAGCAGACCCAATAAATGAAGTGGTGGCCTCGAGATAATGTCACTGGCTCAGTAACCCAGGCTAATTCTCTGGAGGCACATGTTCAAATCCAACCACAGCTTCTGGTAGGATTCAGGGCTCTTGTGGGATATTGATAGTGTCCATACCTCTGAGCCAGCCAGCTTGGGTTCAAGATCCACCTGCTCCTCAGGTATGGAATAAGATCTCTGAATGGGTTGATGCAGAAAAAAAAAACACAGACTCTAATTAATAAAAATCTAAAGCAGGCTTAGTTCGGTAATAGATGGGGAAAAAAAATCACCTCTTGATGGAGAGAAACCATTCAATTGTGTGTGATATCATTCCTGAATATAAAATTAAAATCAGACCCTGGGGATGTCTGTCTGTCCCGGGCTGGGACGAGCCGATCTACACCATGAGTAGTGGCTCAGTTTTGGTGTTGAACAAGAAATGATGCTCCTTTTCAGTTCGGATTGCTGACATATTACAAAGGGGTTGCCTATTTAAGACCGAGGAGTAATTGATTTTCTGAGAGGGTAGTGATTCTAAAGAATTCTTTACTATGGGTGACTTTTGAAACTAGGCCAGTACGTTCCAGGCTGAGACTGAGAGATTTTTAATCAATCAGGGAATCAGCAGTTATGGGCAAAAGGCAGGAAAGTGGAATTGAGTCTTTGCAGAGAAACGATGATCTCATTGAATGGTGGAGCTGAGTTGAAGGGCTGAATGGACTACATCTGCTCCTGTATCTAATGGTCCAATGGAATCTATCACACTGCTGTGGGTCTGGAGACAGATGTAGGCCAGAGCAGGGAAGGACAGCAGATTCCCTTTTTGAGGGGACATTAATGAACCACACAATGAACAGCAGTTTCCTGCTAACCGTGAGTTATTAGGCTGTGGCGGGATTTCAGCACGAGTTTCCAACCATTAGACTAATATCTCTGCGTTATTCATTATAAATCATTTGCTCTGCGTTATTCATTATAAATCATTGAAATGGCATCTGACTGTACAATCACCTGCTTTGGTTCTGTGCTGAACACATCACTTGCTGACACATAAGAAATGTTACCACAGTAGTGAGGGTGACACTTCGAGAATAAATTATCCATTTTGAGGACAACATTTAATCCAAGTTCAATCAAACATGATGAAGGTTTTGCTGCTCTGTTTCAGTTTGTTTTGATTATTTGAAAAATTTTATAACTGCAATAAAGGGATACATTATTGCATTCATCAATTTGTCCCTGAATTTAGTCTGGGCCAATGCATAAATACACGTGTTTGTACAGGAGCTCAGCAGTTTAAACATATCTGCAACGCAGATTGCAATAAATAACGGATCCGTGTATTGACCCGGCTCAAAATGACGTTCTGTAATCCTGGAAGTGAAGAAAAATACAACATATGGCATCCACAACACGATGAAAGTGCCGGAAATAGCAAACAGTAAAATGATGGATTTCCTTCGGCTCTGCATCTCTGGATCGTCGCTGTTCTGGGTGTTGCGTTGACCTTGTAGTGCTCTGCGGGTTCGATTCGCCATCACAATGTGGTGAACAGTTAGTGCATTGAGCAGTAAAATGAGAAAGTATGGCAATAGTGGGTTTAAAATTGTATCAAGCCAGTCAAAGATTATCCATCCTGGCCATGTAAAATACACTGGCTTAAAATCAACAGCCCACTCTACATTGTCAATTATATAGCCAGGTTCAAAAGCCAAGTACAGTGGAATATTTTTGATGCACGATACAACACACAGGGTTGTTATAATCACAGCCGCAGTATTCTCCCTGCAATACCTCTCTCTGAGCTTTTGACAACAAATGAGGACAAAGCGCTCGACAGTGAAAGCGACTGTCAGCCAGACAGAGCAGTCAACAAGCACATAGTTGATCACCTCATTGATGCTCACTATGGAAGTGTAGTGTAAAAATGAAACTGGGAAATAGTAATAAAGTATGTAATAGATTATCACATTGAAAATAAGGACCAGAAAGTCCACTATCGTCATACCCACCAAGTAAAGAGTGATGCCTTTGGAGAGACCACAGCCTCCTCGGATCAGAAGGATAATTGTCAAGAAGTTAGCTACAAAAACAAGAGTCAAATCTCCAAATTAATTGTAAAGCAGAATTTAGAAATTCCAACAAAAATGAGGTCATTCATTCCAATAGTTCTATGTTAATGTTCATGCTTCATATAAACTTCCTCCATCTAACTTTACCTCAACATAATAAGATATCCTTTTGTTCACATTTCTTTCTTATTAATTCCCCAATCTGACAAGCTCACACAGTCTGTGTGGTTTGATAACACTGTATTGATCATGAAGAGAAAAGCTCTTCTCTCAAACCAGAATATGTGGCAGCATGACAATGAGACAAAGAGCAAACCCCCTCTCTGTTGCTTCATTCCCAATCCTGGATTAGTGGTGCTGGAAGAGCACAGCAGTTCAGGCAGCATCTAAGTAGCTGCTACTTGGATGCTGCCTGAACTGCTGTGCTCTTCCAGCACCACTAATCCAGAATCTGGTTTCCAGCATCTGCAGTTCTTGTTTTTACCTTATTCCCAATCCTGGCAGCCAGAGAATAGAAGGATGATTTTTGGTGTGGATGAGCCAAAACAATCAGCACCTCCAAATGAGTCTATACTAGATCCAAACGTGAGACAAGAGAAACACACAGTTAAGGAGAGCTGCAAACACATGTTTGTCTAAACTATGGGATATGTTTTACAGATACATCCTTAAATCTGCCATCTTCTGGATCCCAGGAAATGTTCTGAAATAACGTTATCAATGCATATTGTAGGAAGTGTTCCTACACCTAACTGGGTGCCGCATTCAGGGAGATAATTTGAGGTTCTATGCTTGATGCATCAAGAGCAAGAACAAAATTAGAGTCTGAATTTTTAGACAAATGCAAAACACTCAGTTTCAGTTTCTTACCAGGAACTCCAAATATTCCAAGAAAATGATAGTAAATGAAAGTTATCTGTTCAATTATTGATAGATCCATAAACACCATCTTGGGAACTGGAAGATGAAACCAATCAGTTACAACAGACGTGAAGCACCAGACATTCTTCATTCATATCAGCTTCTTATATAAAATAATTAACCCCCCTGTGATTCTCTTCATTTGCAAAGGGAGCAGAATGACTCCCAGCTCATTGAACATACATGTATAATTAATGTTGCCAGAGATTAGGCAATATATTTATACAGTTTGAAATGAAGTAATTACGAATAAAGAATACAGTTCTGAAAACATCCATACTGTTAATAAATGAGTATTTATGAATTGCAGAAGAATGTTCAATCATTAGCAAAGTAAAGTTTGAAATTGCACTGTCTTTGGAAATATATTAATTATTAAATCTGGAATTTTGAATTGAATGAAATTGATGTTCCTGGTAGGTCTTTGAAATAATTGTGCCCTCCATTTGTGATTGTGGATTCAGAAGGTGCTCTCTGAGGATTTTTGGTGAATATCTGCAGTGCATCGTGTGGATAGTCCACACTGCTGCGACTGAGTAAAGGTAGAGGGACTGGATGTGAATGTCTTGCCAATCAAGCGGGTTGCTGTAACCTGGATGGTATAAAACTTCTGCAGTGATTTTGGTGCTGCTCCCATCCAGGCAAATGAGAAATATCCCATCACACTCCTGATTGGCTCATTGTGGATGGTCGACTGACTTTGGGAGTCAGTTGCTTGCTGCAGTATTCCTCGTGCTGTAGCTGCACTGGAACAGCTTGGCTGGGGGAGTGGCAAGTTCTGGAGCATAACACTTCAGGGCTATTGACCGAATACTGTCAGGAGCCATATCCCATATCCAGTGCCTCATATCACATATCACATTTATTCATATCACATGAAGTAAACTGAATTATCTGACGATTGGTTTCTGTGATTTTGGGGACCACTGGAGGAGTGTGAGCTGGATCATCCACTCAGCACGTCTGGTTGAAGGTTGCTGTGAATGGTTCAGTTTCATCATCAACACTGATGTGTTGGGCTCTTCCATCATTGAGGATGAGGAGATATGTGGAGCCTCTTCCTTCATTCAGTGAGTTGTCTAATTGTCTCTCACCATTCATGACTGGATGTGACAGCACTGCAGAGTATAGATCTGATCCATTGGTTGTGGGATCATTTAGCTCTGTCTATCACTTGCTGTTTTTGTTGTTTGGCCTGTAACCTAATGTTTGGGTTTGCCTTGTACTGCTCCTGGCATGCCCTCTTACCCTCTCCATTGAACCGAGGGCGATCCCCTGGCTTGGTGCTCATGGTTGAGTGGGCGATATGCCTGGCCATGAGGTTACAGATTGTGCTGGAGTACAATTCTGCTTCTATCGATGACCCACAGCACCTCCTGGATGCCCAGTTTTCAGTTGTTCGATCAGTCCCATTTATCACTATGATAATGCCGCACAACACAATGGAGGGTATTCTCAATGTGAAGACAGGACTTTGTCTCTACAACGACTGTATGGTAGTCATTCTAGCTGATTATGTCATGGACAGATGTATCTGCAGACAGTGGATTGGTAAGGATGAGGTTAAGTATGTTTTTCCCTCTTGTTGGTTGTCATACCAGTGGAAAATTTAGGTCATTACTTCAAGAACGAATCTGAGAAAAAGCCATCAAGAAACCACTAGAACTGGAGGGACCATTCCTCGAACACCAAAAATAGAATCTATCTTCGCCAACAAAAAGACGTGTCTCCATAAAACTGCGCCAGAATTCTTTTGGAAATGCAAACATTGCTCTTTCCCATTCATTCAAAGGACCAAAAGAATGAAATCAGTTCACAATATGTGCAATTTAAAGAGCTCAATTGTAGAAATGTGACCTACTTCTTGCGTTTCTGTTAATGACATAATTGTGTGTGCGTGTATGTGTGCGTGTGTGTATTTGTGTGCGTGTGTGTGTGTATGTCCATGAGGGAGTGAGTGTTTTTCAAAGCATGTACATTTCAGATTGCTGTGGGAATAAACTTCAGGTGGAATCTTATTGGGGTCTTTGTGACAAGAACAATAGCAAGTCATGTGACAGAATCAGGTGACCAGTACAGCGAGGCCCGTCTGAATGTCAGGATTGTCTTGCTCTACCTTTCCTGTTTATGATAAATGGCCTGTGGAAACTTTCACTAGGCAGCAGGGAGATGGGGATTTATGGGCATTAGTGACAGCTAAACACCATCTGGTGAGCAGTCCAAATTGCTTCATTAATATTTAGCGTCACACCTTCCCAAACTCAACAAACAAGCTCAGTTTCTGGGAGAATGTGACAAGAAAACCAGAGCAAGAACCTCGTGGATTCAGCTCACCACTTGGTCTG
This sequence comes from Chiloscyllium punctatum, assembly GCF_047496795.1. NCBI lineage: Eukaryota > Metazoa > Chordata > Chondrichthyes > Orectolobiformes > Hemiscylliidae > Chiloscyllium > Chiloscyllium punctatum. The sequence goes on from NC_092749.1 coordinate 94,850,935, forward strand.
AAAGACATTCATGGTGGAGACCGGACACCAACATCTCAGGGCACAGTCCATGGACATCGGTCACATGCTCCTCTCCTCCACGGATATTGGCATCCAACACATGTCAGCTTCAAAAACCCCCATGTCATATATCGATGCCACTTCCAGGACCCTTCTGCACATCAATGCTGCCCCTTGGTGTGAACTGACAACTCTCATTGTAACGCTGCAGCAAGGCATGCAGGGTTAGTGGTGTTGGGGGTTGGGTTGGTTTACACTGCATAACACTGCTGCCCCCCAGCACCAGGGACCCAGGCCCAACTCCAGCCTTGGGTGACAGTCTGTATGTTCTCCCAGTGTCTGTGTGGGCCTCCACCGGGCACTCCTGCTCCCTCCCAAAACCCCAAAACATATATTTATATATTTATAAAGTCACACATTGTTACAGCTGATTCTAATGCGGTCTGTATTATGGTCTAAAACTGTAGAGATTTGGTTCAGTTTAAGGTAGGTTAGAGGTTGTTATCTTTGAGTTTGTTCCATGGTGCCTGTGTGAGCTGATAAAGAATGTTTCAACTTTGACCCAGCTGAGAGGCTTCCAGAAGCAAGACAGTCCTGAGGTTGTGATGGAGATAATTATTGAAGAAGAAGCTATTCTTTAAACAGAAACTGAGAGGTTTTCGGTCTAAAAGGAAACATAAGTAAAAAGAGAAAAGTCAAACTCAAAATCTGTCAAAAACATGGTGTGTTGTGCTGAACAAAAGGACTCAAGTAATTTATGTTTGGAGAGAGAGAGAGAGTGAGGTCGAGTAAATTGGGGAGGGTCGATTAGCTCTCTAAAGAGAGAATAAATCTCGATATGGAAGACTTGCCCAGGAAGTGTCGATGTGTGTGTGATGGGGTGTGATGTGTGACTGTCAATTATACCAATATCGTTCACATTCATTTTATTCCACTTTGGATGACACCATGAACACAAACTGGACACTGTTGTCACATGGTGCGGGCGTAAGATCGATGTAGTGCAGTGATTCACAGCAACATGTCCGCTCCCTTGACTCATGACGGCTGGACCATGTCTGCACCAAAGGGAAGATACGATAGAAATATTGTGAGTCTTTAATGGCAGAGGAAGAGAAGAGGATGAAGTTCTGAGGAGAGAATATGGGAAATTAGGGAGGAGGTTAAAAAATAGGTCCTGGAGGGTAGTAATGCCTGGATGACACCCATTGCCATGTGTCAGTGACAGTAGGAATAGGAGGATACGGCAGATGAATGTGTGGTTAAAGAGCTGTTGCAGGGAAGAAGGATTCACAATTTTGGATCATTGGAATCTCTTCTGGGGTAGGGGTGTTCTGTCTAAGAAGGACGGGCTACACCTGAGTTAGAAGGGCACTAACAAACCCATGGGGAGATTTGCTCGAGCAACTTGGGAGGATTTAAATTAGTCAGGGGGACCAGGTGGGAGACAATTGTCCTTCTATCTCATGGAGGCTGTTGTCTATCCAAAGGGATCCCTCTTTATTTGGTGGGTATGACGACAGTTGATCTCCTGGTCATTATTTCCAATGTGATAATCTACTACATACTTTACTACTATTCCCCATTTTCATTTGTACACTTCACCTCAATAAGTACCATCAATGTGGTGATCAACTACACAGCTGTTGACTGCTCTGTTTGGCTCACGGTCGCTTTCACAGTCGATCGTTTTGTCCTCATTTGTTGCCAGAGGTTGAGAGCAAAGTATTGCAGGGAGGAAACTGCAGCTGTGGTGATAGTGACTGTGTGTGTTGTGAGAATATCTATTTCATTAACAATGTGTACTGGGGTGCTCATTTTAAGCCAGACTACTTTATCTTACCAGGATGGATAACCTTTGACTGGTTTCACACAATTTTAAACCCACTTTTGCCATACTTGCTCATTTTGCTGCTCAACGCACTGACTGTTCAACACATTGTGATGGCGAATCGAAACCGCAGAGCACTGCAAGGTCAACGCAACACCCAGAACAGCGACGATCCAGAGATGCAGAGCCGAAGGAAATCCATCACTTTACTGTTCACCATTTCTGGTACTTTCATCGTGCTGTGGATGCCATATACTATGTTCTTCCTCATTTTGAGGATTCCAGATACATTTTATGAGCCAGATCATTATACTGATCCCTTACTTATAGCAAAGTATGCGGGAGATATGTTTCACCTGCTGAGCTCCTGTACAAACACATTGTTTTATGCATTGGCTCAGTCTAAATTCAGAGAAAAGTTGAGAAATGCAATAATGCATCCACTTCTTGCAATTATTTAATATGTCAAATATTCTTTGAAAAAGTGACTGGAATCAAAGTTGCCAAATATTCACATCAATCCACTGAACACGATAATTCTGTCCTCCTAGGTCAACACTAACTATAAGTAATCGTTCTGGCTCTGTGGTGATATTCTCCCCTCTGCCTCACAGGGTCATGTGATCAAGCACATGACTGAGGCTGACCGAATTCCACTTCAGATGAGCTGGTAACACAACACCAGTCCATGCTCCTCATTGGATGTAACATTTCCCACAGCCCTCCTTTGAGAACAAGCAGTGATGTCATCCATAGTCTTCTGGGTAATATTTATCCTCTAACCAACATCACTGAAAGCAGATTGTTTGATCATTTCTCTTATTGTTGAATGTGAGGTCTCACTGTGTACAGATTCACTGCTACATTACAGCAATGACTCGTTTTTAAAGTACTTTGTGGGTTGTGCAGATTTGTTTTTACTGCTGGCTGGGCCCAGCATTTAATGCCTTTTCCTAGTTGCCCTTGAGAAGGTGGTGGTGAGCTTCTGTCTTGACCCACTGCAGTCCATGTGCTGAGGGTTGACCCACAACACTATAAGGGTGAGAATTCCAGGATTTTGACCCAGCAACAGTGAGCTCCCTGATTCGATCGGGTGATAGCCCGAATCAGGAAACTCATTTTAGGGCATGGAATACAGAACATAGAACATAGAAAACAGAACATAGGACATAGAACACAGAGCTGGACAGGACTGGGCCCTTCAGTGCACTATCTTGTGCCGAACATGACGCCAAATTAAACTGATCCCTTCTTCCTGCCCTTGGTCCATATCAGCAAATCATAGAATCCCTACCACACAGAGACTGGGCCTTCGGCCCAACAATTCCACACTGACCCTCTGAAGAGTATCCCACCTTTATCTATTCCCCATCCTATTACTCCACGTTTACCCCTGCCTAATGCACCTAACCCACTCATCCCTGAACACTGTGGGCAATTTAGTATGGCCATTTCACTTAAACTGCAGACCTTTGGATTGTATGATGAAACCAGAGCACCTGGAGGGAACCCACGTAGACATGGGGAGAATGTGCAAACTCCACACAGAGAATCACCCGAGGGTGGAATCGAACCAGGATCCCTGGTGCTGTGAGACAGCAGTGCTAACCACTGAGCCACCATGCTGCCCCAGCCACCATGCAGCCTCTCCATACCTTACATATTGATGTCCTTCTCTAAAATTGCCTTTCATTCCCCTATCGTATCTGCCTCCACCACTAACCGGGGCAGCACTCTGACCACTCTCTGTGTAAAAAAATGTGCCCCTCATACCTCCCTTGAACTTAGTCCCTCTCATCTTAAGTGCATGACACCTGGTAATACACACTTTTACTCCGGGAAAATGATTGTGACCTTCAACCCTATCTCTGCATCTCATAATTTTGTAGGCTTCTATCAAGTGTCCCCTCAGCCTCCACCCCTCCAGAGAACATCACCTGAGTTTTTTCCAGCCTCTCCTTACAGCTCAGACCCTCTAATCCAGCTGACATCCTGATAAACTTCTTCTGCACCCTCTACAGAGCCTCCACATCCTTCCTGTAATGTGGCAAACAGAATTGAATGCAATACTCTAAGTGTGGCCTAATCAAAGTCTTTTAAAGCTGTAACATGACCATCTTGACTCTTGTACTCAATTCCACAACCAGTAAAGGTAAGCAGACCACACGCCTTCTTTCCCACTCTATCTATTTGACGTGGCCACTTCCAGGGAGCTTTGGACTTGAACCCAAGATCCCTTTGGACATCACTGCTGTTGAGTGAATACAACGTGGGAAATAGTGAAGTGATGTGCTTTGTTAGGAAGAATAGAGACGTGGAGTATTCTACTAAATATGGAGAAAGTTCAGGAATATGAAGTGCACAAGGACTTGGGAGTCTGAGTCCAGGTTTCTCTTCAGGTCACCCTGCAGGTTGAGTCGGTAGTTAGGAAGGCAGAGACAATGTTGTCATTCATCTTGACAGGACTAGAATGGAAAAGCAGGGATGTACTTCTGAGGCTTTATCAAGCTCTCGTCAGACCACATTTTGTGAGCAATTTTGGGCCCCATATCTCAGGAAGGATGTACTGGCACTGGAGCGGGTCCAGACGATGTTCACACGTGTGATCGCAGGAATGAAAGGCTTAACATTTGAGGAATGTTTGAAGACTCTGGGACTATACTTGATGGAGTTTAGAAGGATGAGAAGGGATCAAATTGAAACTTACAGAATACTGAATGGCCTGGATAGATGTTGGGAAGATGTTTCCATTGGCAGGGGAGACTAGGACCCAAGGGCACACCCTGAGAGTGAGGGGAAGACACTTTAGAATAGAGATAAGGAGAAACTTCTTCAGCCAGAGAGTGGTGAATCTGTGGAATTCATTGCCACAGAAGGCTGTGGAGGCCAGGGCAATGAGTACACTTAAAACAGAGTTAGATAGATTCTTGATAGTCAAGGGATCAAATGTTACAGGGAGAGAGGGGGATAATGAGGTTGACAAACCTATCAGCCATGATTGGATGGCAGAGAATTCTCAATGGGCCTAATTTCTGCCCTTGTGTCTGATGGTCTGATGGTCTGATGGTCTTATGTCCAGGCTCCTGTCATTAACTGTGCACTTTTCCTTTACATTTGTTCTCCCAAAGTGCAGCACCTCACACTTACCTGGATTAAAGTGCATCTGTCATTTCTCTGCCCGTATCTGCGACTGACATATACCCTACTGTATCCTTTGATAACCTTCTACATGATCCACAATTTCACTGATCATTGGATCATCTGTGAACATACGAGGCCAATCATCTACATTTTCATCCAAGTCTGTCATAAATATATCAAACAGGACAGGTCTCAGGACGGATCCCTGTGGAACACCACTAGTCACCGACCTCCAGCCAGAAAAACACCCTTCCACCACTACCCTCTGTCGTCTATGGACAAGCCAACTCTGAATCCAGCTGGACAGGTCAGGATGCATCCCATGCATCTTATGCTTGAGGATGAGCCTGCCATGAGGATCCTGTTGAATGCCTCACTAAAACCATGTGGACAACATCCACTGCTCTACTCTCATCAATCATCTTCGTCACCTTCTCTAAAAATTCAATCAAGTTTGTAAGACATGATCTGCACTTCACAAAGCCTTGCTGACTGCCCCTAATTAGGCCACGCTTTTCAAAATTCAGGTAAATCTGTCCCGAAGAATTCTCTCCTGTCACTTCCCAAACACCGATGTGATACTCACTGAACTGTAGTTTCCTGGATTATCCCTATTTCCCTTTTTGAACAGAGGAACGACATTAACTACTCCTCTGACCTCAGGACTGCTCCATTGGCTAACGAGGTTAAAAAAAACCTTGGTCATGGCCCCAGCAATCCCCTCTCTCACCTCTAACACTACCATGGGGTCAATACCATTGGGTCCTGGAGGCTTATCCAACATAATGCATTTCAAGAAACTCAACACCACTTTTCTCTCGATCTCAAAGTGCCCGAGCATGTTAGTGTACTCCACATAAATCTCACTACCCTCCATATCCTTCTCCTGGGTGAACACTGACACAATGCGCTCATTTAGGATCTCACTCACATCTTCTGCCTCCAAGCACAAGTTCATTCCTTTATCCTTGAGTGATCCTACCATCTCCCAGTTTATCCTCTTGTTTTTAGTACCGATATGGAATGCCTTGGGATTCTCTTTAACCTGACTTACCAAGCTAATTTCATGGCCCCTTCTTGCTCTCCTGATTCTCTGCTTGAGTTCTTTCCTGCTTTCTTTATACTCCTTGTGGGCCTTGTCTGATTTTAGCATCCTAAACCTTACGTACCCTGTTTTTTCTCTATTGACCGAATTCACAACCTCCCTCGTTTCCAAGGATCCCTTACCTTGCCATCCTTGCCCTTGCTCCTTACTGGAACATACCGGTCCTGAACTCTGATCACCAGGTCTTTAAAAAATTCCACCTGCTGACCTCATTACAATCACGACATTCCCACCCCTCTGATTCCAAGGACAGAGGCAGGATCTTTGTCTTCTAGCTCCTCCTGGGGCACTTTAGCACTGGGTCAGGTTCCTCCAGTTCCGTCTCTGATACAGGCAGTGTGTAATGCACAGTAGCCCCTCTCTTGCTCCCAGAGGATTTCAGAAGAAATTCATTCTCCTCTGCAGACGGCAAAGGCATTGAGGCAACAACATCCGGCATCTCAGATTCTGAGGAACCTCCAACCCCTGACAGAGAGGGAGAACCCACGGGTTCCGGAACATTCACAAAGGCTGTCTCAGGGGTCAGCACATTTCGCTCCCGCAGAGTTTGTGAGTTTGCAATTTTCATACACTTCACGTGTTATTCAGGACTGTCCCACCTCCCTGAACTTTGTACCTCCCTGAACTTTGTACATCACTGTACCTGACCTCACGCTGACAATGCCTCTTACCCATGCAGGGCCATTCCCATGGTTCCTACAGCAAACCCCTGAAGTAATCTGTCTCACTTATCAGGGTCTTGTGTCCAACAATCGCATTCTTGATGCTGTTTCACTCTTCCCCCCAGGGTCCAGGAAGATCAGATTTAACCTGATACAGAGTCCTCTCCACAACAGTAATTCTGCTGGAGCCATCCCTGTCATTACATGAGGAATGGACCCATAATCAAACAGGAACCACGACAGTTAGGTCTCAAGTGAAGCTGTAGACTGTTTCTTTAAGCCTGCCTTCAAAGTTTGGTCGGTTCTTTCCGCCAGACCATTGGATGGTGCATTGTATGGAACTGTCCTGATCTATTAAAGACCATTTGATTTGAGGAAATTGTCAGATTCCCTGCTGGGAAACGATGGCCCATTATCTGTGACCAACACTTCCGGAACTTAGTGTATTGCAAAAAATGTGCACAATTATTCAATTGACAGCTGTGTGTTTGAGGAATGAATTTGATGCACATCCAACCACTTTGAGTCAATGTTCAAAATGACTAAGAACATTGACCCCATGAAAGGACCTGCACCGTCGATGTCTAAGCGAGTCCAGGGTTTAACCAACCATTCCCACCAACACACAGGAAATATTTGAAAGAGAACTGGGCAGTGAAAAGTGAACTGTGCTGATAGTGTGACGATTAGAGGTTATTTAATACTTTTTTTTTGAAGAGCAGTTTTAAGGCAGAGATTCTGAGCAGGCTCCCAGAACCACGAGAGTAGACAGTGTGTGAGGACATGGGTGTTTTTGGTTAAATTTGGAACAACAGAAGCAGCCTGGATGGGTGTGGTCAAACTCCCACAGAACAAGGATCATGCTGTTGGAATCTTGGGAGATGTCTAAAATACAATTGTACATGAAGCAGCTTGAAGTCGAGGCAATGGCAAAGGAAAGGAAAGAATAGTCCTGGCTGAACAAAGAGAAAGAGAAATGGAAATAAAACAGTTTGAATTACAATGAAAGCAGAGGAAAAGCAGAAAGAGAAAGAAGAAAGAGACAAACTAAGAGAAGAAAGGGAAACAAAGAGAGTTTTTGAACTTGGAACTGAGAGCTCACAGTCGACTTAAATTGGCAAAGGTAGAGATGGAACATAGAACTGGGGATGAAGACAGTGATAGTGAGCAATCCCACTGTAGCCAAAGGCCTATGGGGATCTGTTTAAACAGGCCCAAGTGTTGCCTAAGTTCGATGAGATGGATACAGGACCCTTCTCATTACATTTGAGAAACGGTCCGTGATCGTGTGGTTATTGCTGATCCAAAAATACATTTGGACATAGACCTTGTGAGGGATTTGTATCACTATCAGAGGAGTTGTCTGGGGAGTATAGTGACATGATAAAGGCCAACATAAAAGCACCAGAAGCCTACAGACAGCATTTCAGGAATTTAAGGGGGGGAAACTGGTCAAATGTATATTGAGTTTGAAAGGATCAAACAAAGTATCTTTGAGAAGTGGAGAAAGGGATTGAAAATAGATCAAATATATGACTCTCTTAGAGAGACAATTACTTACAGGGAATTCAAAAATTCACTTCCTGAAGTAATAAGAGTTCATGTGGAAGAGCAGAGAGTTAAAACAGCAAGATTAGCAGTGGAAATGCCAAATGATTGTGAGTTGGTTCATAAATCAAAATTTGGCTTCCAACAATAATTTCTATCTGTGAGGCATAGAAATGGAGTAAAAGTGAAATTCTCAAGCGGTAAGGGAAAGGGAGATCCCATTGATGATAGTAAAGATCGTTTATTACAGGGTAAACAGGGAACCTGCGATGGGCAGAGAGAAGTAAAAAAGCTCAGCTGTTTACATTGCAATGAGATGGGCCACATGAGGCCATAGTGTTGGTGGGTTAGAAAAAGCCCTGGGATGGGCCTGGGAGGTTCCTCGAAATGGAAAAGGAAAACACAGTGGAAGGGGAAAAGCTTCACCATAATGTACAGCCTGGTCAGGGATTGGTTGAGAAGAAGATTGCTTTAAAGAATTTCCTTGTGAGGGTAAAGCCTGTGTGTGTACGCCAGGTGGAGCAGGGAAATAAATTAAAATGTTGAGAGATACAAGTCAATCTTTGATGGAGAGAGACGAGGAGGTGTGTAATTCAGACGGTGTGTTGTGAGGTAAAGTGGTAATATGTGGAATTCATGGTGAGAGGAGCAGTGTGCCATGATATAAAGTGAGGTTGGAGAGTCTGGTGAAATGTAGTGAAATGGTGTTCGGATACTGGAGGAACTCTCAGTTCCAATAAACCAATTTATCCTCAGGAATGATAGAGCTGGATCACAGGGGGAGTGAAGCCTACTGTGGTTGAAAAGCCAGTGGACAAACAGACAACTGAGGTGCAACAGGAATTTTTCCAGACTGTGTGGCAATAGGGTTACAAAGCCATAAGCTGAAGCAGCAGGAGAAGTCAAGGAATAAAGATAAGGAAGTTAAAGTTCATTTTGTCAAAGACTATGTTTGATCAAATGGTTAAAAAAAAACAAGAACAAGTGGAAGACAAAGTGGATATTTTTCCTTCAGAGAAATTAACTGAATTATCACAGAGAGATTATAACAGAAACTAAAGCAGTTGTATCAAAAAGCTTACGCAGATAAAGAATCTGAGTGTGTCCCAGAATGTCACCATTTTAACAATGATGTCCCAATGAGGAGAACTGGGCAGAAGTTCATCAAGTTGCATTACTGGTGGATCATAGAATGGAGGTATTGCAGACAACCCATGTATTACCAGCTGGAGATCATTTTGGAGGAAGAAAATGTCAAGCAAAAATAAAGATCTATTGGCCTGGACAGCACACGACGTGTTGAATTTTGCCAAATATGTCTTACATGTTAGGTAATTGGAAATCCCTGGGCAGTGATAAAACTCGTACCCTTTATACCCATTCCTACATTTGAGCAATCATTTAAAGTGTGCTAATTGATTGGATAAGACCTTACTTAAAACAAGAAGTGGAAATCTGTATTTATTGACCATCATGGAACTATCTACGAGATTTCCAGAGGCTATTCCATTATGCACTGTCAAGGCTAAAAGAATTGTAGAAGATTTCCACAAGTCTTTCACTTGATATGGACTACCCACAGAAATACAATTGGATCAAGGTTCAAATTTTTGGATCAAAATTATTCAAAGAAGTTATGGATACGTTACAAATGAAACAGTTCAAATCCACTGAGTACCATCTAGAATCTGAGGGAACATGAGAACTGTGGCAGCAATGTAAAAGACCGTGTTGAGGGTTCTAAGTCAAACTAACCCAGAGATTTGGGATAAAGGAATTCCATCTGTACATTTTGTAATTAGGTATGCACCTAATACATTAACTAAATTCAATCCATTTCCATTAGTTTTTGGGTAAGGGGTAAGAACACCCCTGAAATTAATTAAAGAGAAATAGGTAATTTGTGAATTTCAGATAATAACTGAAATCACCTGTAAGTGTTATTACACATACGTGAGGATAGGTGGGAATAAGTTGGGAAGTACTCATCTGATCATGCATGATGTAGGTAGAGGAAATGCTATTCCTATTAAGTATATCCTATAGGCTTAACCATCCAAAGTTGGGAGAGGTTCAAAAAGAGATTAAACACATGTTCAGAGCCAATACAATCAAACTGAGTTGCAGTGATTGACGCTCACATATGGTAATGATGTCAAAACCACATGCTATCCAACGATTATGTGTGGACCATCACAAAGTCAATGTAGTCCCAAAACCTGATTGATATTTTATTACATGTTTGGAGGACTATATTGAGAAGGTGGGACAAGCAGTTTACATTTTTACATTGGGCTTTCTCTGAGGATATTGGCAGGTACTTTACCCAAAAGAGTGAAATACATTTTGGTTTTGATCCCGAATGGGCTGTTCCAGTTTAAATCATGCCATTTGATATGAACAATGTACCAGCCACCTTTCAAAGCCCAAGTCCCATTCCTGGGTCTTGTTATTTGACTTTGATAGATGGTTCCATGGGATGTGAAAACAAAAGTTATTGGGGAGTTTGCTATACCATCAATGGAGAAGGAAACCCTGCAATTCCTGGGACTGAGGGGTTTAATCAGAAATTCCTGCTGAGCTTTAGCAGTGTGTGTGTTGCACCGACTGACATTTTGAAGAAATATAGAAACTTGCAGTGGATGGAGGAATGTGAGAAGGCATTTGACAATCTGAAAGCTGTGTTAATCACTGCCCCAGTATTAGCCACACCTTAATTCGACAAAACCATTCAAGGTGGCTAGTGATGTAATTGATCTGGATATTGGTGCTGGACACTTGTAAGAAGATGATGAGAAGATCCAAAGACCTATTGAGTATTTTTCCATAATATCAAAAATTATAAACTGAAATATTCTACAGTTGAGAAATAGATCTTGAGCATGGTGTTGGCATTGCAACATTTCAAACACTCATGGTCAGGAATGTGTCTGAGACATATTGTGCATACCGATCATAAACCTGTAAGGTTTTTGGAAAAAATTAAGAACAAAAAGTCCAGACTGTTTTGATGAAGCATATTTTTGCAGCCATTCAATTTGAAAAACAGATATGTAACATGACAAGAGAATGTAAATACTGATGTGTTGTCATGACTTTGATGAAGGAAGATACGGTGCTCGGTGGTGGGACAAAACAGACTCAAATGGACTGTGGTAGTGAATGTTTGCATGCTTAGAGACAATGTAATGTATATTTACTGTAGGGTGTTAATAGTGTAAGGCTAAAGATTTTTAAAACTTAAGTAATCTTTGTAAATTAATGATTTTCTTTAAGGGGGAGGGAAGTGTGACAATGCTATGGCTTTAAGAGGTATATTTGGTCCTGTTTTTTTTATAAAGAAATGTTGAGACAGAGATCCTGAACAATCTGCTCCAAAGCCAATAGAGTAAACGGCTTGTGAGGGATCCATGGTATTTTTAAAGTTGGAACAATAGAAGTAGCCTGAATGGGTGGGATCAAGCTCCCAAAGAACCAGGATTTTTAGTTTTACCTTTCTGCAGTTGCTGGGATCTTGAAGGTAAATGTTGAAGGTCTTGTTCCTCTCTCTGTTACAGCTAAAAACTGGGGTTCTCTTCCTGTTGCTAGAATTGCATGGGAGACAATCTGTTTTACTGAATATGCCTTTGCCAAGGGACTGTTTATAGAGTGTTATTGTATTGCAACAATTAACTAGTATTAGTTAACAGATCAATTAATTTTGGCATTTCAGTAGAGTTACAGTTAAGCTAATTCTTTTTATTTTTGATTTTGACTGCACTTTAACTGTAGTGTAAAAATAAAGTGTGTTTTGCTTAACTAGTTTGACCAATCAAATTGCATCTGGCATGAACCACCACACACTTCCCTTGAAGAAAAAAATAACGGTTAGGATCTACACCATCTTCTTAATATATTTTGCGGAAGTTTAGTCTTGTCCATAACAGAAAAATATACTCATAAGGAATATGATAAACAGACCATGGCAGGAAGAGATATACTGTGTATCCAAGCCTAAACCAATAGATAAGTTTGAGGTTTCCAAAATAATAAAGGTCTTCTGTTTACTCCAGTTGCAGGAATTAATTACAACGGTTACATAAGCCTCCTGGGCTCAGTCAGTGTCACTCACCTGGATTCATAAATGGCTTCACTGACTGAGTGAGCTCAGAGTGTTAATGAAATCTGTTTGATGCTGAAGGACACTCGAATTCACCAATAGTCTCTTCACCAATTTGAACATGCAGCCAAACTGGGGTCAATCTGCTTTAATTAAATTCTGTGCATTCAATTTATTTCAGGAATTAAATCTGAGGTAAGTATATTTTTTACTGATTTCAAGAAACCTATTTCATATAGTACCAAGCTTCAGTCTTGGAATACAAGACAGGATGCATTGTATTTGGATGTTGTTTTGTGCATTGAAGCAAAGTGCGGAGATGCACCTTCACTGCAATGGAACGTGTGCTCTCTCACACCAAAGAATTACACTCAGGAATGGACTATGTCAGGCCTTTTGCACCATCAGAACATCCTGAAGCTCCTCACACCCTGTGAAGGATCACTGTATTTTTAAATATTCTTAATGAGGATGTGATGGGTCACTGACTGGACCAGTGTTTATTGCCCATCTCTAACCATTCTGGAGAAGGTGGTGTTGAGCTGCCTTCCTGATCTGCTGAGCCTGTGCAGATTATGGAGGAAGGGATTTCCAGGATTGTGACAGAGAGAGAACAGCAAATTTGATCCACGTCGGGATAGTTATGGCTTGGAGGGAAAATTGTAGGTGACTCTATCATCATCCTTGGTGCTGTCTGAGGGGTCTTGGTGAGTTATTATAATCCATCTGTAGATGGTACACATTGCTGTCCCTCTGCCAATGGAGTCAGTGCAGAAGGAAGTGGATGAAGTGCCAATCACACGGGCTGCATTGTCCTGAATGCTGTTGGGATTCTTGAGTGTTGTTGGAGCTGCCCTCATTCGGCGAGTGAACATTAGTAGAATCCCCTGATTCCAATTGCCTTGCCTTGCTGTTTAGCTCAGACACAAAGGCAGAAAGCTTGTCATGGGTGTCAGCATCTTCAGTCAAGACAAATGAGATCGACTTCACTCACAGAGTAAATCAAGGGCAGCCTCTGATACTGGTCCAGAGGATTGGACATGATCAGTCAGACAGTCAGGGTCTTATCCTCACAGGGGGATGAGGAGTTGAATGTCTGGCAGCCCACCATCTGCCATGATGCTTTCTGCCCTATTGAGGGCTGTTTTCCTCCTGGATTGAGAGAGAGGAAGGGATGAAGGGAGCTGAAAGTGGGTGGGACAGCTGTGACATTTGGTGGAGGTGGGAAGGTGACCCAAGTGAGTGAGGAGGCCAGGCCAAGGGCAAGTGGTGTTGGGGGTTAGGGAGAGTGAGAGTGAGTGAGGGAAGATGGTGCAAGCAACACTGTGAGTGTTGGAGTATGACCATTAAAGGAAGGGGGGGATGGGATCAGAGATAGAGTGAGGGTGAGTTAGAGGAGAGAAGATGGTGGCACAGTGGCAGAGTGGAGAAGGACCATCTCCCTACACTGCTAGTCAGTTCTGCATATGGCTGAGACTGTACTGACCTGGGTGGTAATCACAGCCCAGGCTGGCTTGGGTTGATGTCATGCCCACTGCTGTTGGTGTTTGTAGAGGAAGAAGATATTCTGTGTCTGAATCCTCACATCCAGCAGGAGCTGCAGATTCCTGCCCACAAACTGGAGTACCCATTTCCCCATGTCTGCCAGGCCAGGGGCAAACCAATGGTTCTCTTTCTCAGTCACCATGCAGGGTAGTTCAGGCCTCACAGTGCTTGCCCAGGTGCACTGTAGGATTTTAAAGTTGGCATCGGCACGAGTGATGCCAGTCATTATGTGGATATCCAGTGAGTGCCAACTCTTTCAGGGAACATGGATGTAATGGATAGAATTGAATGTGAGCGATTCACTTGGGCCATTAATGAGGTCTTTTTGGTAAGATATGAAGAGAAAAGACATGGGACATTTCTGCAAGAAACCCAGCAAAACACTTGATATAACTTGCAGTTCCCCAAAAAAAAGATATAGACTTCTATTTTTGCAAAAGTTATATTCTCATTGTCTATTGAGTAACTGAACTGTTGATCCATTTGGCCAATGTATCCACCATGTTTATTTCAGGTCAAGTGTAAAATTGTTTTTTGTATTATTGTTTACACTATTTACATATTATCAGGTAAAATTTTGCGTGACCTTTTTGATTACCTTTGCAGCTAACCTCATCACAATAGTGACTCTATCGGGAAGGAAGTGTGGTCTTTCTAAAGGTGTCAACTGATACCTGGTTGCTATGGCTGGAGCAGATCTGCTGATTGTCCTTATTCAGGTCATACTGGACAAGATGAATCACTCATATCTATACATTGTATTCTTCTCCTACCCTCCTGGTTGTTCCATCAGAGACGTCATTGGTTCCACAGCTGTAAGTAGCTCAGTCTGGCTCACAGTCACCTTCACCTTTGACCTGATGGTGGCTATTTGTTTCCAGAAACTGAAGAGAAAATTCTGCACTCAGAGAAATGCAGCTGTCATTATCACAACTGTCAGTCTACTGAGTTTATTCATCAAAATCCCATTGTATTTTAAATATGACCATACAATTGCCTGATAACTTATGTATACTTCTACTACCTTGTGTGGATAGCTTTTGACTGGGGGGATCGTATTTTAACTCCAGTGCTCCCTTTCTTCCTGATCCTGCTGCTCAATGCTGTCACCATCAGACACATCCTTCTGGCTAGTGCTTGTCCGCAGGAAGCTGAGAGGACAACAAAACGGGGATAAGCCGAATAATCCAGAAATGAAGAATCAAAGAAGATCCATCATTTTGCTCTTTGCCATATCGGGCAGTTTTATCCTGTTATGGATCACTCGTGTCATAACTCTCGCGATTCAGTGAAATACTGGGTGGTATAGTGGAGCACCAGCTGGATATTGGGTGGGAGATCGCATGGGGACAGTGCTTCAGTTCTCCAGCTCCTGCACCAACACATTTATTTACGCAGTCACACAGAGGAAGTTCAGAGAGGAGATGCTGAATACTGTGAAATATCCCTTCATCACCATCCAGAATTCCATTAAACGATGGGAACAAAGCTGCTCAATGTAAGCACGATCCGGAAAGGAATATTATTGTTCATCTCCAGCTCAGCTGCTGTTGAGGCAGCACGTGCAAAGAGGTTTGAAAATGAGAATCAGATTGTTCCTCAAGTTGAATCAATTATTTAACACAAGTGTGTTCTTAGGGCATCTGCTACTGGTCAATGAAGATCCATTAACATTGGCCCATTAACATTTGGGGAATATAGTGTAAATTTTCACTTCATTTTTAAATCATGTTTCTAGTGCAATACATGTCACATTGTCTTATGCTGTAATTGTAGAAGAGCAATTGAATTGGAGATTGTATTTATGAATGCCATTAACATGATTTGGAAGGGATAATAATGACAGAATCATCACCGACAACTGGCTCTCTGACTGGTGAGTGATGGTATCTTGCAATACACAATAGTTAGATCTTAGCTCTGATTACAGCTGTATCTTCCCATAATTCTATGAGTTTTAAAATAGTTATGGGAAAGGATAGGCCTTGTATTAAAGTTGCAGTTCTAAACTGGAGTAAGGCCAATGTTGATAGTACAAGACAGAAACTTTCAAAAGCTGATTGGTGTAGACTGTTGTCAGGTAAAGGACAATCTGGCAAGTGAGAGGCTCAAAGGTGAGATACTGAGAGTTCAGAAACAGTCTGATCTTGTTAGAGTGAAGGGTAAGGCTGGCAGGAGTAGGGATCATGTGATGTATCAGGTAGACACAACTGGGATTAAGTCAGCCTTGAAGTGTATAAGGGGTGCAGGGGCATTCTTAAGAAGGACATCAGGTGGACAAAAAGGGGATATGAAATAACCTTGAAGATAAGGTTAAAATTATCCAAACATTTTCAACAAGAATATTAAGGGTTAAAGAGCAAATAGTGTGGTAATGGAGCCCCTTATGGATCAACTACAGGAGGTGGCAGAGTCACCCAATGAATATTTTGTTTCAGTGGTTATTGTGGAGAAAGACATGGAGCTTGAGAACTTGGGAAATAAATATTGATGTGTTTAAAACAGTTCACATTACAGACGAGGTAGTGCTGGAGGTCTTAAAAGGTTCAAAGGTGAATAAAACTCCAGGACTTGATCAAGAGTATCATTTTCTAAATGGGGAGAAAAGTCAAAAGTCTGAAGTGCAAAGAGACTTGAGAGTTAGAACATAGAACATAGAACATAGAAGAATACAGCGCAGTACAGGCCCTTCGGCCCTCGATGTTGCGCCGATCAAAGCCCACCTAACCTACACTAACCCACTATCCTCCATATACCTATCCAATGCCCGCTTAAATACCCATAAAAAGGGAGAGTCCGCCACTGCTACTTGCAGGGCATTCCATGAACTTACGACTCGCTGAGTGAAGAACCTACCCCTAACATCAGTCCTATATCTACCCCCCCTTAATTTAAAGCTATGACCCCTTGTAATAGCTGACTCCATACGTGGAAAAAGGTTCTCACTGTCAACCCTATCTAACCCCCTAATCATCTTGTACACCTCTATCAAGTCACCCCTAAACCTTCTTTTCTCCAATGAAAACAACCCCAAGTGCCTCAGCCTTTCCTCATAGGATCTTCCTACCATACCAGGCAACATCCTGGTAAACTTCCTCTGCACCCGTTCCAGTGCCTCCACATCCTTCCTATAGTATGGCGACCAAAACTGCACACAATATTCCAGATGCGACCGCACCAGAGTCTTATACAACTGCAGCATGACCTCAGGACTCCGGAACTCAATTCCTCTACCAATAAAAGCCAATATGCCTTCTTCACTGCACTATTTACCTGGGTGGCAACTTTCAGAGATCTGTGTACATGGACACCAAGATCCCTCTGCTCTTCCACACTACCAAGTATCCGACCATTAGCCCAGTACCCCATCTTTTTGTTACTCTTACCAAAGTGAATCACCTCATACTTAACTACATTGAACTCCATTTGCCACCTGTCTGCCCAGCTCTGCAGCTTCTCTATATCCCGCTGTAACCTGCCACATCCTTCCTCACTGTCTATAACTCCTCCGACTTTCGTATCATCCGCAAACTTGCTCACCCAACCTTCTAACCCTTCCTCCAGGTCATTTATAAAAATGACAAACAGCAATGGTCCCAAAACAGATCCTTGCGGAACACTGCTAGTGACGGCACTCCAAGATGAACCTTTGCCATCAACTACTACCCTCTGTCTTCTTCCAGCCAGCCAATTCCTAATCCAAACCTCCAACTCACCCTCAATGCCATATCTCTGTATTTTCTGCAGTAGCCTACCATGGGGGACCTTATCAAATGCCTTACTAAAATCCATATATACCACATCTACCGCTTTCCCCTCATCTACCTCCTTAGTCACCTTCTCAAAGAATTCAATAAGGTTTGTAAGGCACGACCTGCCCTTCACAAAACCATGCTGACTATCCTTGATCACATTATTCTTATCCAGATGTGCATAAATCCTATCCCTTACAATTCTCTCTAAGACTTTGCCCACAACAGAAGTGAGACTCACTGGCCTATAGTTACTAGGATTATCCCTACTCCCCTTCTTGAACAAGGGAACCACGTTTGCTAGCCTCCAGTCCTCTGGCACTACTCCTGTAGACAAAGAGGACACAAAAATCAAGGCCAATGGCTCTGCAATCTCCTCCCTTGCTTCCCAGAGAATCCTAGGATAAATGCCATCAGGCCCTGGGGACTTATCTATTTTCACCCTTGCCAGAATTTCCAACACCTCTTCTCTACATATCTCAAAGCCATCCATTCTACTTATTCGTGCCTCAGTATTCATATCGACAACAATGTCCTGTTCCTGAGTGAATACTGATGAAAAGTATTCATTCAGTGCCTCCCCAATCTCTTCAACCTCCACACGCAACTTCCCATTACTATCCTTGATTGGACCTATTCCTACCCTAGTCATTCTTTTATTCGTAACATACCTATAGAAAGCCTTAGGGTTTTCCCTCATCCTACCAACTAAGGACCTTTCATGTCCCCTCCTTGCTGCTCTTAGCTCTATCTTCAGGTCCTTCCGGGCTACCTTATAACTCTCAATCGCCCCTATTGAACCTTCACGCCTCATCTTTACAAAGGCCGCCCTCTTCCATTTAACAAGGGATTCCAATTCCTTATTAAACCACGGCTCCCTCACACGACCCTTTCCTCCCTGCCTGATAGGTACGTACTTATCAAGGACACTCAATAGTTGCTCCTTGAACAAGTTCCACATATCAATTACGCTCTTGCCTTGGAATCTACTTTTCCAATCCACACATCCTAAGTCATGCCTCACCGCATCATAATTTCCCTGCCCCCAGCTATAACTCTTGCCCTGTAGTACACACTTATCCCTCTCCATCACTAGAGTAAAAATCACCGAATTGTGGTCACTGTCCCCAAAGTGCTCACCTACCTCTAGTTCTAATACCTGGCCTGGTTCGTTACCCAGAACCAAATCCAGTATGGCCTCACCTCTTGTTGGCTTATCTACATATTGTGTCAGGAAACTCTCCTGCACACATTGGACAAACACTGGCCCATCTAACGAACTTGAGCTATAGCTTTCCCAATCAATATCAGGAAAGTTAAAGTCCCCCATAACAACCAACCTATTACTGTCACTCTTCTCCTGAATCATCTTCGCAATCCTTTCTTCAATGATTCTAGGACTATTAGGAGGCCTGTAAAAGACTCCTAACAGGGTGACCTCACCTCTCCTATTCCTAACCTCAACCCAAACTACCTCAGATGGCAAATCTTCGTCCATCTTCCTTTCCACCGTTGTAATACTATCTTTGACAAGCAAAGCCACACACCTCCCCTCTTTTACCCCCACCTCTGATCCTACTAAAACATTTAAACCCTGGAACCTGCAACAGCCAATCCTGTCCCTGATCTAGCCATGTCTCCGTAATAGCCACAACATCGAAGTCCCAGGTACCAACCCACGCTGCAAGTTCACCTACCTTATTTCGTATACTTCTGGCATTAAAGTATACACACTTCAAGCCACTCTTCTGTTTACAGGCACCCACCTTTAAGATTGATGCCATATTCCTAACCTCCCTATACTCCAGGTCCTGCACCCTAAAGCTACAGTCTGGGTTCCCATGCCCCTGCAGAGTTAGTTTAACCCCCCCCCCTCCAAGAGCACTAGCAAAACTTCCCCCAAGAATACTGGTGCCCCTCAGGTTCAGGTGCAGACCATCCTGTTTATAGAGGTCCCACCTTCCCCAGAAAGAACCCCAGTTATCCAAGTACCGAAATCCCTCCCTCCTGCACCATCCCTGTAGCCACGCATTTAACTGTTCTAGTCTAGTCTAGTTCTAGTCCAGAATTCTCTCAGGGTAAACTTGCAGGTTGTCTCAGTAGTCAGGAAGGTAAATGCAATGATGGCATTTAATTTGAGAGGACTTGAATATAAAAACAGGGATGTATTTCTGAGGCTCTATAAGCTCTGGTCAAATTACATTTGGAATATTGTGTGCAGTTTTGGGCCCCATATCTCAGGAAGGATGTACTGGCCCTGGAGCATGTTCAAAGGAGGTTCATGAGAATGGTGCCAGGAATGAAAAGCTTAACATATGAGGAACATTTGAGGACACTGGGTCAATACTCGATGGAGCTTAGAAGGATGATGGGAGAGCTAATTGAAACGTACAGCTTACTGAATGGCCTGGACAGAGTAGATGTTGGGAAGATGATTCCATTGGGAGGGAAGATTCAGACCTGAGGGAACAGCCTTAGAGTCTCTCCAGCATCCTGTGTTTGTTTTAGATTTTCGGCATCTGCAGTGTTTTGCTGTTATTGAAATAAATGTCAGCTGTCATTGAATCACAGACTCACAATGTTTAAATTTATCATCATGCACTTCATGCATCTATTTCCACAAAGCCAACTGTATCGCTTGTTTGACAGTCTCGAATACGGTTTTGATTGCTGTGCCCATCTTTAGCGCAGTCAGTCCACAAAACAAGACAACAGAGAGACAGTGATGACAGGGGGAGAATGATGGACAGGAGATTGAAGTGGTTACCAGGAAGGTGAATGGAAATATATGGTTTTCACAGATATTTGGACAACCCGTCTTGCCATGGAAGGTTAGGTTTGTACAAATAGAGTATATTCAACTTACATAAGTTCTCAAAAAGAAAGAAGTTGAGCAGAACCAAATCAATGTGTTGAATTGGATTGTTAGATCATAGGTACTCCAACAGCAAGTTGCCCCGGAGCCTGGAGCAGATTGGAGTCAGTCAGACAGTCACATCTGATGAAGTGGAAGTTTCAGAAGACAGTCAATCATTGTTGGAGAAACCGTCTCAGAATCAGGCTCAACTGGGCCAAGGAACTCCCCCCTAATTCAGAAAGTTTGGATTCAAGACTGGTATTATTCTCTTAGAAACAGAAGTCCCATGGTTCAGTTAGATTTGTGAATAAATAAAAGAGCTCTGTGTGTTGAATGGAATGTTGAACATTCTGCAACTTTTTCATGAAGTGATATTTTGGAAAACTTTAAAGATCAACAAAGGATTATGAAACAGCAATTATGAAGGACAAGGAATGTTGAACATTCCGCAACTTTTTCATGAAGTCAGGGTCAGTAGAACAGTTTGGTGATGTTTTAAAGATCAACAAAGTTGATGAAAATGTAATTATTAAAGAAAACAAACACAATATATTAAAAAAGCAAAAACATCTACAAATATAAAAAGGGAAGAGAGTAGCTAAAGTGATTGTTGGTCCCTTGGAGGGTGAGGCTGGGGAGTTAATCCTGGGGAAAACAGAAATGGCAGAGACACTAAGTTAATATTTTGCTTCACCTTCCACTGTGGAGGACACTAGTGCCATTTCATTCGGAACAGGTAATGCAGAGGTTATAGACAGGGAGGGACTTAGAACAATCACCATTACGAGGGAAACAGTAACGAACACAATATTGGGATTGAAGGCAGACAAATCCCCAAGGCCTGAAGGGGTCCTCCTCAGGTCTGAAAGGAAGTGGCAGCAGAGATCGTGGATCCACTGGGTGTAATTTTCCAAAATTCCCTGGATGCAGGCAAAGTTTCAGTGGGTTGAAAAATGTTACTAGAGCGCCTTTATTCACAACAGGAGGTAGGCAGAAAGTAGGAAACTATGGAGCAATTAGTTTAACATGTGCAGCTGAGTAATTGTTAGACTCCATTATAAAGGAAGTAATAACAGGACATTAGGAAAGTCAAAATACAATCTATTACAGTGAGCATGGTTTTATGAAGAGTAAACTATGTTTGACTAATTTGTTAGATGATCTTTGAAGATGTAACAAGCAAAGTGGAGAATGGGGATCCTGTAGATATCTGGACTTCCAGAAGGCAATTTGATACAGTGCCATACAAAAGGTTAACATACAAGGTAAGATCACATGGGGTTGGGGTAATTTATTCGCTCACACAGAGGATTGGCTCACCAACAGAAAGCTGAGACTCCAGATAAATGGGTCTTTTTCTGGATGGCAAGATGCCCCAGGATCTGGATTAGAGGTGCTGGAAAAGCACATCAGTTCAGGTAGCATCCGAGGAGCAGAAAACACATCAGGAAGGGCTTTTGCCTGAAACATTGATTTTCCTGCTCCTCGGATGCTGCCTGAACTGCTGTGCTTTTCCAGCACCTCGAATCCAGACTCTCGCTTCCAGCATCTGCAGTCATTGCTTTTACCAAGATGCTGCGGGATTCAGTCCTCAGACTCCAACTGTGTCCAATCTATACTAATGACTTGGATGTTGAGATAAAATGTACTTGATATAAATTTTCAGACGGCACTAATATAAGTAAGAAAGTAATTTCCAAGGAAGAAATAAGAAATTTATAAATGGATAATGGTGAATGAGCCAAAGTTTGGCAAATGAGGTTTAATGTGAATAAGTGTGAAAATAACCAATTTGGTCAGAAGAATAGAAAGTCAACCTATTATCTAAATGGTGAGAAACTTCAGAGAGTTTCAGTGCAGAGGGATCTGGGTGTCCTTGTGCATGAATCTCAAGAAATTAATATGCGGTACAGCAGGTAATAAGGAAGGCAAATAGAATTTTGGCATTTATTGCTAAAGGGATAGAGTATCAAAGTAGGGAGGTTTTTGCTGCGACTATACAAGATGGAGGGGATGGGGGCTCATTGGGTAGCACTGCAGCCTCACAGCACCATGGTCCCAGGTTTGATTCCACCCTCAGGCAACCATCTTAGTGGAATTTGCAAATTCTCCCTGCGCCTGTGCTAGTTTCCTCCGGGTGCTCCGGTTTCCTCCCACAGTCCAAAGATGTGCAGATTAGGTGCATTAGTCAGTGGAAATGTAGGATGATATGAGAAGGGGACAGGTCTGGTTGGATGTCGGTCGGTGTGGGCTCGTTGTGCCAAATAGCCTGTTTCAGTAGTGTAGGTGTTCTCTTCTCTGTTCTAAGACATTAGTGAGACTGCACCTGGGGTATTGCATAAGTTTTGCCTCTCTTAATTGAGGTAGTTAGAGGTTCTTCAGAGGAGATTAACCAGATGATTCCAAAGATAATGAGAGATTGATCAATTTAGACTGACACACTATGGAGATCAGAAGAATGAGAGGAGATTTAATTGCGTTAGATAAGATACTGAAGAGGAGTGACGAAGCAGCTATAGATATTTTGTCTTTGGGGCAATCTCAAACAAGAGCGTTTGGATCAGGGAGAGCAGATTTAAATTAAAGATAATGATAAGTTACTCCTCTCAAAGAATCATGAATCTGTGAAATCCACTATGGATGGCTGGACACTGATTTAAGGAGGAGACAGACACATTTTTCATTGGTAATGGGGTGAAGGGTTACAGGGAGTGAGCAGGAAAGTGTATTGAGTCTGAGATGAGAGCAGCCATGATGGTATTAAATGGGGGAGCAGGCTCGAGGGGCTGCATTGTCTCCTCCTGCTCCGAGCTCTTATGTTCTTAGTGCCCTCTTGTGGCCATTTGTGGATGTACAGAAGCAAGCCAGAATGAATGGATTTAGTGGCGTATTTAAACTTCACATGTTTGCTTTGGTATAACAAAAGGATTAGTTTCACCCAACATTATCTTTTTGTGGGCGCGGTGGCACAGTGGTTAGCACTGCTGCCTCACAGCGCCAGAGACCCGGGTTCAATTCCTGCTTCAGGCGACTGACTGTGTGGAGTTTGCATGTTCTCCCTGTGAATGCGTGAGTTTCCTGTGTGTGCTCCGGTTTCCTCCCACAGTCCCAAGATGTGCAGGTCAGGTGAATTGGCCATGCTAAATTGACCGTAGTGTTACGTAAGGGGTAAATGTAGGGGTATGGGTTGGTTTCGGCTCGGTATGGACTTGTTGGTCCGAAGGGCCTGTTTCCACACTGTAATCTAATCTAATAATCACTTTTCCACTTTCTCTTTCAAGGATGTACTTCTTGCAAATCATTTTGCATCACCTCAGTCACTCTACTAATTATTTTGAGAATGCAAAAAACAAACAAAAGTTTTTCCTTCATTTCTTGTGATATTCACTTGGTGACATTTCCTCCAACATTTCACTGTCACCTGTTCATTTCTTGGTACCGAGTTCATTATGATGTCTTCACTCACATCTGCCTTTTAGTGCTACAGCCTCTCATGGTGAACACTAAATATTCTTCCCCCCCACCTCCCCCCTTCTCCTTTCCTGTCTCCCTTTCCCTCTGTGACGAGATCCCCCTTTTCGAATGCAGTGTCTGTGCTTGGAGACGGTGGTCCATGTTTTACACTGAAGAGTGAATTCGAAGCCCGGCCTTGCCGCAGTGACCCTGGGGTTGCTGGGTTTACCACAGGCTGCCTCTTCATTAGCCTCCGGCAAGCTCTTCATCCCCAAAATGGGGATAATGGTTTCCTGATTCTACCCAATGTACCAGGGACAGATGGCTCTGACCCCACAGCAGTGGCCCAGGGAGAGGGAAGCGGGCAGACCCTGAGGGTATCTCAAATTGGAGCAACCCTCAGACAATTAAGACAGTATTAGACTTGATGAGGCTAAGGAGGGGTGTATGCTCCACGGGATAGAGCAGAAACACCTCTGGGAGGGTTATTTGGAGACCTCTCCTGTTTGGACCAAGGCACCTCCAGCACTGATACCCTTCCAACCACCCCCACCAAAAGTTACCACAAGGAAGCCATTTCCCTGAAGCTGGTGGGTGCTCACAACATGGTCAGGATTTGCCTCACAGTCTGGAAATTGGCAGCTGGTCATGAGACCATAAGATATATGAGCAGAATTAGGACATTCAGCCCATCGAGTCTGTCCCACTATTGCATCATGGTCCTTACACTGGTCTGTAACTGTTCCCTTAATTGTACAAATTAATGCCTGTCTCCATGGTGATGACAGCTGGCCTGGAACCCAGTCATTGAGAAACTTCAATGGTGGCAGCACAGCAATAGGGCACTACTCCAATGCAGCACCTTCCTACTTTACCAGCCTCACAACCTTCACTCTCACTAATGTCTTGTGAGAGTGAAGTAAGGGGAGACAGTGGCTGATTCTGTGAACACCTGTCTTCAGAGATGATAGTGCCATCAAGAAATTGTCAAGAGTTTGTCTTCTATTCTGGCCAATCAGAAATAGGCTTTGTCTCCTCTTTATTTGATGTGGGGAGTTGAGTGTGTGGCGCCACCTAAAGGACAGTGAGAAGCAGCTGTTAGACACAAGGTTTCTGCCCGTCTTTCACTCAGGTTTGAGCAGGACATCAGGAGCTGTCCTTCCCAATCATGTGACCATCCTTCACTGAGCATGGAATGACTGAGCCAGGAGCTGTCAGATTTAGGAAGTAAATCATTCAAAGGTTTGTCTTCTGCCAGCCATCTTACAGACCCAGTGGGAGGAGCTCTGTGGAAATGTTATCCCAGCCCCACCCTTTTCTGTTTCTCTCTGAGCTTGCCCTCACCGTCAATTACTCCCTCCTGTAACTCTGTTACCAACTCATTTTATTTTCTCTTTTGAACTATTTCCTCACAATTCATCCCTGTTTCTTAACTCTGATTTCACTTCAGCTGTTTCCTGTAAGTTCTCTGAAACTTTTCACACATCGCCCTCTTTCTTCCATCTCTCCTCTCTTTTGCTCAAGTTCTGTCTTCCAGTTTGTACATTCCCAAACACCTGTCCCCCGGGGCTCCCTATAAAATACTTTCATTTTGTTTTCATCTTTTATTTTGTTGTATGCGAGCACATTCCATCCCTTCAGTGGACGTTTGGTTAAATATACAGCTCGGAGAAGATTGTACCTAATCAGCACTTCAGACTGAACCCTGTAACTGTCAATGTTAGTGCCTACAGGAAGGACTACAACAGGAAAACCATCAATTTGACTGAAAACCACAGGCCAAACATACACTTTCAAACAGGGATTTTTTTTTTACACACCAGATTTTTAACACCTTTTGGTCAAAATAACCTCCATTCTCTTTTATATGAGTTGTTTTCCCTTCTCTCAAGCTCTCGTGGTGACCAAGGTACATTTTGTTTGTGAGACTCTATCAGACAGAGATAGGGGCAGGCTTGGGATGAGAGGGATGTAGCTCAAACATGGGAGATATATGGGCTTGTGAAATACAGATTAAACCATTCACCTGCAGGAGAGGGACTTGGAATTTTGAATTCCCACTTCGGAGCAGCGAGAGGCGGGAGGAGGTGACTTTGGTGCGAGGTAATTGTCGGGAAGGCCGGTAAGTATATTTAACCGTCTTACCTTCAGGCCAGCGAGGGAGGAGCGAGCAAAGGACTTCTGGGAAGGGTATGTGGAACAGTTTATATTTGTGTGGTTGCGTTACCCACAAGGCAGTGCAGGGATCCTCTGTGGTCATTCCCCTCGACAATAAGTATACTGTTTTGGATACTGTTGGGGGGGTGGGGGGGATGACTTACCAGGGCAAAGCAGTGGGGCACCTGCTGCTCAGAAAAGAAGGGAGAAGAGGAGTAGAGCAGTAGTCATTGGGGACTCAATAGTTAGGGGGACAGATAGGAGGTTCTGTGGGGGCGAAGAGACTCACGGTTGGTGTGTTGCCTCCTGGGTGCCGGGGTCCGTGATGTCTCTGATCGTGTTTTTTGGGATCCTTCGGGGAGAGGGAGAGCAGCCCCAAGTCGTGGTCCACATTGGCACCAACAAAATAGTTCGGAAGGGAGATGGGGACTTGAGGCAGAAATTCAGGGAGCTAGGATGGAAGCTTAGAGCTAGGACAAACAGAGATATTTTCTCTGGGTTGCTGTCTGTGCCATGTGCTAGTGAGGTGAGGAATAGGGAGAGAAAGTAGTTGAACACGTGGCTACAGGGATGGTGCAGGAGGGAGGGTTTCGGGTTTTTGGATAATTGGAGCTCTTTCTGGGGTAGGTGAGACCTCTACAAGTAGGATGGTCTTCATCTAAATCAGAGGGGTACCAATATCCTGGGTGGGAAATTCGCTAAAGCTATTAAGGTGGACTTAAACTAATGCAGCAGGAGGATGGGAACCAAAATTGCAGGACAGGTACAGAAGAGGATGAGAGTAGGGAGTTCCCAAATCAAGTATCTGACACTGGCAAGCGTGAACCTGGTTTGAAGTGTGTGTACTTCAACGCGAGGAGCATCCGAAATAAAGTGGGTGAACTGGCAACGTGGGTTGGTACCTGGGACTTCGATGTTGTGGCCATTATGGAGACATGGATAGAGCAGGGACAGGAATGGCTGTTGCAGGTTCCGGGATTCAGATGTTTCAGGAAGAACAGAGAAGATGGTAAAAGAGGGGGAGGTGTGGCATTTTGATCAGGGACAATATAACAGTTGTAGAAAGGACGTTTGGGGACTCGTTAATTGAGGTAGTATGGGCTGAGGTTAGAAACAGGAAAGGAGAAGTCACCATGCTAGGAGTTTTGTATAGGCCTCCGAATAGTCCCAGAGATATAGATGAAAGGATAGCAAAGATAATTCTCGATAGGAGTGAGAGAGGCAGGGTAGTTGTCAAGGGGGACTTCAACGATCCAAATATTGACTGGGATCACTGCAGTATGAGTACAATAGATTGGTCAGTTTTTGTCCAGTGTGTGCAGGAGGGCTTCCTGACATAGTATGTAGACAGGCCTACAAGGGGCGAAGCCACTTGAGATTTCGTGCTGGGTAACGAGCCTGGCCAGGGTTTAGATTTGGAAGTAGGTGAGCACTTTGGAGACAGCGATCACAATTCTGTCAGGTTTACTTTAGTGATGGAAAGGGATAGGTGTACTCCACCGAGCAAGAGTTACAGCTGGGGGAAGGGAAATTACGATGCAACTAGGAAAGGTTTAGGAAGTGTAGAATGGGGAAGGAAACTGCAGGGGATAAGCACATTGAAAATGTGGAGCTTATTCAAGGAAAAGCTCCAGTGTGTCCTAGATAAGTATGTACCTGCCAGGCAGGGAGGAAGATATAGAACACGTGAGCCGAGGTTTACTAAGGGAGTGGAATCGCTGGTCAAGAAGAAGAAGAAGGCTTATGTTAGGACAAAGTGTGAAAACTCCGTTAGGGCGCTTGAGGGTTATGAGAAAGTCAGGAAAGACCTAAAAAGAGAGCTCAGAAGATCCAGGAGGAGACATAAGAAGTTGTTGGTGGATAGGATTAGGGTTAACCCTAAGGCTTTTCATAGGTATGTCAGGAATAAAAGAATGACGAGAGTTAAATTAGGGCCAATCAAGGATAATAGTGGGAAGTTGTGTGTGGAGTCAGTGGAGATGGGGAAGCACTAAATAAATATTTTTCGACAGTGTTCACTGTAGAAAATGAAAATGTTGGCGAGGAAGATACAGAGATACTTGCATCTAGACTAGAAGAGATTGATGTTCACAAGGAAGAGGTATTTGAAATATTGCAGAATGTGAAAATAGACAAGTCCCCTGGGCCAGATGGGATCGATCTTAGAATCCTCTGGGAAGCAAGGAAAGAGATTGCCAAGCCTTTGGCATTGATCTTCAAATCATCATTGTCTACAGGAATAGTGCCTGAGGACTGGAGGATAGCAAATATGGTTCCCTTGTTCAAAAAGGATAGTAGACACAACCCTGGTAGTTACAGACCAGTGAGTCTCACTTCAGTTGTTGGTAAAGTGTTAGAAAAGGCTACAAGAGATAGGATTTATAACCATCTAGAAAAGAATAATCCGATCTGGGAAAGTCAGCACGGTTTTGTGAAAGGTCAGTCATGCCGAACGAATCTTACTGAGTTTTTTGACAAAGTGACCAAACAGGTAGATGAGAGTAAACTGGTTGATGTGGTGTATATGGATTTCAGCAAGGTGTTCGATAAGGTTCCCCACAGTAGGCTATTATACAAAATGTGGAGGATTGGGATTATGGGAGACATAGCAGTTTGGATCAGTAATTGGTTTGCTGGAAGAAAACAGAGGGTTGTAGTTGATGGAACACATCCATCTTGGTGTCCAGTTACTAGCGGTGTACCGCAAGGGTCGGTGTTGGGTCCACTGCTGTTCATCATTTTTATAAACGACCTGGATGAGGGCTTAGAAGGGTGGGTTAGTAAATTTGCGGACGGCACTAAGGTCGGTGGAGTTGTGGATAGTGACGAAGGATGTAGTAGGTTGCATAGAGACATAGATAGGATGCAGAGCTGGGCTGAGAGGTGGCAAATGGAGTTTAATGTGAACAA
This sequence comes from Chiloscyllium punctatum, assembly GCF_047496795.1. Taxonomy (NCBI): domain Eukaryota; kingdom Metazoa; phylum Chordata; class Chondrichthyes; order Orectolobiformes; family Hemiscylliidae; genus Chiloscyllium; species Chiloscyllium punctatum. The sequence goes on from NC_092749.1 coordinate 94,879,995, forward strand.
GTGTGAGGTGATATACTTTGGATGGAGTGATTGGAATGCAAAGTACTGGGCTAATGGTAAGATTCTTGGGAGTGCAGATGAGCAGAGAGTTCTCGGTGTCCAGTACACAGATCCCTGAAAGTTGCCACTCAGTTTGACAGGGTTGTTAAGAAGGCATACAGTGTTTTAGCCTTTATTAATAGAGGGATTGAGTTCCGGAACCATGAGGTTATGCTGCAGCTGTACAAAGCTCTGGTACGGGCACACTTGGAGTATTATGTACAGTTCTGGTCACCACATTATAAGAAGGATGTGGAAGCTTTGGAAAGGGTGCAGAGGAGATTTATCAGGATGTTGCTTGGTGTGGAAGGAATGTCTTACGAGGAAAGGCTGAGTGACTTGAGGCTGTTCTTGTTAGGGAGAAGAAGATTGAGAGGTGACTTAATAGAGACATATAAGATAATCAGAGGGTGAGATAGGGTGGACAGGGAGAGCCTTTTTTCAAGTATATGGATGGCAAACACGAGGGGACATAACTTTAAAGTGAGGGGAGATAGGTATAAGACAGATGTTAGAGATCGTTTCTTTACTCAGAGAGTAGTAAGGGTATGGAATGCTTTGCCTGCAAAGGTAGTAGATTAGCCAAGTTTAAGTGCATTTAAGTTATCATTGGACAGGCATATGGGCATACATGGAATAGTGTAGGTGGGATGGGCTTCAGATTAGTATGACAGGGCGGCGCAACATCGAGGGCTGAAGAGCCTGTACTGCGCTGTAATGTTCTATGTTCTATGTAAATGGGAGCTCTCGCTTGTTGTTAGAGATAATGCGCGGGAGGAAGTCTGTACACTTTGATGAATCAGAACTCTCTGTACAGAATGTGCTGCCATCATTACAACCTGGCCTGCTTCAGGGTTTATATGAAATTCGATAGCTCTCCCATGATAAGGAGAGGCTCCTGACTCTGACTGTCCCGAGCGGGCCCTGGACTGGGACTGGAGGCTGCCCCTGACTTACTGCACAGGGAACCCCTGAGAGAAAGCTCTCCACCTTGACTTGTCTGGGGCCTGCTGACAACTCTGACAAGCTTCCTGGCTTTGTGTCAGTGCTCAATGACAAGGTCAGACAGCAGTGTGTGAGCCTGGCTGAGAGAGAAAATCAGCAGAAATTGTGAGCCAAAGCAATGGGAGGAGGGATACTTGAGCATCCAGGTTGGCTCTGAGTGAGTAAGTGCTCTGAGAGTAAGTGGAGAGCCTGGAGATACAGCCTGGTCCAGTCCATGAGCTGGCTGTGTGGCCCTGAATGTACAGGGTCCTTGCTGCAGTGTTACAATGAGAGTTGTCAGTGCACACCAAGGGGCAGCATTGAAGGGCAGAAGGGTCCTGTAAGTGGGCTCGATATATGACATGGGGGTTTTTTGAGGCTGGCACGTATGGACAGTATGAACATGTATTTGGAAAGGCAAGGACAGATTAGGGGTAGTCTTCATGGCATTGTGCGTGGGAAATCATGTCTCACAAACTTGTTTGAGTTTTTTGAAGTAACAAGAGAATTGAGTCTGCTCCATCATTCAACCATATCTGATAGGTTTCTCAAACCCATTCTCCCTGTAACTTTTGATCCCCTTCACAATGAAGAACTGATCCATCTCCATCTTAAATATACTCAATGTCCTGGTCTCCACAGCCTTCTGTGACAACGAATTCCACAGATTCCCCAATCTCTGGCTGAAGAAGTTTCTCCTTAGCTCCATTCGAAAAGGTCGTCCCTTTACTCTGAGGCTGTGCCCTCGGGTTCTAGTCTCTCCGACCAATGGCAACATTTTCCCAAGATCCTCTCTGTCCAGACCATTCACTATTCTGTAAGTTTCAATTACATCCTCCCTCATCCTTCTAAACTCCATTGAGTACAGACGCAGATTCCTCAAAAGTTTCTCGTATGTTCAGCTTTTCATTCCTGGGACCATTCTCATGAATCTCCTCTGAACATGCTGCAGAGCCAGTGCATCCTTCCTCAGATATGGAACCCAAAGCTGCAAACAATACTCCAAATGTGGTCTGACCAGAGCCTTCTGGAGCCTCAGAAGTACATCCCTGCTTCTATTTTCAAGTCCTCTCAAAATAAATGCCACCATTGGATTTGTTTTCCTGACTACTGACCCAACCTGCAAGTTTACCCTGAGAGAATCCTGGATGAGAATTCCCAAGTCTCCTTTTGCATTTCAGATTTCGGAACTTTCTCCCTATCTTCCTATCAAAGTGCATGACCTCACAGTTTCCTATGTTGTTCTCCATCTGCCACTTCTTTGCTCACTCTCCTCACCATTCCAAATCCTTCTGCAACCTCCCTGCCTCCTCAATGCTACCTGTCCCTCTACCTATCTTTGTATCATCTGCAAATGGAGCCAGAATACCCTCAGTTCTTTCCTCTCGATGGTTAATGCATAAAGTGAAATGTTGTGGTCCCAACACTGACCCTTGCAGAACACCACTTGTCACTGGCTGCCATTCTGAGAAGGACCCTTTTCTCTATATTCTGCTTTCTGCCAGTCAGTCAGGCTTCTATCCATGCTAGCACCTTGTCTCTGACACCATGGGCCCTTATCTTACTCAGTAACTCCCTAAGAGGCATCTTATCAAAGACCTTCTTGATGTTCAGATAAATGACATCCATTGGCTCTCCTTAGATTAAACTGCTTGTTACTTCCTCAAGGAACTTGAGCAGATTTGTCAGGTATGACCTCCCCTTGATGAAACAATGCTGATTCAGCTCTATTTTACCATACATTTACAACTATTCAGAAATTTCAAACTCACAATGGATTCCAGGATCTTACCCTGCAATAAAGTTACTGACATTGACATAAACAGGTTATTTCAAACTCACGTTGATCAGATTACCATTCTTTAATTCTGCATTGAATATCATTTCTAATGCCAGAGACTGCAACATATTCATAGCCATGTATCAGTAGTTATTTGATGTAGTGCTGCTCTGTAACTATGTCCATAAGACCATAAGATCATAAGAAATAGGAGTGGTCATTTGGCCCATCGAGTCCACTCTGTCATTCAATCATGGCTGATGGGCATTTCAACGCCATTTACCCGCACTCTCCCCATATCCCTTCATTCCTTGCGAGATTAAGAATTTATCAATCTCTGCCTTGAAGACAATTAATGTTCAGCCTTTACCACGTTCCTTGGCAATGAATTCCAGAGGCCCACCACTCTCTGGCAGAAGAAATGTCTCCTAATTTCCATTCTAAATTGACCCCGTCTATTTCTAAGGCTGTGCCCACGGGTCCGAGTATCTCTGCCTTTTGGAAACAATATCCCGGCGTCCGCCCTTTCTAAGCCATGAATTATTTTGTAAGTTTCTATTAGATCTCCCCTCAACCTTCTAAACTCGAATGAATACAATCTCAGGATCCTCAGCCATTCATTGTATGTTAGACCTACCATTCCAGGGATCAGCCATGTAAATCTCTGCTGGCCATGCTCCAGTGCCAGCATGTTCTTCCAGAGGTGTGGAACCCAAAACTGGACACAGTATTCCAAATGAGGCATATCCAGAGCTTTATAAAATCTCAGTAGCACATCACTGCTTTTACATTACAACACTCTTGAGATAAATGACAACATTATATTTGCTTTCTTAACCACGGACTCAACCTGCAAGTCAAACTTTAGAGAATCCTGTACTAGCACTCCCAGATCCCTTTGTACTTTGGCTTTATGAATTTTCTTACCGTTTAGAATATAGTCCATGCCTGTGTTCTTTTTTCCAAAGTTCAGGACCTCGCATTTGCTCACATTGAGTTTCATCAGCCACTTCAATTCTCCTAAACTGTCTGAATCTTTCTGCAACCATCCTACCTCCTCAGTACTACCTGCCTGTCAGCCTAACTTTGTATCATCAGCAAACTTCACCAGAGTACCCCTTGTACCTTCGGCCAGATCATTAATACATAAAGTGAACAGCTGCGGCCCCAACACTGAACCCTGCAGGACACCACTTGTCACGAGCTGTCATTCTGAAATAGAACCTTTTATCCCAACTCTCTGCCTTCTGTCAGATAGCCAATCCTCAATCCATGCCAGTACCTCACCTCAAACACCATGGACCCTCACTTTACTCAACAGCCTCCCGTGAGGCACCTTATCAAAGGTCTTTTGAAAATCTATTTAAATAACATCCACTGGGTTTCCCTGGTCTAACCGACTTGTTAACTCTTCAAAGAATTCTAACAGGTTTGTCAGGCATGACCTCCCTATGCTTACTTGTTCTAACCCGATTCTGCACTTCCAAGAATTTAGAAATCTCATCCATAACGATGGATTCTAGAAGTTTACCTACAACCGAAGTTAGGCTAATCAGCCTATAATTTTCCATCTTTTCTCTTGATCCTTTCTTGAACAAGTGGGTTACAACAACAATTTTCCATTCGTCTGGGACTTTCCTTGACTCCAGTGACTTTTGAAAGATTACAACCAATGCTTCTGCTACTTCTTCAGCCACCTCCTTCAGAACTCGAGGATGTAGTTCACCTTGGCCAAAGTTTTTATCAATTTTTAGACTTTTTAGCTTTGTCCCTGTTAATTGTTGGGAAAGTACTTCCATTGTGAAGGCTGACATAAAGTATTTATTAAGTTCTTCAGCTATTTCCTTATTTCCCATCACTCGCCTTCCTGCATCAATTTGGAGCATTCCAATCTCAACTTTTGCCTCTTGTTTGTTTCTTGTGTATTGAAAGAAACTGTTACTATCATTTCTAATCTTACTGGCTAACTTACCTTTATATTTGACCCTCTCCTTCCTTGTTTCTCTCTTTGTTTTCCTCTGTTTGTTTTTGTAGTCTTCCCAATCTTCTGGTTTCCCAGTGCTTTTGGCCACTTCATCGTCTTTCTCTTTTTCTATGATGCATTTCCTGACTTCCTTTGTCAGCCATGGTTGTCTAATCCCTCCTCCACCTCCCCCCACCCCTTTCAGGGTAATCTTTCTTTTCTTTGTAATGAACCTCTGTACTATGTCCTCAATTATACCCAGAAATTCCTGCCATTGTTGCTCTACTGTCTTCCCCATTGTCTCTGCTTTCAGTTGATTTTTGTCAGCTCCTCTCTCATGCGCTTGTAATTGCCTTTATTTAACTATAACACCATTAGATCCAATTTTGCCTTCTCTTTTTCGAACTGCAGACTGAACTCTACCATATTATGACATTGCCTCCTAATTGTTCTCTGACTTTAAGATCTTTTATAAAGTCTGACTCATTACAGAGCACTAAGTCCAGAATAGCCTGCTCCCTTGTGGGCTTCATCACAAGCTGTTCCAAAAAGCCATCCTGTGAGCAACTATGTCCAATTATGTTGTGACTCATCGGGGCAACCTGTTGGAAACCAAGACCCACTCTTCCCAGCCATCACAAAGGTCAAGTTTTTAAAAGAAATGGAATGCCCACAAACCGACCTGATTTTCAGAGCCAGGTTGATAGAAAACACAAACCAGGTTCCTGTATTAAACAAGAAATCACTGTTTATTACAGAATCATCAGATTCTAGCTACCCAGAAACAATGGAACTAAATTAAAGAGACTGCACAAATTAAATCTCTAAACCCCCTATAAACAATTCCTTACACACAGATAGACAAACAAACAGAAACACAGGGAGAAAACATTTGGACAGAGGGAAAATAGTTCCATTGTCTTTGTTCACAAGACCAATCAGTTTGTTCCTTTCTGGTCCAAAGGTCTCTCCCTTATGCCAAATGCTTCCACTAGTTTGCAATAGGCACAGGGTGGTAGGTTCACTGATGAAAGTCTCGGGATTATTCAATTCAAATTCATATCTTGCTGGATCTGCTGAATGAAAGATGAGCTCATTTTCTCCAGTTTAAAGTGGCTTCCCTCAGAGAACTGAGAGAGAGAGTGAGAGAGAGAAAGAGAGGTTTTGGCTGCTGCAGATCTGCTGGATTCTCTTATGATCTGACAAAGCTCTCCATCTGATTCACAATACAAGCAGTTCAACTCCCTGACAACCAATCATATGATAATGTTTAGGCCCCTGTTGACACTTCCTCAGAACTGTGGGCCCAGTGTGGAATCGAGTGGGCCCGGTGCAGAATTGAGTGGAACCAGTGCAAAATTGAGTGGCCTGGTGCAGAATCGATTGGGCCAAGTGCAGAATCGAGTGGCCCCAGTGTGGAATCGAGTGAACTCAATGCAGAATTGAGTGGGGTGTATGGAATCGAATGGGCCCAGTGCGGAATTGAGTGGGCCCAGTGTGGAATCAAGTGTGCCCTGAGCCGAATTGAGTGGGCCCAGTGCAGAATTGAGTGGGAACAGTGTGGAATCGAGAGGGGCCAGTGTGGAATCGAGGGGGGCCAGTGTGGAATCGAGGGGCCCAGTGCAGAATCGAGTGGGGCCAGTGCAGAATCGAGTGGGCCCAGTGCAGAATCGAGTGGGCCCAGTGTGGAATTGAGTGAGCCCAGTGCGGAATCGAATGGCCCGTTGTGGAATTGAGTGGGCCCAGTGCGGAACTGATTGGGCCCAGTGTGGAATCAAGCAGGCCCAGTGTGGAATTGAGTGGGCCCAGTGTGGAATTGAGTGGGCCCAGTGCAGAATTGAGTGGGCCCAGTGCAGGCTGTGATGGTGCAGTCGGAGGTGAGTTTCAGTTCCCCTCAGGTTCTGCATCAATGAGGCAGTCATAGTGTTGGCTCATGTCTGTGGCGGTGGAGGTGAGTTTGGGCCCAGTATGTGACCTGGTGACATCAGCAGTGGCTTCAGCGGTGAGGTAGGCCTGAAGCGGATGGAGTTGGGTTTGGGCCAGTGCAGTACCTGAACCATCGGTGGCATCTGCATTGACGAGATCCAGCAAGGTCATATCGTGGTGAGGGCATTGGTGGAGGTGAGATGGAGCCGAAGAATGGAGCACTGAACAAGAAGGAGGGTAAGGCTGAACACTTTTTCTTTATTTCTTTCCCTTTATATTCAATGTTTTGGTTTATTTTCTGTGTTTTAAGGTGGAGCCAGAGAGTGGTGACACGATACAATACTTTCCACTGTACTTTGTAACAAAATGCACTTCATAATAAATGCATCAAACTAAATCAAATCTTTTAGTCAAAGCAATCAGACTCAATCTGGATTAAAACAAAGTGTTTCTTCTGACTATTGTTGCTTCTGTTAATGGCAACAACCTAATGATTGCATTCAATAAGGACATCTCCTGAGCTGTTATGACATAGTGTTTATAAACGAATCTAAGAGACCAAACCTATAGGGTGGAACGAAGGTAGGTGTTAAGGTTGAGGATGGAGTGTTGGTTTTAAAGGAATGGAATGATTGATGTTTGCTTTAGTTTCGGACGGGGTGGTGATGGGGAGAGATTTAAGGGGCAACAGGACAGGCTCTAAAAATTGAGAATTTGAACAATATCTGCAACGAAGGGACCATGAGGAGATGTTAGCTGGTGAGCAATTCAGTGGAAATAGGACTGAGAGAACATGAGACAAGTTTGTTGGAAACATTGATCATGGATCAGATGTAAGGGGAGATTGGAGAGAAGTTTGAGAAAAGTGAGAGGGAAGGGTGACGCAGGGGAGGATTATACAGTAAGGTTAACCCTCTGGGCCATTGGAAGGGTGTGAAGTAACAGAAGTAACTGATTGGATGGTCTCAGTCTTTGTGACAAAGCAGGCTGTGTATTCCTTTCATTTCCTGTTGGGGGTAGGGGTGGAGAACAGAGGGGAGTGCGGTTTGAAAATATATGATCAAAGGGAAATTAAATCAGGTGTCACCTTTGATTCTGGAATAATAAGCAGAGTTAACAAATGATAGGTGATCAATATGAAACCATTTTGCCAATCTTATTCTTTCATATTTACATTCTTTGGACTTACACAGGCTGATAATATTGTACTTCCAACTGAATACTTCATCTCTCACTCTCATCTTTCTCATGTTTCTGGTTGTTTTATTGTCTATTTGATGGCCATGTGCAGGGACTTCATTGGTCTCACAGGAAGCCAATGATTCTTGCTGTAGACAGTTCCCCATTCATTTCCCTGACCTGCAGGAAGCCAGCATTCTCTCACAGGAAGATGAGGGATATGCATCTTGAGCCTTTTCAGTCAATCAGTTTGATGATGGTTGTTCCTCAGCTTTAGAGGGATATGGAATGCAATCCAGTTACAGTTAATGTTAGAGTCACTGTTCCCAGTTTAGGAAGGATATCCAGATTTGGAGAGTGGATATTATTCAGTTTGCGAACAAAAGTTCAGATTTTGATCAAGTTGAGTAATTGTGTAATGTACACTGTTCGAAGGGCTGTGATCCAAGGATTTAATTTGAAGATGATGAGTTAATGTAGAACCATGTAAAGATATCATAAATGCTTTTTTTCAAAGTAGGACACTTTGAAGAGGAAAACACCCTGAGGACAACACCGTGACAATGTTGTACCCTGCACAGAGCAGGGAGCTTGGACTGAGTCACACAGTTTGAAGAAATTTTACAGAGACCTCACATGGCCCAGTTTGTGAACGAGGCAGACATCTGCACTTTAAACTCAGTGAGAAAGAATTTGACCTGCCTCAAGAGCTCCAGCACATCAACGTTCCCACTCAGGGAGGGTTTATGGAGAGGATTGACTTGGAATCTGTTTTTTAGTCTCCTATGGGATGTGGGTGTTGCTGGCTGGCTGGCTGGCCAGCATTTACTGCCTGTCCTTAGATGCCTTTGAGTAGGTGGGGGTGAGCTGCCTTTTTAAACTGCTGTCGTCACATGCTGTATGTAGACCCACAATGCCCTTAGGGATTCTAACCCAAGGACAGTGAAGGAAAGGCAATACATTTCCAAATTAGGATGGTGGGTGTCTTGGAGGGAAAGGGAAGGGTGTGGTAGTCCCATGGATCTGCTGTCCTTGTCCTTCGAGAGGGAAGTGGTCATGGGTTTGGAAGGTGCTATCTGAAGAGCTTCAGTGATTTTCTGCAGTGCATCTTGTAGATAGTACACACGGCTGCTACTGAGCATCGGTGGCAGAGGGAGTGAGTGATTGTGGATGCGGTGCCAATCAAGTGGGCTGCTTTGTCCTGAATGGTGCTAAGGTTTTTGAGTGGTGTTGGGGTTACACTCATCCAGACACCTGGAGAGTAATCTATCATACTCGTAACTTGTGCCTGATAGATGGAGGACAAGCTTTGGGGAGTCAGGAGGTGAGTTATTCGTGCAGTATTCCTCACCTGTGACCCATTGTAGCCAATGTGTTTATGTGGTAAGTCTAATTGAGTTTTTCTGGTCAATGGTAACCCCAGGGATATGCTAGTGGGGGATACAGTGTTGGTTATACTATTGAATATCAAAGGGTATTGTCTAGATTGTCTCCTTTTGGAGATGGTCATTGCCTGACAAGTGTGTATGTGAATGTTACTTCGTAAATGTCAGCCCAAGCCTGGATATTTTCCAGATCTTGTTGCATTTGGACACGGATTCCTTCAGTTTTCTCTGAGGAGTCACAAAAGTTGCTGAATATTGTGCAATCATTGGTGAACATTCCTATTTCTGACTTCATGTTGAAGGGAAGGTGATTAATGATGCAGTTGAAGATTGTGATGCCTCGGGTCCTTTTCTGAGGATCTCCTGCAGAGATGTCCTGGAGCTGAGATGACTGACCTCCAACAACCACGATCATCGTCCCATCTGCCAGGCATGACTCCAACCACCGGAGAGTGTGTCCTCTCATACACATCACTTCCAGTTTTTCTGTGGTTGCTTGATGCCATCTTCAGTCAAATGGAACCTTCATGTCTTGGGATGTCACTCTTAGCTCCCATCTGGAATTGAGCTCTTTCCTCCATGTTTGAACCAAGGCTGTGATGAGATCAAGAGCTGAGTGGTCCCGGCAGAATCCAAACTGGGCGCCAGTGAGCAGGTTATTGCTGAGCAGGTGCTGCTTGATCGTGTCATTGATGACACCTTCATCACTTTACTGATGATTAAGAATAGACCAATGGAGCGGTAATTCATTGGGTTGGATGGGTCTGCTTTTTGTATCCAGGACATGCCTAGTCAATGTTCCACATTGTCGGCTCGATGCCAGTGTTGTAACTTTACTGGAAGAGTTTGATAGGGTTCTGGAGCACAAGTCTTCAGTGCCATGGCCGCAGTGCTGTCAGGGCCGATAGCCTTTGCCGTATCCAGTGCCTCCAACTGTTTCTAGACATTACATGGAGTGAATCGAATTGGCTGAAGACTTTTATCTGTGAGGCTGGGGACCGATGGATGAGGTCGAAATGGATCATCCCCTCGTAATGTCTGGCTGAAGATTGCTGTGAATGCTTCAGCCTTATCTTTTACACTGACGTGCTGGCCTCTTCCATCACTGAGGCTGGGTATATCTGTGGAGACTCCTCCTCTCATGAGTTGTTTAGTTGTCCAGCAACAGTCTTGACTAGATGTGGCAGGACTGCAGAGCTTAGACTGATCTGTTGCTTGGGGTTACCTTAGCTCTGTCTATCACTCACTGCTATTTAACATGCACACAGTCCTATTTGATAGCTTCAGAAGGTTGGGCATCTCATTTTGAGGTACACCTGGTACTGTCCCTGGCCAGCCCTCCTGCACTCTCCATTGAATCACAATTAATGCCTTGACTTGATGGTAATGGTTGACTGGGGGGTATTCTGGGCCAGGAGGTTACAGATTGTGCTGGAGTACAATTCTGCTGCTGCTGATGGCTCCCAGTGCTTCATGGATGAAGTCTTCGGGTCATAGATCTGTTGGAAGCCTGTCCCTTTTAACACAGTGATAGTGTCACACAACACAATGGAGGGTATTGTCAATGTGGTGGTGCTTCTATGGACAGGCTGTTATCTGATGCTCCAGTAATTTTAATAAGCATCAGGAAAGAGGCTTCATGTCTTTCAGTTCGAAGTGAAGATAAACCGAAGTTTCTGAGAAGGGCTAATCTGTACAAACCACAGCCCACTTCTTGAAGCATTCAGGTGCATGTCGGGGAAAAAAGGAATGTAATTCCCGATGTTTTGTCGAAAGGTTAATGTATGGGCCGATCAGGGTAAGAAGGTTCTGAGCCATGATAATTATACAGTGTATTAATTTGTTTTATCTTAATTGTTTAATTTACTTGCAATGTCCATTAACTATAGCTCCAATTCCTGGCAAGAATATGATACTTACCTCATTAAAATCACTATTTTCATATGTTAACATATTCCAAAGGATACATAGCATTTCACATCTGTCAAAGAGTAAACTTTTCTATTTCAAACCATAAAACTCCCAATTATTAATGTGTTGGTAAACCCTTGAAAAGTAAACTCTTCTGAATTAACGTTTTTGGAAAAGTAATCTTCAATAGATTATTTATAGATTCAAACTTCTTATATCTGTTGACATTTTATTGCCTAATATTTGTTAAAATGATGTACAAATGTTTCTGGTCAGGGACCTTGAACTAATTCCACTCCCTCTGAAACCTAATTGAATCACAGGGGGGATGTAGTTGCTTTATACAAAGGGCTGTCATAAATGAAATACATTTGGTGCTTCAGGTCTATTTTCACGCTTGGTGTTGTCTCCACTCTCTAAAAATGGGACTGTCCACAATTGAACAGACAGCTTTCATTTACTATCATTTTATTGCAATTTTTGGAGTTCCTGGTCAGAAACTGAAGCCGGTTGATTATTTATTTCTTTGTTAAACAATCTTTAATTCACTTCTTTTCACTCAGCCTCGGAAATCTCAGGTTTTGTCTCTTACATCTTGAATCCAGTTTCAGGTACTCCTTTAACAAACAGAAAATGCTGCTATTTATAAATTCATCAGAAACTGTCCGGACATGCAGTACATGAGGACATTACGTGCTGGTCCATGTTCGGGAGAAACAGATGTCTCCAGACCCATTGCTCCCGATGCTCTTCACTGCTGGGGCTTTTCATTGTCCCATGTTTGTGTCTGTTCTTGATTCATTGATTTCTATGATTAGTTCACAAGTCGGTGATATCTGTACCTTGTAAATACCAGGAGGGTGGAATGCAAACTGCAGGGAATGTGCTCTTCACTTTCTTAATTCTCAGCTCCTCGGTTCAGTTCTGAATGCTTTCTGGATTGGGAGGGGCATTTGCTTGTTTTCGATCTAATCAGTAATATCTCATGTGCATAAACATATTGTGAAGTTATCAGTCAGGGAAAGCTCAAACAGGACAAAAAGAAGCAAAGAGAAGGATATTTTGATTTGCTAAGCTGAAGTAAGGTGTGTGGAGGCCCTTGTGGATCATAAACAGCAGAAGACAACTATTGGGAAGAATGACTTGATGTTTTGCTGTAATATTCAGCTAATAGAATGTCATTAACTTGGAAATGTTGCTCTTTTTGTTGTAACTAACCTCCTGACAATTGCCCTCCTGTCACGAAGAGGCTGTGGTCTATCCAAACAGATCACTCTTTACTTGGTGGGTATGACAACAGCTGATCTTCTGGTCATCATTTTCAATGTGACCATCTATTACATACTTGGATACTATTTACCATTTTCATTTCTGGACTACACTTCCATTTATAGCATCAAGGAGGTTATCAGCTATTCGGTTATTGATTACTCAGTCTGGTTGATGGTTGCTTTAACTATTGATGGCCTTGTCATCATTTGTTGTCAACATTTCAGAGGAAAGTATTGCAGGGAGGAAACTGCAGCTGTGGTGATAGTGACTGTGTGTGTTGTGTTCTGCTTTAAAAATATTCCCTTGTATTTTGCGTTTGAGCCAATCTATATAATTAACAATGTGGAGTGGGGCTCACATTTCAAACACCTTGCCACGATGGATCACTTACGACTGGATTGGTGCAATTTTAAACCCATTGTTGCCGTATTTTATAATTTTATTATTCAACGCACTGACTGTTCGACACATTGTGATGGCTAATCAAACCTGCAGAGCACTGCAAGGTCAACTCAACACCCAGAACAGCGACGATCCAGAGATGCGGAGCCGAAGGAAATCCATCATTTTACTCTTTGCCATTTCTGGCACTTTTATTGTGTTGTTGATGCCAAATGTTGTGTTTTTCCTCATTTCCAGGATTAGAAGAAATCTTTATGAACCAGATCATTATATGGATCCCCTCCTAATCGCAGATTACACTGCAGATATGTTTGGACTGCTGAGCACCTGTACAAACACATGTGTTTACGCACTGGCCCAGACTAAATTCAGAGAAAGGTTGTGAGATGTCATAATGTATCCAATTTTTGCAATTGTTAAATATGTGAAAAAATCAAAGCAACACCAACCACAGCAGCTGCACTTTGGCAGCAATCTCCTGAATTGTAATTTGAATTCTTTCCTCAGACTGTGACCTGTCCTGTGTGAGCCTCAGCTCAGTGACAGTCCTCTCATTGCTGCTCAAGTACATGGGGAGCTGTTGTAATGTCCATGATGCTCTTTCAGATAAGCAGATAACCCACGGTCAGCCTCCCATCTGAGATGAACAGAATGAACCTCAGAGCATCATTATGGAAAAGAACCAGGGAGCTCTTTCCATTCTCCTGTTTCTGCCTGAACCAACATCATCAGAATCAGACTGTGGGGCTCTTTATTTTATTGCTGTTTGTGAAGCTCTGTGATGTATTTGTTTGTTGTTATGATTTCTACATTTTATCACAATGATTACAATAGTGAGAACACTTCAACATAATCTGATGAATGTGAAGTGAGTAGGAATGCACGAAAGCCAAGACACTTCTTACCTTAATGTAAACTCAATCTTTCTGAAACTTAAGAGGAATTTACAATTAATATTGTTGTGTTATGCAAAGCCATTTTAATTGTGTGTTTTTGGAATATGTATGTAATCACAACAAATAATTACTAATCTAAAATATATGTGGTCATACAGTGTGTGAACAATCAATAACAGTTTGATGTAACTGTTGAAGGCGAGGATATTCAGGATGAATACATGTGAAGTTCCATCCTGGGTTTGTAGGGGATGGATTCCAAAAGCCTCCTGGGAGTTTAGGGACCAGCCAGACACAGATCAACAAAAGCTCAGAGCTGTCACAGTCCGGCCACAGGATGACCCCATTGGCTCAGTGATACTTCAGTGTGTGACATTCCCCCAGGTGGAGGGGGGTTCTGTGAGGGTCTATCTGCAACTGATGGCCCGAAAGCACCCTCAAGGTGAACTACTGAGGGCTTGAAGGAAGTCTTGATGGAGGTGAGTGGCCGCAGGGTTCAACAATGAAAGTGAATCCAATGCTGAAAGAGGGGGAATGGGTTAAAAATGCCTGAACAGGGAGGAGAGGGCAAAGACTGGTCGAGGGGTCTGGGCTAATGTGATCTGGCCCCAGGGGCGATGGTGACTCTGGAATGGGCTGGAGACAAGGCGACCATTCTATTTCTGAGGCAGGGATCGTAGTGACTGCTGTGGAAAGGGAGGACTATTCAACATGACATGAGGTCACGTTGGAAAGGCTGAGCAATGTGCTCATGAATGGGAGTTGAGCATTCAGTATTACAAGATCTAACTGCATGGAGACAGACCCTTCAGTGCAACCAGTCCACACTGACCATGTTCTCAAACTAAACCAGTGCCACTTGCCTCTGCTTAGCCCATATCCCTCCAAACCTTTCCTCTTCATGAACTTATTCAAATATCTTCCAAACATTGTAACTGTATCTGAATCCAGCACTTTCTCTGGCAGTTCATTCCACACACGAGCCACTCATTGTGGAAAAGGTTATCCCTTATTTCTTTTTTAAAACTTTCCCCTCTCACCTTAAAAATATGGCACCTAGTTTTGAACTTGCCTCACCCGAGGGAAAAGACCTTTGTCATTCTCCTTATCGATGATCCTCATGACTTTATAAACCTCAGTAAGGTCACCCTTCAAACTCCTCAGCTCAAGGGGAGAAGATCCCAGTCATTCCAGTATTTTCATATTTCAAACCCTCCTTTCCCAGAAACATCTTGGTTAATCCATCTGAACCCTCTCCAGTTTAATAATATCCTTTCAATAACAGAATGATAATCTTTCCTCCCATTGGTAATCAGAAATCTCTCTCCGTCTGCCTTATCGACATTGAAAGATTCTCCATCCACTGCCTTTTGAGGAGGAGAATTCCAAAGACTCATGAAGATCTAAAAGAAAAAAAGCTTCCTCATTTCTGTCTTAGTGGGTACCCCCTTATTTTTTAAACAATGACCATATGACATAGGAGCAGAATTTGACTATTTTGCCCATTGAGTCTGCTCTGCCATTGAATGAGATCACAGCCAAACTGATAATCCTCAATCCCATGTTACTGCCTTTTCCCCATAACCTTGATTCCCTTCCTGATTAGAAATGTGTCTGTCTCAGCCTTGAATATACTGAATGGCCCAGCCTCGACAGCCCTGTTTGATAAAGAATCCCATTGATTCACTGCTCTCTGACAGTCAGAATTCCTCCTCATCTCTGTATTAAATGAGTGACCCACACTGTGAGACTGTCGCCTCTGCTTCTCGACTCTCCCACGGGTGAAACCGCATTTCCATTGACCCTGTCAATCCCCCTAAGAATCGTGTACGTTTCAATAAGGTGATCTCTCTTTCTTCAAAACCCCAATGAGCACAAGCTCAACATATTCAGACTCTTCTCATAAGAGACTGTTTCCATATTGAGAATCAACCAAGTTTTTTATTCACTCACGGGATGTGGGTGTTTCTGGGTCGGCCAACATTCATTGTCCATCCCCAATTCCCAGAGGGACATTAAGAGTCAACAGCATTACTGCGGGTCTGGAGTCACATGTCACCCAGGCCTGGTGAGGACACCAGTTTGTTCCTTAAATGACATTAGTGAACCAGATGGGTTTTCCAACAATCAACAATGGATACATGGTCATCATCAGACTCTTAATTTCAGATTTAAAACATTGAATTAAAATTCTCTCAGCTCCCACCTTCCAGCAGGATTTGAACCCAACTTCCCCCAACATTCCCTGGGTTTCTGGATGAACAGCCGAGTGACATCACCACAACACCATCAGCTCCTCTTCATTGGTCCCTTTAATTGAACCTTCTCTTGACTGCGCCCCCCCCCCCCCCATGTCAGGTTTTCTTTCTTTAGATAAGGGGACCAAAAGGGTTCACAGGATTCCAACTGTGGGCTGGCCAGTTTTAGCAAGGCATCGCTATTTTATATTCTCCATTCCCTGTGAAATAAAGGCCACAGACTTGATGAGCTAAAGGGCGTGGACAGGGTGGATAGGAAGCAGCTGTTGCCCTTAGGTGAAGTGTCACAATCAAGGGGGTATAATTTTAGGGTGTGAGGGTTCAGGAGGACATGAGGAAAACTTCTTCCTCCCAGAGAGTGGTGGGAATCTGGAATGGATTACCTGAGAGGTAGAGCTTGGAAACCTCACAAACTTTAAAAAGGAAGTAGCTGAACGTCTTGTGGGCGTAAATGATTGGTCAGGAGTTATTGGACCTTAAATTGGAGGTGAGAGTGCTGCAGTCAAAAACATCTCAAGCCTGAAGAAGCCAATTTATTTCTCCTTCCCTGTTTCTGTAAGCTGTGGCTGTTAATATGCCAGTGACCTTTATAATTATGAACCAGTCACCCTGTGCCTCCTGCAAACAAGTGAAAGCAACGAGAAAAACAAATAATCATCTCAGCAAACCCTGTGCACAGTGACCATTAAACTACCTACTCAGATTTTACCTCTAACCAGAACACCAGTGTGTTTTGTCTGTTTGTTTGTGTATGTAGATGTGGACTTCATTAGTGGATTAGATTTTTGTTTATTAGCAGTTCATAATTATTTCTCTGCTGTTAGAATCTATTTATTTGTAGTCAATAATAACTCTTGTTAGGTACACAAACCAAGTCCTTGCTTTCTGTCAACCTGGGTCAAAAAGACAGGAAAATTGGCAAATTCTGCATCTGACTGGGGCCATATTGGCATAGACCCAGGCCTCATTAAAATGCGGTTCCAGTGCCTGGATTGTTCTGGTGGAGAATTGCAGTGTAGCCCAGAAAGGCTGTCCTGCATCATTACCATATGCTGTGCACCTCCTAACAGCTAACAACAAAAGGGGGAGATGCCCTGGCTTCAGACAAAAAGGGGGACCAACAACAATCTGCTGAGGGTGGAGATGAGGCCGGGGATTAGGACATTCAAAGGGCTGTGCAAGAAATCCTGACAGAACAATGCATCATTGGGATCGAAGTGGAATCAGCCTCTGGTATGAATGTGCTGGTTGTGGACTTTATTTAATTGTCAAATGTTCTGTTGGTAATCTGCATTGCTTGCTTCGTGCAAAGGACTTGTGGACCTTGTTACTTGTGATTGGACACTTGATATCTTTGTGTGATCCCCCCTTTGATGTTTATGCATATAACATGACCTTCTGACCAATGAGGCAAAATCTGCAGTTTGTGAGACACACACCAACATTGTATAGGGCAATGGTTCGACAGCTCTTAAGGTATTTAGAGTCATAGTATCATGGAGATGTACAGCACAGAAACAGACCCTTCGGTCCAACTCGTCCATGCCGATCAGATATCCCAACCTAATCAAGTCCCATTTGCCAGTACTTGGCCGATATCCCTCTTAACCCTTCCTATTCATCTACCCATCCAGAAGCCTTTAAAATGTTGCAATTGTACCAGCCTCCACCACTTCGTCTGGCAGCTCATTCCTTACACACACTACCCTCTGCGTGAAAACGTTGCCCCTTAGGTCCCTTTTCTATCTTTTCCATTTCACCCTAAACCTATGCCCTCCAGGTTTTGACTCTCCTATCCCAGGGAAAAAAAAACTTTGTTTGTTTATCCTAACCCTGCTCCTCATGATATTATAACCATCTATCAGGTCACTCCTCAGCATCCGATGCTCCAGGGAAAACAGCCCCAGCCTATTCAGCCTCTCCCTATAGCTCAAACCGTCCAACCCTGGCAACATCCTTGTAAATCATTTCTGAACCCTTTCAAGTTTGACAACATTGTTCCAATAGGAAGGAGACCAGAACTGCTGGGCTTCACTTTCCGTTTCCCAGCACAGCAAATCACCTTTCTCTTTTTCTGTAATCTTTACAGTTTTTCCATCCTCTTCTGAGAAAATTGCTCACTTGGTTTGGTCAGTTAGATTTATCAAGAATTTGCTTTTTTCTGACAGACCCTCTCCTTTCACAGACCAGCAGCTGTGTGTTATAAACCAAAAAGAAATTCTCCATCATAATAGTCTTCCTGTCTAAATTCAGTCGCTCCATGTAAACTTCTTTAAAAACAGACACTACATTGTCATCTCCGTGCTGACCTTTTTAACACAGTCCCTGAACCATCCTGTTCAGGTTCGCTTCTGATTCTCTTCCATGTCTGCAGGGACTTTTTCCCTTTGGACGTCCACATTTTTCAAAAGCATCTCAACCATCCAAACATCCAAATGGATCTCATTCTGGTTAAAGCAGAATTGTCCTTTAATTGTAATTTAGTTCTCTTTATTCAACCTTTAGCCAAAAGGAGAGATATGAAATTGTGCTTTTCTTTGTCTGCCGTGCTTTGATGAATAATATCTTCTACATTTACTACAAGAATTTCAAGTAATCAATGATCATTTGTTTCTCGTCAGTTCACAAATACTTTTTGTCTTAATTCTTCCATTCAGAACAAGAGATGTCCATTCTTTCTTGCAAGATCAATTGCTTCATTGATTTCAAGCTTCACTTTATGTTCCAGAGCACAAATCCTTCTTCATAGTTCCATGGTGTCATTATTTGTTCTCATGGATTCATTCAGGTTCAGAGTAGTTCTTCCCTTTGTTCCATCATCAGCTTTGTGTTGCTATCTGCTGCAGCAACGTTTACTCAGGTCCTGCTGCAGGGTCACTTGGGAATTGCTTCAGTTCATCTCCCAGAGCCGCCTGCTTCAGAATGTTTGGAGTGCTCTGGCCTAGTCCATAACAGACTGGGGGCTCTTTGTGGGATTTTAAACAGCGAGTGGCAGGTGCCAGGCTCTTTATTTGGTTTGGTTGGGTGGACAAAGCTTGGGATAGGAATGGCTCTTTCAGTCACCAAAGTTTTTCTGGATGTGGATGCGGTGACTTTGGAAGTTTTTGCAAAAGGTGAATAAGACCAAGCTGCAGGAATGAGCAGACCAGCTGGGATTGGACCTGCTTGCTTCTGTGAGCAAAGGAGAGCTCAACATTTAAACTTGCCAAAGAAACCATCAGAATCTATAGAGATGGCAAGAATTCAATTGCAGAGGATGCAGCTCAAGTTAGAGGTGAGAGATAAGGAAAATGCAGCAGAAATGAAACACTTTGAGTTACGATTAAAAGCAGAAGAGAGGGAAAACGAGAGAGCAGCAGAGAGAGGGGAAAAGATAGAGCAGCAGAGAGAGGGAAAAGAGAGAGAGGCAGAAGAGAAAGAAAAAAAGAGATCATTTGAACTTCAGAAACTGACACTTAAAAAGGAAAGTCAGTGAAAAAGGCTGGAGATAAAGACTGAGGGTCACCTGAGGGAGGAAGCAGTGTCAACTCACGTGGAAGAGTAGAGAGTTAAAATGGCAAGCTTGCCATCTGAAGGGGCTGATGATTATGAGCTGGTCCATAAAACTTGGTTTGGCTTCCAGAATCAATTTCAGTCTGTGAGGGATAGAAATTGGGGCAAAGAGAAATTTTCACGTGGAAAGGGAAAGGATCAGTGAAGATCATAAGGACAACTTAGACAGTCCAGAGAAGAGAATTTGTGGTTAGAGCACTGGACAAACTCTCAAATGCAGGAATACAATTTGTCCTTGCAAATGATTTTGCTGATTCACTGGTAGGTGTGCTGCCTACTCTAGTTGAAAAGCCAGTGGAGATGCAGGCAACTGAAGACATGGAAGATGTTTATCCAGGAATTTTCCCTGATTGTGTGGTCACATGATCACAGAGGCACAAGCTGAAGCAGGGAAGTTCAAAAGGCACAGAAAAGGAAACTGACATAGATTTATCGGAGTTTGGTTTATCAGATAAGTGGGACAGAGCAGGAGTAACTCGGTAAACATGCCAGTATCTTTAGCTCTGCTCAGCTGATTGAGTTACAGCAGAGAAATGAGAATTTAAAGCAGTTATATCAAAAGGCATAAACAGAGAGTGAATGCATCCCTGTGTGCTATTACTTTACAGAAATGATGTCTTAAGGAGGAAATGGAGACCATTGCGCATTCAAGCAGATGAGAAATGGGCAGAGGTTCATCAGATTGTTTTGCCAGTAGGGTATAGAAAGGAGGTGCTGTTGGTGGCACATGAGCTACCACTTGGAGGTCATTTAAGGGTGAGGAAAACATAGGCTAAAATACAAAGTCAATTTTATAATAAGGTGATGGATTTCCTTTGGCTCTACATCTCTGGATCATTGCTGTTCTGGGTGTTGCATTGAAATTGCAGCACCCTGTGGGTTTAAACTCTCTGCCCCACTGCACTGCACACCATCATTGAGAATGGGTATGTTTGTGGAGTCTCTTCCTTTGGTACAAGTGAGCATCACCATTCCCCACTGGGATTTACATGGGATGTGTAAACATGACGATACCTTTAAAAGTGTTTGACTAGGGGCCGTTTTAGGTCAGTTGATAAGTGATTGGGACATGGTGCAAGGTAAATATGGACCGCAATGTTTTTGATGGCCGTAAGTTTATGAAGAATAGAACATGGGAGGCCAACAAGTGGTATAGTTAAGTCAAGAGATAATTGGAACAAGTGAGGGTTTCAGCAAGAGATGAGACAAATTTAATTCTGCTTGCAGGAAGCCTGCTTTATGATTAAACAGTTGTCAGAGGGATCGAGTCAGAAGCTCAGGAACAGAGTTTGCTGCTGGAATCAAAACCAATGCTTCTGTCTCCCTCCGAGCATAACCTCCAAGCAGTGCCAGGGGATCGTTTGCAACAACTCGACAAGGTAGAGAGGGCCTTGTTTAGTGCTTCAGATGGAGAATGGAAGCTCAAAAAGTGAAGTATTCCTTCAGTTCTGCACTGGACCATCAGTCTTGACACTTTTGCTCAAGCTCAGAAACAGAAACTGGGAGAACCAGGACATTATTCAATATGACCATCCCTCATCCACTATCCTAATGCCATATTCTTACTTTGTCCCCATACGCCTTAATATTTTTAATTCCTGAAATGTTATCAATCTCTTTCTTGGTCTATTCAGTGACTTGGCCTCCACTGCCTCCTGTGGGAGACAATGACATTGGGTTACCAGCCTTTGAGTGAAGAATTGCTTCCTGATCATATGGGACTGGAACCCAGAACCTTGTGATTCGGACAGAGGGGATCCCAATTGAGACACAGTTACACCTGGAAAGGAAATATTTATAGGAAAGGAACAGGGGAGTGGGAATGACTGGATAACTCTTTCATAAACCCAGCCCAAGCCAAATACATTCTTTTCTAAGTACCATTTTGATATAAAAGTCAAATAATGCAGATGCTGGAAACCTGAAGAAGTCTTTTGAAGAAGAGTCTTACTGGACTGGACTGAAAACAGTAACTCTGTTTCTTTTTCCACAAATGCGACGAGATCTACTGAGTTTCTCCAGCACCTTCTGATTTTATATGATATTTTGATATATGAGAGGAAGTGACATGGCTGCAGGTTCTTGTGGAGCATGAACACCCACACAGACATGTTAGAATAAATGACCTAATATTGAGCTATAACCTCCAAGCAATGCTCTGTCATTAATTTGGAGATTTTGCTCTTTTCTTTGGAGTTAACCTCCTGACAATTATCCTCCTGTTCCGAGGAGGCTGTGGTCTGTCCAAGGGGATCACCCTTTACTTGGTAGGTATGATAACAGCAGACCTCCTGATCATTATTTTCAATGTGATCATCTTTTCCAGGCTTGGATGCTGCTTCCCCTTCTCATTTCTCCACTACACTCCCATCCACAGGATCAATGAGGTGATCAACTGCGTGGACATTGACTGCTCTGTCTGGCTGACAGTCACTTTCAGCCAGTCACCAATCAGCTTAAATTATGCGAGTTGAAAAGTGTGGTGCTGGAAAAGCACAGCAGGTCAGGCAGCAGCTGAGGAGATACAAAAACCCAATCAAATTTGAATTTACTGTTTTGCCAACATCAAACCAATGAGACAATCTGATATTGAGTGGAAATAAAATGCAGACATTTTGAAAATTGGTCAGGGAGTAATTGCCATAGAGAAAGAAATGCATAGAGAGCTAACACCTTGCTCTCCAAGAAATGAGGAAACACTCTTGAATAAATGTACCTTTACATGTGAAACATACTTACAGTAAAATGGCAGAAGGAGACCCAGGGAGATCCTCAGCTGGAAGGAGAAAGGCACAGAAGAAAACAGCGGCTGTGTGGTTTTGAAATGAAGTGGATGTAATTTTAATGAGTGTCTTATGAGAACAGCATATTGTTGTAGAGTTGGAGGCAGACAGTAAGCAGTGAAGAGAAAGGGGGGCTTAGTGTAGTGAATAGTTATTGTTTCATGTTTACTTTTCGAGTTAAAAAAATTGATTTTATTTTTTTGAAATTGTGGAACTGGGGACTTAGCTGGTAATTTGGATGCAGTATCTTCAATTCTAAATATGAGGACCTTG
Source organism: Chiloscyllium punctatum (assembly GCF_047496795.1). NCBI lineage: Eukaryota > Metazoa > Chordata > Chondrichthyes > Orectolobiformes > Hemiscylliidae > Chiloscyllium > Chiloscyllium punctatum. Next base: position 94,902,598 of record NC_092749.1, read on the forward strand.
GTGAAGTCACATAGTTTTTTAACATCATGGGGGTTGGTCAAGGTGTAGTCCTGTCTTTGGAGGGGGCTCTGAATTCGAAAGTGCAAAAAACAGTACTGACTTCTAACTTCCAGACTCTCGAACATACTTCAAGTCACACAAAAACAAATCCCATCCAGTCATGGATTCAGCTCATCGCTTAGTCTGAAAGACCGTCACGTTGGAGAGCGGACACCAATATCTCAGGGCACACTCCATGGGCATCGGTCACATGCTCCCCACCTCCATGGATAATGGCATTCAACACGTGCCAGCCTCAAAGACCCCCATGTCATATATCAAATCCACTTACAGGACCCTTCTGCCCTTCAATGCTGCCCCTTGGTGTGCCCTGACAACTCTCGTTGTAACGCTGCAGCAAGGACCCTGTACATTCAGGGCCACACACCCAGCTCATGGACTGGACCAGGCTGTATCTCCAGGGTCTCCACTTACTCTCAGAGCACTTACTCACTCGGAGCCAATCTGGATGCTCAAGATTCCCTCCTCCCATTGCTTTGTCTCACATTTTCTGCTGATTTTCTCTCTCAGCCAGACTCATACACTGCTGTCTGACCTTGTCATTGAGCACAGACACAAAGCCAGGAAGCTTTTCAGAGTTGTTAGCAGGCCCCAGACAAGTAAAGGCAGAGAGCTTTCTCTGAGGTGTTCCCTGTGCAGTAAAGCAGGGGCAGCCTCCAGTACCAGTCCAGGTCCTGCTGGTGCTGTTGGTGCGGATGGGAAGGTGCCCTGCCTGAGTGAGTAGGCAGTGCTGAGGGCATGCAGGATTAGTGGTGTTGGGGGTTGGGCTGGATAACAGTCAGTGGGGGAGATATTGCAGACAATAGGGAGAGTGGGAAAGGATGAGCCTTAGTGGGTGGTGGGTACAGGATCAAAAACAGAGTGAGAGTGAGGTAGTGGAGAGAAGATGGTACAACGTAACCTGGCAGAGTGGAGAAGGACATTCACCTTCTTCAGACAGCGCTGGGCATTCATGCAGGCGGCTGAGACTGCATTGACCCGGGTGGGACCCTCAGACAGGGCTGGCATGGTCTGGTGTCGGGGTGTCGTCTCCTGCCCCTGGAGCTGGAGAAAGTCCTGCGTCAGGGGCACCCCATCCAGTAGGATCCTTCCCGCAGTGTGGGGTACCGATTTCCCCCTGTCTGCCATTCCTAGGGCAAATATCAGCAACTGTACAGGGAAGCTCCACACTGACAGCTTCATCATTCAGTCACAATCCAAGCAGAATCCGGAAAGTACAGGAGAGAAATTAAGAATGGAATGGGTACAGAGAATTTATCTAACCTCTGGTTCCTGACTCTCTGCTCAAAGGATTTTGTCTCTATCCAATCTCTTAAAACTTTTCAAAATTTTGAACGAGAGAAAAATCCCAAATTTTTTTGCTTCTCACAAAATTTAAATCTAACTTCCAGTAACTGGGCGACCAGAACTAGACACAGTATTCCAGAAGAGGCCTCACCTCAACATGACTTCCCTCCTCCTGTACTCAAAGGTCTGAGCAATGAAGTTATGTATGTCAAAAGCCTTTTAATCCACCATATCTACATGTGATGTAAACATCAAAGAATTATGTACCTGAACCCCAAGAATCCCTGTTCTGCAACATGGTCAGATAACATGTAAACAAGAGTACAATCTGTACCAACTCAGGAGTTAAACATAATCAAGTGTAAAGAGAAAGACAAAAAAAGCTGGGATGAGCAAGTGAAAACGAAATGGGATGAGGAAGTGGGAAAAGGAGAGCAAAGATTTATTCAGGAACAAAGATTTCAATGGACTGAAGAGTTTCAGGAGAGTGAACTGCAAAGTATGGTGCCCATGGCTCAAGGCACAATCACCAATGGGAAGGTAAAAGGGCCGTGGTACTAGAGTTCAGGGAAAGAGACATTGTTGTATATTTACATGTTGATAAAGTCACACATTGTTACAGCTGATTCTAAAGCAGTCTGTATTAAAGTCTAAAAATGTGGAGATTTTGGGAGGGCTGATTAGCTCTCTAAAGAGAGAAGAAATCTAAATACAGAAGACTTGCCAAGGAAGTGTCGATGTGTGTGTCATGGGTGTGATGTGTGACTGTCAATGATACCGATATCGTTCACATTCATTTTATCCCACTTTGGATGACACCATGAACACAAACTGGACACTGGTGTCACATGGTGCGGGTGTAAGATCGATGTAGTGCAGTGATGCACAGCAACATGTCCGCTCCCTTGACTGATGACAGCTGGAAACCACACCAAACTGTCTGGCTATGTGTCTGCATCAAAGGGAAGACACAACAGAAATATTGTGAGTCTTTAATCAATTCTCTAGTCAGACGCACAGACAGACATTTCTGCAGTTGATAGCAGGACATCAGAATGGTGTGTTTAGTTGGTTCAGAATATTCTGAAAGGAGAGAAGGACCAGCAGGAGGTTGTTGTGCACATTGGAACCAACGATATAGGGAAAGAAGAGGATGACGTTCTGGGAAGAATGCACAGGAAATTAGGCAGGAGGTTATAAAGTAGAGGGTAGTAATGTCTGGATTACACCCATTGCCATGTGCTCTGAGGGAGGTATATGAGGATTCAGCAGCTGAATGTGCAGCAGAAGGGCTGTTACAGGGGGGAAGGATTGACATTTTTGGATCACTGGAATTTCTCTGGGGTGGAGTGACCTGTATAAGAAAGACAGATTGTCCTTGAATTGGAAGGGGACTAATAAACTGGTGGGAAGATTTGCTGGGGCTTTTTGGGAGGATTTAAATTAGTCAGGGGGACAAGGTGGGACCCAGAGAGATCAATGAGAAAAGAGATCAGACTGAGACTGTTGCAACTGGGGAAAGGAACAAGTCAAACAGTCATTGCAGGCAGGAACAAAGCAGAGAATGGGGAAGGACAGATAAATTAAACTGCATTAATTTCAAAGCAAGAGTCCCGACAGGTAAGGCAGGTGGAATCAGGGCATAGTTGGGAAAATAGGACTGGGATATCATAGCTATTACAGAGACTTGGCTAAGGGAGGGACAGCACTGGCAGCTTAATGTTACAGGGTAGATATGCTTATAGGAAGAATGGAACTGAGGGAATGGAGTGTCGTTTTTAGTTTGGGAGAATATTAGGGTTGTACTTAGGAAGGATATTCCTGGGAATATGACCGGAGAAATTATCTGGCTGAAACTGAGAAATGAGAAAGGAATGATCACCTTATTGGGATTGTGCAGCAGGCCCCCACAACAATCAGTGGGAAATTGAGAAGCAAAATTGAAAGGAGATCTCAGTTATCTGTAAGAACTGGTGGGTGAGCATGTTTGGGAAGTTTAACTTTCCAAACCGAGACTGGAATTGTCATTGTGTTAAGGGTTTGGATGGAGGGAAATTTGTTAAGTGTGCATAAGATCATTTTCTGATTCAGTACGTGAATGTTCCTATGAGAGAAGGAGCAAAATCTGACCTTCTCTTGGGAAAAAAGGCAGGCCAAGTGACTGAGGGGTCAGTTGGGGTGTACACTGGGGTCAGTGATCGTGATCCTGTTAGTTTTAAAGTAGCAATTGTCAAGGATAGAGTTGATCTAAAAGTAAATGTTCTAAATTGGAAGAAGACCACTTTTGATGATGTGAGACAAAAACTTTCAAATGGTGATTGGGAGTGAACATTTGCAGGTAAAGGAACAGCTGGAAAATAGGAAGCCTTCAAAAATGAGATAATGACAGTCCAGAGACAATATGTCCCTGTGAGGGTGAAGGGTGAGACTGATTGCTGCAGGAAATACTGGATGGTGAGGGAATTTGAGGTTTTGGTCATGAAAAAGAAGCAAGCATATGTCAGGTATAGACAGCAGGGATCGAGTGTATCCCGAGAAGAGGAAAAAGTCAGTATACTAAAGAGGGAAAACAGGGAGGCAAAAAGGAGCATGAGATAGCCTTGGCAAGTAGGGTTAGGCAGAATCCACAGGAAATCGGCCAACTCACATTGGACAAAAGAGGAACTGGGGAGTTAATAGGGCCCCTTAAACATTAGCAAGGCCACCTCTGCATGTGGAACCACAGAGATGGGCGAGATACTAAACGAGTATTTGGAACACTATTTACTGTGGAGAAGGATATGAAAGATATGTAGAACAAGGAGACATAAATAATGACATCTTGAATATTGTTTCTATTACAGAGGTCAAGGTCCTGAACACCTTAAAATGCATTAAGGTGGATAAATCCCTGGGACCTGATCAGATATACCTGAGCACTTTGTGGGAAGCTAGGGAAGTGGTTGCTGGGCCCCTTGTGGAGATAATTGTATAATTGATTGCCACAGTTGAGGTGCCAGAAGATTGGAGTTTAGCAAATGTGGTGCCAGTATTTAAGAAAAGTGGTAAGGAAAAGCCAGGGATTGTTAGACTAGTGAGGTTGACATCAGCGGCAGGCAATTTGTTGGAGGGAATTCTAAGGAACAGGACTTACATTTATTTGGAAAGGCAATGGCTGATTCAGGATACTCAACATGGCTTTGTGCGTGGGAACTCATGTCTCAGTAACTTGACTGAGTTTTTGAAGAAGTGAGGAAGAGGAGTGACGAAGGCAGATTGGTGGATGTGATCTACATGGACTTGAGAAAGGCACTCGACAAGGTTCTGCATATTTGACTGGTTAGCAAGGTTAGATCACATGGAATACAGGGAGAACTTTCCTATTGGATACACAACCGGCTTATTGGTATGAGACAGAGGATGGTGGAGGGGGATTGCTTTATGACAAAGGGTGTGCTACAAGGATTGGTGCTGGGTCCACAGCTTTTTGTAGTTTATGTAAATGATTTGGAGGTGAATGTTGGAGGAATTGTTCATAAGCTCGCAGGTGACACCAACATTGGTTTTGGAAGGGACAGGCAAGAAGGTTACCTCAGAATATAAAGGGATCTTGATCAGATATGCCAATGGACCGAGGAGTGGCATTTCGATAAATGTGAGGTGCTGCATTGTGGACAGGCAAATCCGGGCAGGACGTATACACTTAATGGTAAGCTCCTGGGGAATGTTGCTGAACAAGAGAGACCTTGGAGTGTTGGTTGATAGTTCTTTGAAAGTGGAGTCCCAGGTAGATAGGATAGTGAAGAAGGGGTTTGGTACACTTGGTTTTATTGGTCAGTGCATTAAGTGCAGAATTGGGAGGTTATGTGGCTGTACAGGATGTGGGAAAACTGCATTCAATTCTGGTCTCCCTGCTATGTGGAGGACATTGTGAAACTTGAAAGGGTTCAGAAAAGATTTACAATGATGATGGCAGGGTTGGAGGGTTGGAGCTATAGGGAGAGGCTGAAAAGGCCAAGGCTATTTTCCATGGAGCGTTGGAGGCTGAGGAGTGACCTTATAGAGGTTTATAAAATCATGAGGGTCTTGGATAAGGTAAATAGCCAAGGTCATTCACCCAGGGTGGGGGAGTCCAACATTAGGCAGCAGAGGTTTAGGGTGAAAGGTGAAAGATTTAAAAAGGACCAAAGGAGCAAATCTTTCATGCAGAGGGTGGTGGGTGTATGGAATAAGCTGCCAGAGGAAGTGGTGGAGGCTGGTACAATAGTAACATTTTAATTGCATTCGGATTGTCTTATGAACAGGAAAAACTTAGAGGGATATGGGTGAAACGCTGGAAAAAGGGATGAGTTTAATAGACGATATCTGATCGGTATGGGCGAGTTGGATGACATGATCTGTTTCCATGCTGTACAGCTCTGTGGTTCTCTGACTGTGTGTGTGAGGGGACAAAGTGAGAAAGGCAAGGCAAGGCAGGGATGGTGTGAGCATCCGTGTAGAGAGCACTAAGAGAGTGAGCAAGGAGCCCTGAGATGGACCTGGCCCAATTGTTCTCCTTCAATCGTCCGGTGTAGGTGAAGATTGTATTGTGTAATATCTATTAAAATTAACTGTACCTGTTTGTTCAAAGACAGCAAACTAATTTCACTCTCTCTGCAACTGCACAAAATCACAGGGGAGATTTAGTTGCTTTATATAACAGATGAATGTCTGATGATTCAGATCTGTCAACACCAATTGATATCATCACCTCTCTGAAAATGGAATTATCAACAATTGAACAGATAGCTTTCACTTACTACCATTTCCTCGCAATCTTCGGAATTCCTGGTAAGAAGCTGAAGCAGGTTGTGTTATCTTTTCAATCCCACTTTCACTCTGTTCTTTCCCCTGATATATCTCTCACTGTATAAATCCTCCCTCTTTCTCTCTTCATGCTGGATCCAGTTTCAAGTGTTCCTACAAGAAACAGCTCACGCTGTAATTTGTGAAGTTTAGTTTAGTTCCATGAGGACATGAGGAATCTGTGACCTGACGTGTGCTAAATGGTCCTTGTCTGGGACGAACAGGTACTTTCAGATTTCTGGACCCCAAAGCTCTCTCTCCGACTGGGTTTTTAGTGCCATGTGTCTGGGTCTGTTGCTGGGACATGGGCCTGGATTTGATGTTGGTCAATGGGATCAGGCAGGGCAATGGGATAGTGCCCGGTTCATGTGCTCACACACCTGAATGATCTTCACATTGGGACCAAGAGCTGGTCACCCAAGTCACATGGTGCCAGGACCCTCCTCAGTGAAGCACACGGTGAGGGTGAGTGTCCGCTGGGAGAAGTGTCAGTGCGTTAACAGCAGGTCAGCTCCGGCCATCATTGTACAGGGCTGTGGGCATGAGCAGGTAGCTGAAGGGGAGTGGGTTTGTGTAAATCTGCTTCAGCTGTGGGGAGGCAGCATTGAGATTTCAGAACCTTAGTTGTTGAGGGAGCAGGTTAGACCATGAACTTTTACCCTGAAGTCTCCTGTGACA